>NC_090446.1:796669545-797377878 GCF_031143425.1 Pleurodeles waltl
GGGCAGTGGAAAAGGTCAAGGTGATGACGCACCTTGCAGGCCCTCCCTCCACAGTGCTGGGGAAGAGGGAGGAAAGGCAAGACGGGTGTCTGATGTTTGTAAGGAAGACCCCACAAAATACAGCATCGCATTATATAGTGTTTGTCAGTTTTAATGGACACAGAGCACTAGTTCTCAAAAAACATTGGTTGCTCAAACTAGCAGGAACTTTTTCTGTAGACTTTCAGTGCTAAAGAGCACGGTAACTTTACAACTGTTCTTCCAAAGCATCCCCTGTTCCCTGGATTGACATGCAACAAAGAACTCCAACTGGTGTGCCATGTGATATCTTCAAAATATTACTACCTTATGGAAAGTGTTTTACATTAATTTTGAAACACATGTTAAATAATTGGTTACCTTATCTGGCTTTTCCTCTACACCTTCACTGCTCTTTCTCAGGTATATAAAAGGGCACACTTCTTGACTTCCATTTAAATACTCAACCAGCTTCTTGAAACCTCTGCTAAAGGCACACAGTCATTTGTTTTTATTATTAGGTTTCATTCGATTGTGTGTTCAGTATTTTTCTGTAATGTTCACATTCTGTTACTTCAACTCCCCCTACTTCTTGGCCACATGATTATCCATGTAGTAAATAAATGCCTTTTATGCTTAATTGAAATTCGAGTGGTTTGTACTCTCACAGCAAGCCTTGCAATAGTGTTGATTTCACGTCATTACTTTTTGGAAGCCATAACCTACTTCAACAGACAGGCAATAATAGTACAATTCGTCAATTTCAATTGATGGCTTCCCAAACCATTCCTTGATCAATTCCTATTTTGTTCTTTAAGATTTTACATTATGGATATTTCTGTTTAAACCTTGTTGTCGAAATCTTACTATCCGCATTCTAGATATCTGCATTTGTCTTTTCTTATGTTTCCTTTTCGCTGCCTTGCCCATTGGTCCCGTCATTCAATGAGGTGCCCTTGCTCGTCAGTGAAGGTGATCCAGAGAAATACATTTTCAGGAAAAATAAACCATAGCTCCAAGGCCGTCCCTCTGCGCCCCTGCGGATGGACGGCTGATCAATCACTTATCGGTACTCGCCCTTAATGGTGGGCAGTCTGTCTGTCTCTTGTTTTCATGATCAATTGCTCAGTCCTGCAGAAATGTACATGAGAATGTGGCTCTTTCTCTCTGACTCTCACCCCCTTCCCTTGGACAACTGAGGGTTAATATAAAAAGGCCTGCATTTTCACCGTACAGAAATGACTAGTTCTGTCTTACATTGGCCACAAGAGAGGGGCTCGGGAGTTTCGTGTGAGAAAGAAGGCATGATATTCAGGCACACGGACCATAAATCCTCTGCACAATAGCTGAACAACAATATTTCAGAAGAATCCATTGCAGTGTTTTAGTTCAAATGTGTCTTACAACAAGAATGATGTGTTTGATAAAAATGAGAAAACGTCCACTGTAACATTCAGTTGAAAGACATACATGTGCTGTGTGATCACACGAGGAATGCATCTTTTCCCACCAGGGAAACACCTGATGTATAACGTGCCAGACGTGCTCTGTTTCCTTTTTTCTATCTTCTATCCATTTCAGACCTGTGCTTCCATGTTATCTTTGATCCTTATAGATTGATATCTGAAGTATGAAAGCAGAACATTGGAAGTTCCAAACATATAGCGATTACATAATGGTCGCAAATCGCTGAATATAGCTGACTTTCCTCATTATATAAAACTACGTGAGCGCCATGCAGGAACAAAATAACCCGACCTCAGCACTAAATAACGCACACAGAAGCATTCAGCCGTGCTAACCTGCAGCATTATCTCTATGACGTCACTTTAGTGAAAACACGCTAAAGACCGTATCTCAGTATCAGTGCTGTGGGTGACGCCATTGGTATGAAGCACTTGTCTACTCTTACAAAGCACACCATTCAATGGGAGCAGCTGCTGTGGAAGCGAAGAGTAACACGGAACATGTTAGGTCACTGATATCAAGTGCACAGTCTGTTGCTCTTTGACCTCATTAATGACTTGCGATCCCTAACTTGGGTGGCTGGCAGTTAAATCACAATTTATCCTAAACTAACTGGACAGCAAAGCTTAAGGGTGTGTGTCTCTTTGATCATTTATGATTCAAAATTACAACATGAGTCCGCAGCCTAGGCAAGTGACATTCAGTGGATTATCTACTCCCAGTGGTTTGCACTCATGTGGAGAGGTTTAATAATCTTCTGAATTAAAGGTGTGTCTGCAGTTATGAAAAAATCGTCTTACATTAAATGTAGGCAATAAAACATTAAAAGGAAATGCCCATATAGCGTGTAGTTCATGAAATGAGGGAAAATCTAGAAGTAAAATTTAAAAAGTAAAGCCGTATTAGATTTCTATGGATATGTCCAGGCTAAAGCTTCCAGGTGTTTAGCTTATTTTGTGGTGATTTACCTACAACATTACTGGACCTTTTAATGTAGAAAAGCATGATTAGTTAATCCACCACATAAAAGTATTCAGGATTTTGGCATCTTCACAGCATGTAATTGATTGTGGGGCCCCAATGTCTCAGTAGCTTATTCTCTAACTATCTCTTTTCTCTGGTTCACCTTTGAGCTTCAAATGAAAAGGCTCACTGATGTCACCAGCTGTAGCATCAGATTTCAAAGAAGTAATCTTGTCACTAATTTTCTGTTGTAACACATCTGATAGTGATAGGGCCTTATGTGGGAGTGCCAGCAGGGTTTTTTATACAAACCAAAAGGCGACACACAAACACTCAGGGCCTCATTTCGAGTTTGGCAAGCAGCTAAGGGCTCCCAAAACCCCCTTTCTACCAGCCTTTGCATGGCAGTGGGACCTCCATGCAAAGGCTGGCAGAAAGGAGACTCGTAATCCAGAGGGCAGTGCTGCTTGCAGACCGCCAGCACTGCCAGGCTGTTTGTAACCTGGCGGTGCCAGTGGTCAGACCATCACGGCAGCACCTGGTCATAATGTGGAGGCCTGACCGCTGCTTTGGCAGCGGTCCCACCTCCACCGCGGCCCTGGCGGTCTCATGACCGCCTGGGTTGTATTGAGGGCCAGAGGTTGATATGTTTTTGTTCATTAAATATTTTTCTACGTCCCCTTCTCGTCCTTTTCTAGACATCCCTTTTCATATGCTTAAGTAGAGCATATGACCAAACATAACCGAAAAAGAGATACAAAATGTGAACTGCACAAGTGGAGATCTAGTACATATGTTTGGCTGATAGAAGAGAAGGCACACCTTGGTTCCAGGCACTCCAATAAAACAACTATACATAAGACATGCCTGCTGCATAAGAAGCCTATATTTGATACCCAGTACAAGTTAACAGATGAAAATTGAGAACATTTTCTATATCTTCTGGAGAAGTCAGATTAAAATAACTATTGCTGAAGATTCCCACATGGACCATAAAGAGAAAAATTCTATCAGGGAGGCATGGGGTTTATCTGAGAATGATGGTGCCCTAAATACCTAAGCAACACAACATCAGCAGTAGTGTCTCTGAGACAATACTGCATAGGTAATGTTCCAATGGCTGTAGCCATCTAAACTGTTTCAGATATTAGAGCCAAATGGCATTATCTAGAAAATGATATAGTTATGGCATTTGAGCACTGCCTCAGTGACAGTACTGGAGTTCTAGCACCTGTAGTTCTAGCACCTAAGCATCAACACCCCAAGGATAGAACTAGCAACATAGTTTAGTGACAATTAACAAATGACAATATGGCGGGGATAACATGTTTGTGACAGAGTGTTAAAGTCAAAACACAAGCTGAATATTTCCCAGACAGTGCCATAGTCACTCAAGTTCACTCACCTAGTGAAGATGGTTGAGAAGGAATATCTCACACTCACTTCCTGTTGGACAGCATCTGCACCCCGGTGACTGAGAGCATAAGTGGGTGTAAACGGGGATAATCTACTACGAGGTAAGTACCTATTGGTACTACTTGGTAAGAAACAACAATTCTTGCGATGATCCAAATTTGTGTGCAGAAGTGCTGGTCCAGTTTTCAAATACCATCTTTGAATCCCTGGACAATTTCCTTCATCCCTTTGTGCTTTGTTATAGTTGTATCTGTTTAGCTAAACTTGGTGCATTTGCTGAAGTTCTCTACTTAACTGCATTGTTGGTTGTTTGTGCTGTAACACATATCCTCACACATTTTCTGTGTTTTTGCATGCTGCTCTAGCTGAGCTTCCTACGGTGAGCCAAGGGTAGCTTAGGGAATACTGAATACCATGAAATATAGAAAACAAAGCAGTTTGTCAGTTTGCAGAATGAAAAGCAGCTGGAATGTCAATCATGCTATACTGTTACCCAAAGCAGTGCTATGTGCGACCCCCACCAGAGGAAGAACACTCAAGCCACAAAAGAATGATTTTTTTCAGTTGTTTCTTCTGCTCTGCTGCTGCATCAAATTTTGACACCTCTTTCAATAGAACAATTTAATGCTATTAGTGGCAATCTGTCTCTGATCTATACAATCTTGAGTGGCAGAGCCAAAGTGTCTCGCTTCTTTCACGTTCTCGTTTTAGCGGGATTGTCGTTATGATGGAGCTGAGAAACAGATGGGTGCAGTCACACAGTTTACCAATATTACAGATCATATCTGCTTCCAGTGGAGGCGCTGCCATTTATGTTGCCACATAGAATGATTCGTAGACGCGACATTGATTTTTATGGATGTGATTGCATCTGTTTTCAATGGCTAGAAGTGCAAAAGATTAAACTCGGTTTCAAAAAGTGAAGGTGACTGAGAGGGTAGAAATATTAACTGCCATAGCGGACATTCTCAGACAGCAAGATTGCCCAAACTACTAACACTAAATGGGATTCTCAGAAAAAGATTGCAAGTACATGCGAATATGAAAATTGCCATTATTTACATTTTACTTCTGTATCTGAAAACAATAAACAAGTTAATTGGATAGCAGTATAGTTCTTAATAATCTTCTTTCGTTTTAAATTATGTTTTAAAAGAAGCACACAGCACGGATAGCACATAAATTATTGCAAGTGTGCATTTTTATTGTGATAAGCAGCGGCGGTTGTCGCAAATCTCAAGCGGAAGGGGGACGACTAGGGTGGCAGAAATAAATAATAAAAAATAAAAAAAAAGTACCCGTTTCCCAGCCACCCCTGGTGATAAGTGGATCATAACCCCTGGAAGTGAGAAGTGTCCAACCTTTAATTGGGTGCAGCACTATATCCCAAAACATGCCAGTCATCAACAGTACAACGCCTAACTGACCATTGCCATGTACTTCCCACCCTCGCACAAGCGTTTTAAGTGCGCACGTGATGGACGAGGGCGCCTGACTATGGCTCGGACAAGGTTTAGTCATTACTTCTTAGTTTAATGTCATTAGTCCTGGAGGGGTCTGTCTGCCACTGATCTGTGACTCTTAAGGGGATGCTTTTGCTAATTTATCGTACATGTATGAGGCTTGACTGCAATTAATTTCTGATTACCGTTGCAACACTGGCAGCCCTCAATATTTTAAACAAGAGCAGCATCAATCCTGGGGTTGCACAGCGCCTGGCGCGCACACATTCATAATTTTTTTTAAAGCGGTCTCTACCCGTAAGGATATCTAGAGCTTGGTTACTTATCTGTGGTGAGGCTACTACAAATAACAATGTCCAAGTAGGTAACAGTTACTTCTCAATACACGGAACAGCAAATAATTATCACAAGCAGCAGCTCTCCAGGTGAGACCAGTAGGATTTTCAGATGCTAACTTGAAATGCCACCTAAGAGAACGGTGTCAGAACTCCCATCTTCACACACCCATCCACCTAAACATTCATCTCAGTGACTTAGACATCCTCTCCAGGATCGGTCTGTATCCTGTTTATTACTCACACCTTTACTATACCTGTTATGCAAGAGATGAAAGCTTGTACTAATCTGACCTGCAGAATTTGTTCTGTGGGAAATGAAACATATTTCCTTCTGTTTGAGAGGGAAGCTTGCTTTGCTCCTGCCATACTACCCCTGTTCTATGAGAAAGTAAAGCGTGCACTGCTGCTGCTCGATTTGCTGTGATGGAAAAACTATTTGATGATGTTAGCCTAGCTGTATCTGTCTTCTTAATGATGGAAGCTTGCACTGTTTTTGCCGAAGGTGTACCTCTTCTATGAAGAGGAGTGGTTCCACCGCTGTCTCACTTTATAAACAAAAAAGTGTTAGAAATGGGGTCTTTGGTTGACAGTCAGGTTACCCTCTGTCCAAGCAAGGACCCTAACTCTAGTCAGGGTAAAAGAGAATCACCCTCAGCTAACCCCTGATTACCCTCGTGGTAGCTAGGCAGAGCAGTAGGCTTAACTTCAGAGTGATAGGTGTAAAGAATTTGTACCAACACACACAGGAACTCAATGAAAACACTACAAAATGACACAACACAGGTTTAGAAAAATAGGAAATATTTATCTAAACAAAACAAGACCAAAATGACAAAAATCCACAATAAACAATTCAAGTTATCAATAAAAATGCAGAAAGAGTCTTCCTGTAAAATTTTAAACACACACTAACACTGTTAGCGTGAAAAAGTACCTTTGGTGCGTCAAAAATAGCCCAGCACGGGTGAGGGTGCATAAAAAAGGGCTTGCGATGCGTCGATTCCACTCATGAGTGGGACCTTGCATCATTTCTCCTTTCATCGGGTCGGGATGCATCGTTCCTTCTCTCCACAGGTGAGCGATGCGTCGATCCGGTCAGCACTCTTGTGTCCGGGCAGGCCTTGCATTGTTTTTACATGCCCAGCGGTACTTGCATCGGAAAGCCAGCCGCACGATGATTAAAAAAACCACGCAGCGCGGGTTGTGATCTCCCAGCCTCCGTCAGCGATGATACGCGTCATTTCTCTTGCTCTGTGCGTCGATTCTTCGGTCACGTTTCCGGCAAGCGTTGATTTTCAGCTGCAGAGCCGGCATGCATCATTTTTCAGCCACAGATCGGAGTTGCGTCACGCTTTTTCCCGCACTGTGCTCTGTGTGTGGATTTCCTTTTCTTTAGGCTGCCAGTTTCTCCTTTCAGGGTCCCAGGAACTGGATGGGCACCACAGGGCAGAGTGGGAGTCTCTCCAGAGACTCGAGGTGCTGGCAGAGAAAAGTCTTTGCTGTCCCTGACAGTTCAGACAAGAGGAGGCAAGCTCTAAATCAAGCCCTTGGAGATCTTCCCAAGATGGAAGGCACACAAAGTCCAGTCTTTGCCCTCTTACTCTGGCAGAAGCAGCAACTGCTGGATAGCTCCAAAAAGCACAGTCACAAGCAGGGCACTTCTTCAGCTCTTCTCCTGGCAGAGGTTCCTCTTGGTTTCCAGAAGTGTTTCTAAAGTCTGTGGTTATGGGTGCCCTTCTTATACCCAATTTCTCCTTTAAAGTAGACCTACTTCAAGGTAAAGTCTCTTTTGAATGTGAAATCCTGCCTTGCCCAAGCCAGGCCCTAGACACTCACCAGGGGGTTGGAGACTGCATTGTGTGAGGGCAGGCACAGCCCTTTCAAGTCTGAGTGACCACTCCTCCCTTCCCTTCTAGCACAGATGGCTCATCAGGAAATGTTGACTACACCCCGTTCCCTTTGTGTCACTGTGTAGTGTGAGGTGCAACCATCCCAACTGTCAAACTGACCCAGACAGGGAATCCCCAAAGGCAGAGTCACAGAAATGGTATAAGCAAGAAAATGCTCACTTCCGAAAAGTGGCATTTTCAAACACAATCTTAAAATCAACTTTACTAAAAGATGTATTTTTAAATTTTGAGCTCAGAGACCCTAAACTCCACATGTCCATCCGCTCCCAAAGGGAATCTACACTTCAATCATATTTGGAGGTAGCCCCCATGTTAACCTATGAGAGGGACAGGCCTTGCAACAGTGAAAAACGAATTTAGCAATATTTCACTGTCAGGACATATAAAACACATAACTATATGTCCTACCTTAACCATTCACTGCACCCTGCCCTTGAGGCTACCTAGGGCCTACCTTAGGGGTGTCTGGCATGTAAGAAAAGGAAAGGTTTAAGCCTTCTAAGTGGATACACTTGCCAAGTCTAATTTACAGTTAAAACTGCACACACAGACACTGCAATGGCAGGTCTGAGACATGATTACAGAGCTACTTATGTGGGTGGCACAACCAGTGCTACAGGCCCACTAGTAGCATTTGATTTAAAGGCCCTGGCACCTCTAGTGCACTTTACTAGGGATTTACTAGTAAACCAAATATGCCAATCATGGATAAACCAATGACATACACATTTTGTGAAGGAGCACTTGCACTTTAGCACTGCTTAGCAGTGGTAAAGTGCCCAGAGTAACAAAAACAGCAAAATCAGAGTCCAGCACACATCAACAACCTGGGGAACAGAGACAAACATTTAACAGAGACCACGCCAAGGATGACAAGTCTAACAAAAAGGATAATGCTTTTTATTTTATACTTTAAGCTATGCTGCACAGCAGCCGTGCTGCTGCGCAGCATGGCTAAAACATTGACAGCCATTTGTTCTTGCAGACAATATCTACTGCCTTTGCCAATAATTGTAACTACAAGCATCCATTTTGTAATCTTTCTAAATGTAATTACCTGGATATAGTTTTACACATCCAAATATTTGAAATCCAGGAACATATATGGGAACGTATATCAAAACTGACTTTGAGGACAGAAAAGCAAGAAGTAGGCATTTAAAAAAATATTCTGCGTGGACTGGAATTGAAAAGACACAGAAACTGATGCTTAAAAACCCACAGACCGTTAACTATTTTACTATCATAAAATACTATCTATTGTGTCACAGTTTCTATCCATTAAGGAAACTGCCATAGTAGTGCTCTTGAAAACATCTGAACATTATATTATACCAAAGTTCCATTAGCATTGTAATGTTTATAATGTGCTTTGAGGAGGGAACGGGGAATAAAACAAAGTTGATGGTGCCTTTGTTTGTCAGTGAGCTACAGAAATAGAGCTGAAATTAACATACCCTGGATGTGGCGTGCAATATTTTTAAGTAAACTATTTATGATTATTTTTTTTTAATTATCCATTTTAGAGGGCACACTGTGTTGTAGCATTCATCATATATCCCTTTATACCCCATTGAGTATAGCATCGCAAAGAACACTGCAAAAACCAACAAGTACCTAAGTCAAGACCTATTAGATTGCCAATGCTTGTTTCCTGCAGGCAGTCATGGGGTAAACAGCAAGAGGACATAGATATCTTTGAGATGCAAATGTGAGCTTCTCCCTTCTAATGGGCCAACATTAACATCCTTTGAAAACCTGTGAAAGACATATTTGCCCAGAACAATGGAAGTGCAGCAGCTAAGCAAGTCTAGAGACAGAAAAACTAAAAAAAAAAAAAAAAAAAAAAGAAGCCTTATGAGCCCTTTTTCGGAGCACATTCTGGGCCTAGAAGTAGGAGAAGTGTGCTGCGTTGAACAAGTGCAGCACATGCTGCAGGTGCTGCCCCACAAGCGCTGCCAGTGCGCTGCAGAATAATTGTCTATTTAAAAAGTTCATAACACTTGTTTCCATCTCTCTGGGCTGAAATGTTATTTTGATCAGGGTGTCTAATGACACACAGACTGGGGTTTCCACTTCGGGGGTTTCGGCTTGCTGACCTGCGTGATTGTCGTTACATTTATGCAAAGTGTATTAGTGTTGTTTTTTCATAGTTCCGAGCCCCAAACAAGATGAAATGTTACTTCTGTCAATGGAGATGTTTGAGAGCTGTATGTCTTTAGCTGGCAATACTTAAAGTGATAGGGGGTCAGAGACATCCTTATTAGTGAAGTGGTTGTGGGGTGGAGTTGTGTATTTACACCCAGGGCACAAATCCTAAAAAACAGATGTGGGGGGGACTAACTGAGTTAAACAGCATGCAACTGACATCATGGTATGTGACATCACAACCTGTAACATCGCATGTAGCATAACAGGAAGTAGCATTCCGACCCGGGACCTCACAGGAAGTAACACTACAGGAAGTTATTCCTTGTTTTCACACAAATGTTTTGCAGGTGTGTCACGAGTACATTTGAGCACATTACAATATTTAACAAAGTGACGAAACACCAATGCAAAATCTGGGCCTAAACATATACATTTGTTTTTGAAAATCTGCCACAAGTAAATTGGCATTAACGGGAAAAATTTGATATTTAACCCAGGACCCAGAAGTAGATTTATGAATGACTCCTATGAAATGTTATGCTGCAATCATTGCCCCACTTTGGCTCTCTAGATTTTGTCAAGACAGGAGGCTAGTATTATGCGTAAGCCTTTTATTTACCACTTCTATGCAGCACCTTTTAAAGACTTATAGAACAATACCAAGTCATAATAACAATAGAACACAACAGTTCATTTAACTCCATGACAACAGCATTTTCTCTTTTGTTTGCTGAAAAGTATACTGTATGTACAATTTAATTCAATGTAATTTATTTAATAATATGTAGAATATGATGTGTAGATGGAGATTGTTTTTGAACTTTTATGAATGGATTGGTGTTTTATAACCCAATTTTCAGATAAACGTAAGAGTGTAAAACGTTAGCTTTATTTTTCACATATGTAATCATACTCACATTTCAATATATTAATCATTATATATTAATTTTTATGTTAACTCATGAAGTGTGATCGACTTTATGGCCACCATCATACATAAGGCTGACTTTTTTCTTTTCCATGCTAACTTATACTGATGAAATTATTCTGTCTTTTCAAAATATTGTTTTTCTTTGCTAAAATAAATGTCAGAATTTAACGTGTATTAAGTGGCCTCTGCTGGACTGAAGTAGAAGAAGAATCAAGGTCCCTGTGAAATGTTATCTCTATAAAATGTTTCTAGTGTGTTCTGTATCCCAGCTGCATTTCCGTAGCCTGACTGACTTCATTCACTGTATTCATTGTATTCGTATATTTTGCCTGTAGTTATGTTTCTAACCTATGTTCTTTTCCCTCGAGGAGAGAAGGAAGCAATGGGAAATGTTTCTATATTTTGTAATCACTATCTGGTGATAACATAATTGGAGTTATAAAACAAAGAGTCTACAGATGCAAACGAAGAAGAGATAACAAATGTATTTGAGTTTCGTCAATGGAATAACAGCAAATAGAAAAGCTTAGAGCTAATATTTTATATAATTTTGATATCTGTTAGTGTTCTAATTGGACAAAATGTTCTCACCATATTTCTTTAGACTAATCAGGGTATTTAACAAGTTTGATTTAATATCCATTCCCCATTGATGAGGGTCATTATTTGCTCAGTCTTCTTTGAGATTTTCGTGTTTCCTGAGTTTCAGAGATCCTACTCTTTATGATTTTCCACTCTGACATTTCATACTTTACCAGTTAGTCTGATAGCGCTGGTGTCTAGAAATTTCAGAATTTTCTTTGTCTGTTCATTACTGAACAAAATACTTTGATGCTTTAGTAATCTTAAAGTCCAAATTCTAAAACATGCCCCTCACTTTATTCCTGTTCCGATCCTGATGTCTGATGTTGCTGTACCCCTGCTGAAGTAGACATTGTTGTTGAATACCTTAGTGATTGGGTAAGTGTATCAAATGTATATTGTTATTTATCTTTAGTTTTCCAGGTACCAACTGCTGATATCATAATACTGCTGCTATTTTCGATAGTGCCTTAGCTAGATATTTTTCTAAATTCATGTTACTATATTCTTTTACATGAAGTCTAACATGTTGATGCTAATTAGTGGTTAGTGAGGTGTTGTTCTCATATTTCTGGATGGTTATTGACTTCCTTACTTTATTAATAAATGTATTTACTTTCTCTTGCTGAGACTTTATTGCTATGGTTTTGTGTGATAACCATTGGTATATTGTGTTTATTTGCATTGATTAAACTTAGACTCATGTGTGTGTTAAATCAGCTATTGTTGTTTCTATATATGTATTATTTGAGTTTAAGAATGATTTTCGTAACTCTATCATTTTTATTATAGGGAAATAAATCTTGAACTTCTTAATAAATTGGTGTGGTTATTGATGTACTAATTGTTAAATATATGATTGAAATATATATATTGTCTTTGGCATTTTTATTATGATATTTTCTTTAAAGCAGATTGGGTTTGGTTCATCGGCCTAGAGTATAAATCAGCTATCTGGTCTGTTATGACTAAATAGTTAGGATTTTCTGCTTTAGCAAACGCCATTAATATAGTAAAGTATGTTAAAGTGTTTTTTTATTTCTGTAGTGTTTTAAAGTAGTGAGAGGTTGATGATAATGTGTTCAGTAATGAGTAAACGAAGTTGAAATGTTTTGGTAAAGGTTAATGTTTGAATGACTGTTTTTCATTTGACTGACTCAAGCGCTTCCTCGTGCTTTGCTGTTTTCTCAAAAAAAGAGCGCTTCCTCATGCTCCAGTGTGCACGTCCACAAACAGAGTTATATTATTTAACAGAGGCTTTTGTTTGGAAACATAAGAGTCTATTTTTTAAGGAAATAGAGCTCTTATTGGAAACGAATGACACATTGCGTCATGTTTGGCTCTGAAACACTGATTGATTCCTAAGCAACGGTTTCTTTCATAGAAAAGACATCACTGTGAATTGCGATTGCGTTTTTTAAGGGCAAAAGGTTTAGTTATTGGTGTGTTTTGAGAGAACAGGGCACCTATACATTTTTTTTTTCTTTTTAAGAAAAGAAGGTAAATATTTTAACATTGTATTTACAGAAAAAAAGATTGTTATTGTTTTCAAAATTATTATCATAGTATAATTTACTACGGAGTAAATAAAAAAAATGATAGAAGAGAGTAACATCTCCGGTAAAGAAATTCAGAAGGAGGTGATAAGGAAATTAATTACTCCGGAAAATAGGGAGACAGTTAACAATACAAAAATGTATTGAAAGAAAATAAGAGAAAATGAAGATCAGGGGAGGAAGTTGAATATGAGTCTCTCTCTGAGGATGAGGAGAGAGAGAAAACAGACCCAGAAAGCAAATGTTTTAAAAAGAGAGAACATATTGAGAATGAGGATGTAGCAAAAGAACCTCCAGGAACTACAAAAAATATACCAATAGGTGTCCTAAGCAGCACAATGGAAATGCAGGACAGCCCTGCAAATGATCTGGGCAGTAAGCCTGATTGGATTGAAAAGGATTTGACAAATGAAATAGATGAATACATATTTGATATGAGTCATGTTAAGGAAATGGATAAATTTGCAATACTGGAATAAGGAACAGAAAAAAGAAGTTAATGATCCTTTGGGTCATGTTGTTGTGAACCATCTGATGTTAAACATCTGCGTAGTGCGGAATGGTGGCCTGTGCGTCACGTAGTGGAATACAGTAAACAAAAAATAAGGAAACCTTTAGAGAGGGGAGAAAGGAATATAATGAGAGCTGAGTGCTCACGCCCTGGTTTTGGGGACAAGGATTCTGTACACCTAATATGGATCTGGATTTAATTACTTACATGTTTAAGCAAGGCTGTGATCCAAGAAAGGGTTTAGAAAGATCACTGAAGCAGTGTGAGGATAAACTACTTGATGTGTTGGGGCCATTAGGAAGAATATTTGATATGGTAGAAAAATCATATGCTAAAGGGACAGATCTCGATATTAATTTATTAAGAGGTTGGAACCAAAGAGCAATTTGTTTTTTTGAAAATGCAAATGCGGGGCTCATAGCAGAAAGACGAAGGACAATCCTTTTGAGGAAAAGTCCAAAATTGGGAGAAATGAGGAAAAAAGAAACAACTAAAGAGACAAAGGGTCTTCTTTTTGAAAATGGAGTGATAAAAGCCTTGGGTAAATATGTTCATACTTTCACAGCTTTAGATAAGGCTCATTCATTAATGAGAAAGGTATTTGGTGATGGCAATTTCTCAAATAGGGACGGAAGAAGTGGTGAGTCTTTCACCCATACATTTTACAGAGGGCCAAGTGGTCACGGACGAGGATCCTGCTGAGGAGGTTTCACTTTGAACAATTTCTACCCACAAAAAGGAAGAGGTGGTAGAGGCGGTTCAGGTCGAGGAAGATCACAGGGTGCAAACTCAGGATCTCATTCAGGAAAAATAGTAGGAAGGTTAAGGGACATTTAGACAATTGGAAGACAACAAGATACAGCTGGATTTTGGAGACAGTAAAGGTTGATATAATAGAATTTTAAGAGGGTCCACATCAGGTTACAGAACCCAGGGAGATTTGTTTTAAAAACAAATAAGAGGTTGAGAGCAAAGAGATTTACAGTATGTTGGAAAAAGGAGAAATTCTGGGAGTTAGAGAGGACGAGGGAGTTTGTGAGTACTGGAAAAAAGGGACAAAGGTTGGAGACCAGTGATCAATTTAAGGAATTTAAACTAATGTGTGGTGCACAAATATTTCAAAATGGAGGTACTACATCTATTGAGAGATAATCTTCAGGGGCAATATTGGTTGGCAAAAATAGATCTGAAGGATGCTTATTTCACAATTCCTATGGCAAAACAGAGTCAGCAGTATTTACAGTTCAGATGGGAAAGACAGTTATTCCAATTTACTTGTCTACCCTTTGGCTTGTCCTTGGCTTCTTGGTGTTTTTCAAAGGTAATGAGACCCGTAGCAGGTTATCTGAGGGAAAGAGGAGTAAGGTTGATTATTTATGTGGATTATATATTGATCATGAATCAAGACAAATCCTTGCAGTTAGGACATGTGTAGATGGCTATAGATATTCTTCAGGATCTGGGTTTTGTGATCAATCAGGAGAAGTCAGTTCTTTTACCATCTCAGAAGATGGAGTTTTAGGTTTTGTGGCGGACACAGTGAAATTGCAGTTACAGCTGCCACAGAGAAAGATTTCTCTAATTAATAAAGAGAGAGATAAAAGGTGTATTGAGGAAAGAGAGGATCACTTTGAGGGAGTTGGCAAGGATAATTGGTTTGCTTTCTTCTTGAATGCAGACTATTTTCCCAGGACCATTGAATTACAGAGCAATCTAATGAGTCAAACAATTGGCTTTGGCAAAAGATTTATGGTATGGGGACATGATAAAGGTCTCAGAGGATGAAGTGAAAGAGTTGAAATTGTGGTTGGAGAATCTGCAGGCACAACACCAGATTATGTGTTGGAAACAGACGCAAGTACATTAGGTTGGGGTGCAGTAATGGGAAATCAATTGACAGGAAGGAAATGAAATATGAGAGAGAGAGACAGAGAGAGAGGATCACATAAATTGTTTGGAATTGAAAGCTGGGGAGTTGGCTGTCTGCAGCTTCAGAGAACAACTAAAAGGGTGCTCCGTTCTTTTGAGAATGGAGAATATTTCAGCTATTACTTACATGAACAAGTTAAGAGGCAGCAGGCCGAAGACGCTTTCAGAGACAGCAAAGGTATTTTGGGAGTTTTGCATGGAACAAAATATAGAAATAACAGCATAATAGGAAAAGTGAATACGAGAGCAGAATGGAACTCCCATTATATGTGGGATTACAGAGATTGAAAATTTAATATCTCAAGTTTTTCAGGAGACAAACAGGGCTTTAGGCCCACTAGAAGTAGATCTTTTTGCTTCTCGTGTGACAAATCAGTTGGATAATTATGTGAGTTGGTGTCCAGATCCAGGAGCAAAAGCAGTATATGCATTCAGTTGGACTGGAGGAATTTTCTAGGTTATGCTTTTCCTCCATTCTCTACTATACAGAGAGATGTAATACAAGTAAGAAGACAGAAATGTCAGTTAGTTTTGGTAACTCTGTTTTGGACCACTCAGGCATGGTATCTATCAGTGATGGAGCTGATAATAGAGGATCCATTCTTGATAGAGGCATGCAAGGGTCTCTTGAAGGTCATAAACGAAAGACAACATCCTTTAGTGGAGTCAGTGGTACTCAACCTTCTAGTTTGGAAGATTTCAGGAGAAACCAGCATTTCAGAGATTATCTGGAGAAACTTCAGAATTACTATATGAATCACGGGCACCTGGAACGAGGAAAAGGTACAAGAGTGCATGGAATGTATGAGTACGTTGGTGCACGAAAAGGATTTGGATCCCGTGGAGACAGATGTAATTATGATGTGTAATTTTTTTTGCAGAATTATTAAAAAAAAGGTCTAAGTTACAGAACAATAAATTGTTACAGATCAGCGATTGCTTCAAGACATTGTTTAGTGGATGGATTGTCAATAGGAAAACATGTATTGAAATGCAGAGTTATGAATGAAATTAAGTTAGAGACCTCCAATTACTAAATATAATACCCTTCGGGATAGCAGGCAAATTTTTGACTTGTTTAAACATTGGCCATTGAGTACATTTTTAAGAAATAAACAGTTTACATGGAAAGTAGCTACATTATTATGCATGATTTATTTTAAAAGGGTTTCTGATGTGAAAGCTCTAGAGATGTCAAATTGATTCTATCAACCACAAGGGATTTTGTTTGAGATAAAAAAGAGAACCAAAACAATGACAAAGTATATTTTACCCAAGATTTGATGATCATCCGAGTTTATGTGTGGTAATGTGTGTGAAGGAATATGAGGCAAGAATGTGTGAGTTCGGAGTGTCATGAATGTATCAATTTTTAATTTCGTATGTAAGACTGTATGTGGCTGTGTCTACTGCTACAAGTGCTTGATGGCTTAAAAATGTGAATAAATTTAGATCTGTTTAAAGCACATTCCATAAGAGGAGCAATGGCTTCCAAAGTTTATTTAAAAGGAGGAAGATTAGAGGAAATTACGAAAGCAGCTGATTGGTCTAGAGATGAGATGTTTAGGAGATTTTGGGGGTCATTCTGACCCCGCGGGCGGTGGGAGCCGCCCGCCTGGAGGGAGCCGCCATATGGCCGCGGAGGCCATTCTGGCTTTCCCGCTGGGCTGGCGGGCGACCGCCAGAAGGCCGCCCGCCAGCCCAGCGGGGAACCCCTCCCCACGAGGAAGCCGGCTCCGAATGGAGCCGGCGGAGTGGGCATGTGCGACGGGTGCAGTGGCACCCGTCGCGTATTTCAGTGTCTGCAAAGCAGACACTGAAATACAAAGTGGGGCCCTCTTACGGGGGCCCCTGCAGTGCCCATGCCATTGGCATGGGCACTGCAGGGGCCCCACGACACCCCTCACCGCCATCCTGTTCCTGGCGGTCGGAGCCGCCAGGAACAGGATGGCCGTGAGGGGGTCAGAATCCCCCATGGCGGCGCAGTGGATTCCCAGGGCAGCGGAAAACCGGCAGGAGACCGCCGGTTTTCCTCTTCTGACCGCGGCCAAACTGCCGCGGTCAGAATGCCCTGCGGGGCACCGCCAGCCTGTTGGAGTTGCTCCCGCATCCCCGGCCCCGGCGGTCCTTGACCGCCGGGGTCGGAATGACCCCCTTTATTTTAAACCAATAGAACATGAGACTCTTTTGGCAGTTTAAGCTTTAAACAAGCATAATGCTAGCCTCCTGTCTTGATATAAAATGGTGATTTGCAGAGGTTTTTACTGTATAGAAAATTGTGGTTTTAGTCAATTCAGGGAGGCTAGCATTATCCCTCAACTTCCACCCTTAGGAGATTGCTAAGTTCTGCTGATTTGAAGAGACATTGATGTAAAGGATTTTCTTTAAGTAAGTAAAGGAAGATTCATTTTGTCTTGAATATAATAATGTTGACATTTTATTCTTTTAGACATATGAGAAGATGGAAAGGTTTCTTATAGGCAAAGAATTTCAGAAGAAAGTAAAGAAGGAAAACGAAGATGTCAGCATAACAAGAGGAAGAATGCTGAGGTAATGGATGGAGATATATGTGTATATATATATATATATATATATATATATATATGTGTTGTGGTTCTATTGTTATTGTGACTTCATATGGTTATATCAGTCTTTAAAGGTGCTGCACTTAAGTGGTAAATAAAAGGTTTATGCATAATGCTAGCCTCCTTGTCTTTAATAAAATCACGATTCTCTCTGCAGTAAAAATCTCTGAGAATTGCCATTTTCCAACATTCTGGTTGCTAAGGAGTTAGGCGCTAGTTCCAAACTTATGGTCCGAGTCCAGTGCCTCCGTTAGGTTGCAGAGTGCAATTAGGTAGAAATATGGGCATAAGAACTGGCTACATAAAAGGAGCTTCTCTGGGCCCTGATTGTGCTTTTCTTTCCCCAGTGAGAAATAATAAACTCAGCCCAAGTAATCTAACAACTAAATTTCTTCGTAAAAATAGAGGTAACTCGTGAAGTAATGAACACGTGCGGTTAGCATCCAAGAAACGAATGCGTTACTTTTAAAAAGTCAAATACTAAGGAGAATAAAATGTGACAAGACAAATTCACTTTCACTTGATGGCCACAAGCACATAAATAAAATCACACTGTAATGTAACAGTTAATTAGAAGAAGTGTAAGAGCACCAACAGAGGGCATCTTTTAACACAGTTTGAAAAAAAATGTAATCTGAAGACCTTTGACAAGTTGCAACACAATTAAATTGCTAATATGACAGTGCCTGGACCTTTATATATCTATACTACAAAACATGCGATGACTAGGACTAGTTTTTGCATATCCTTTCTTATTTTTAGTGCATTCTGCATCCTGGACCATTCACCATTTTCTCTTAAGTACCGGCAAACCTCGAGAACAGTAATATGAGAACAGAGGAAAAGCTTACTTGGATGTTTTTATCCACACCGCAAATTTCATCAAATACCATCAGCCTGACTTACCTACAAAAAAGAGAACAAAAGATTAGAATCGCTGCAAAGCTTACCCAACATGTCAGCGTGAAAGAGAGACACAAATAATGCATCATGCGGAGTGGAAAAAAGCAAAACATCTTTAAATGGAACAGAATTATGCATTCCATATCTACTTTTCCCAGGTTCAATAACTGAAATTCTATTTTATCTTGATGATTTGATTATAACCGGTGTCAACACTGAAAGAGGTATTGTTTGCTATAAGTCATATTTGCATTAAAAACCTGAATTCTTAATAGATTTTTTGTTCTTTTGTGTTTACCGTCAGATTTTCCTCCAGGGTTTTGATTTGTATGTAATGTAACATTACTCCTTACTCGTGGTTCTTAATCCCTGTTAACTCCTTAAGCAAGCCGTGAGAATCAACTGCTGTGAGTAGCTACGTCATAATTTCAGCTGTAAAATGTGTAGACATGCACAATGGCAATGTAGTTATATCTATGATTTAATTCCACCATGCTTTTATCACCTACTAGACTCTCAAAAAATGTATGTAGGGAGAGTTTTCTCACCATTGATAAATTGTGAAGGAGGCAGCTTTAAAAACAATTCTGCCAAAGAAAATGACTTGTACATCCGCTCTTATATGCAGCCCATTAAAACCAAAGGCTGAGTTTTATCTTCTATTGGGTTTATTACACAGATTTTTCTAATGTCTCTATCATTGGAGAAGGGGTTTGCCTCCTTCTACATTGTCATTTAGTTAAACGAGGCCCCAAAAATAAACCTATTTGGACAGGATCACAGAATGAGGATAACTGGATAAACCAAAAATACATATCCTGTCCTGGATCCAGAATCCATCATTTAGTCACTAGAGCACAACTCTTAGTAGCGAAGTCATATCCTCTTCCCCATTAAATATGAACAAATTAGGAGTTTAAGGTCATCTTATTAACATCATTGGGTTGTTAACATATACCAGCTGGAAATTTGTATTGGACACCAAAGACGTTTTGTGTTTCATTCTAACAAATCAGCTATTCCTGAAAGTTTATACTTAGGTGGGGCCCGGTTTCTACACTTTCAGGGGAAAAATGGCCAAGATGGAAGCCACGTTTGTGGAGATTCTCAAAAATCCACAAAGATACTAGCGCAACTCTCGAAAGATAATAGATTTACATAGTCCTTATCCACAAAATTTACTCTTGTGCCTTGAACGTAAAGTAGACAACCTGAAGGACTACATTTAGTTGAAAATTCCTTTTCCTTTCTTATTCACAGGAAAAAATTTCCCTATTCATTCACCTCTGTCATACTTAGGTGTATTTTCTCTGAGCTTTCCAGAAGTAATTTTTTCCCAAACAGAGAAAAGCCATTCAAGATGTTTGTGCATATTCATAGCCATAACTGTTTGATGGTATTCTGGCAGTTTGCAAGATGAGCCCTTTTCTGCCTCATCCTGTCACCTTTCCCAAGCCTAACCCTACGTTTACTATTGACGCTAATTTGTCATACTGACAGATTGCCTGCATGTGTGAATCTCCTCTGATCCATGTTCTCTTAATCAGGATCTCTGAATCAATGCCAGAGATGTTTCTTTTTTGCTTAAGTTATTTGTGCTTGTGTGTATAAGGGTATCTGTGAAATCGGCATCAAGACTCCACACAAAATCTGTCAGCTTGACAGCAAGTGAAAAGTCTAGTGATACATCAGTTACAGCTGCAGCCTTGTTTTTAGTAATATTAAATTTGTACAATATACTCCAATCAAGGCGATCTACATTACTCACAATAAGCTATACATTTGCCCTTTAGCTTACATTATGGACACATTTGGGCCCTGCTACTGAAATTACTAGCTTCGTATGTAGCCTCTGCAGTGCTTACACGTGTCCTCATAGTCAGTGTCATTTCGAGTAGACTTCTTATTCACTACCACAGAGTGTTACTTATGGAGACCCCTTAAATTTCATTCTAAAATCTCCCCTAGCTACATGCAATTTGGAAGAAACCTCCCCCCAAAAATATTTTAATTTCTTGTCATAACCTACAATTCCTAACTAAGTGTGGCTGGAGTGCTTAGAGTTGATTCAATGTGCCACAAGCTATATATATATGTATGTCTATATCGACCAAATAGTTATAATCCTGAAAGTCATGTTAATTACTTGAGAAGCCTGCTCAATATAGGTGCCTTCTCAACATGAGAAGGTAAAATCATAGTCTGTGCTATGTGTCAGATTCCACCAGATTCCTTTGCACCCACAGGTTTTTCAGTATCAGTGACACCCACTCTTAAAGTCATATTCCTATAAAGCTACACTCCTAGATGTGTGTGTTTCCTTCTATTTTGAAAGAAGAATATTTTCCACACCTGAATTTAATTGTGGAGAAAATGAGATAGGCTGGCGAGCAGCTTAGTAATTAGGCCTTAATTAAGATATTTAGTAACAGGTGAGTAATGTTGCCACAGGTCAGTACACAATTAAGAATGTTAAAAAGAATCCCAAAATGTCAACAAAACCTACAGCAAATATACATTTCAAGCAGCATGAAGATTGAATATTGGAGTTTTTGCTAGAAAGTTTATGCCAGAGTTGGAGTTTGTCTGTGCAGAAGGAATGCAGTTGAACCTTTGTGGTGTACTGAAAGGGACCAGAAAAACTGCAGACGTTTATATATCAGGTACCTTATCTGCATGTGGTAGAGAAAAGAAGATGCTCAGTCAAAGGCTCAAGTAAAGGCTCCTCATCATTTTGCTCTGCTGATCACGCTACTGACCGGGACACTTTCAATAAAACTGGTCATTGTCAACCATTGTTACTGTAAGGCTACACAAATTACTTCCAATTATATGAATGGACATTATGCATTTATTCTTCTGAATCTCAGAGATCTTTGCTATGTTGTTCTTCTGGAGATGGACCTAGACGATGCTCTCATTTTTTGGTGTCATGGACAAATGAAGTTCAAGAATCCATATCACAATCACAATAATCACTGAAATTTTAACATAAAAAAATACTACACATTTTGGAATGCTGAACAGCATCACATGACACCCAAACCTTATTTAGAGGCTCGCAGCACCAATAACAGCCCACAGTATTTTGAAAATCAATAAGTAATGTTTGAAGGTAACATTTTTAGGTTGGTCCAATATACTTCTTTATCCAGATTATGTTCTCAGGCATGCCTATCCCCACCTAGCAATCCATTTCCTGGATTTTGGTTCCAGAACATAACAAAGTAATGGGCTTTCCAGTCTCACTGGCACTAAGGATTTTGTCAATGTGCCAGTCCAAGACCGAAAACAAGACGGACTGCAAGCACCCAGCAATCCACTAAGGATTACTTGAGTGAGATGCGTTTTAGGTAACAATCAATCCGGCAAGACATCACAGTGGTGGTTACTGTATCCCAAAACTCAGTTTATGATCAAAAGACACTCAAGATACTAGAAAGCAAGGAATATCCATGTTATAGTACATATAATGTGAATATTAACTATTTTAAAAAGAAATAGTGGTAATGATGCTTGTCAGAAGGGTGAACAGTAAAACATATTGTAGCATAATTATTTCATAAAGCTTGTTTTATACTGATATTTCCCAACCCATCTTATGTTCAGTTAATTAAGCTAAATCCTGCACCAAAAAATGTCCCCCTTCGCATTTCAGAGACAGTTCACACTCCTGTACCATTTTGAGCAACAGAATCCATGTTGAACAAAGTATCATGATCTGCTATTCTCCTCTGCTGGCATGCAGCCAAATAAGCCGGCCAAGTGAAGGCTAGATGCACCTTCCAATAGTCTTTAGTGAAGGAAGATGACACTTCTGAATGGGGTTGCTGTTTGTATCACGATTGAGAGGAAGACTGCAAGTACCATCAAGCCTTGGGCCACTGGAGGTGGCTCTCTCAACTTATTGCACCTGGAGTGGTTTCAGCACTATCAAGCTTGTTCCCTGTTCCTGCAGCACGGCATATGTCTGGGCTGTGCCAAGGCCATGATAGGGCCTGCCTCTGCCCATGCGCAGCTGCACAAGGTTGAGCTGGGCCACCCCTCTTTCACCTGGTTCATCAATGTGCACTGTGTTATAAGCCTTGTGTGATAAAGAACAAACTTGAACTACCTCGAAAGCGTGTCTGTCAGTTTGTGCTATTCCTGTTGTACATATTTACATGAACTATAATTATGGGCAAAAGAAAAGTGCAAAGCTTAGGGACCCTGAAGATGACCTCAATAGCAGCATCCATTTCATCCAAACTACCTCCCATTACTAACTATTTGTTGACAGCCATGGGCACTTTGAATACTGAAATTGGTTGGGTTGAAGAAAGAATGAATGCTGTAAGGAGGCTCTCCTTGACAACCCTGCAATACCTTTGTGTCCAAATAGCCCCTATAGTGATGTAATGTCTTTGCTTAGAGATTTGTTGAGCACTAGCAGGCTATTGGGTACTGTCCATACAAGTCAGACACATGCTGCTAGGCCTGTTATGCCTAGCAGCGGCAGAAACCTTGGGGCTGGTGATAGAGTGGACAGAACTGAGGAATTTGTTAATCCTACTGGAAATTTGTCTACAGCTGCTGTTGCCTTTATTTCTTACTTTGAGTCACCGCTGTTTAAACGGAGCAGGCGTAACAAGCAGCCACCTACAAAGAGGAAATCGTGTCATCAGTCCTCAAACTAGGGAAATTTATCTGATCCTCTTTTAAATGTTGTCCTCCCAGGGAGGAACTCTTGCCCATTTCGGTGCTTTAGTAAAATCATGCCATAATAATCTTTTCAGTAGAATAGAAACATTAATTCATGCTCTCAAAAAGGATTGGTTTGCCAGATATGAACAGTGTTTGGGAAAAAATAGCTGCTCTGAATGGTCAACAACTTCTCAGGGGATCACTTTTCCGAGAATAACCCCAGAGCCTTGCTTGCCCATTCATCAATGACATTGGGGACTATTCATCCTAAAGCATCACAATGGGGTCTTTCTGCTAGTGGAAAGGTGTCCTCACTAAGGCCACCGATTACTCATCACACAAAGTTGCACTTACAGCTCCTCCACCGATTCAGCACCTCATGTTATTATTTTGGATCTTGTTTCACTTGATCAGGAGGGGAGATTGAATTAGAAGAAGATCTGAAACATAAAGTGGTTTACATCCAATGTGTGGAGGATAATGGGTCTTTCATATGAGATTCTTACAATTAGGCGAGTATTGGTCACCGGCCAACTTTGCAGGACCGAGAATGTGTGGTAGTCAACTTTAGATCTCCAGGATTGGTGACAACTCTTTTATTCACATTAAGCCATCTGGCAGATTCTCATAGTTGAATTAGAGAGCTACCTTTGGGCTATTTATATGTGCCATGGAGGGGCTTGCAGGGATGCCTGCCTGCTATCTAGAAGACCCCTGTCTACCCAATAACAGGCCCACCTTCTCCACTGCTCTATACAATCTGGATGAAAATGATTGACTGCCTTCGTCTCATGTGTTTTCAGGCCCTACTGTAACAAGTTCACCAGTGGCTGAAGCTTTACCCCTTTACATGACCCCTGAAGAACCAGAGATCCCTGGACCAAGGATAGGAGCTGTCTTACACTCCTGTGGCAGTGATTCTCTTCTTAATGTGCTGTCTTGGAGTATTGTGGAGTGCCGGATGAGCTTTGTCTCAGGTTATAAGTTGATCTGGTTGCTGGAGACATGGCCTCTAACAGACCTTTACATTAATGGGTATTGCTCTTTTTATAATCTTGCAATATGTGCCCCTTCAAGGATGTTGAGGGGTGGTTTAGCTGTTTTTGATTTCCCATAAATGTAATAGTGCGAATGTTAAGTGCATACATTTTTCACAATGTTTTCAACTGTTGCTGATAATGGAGTTGAATGCTGTGGATATATCGCTGGTTAAATGTTTATCAATGTATTTGATCACAAGAATACTGAAGTTGCAGATATGTTAAATGAGGCAATTGCAATGGCAAATCTTTCCAGCCGCTTTTATGTACTTTGCGATTAGGTGATTTTAATTGCCCAGTTTGTGACTTTAGTAACACAAGGGTGTGGGGTCTGGAAAACAAGGCCAGTCAGTGATTAACCCACTTTAGACACTCCCAATACAGAGATGCCTTAAATAACATTGTTATCCCTAATGATTTAGTTTTTTTGTCTGACAGTGTGAAATATAACTCTACATCTTACCCCACTTTTTCGGGAGGGCTTAAATCAAGTACTGTTGATTTTTATGTTATTTAATATCTGTTCACCACAGTTGCCTGGTAATGAACTTTAGAGTCATGTCTTATTGTGCTAGTGATCACAATCCTTTAGTAACCAGTTTTAAGTATAGTTCGAACCAGGGTCAAAGACTAAAATGGGAGCGGATTGCTCCGCAAGCTTTTAAAACTAAAATAGTTAAGGATCATTTTTGTTTAGTAAATAGTCGTTTGTCAACTGAGGTTATCCCTGCCACCCAGGAAAGGGACTTTGAGACACTGTGTTGAGCCATTTCATTCGAGTTAACAGTTAAATTCTCTACCTCTTCCGCTCAACCTTTTGGTTGGTTGCATGCACTAAAGTCCTAAACAGTTAAAGTTTAGCTTAGTTTAGTTTCGAGGATTTATAGAGCACATGGCTACCCAAAGGACTCCCAGCGCTGAGAAAGATCACTAGGTAAGAAGAACAGACCTAAACAGGGAACAGTACAGTTTTCAATTTTCAACAAAAAGAAGATTCAGACATGTCATGACGAAGTTCCAAGGGGAGGGAATTCCAGATTTTAGCATCTCTACAGGCAAAGGATCTACCCCCCCATCTAACTTTCTTAGCACAAAAGGAGTTAATTAAAAAAGCTGAAGAAGATCTGAGTATTCTCCGGGGGTATATGGAATGATCATTCGTCTGAGGAAGACTGGACTCTTGTTTCGAAGGGCTCGGTGAATAAAACACACAGATTTAAAAATAATGCATTGTTCAATCAGAAGCCAATGGAGGGAAGACAAGGCTGGAGTGGCAGATGAATGTCTGGGGTTGTCTGTGAGTAGGCAAGCAGCAGCGTTCTTCACCACCTGAAGTCTCTTTAGAACATATGAAGGAGAGCTCAGGAGCAGTACGTTCCCATAATCGAGATGTGAAAGTATCAGAGCCTGAGTAAGAAGTCTTTTGGCTGAAGATGGAAGTAATTTAAAGATTTTCCTTTCGGTTCTTAGAAAACCGAAACAGGTAGCTGCCAGTTTCTTAATATGGCATTCCATTGTAAGGTGCGCATGGAGCCAAAAGCCCAAGCTTTTTATGGAATCTTTAGGCGGAGGTAGATACTTAGTCAAGTTCACTGCTAAGGATGGGGACCTAAGTAAGGAAGGGTTCCCGACAATCATAACTTCTGTTTTCCCATTGTTGAGCTTAAGCTTGCTCTCTACCATCCATCTGGCGATATCTGAGAGACAGGAGAATAAGGTAGCATGTTTTTGAGTATTCTTAGCAGAGAAGGCTGCTCTTCATGCAGTTCAAAGAAATGAGGATATAGTTAGTGCAGCACGGAAAAACTATAAGGCTGTACTTGAATCTAGAAAGGAAGTGCTTATAAATGAAGCCTGGTTTGATTTACTGGCCACTGGGGGTCTCAAGGACTCAAAGGAGTTTTGTGACGTCAACCGTCTGTTGTTCACTGAAAGACCTGCAACCAAAATTGACTAATTACGACTGTATGCTTTGTGCACTTTTCACTTATTTGTAATTCCCTGGATAAGGTGATCAATGATGAGAAAAGGGATATTGCTGAAAACAAAGATAGGAAACAACCCACACAATTTAGCCAATCAATTTCCATGAAGGAATTGGAGTGGGCCATTAACCAGGGAATTTCAGGAAAGTGACAGGCCTGGATGGTGTCCCACTTGATCTTTCAAAAAATAACTCTGTTCTCTGGGCTCCAATTCTTACTTGCATTTTCAGCACTGCTGTCCTTGGCCCACGTCCTACAACTCATTTGCAGGCTGGGAAAGAATCGGAGAGGAGTTTGTGAACCCATCGTCACAAACAAGATGAACACTCCTTGAATTGTCTTTTCCCAATCCCATTCATGAGATGTGCTCTGTATAATAATATTATCAGAGAATAACAGGATTTATGACAACCAGGTCCCTTTTATTGAAGGTCTAGTGGTTTCCAATCCAGACAACAAGTGTTATATGCCTGCTGCAGTTCAGGGGGAAAGTCTTAGGTCTCTAATAAAGAGTAATTAGAATCTTATAACACTGGCTCCCATCTTAATGCCTTGAAAAAGGACATAGATGCTAAGAAAGACACGCAGGCTTCACAGCAAAAGCTGCTTAATTTCTGGAGCATTAACTTCATCCATATCTCCGACAAAGAGTGCAAAGAAAGTGGATAATGCAACTTTATTTTACACTGAGGGCCATATCATATATATTGAGAAAGAAGGTATACAGCATATATTTCTGCCCTCAGTGCAACAATGACTAAGATTTCCATCACATAGACTATACCCTAGAATGTACCCTTCAAAAGAAAGCTGATGCACACTCTCTGCTTGTTTCTGCACATCTTGTCCTGTTTAGTGCTGACAGAAGGACCATCTCAAAATCTCCATTTGTAGCTCCTCTGGCCTTTGAGGGAGGATGGATGTGAGGTAAACAATAAAGAGGGGCGCAGTTGCAGACTGCACTCTGTTGGAGACAGTCAAACACTCATCTATGTGCTGTTGCAATAAGCACTGCCCTTACGCCGGGACATACATTATTGAACTGTATTGTATTGTATTGTATTGTGCTGGGAGTGAGGTGTCTACAGGTAGATAGAATATCCAGTGCGGAAAGCATTACAGAAGGTAAGAAGTTTGTTTGCTGGAAAATTATGACAATCAAGAATTTGACTGACGTATGCCTTTGAGTTGTGTGAATATGAGTTGTAGAAAAAAATCTGTCAGTCTGTCCTTGGAGTTCCAGATTCTCTCTGAATTAGGCCTTATTTTGTTTGCTGCTTATTCACCTCTTTGGTGCCAAGGACAAGCTGGTCTCACCGTCAGCCATGTTCTTCCTTGTGCCGAGGACGAGACCAGCTCGTCCTGCATCTGGCTCACAGGGAAACGCTAGCGCCCCTCCAGTGGGCCTCCCACTCCCCTGGGCAGGGATGGTAGGAGAAGCACTTCCACTGCCACCCCTACCACACACCCAGTGATGTCAATTCAGCATATTTCTATTAGGCCCATCTGCCCCCAAGGGGGGGGGGGGACCACCACTCAGGCACCAGGGATTTGTGTGTGTGTGTGTGTTTTGTTTGGGGTGGCAGCCCCTTGGGCAAGGGTTGCACCCCATGGGGGCACATTACTGTTGGACATTTCTGCCCTCCTTGGGGCAGGTTGGCCTATTTTTGCAAGGCCCATCTGCCCTCAAGGGGGGCAGAAATCCCACTGGATACCAGGGAAGAATTTTGTTTTAAAAAAGAGGGTGGGGATATGGATATACCCTATCCCAAATAAATGGGGGAAAAGTTGTTCTGCCCACCAGTGGGCAGATGGGGCAATTACCCCTGATCCACTCCCAGGAGGACGGGCTGAAAGCCTACTTTATGCCAGGGAATGTAAAAACTATAAAAACTAGTGGGGTGGTGGCTACCAACCAGTATGCACATAACATTATGCCCCCACCCCACTGAAGGGGGTAACAGTCTTTCATATCTCCACCCACACACTAAAAGATCTTATCCCAATGGCAAGCATGAGGACATTTTTATTATTTTGGCTTTTGATTTTACAGTTTGGGCTATGAGAGCTTGCTAACTCTCAATTATCGTCCCACTAGGAATGGTGAGGGCTGCACTTTTTGGACTTTGAGACGCTGCCATCTAGAAAAATCTATGACACCTAGACACATCTGAAAACTAAACATCTGGGTAAGTCCACGATGATGAGCTTCACATGCCCCCCACACCATTTTCTTACCCACAATCCCCTGCAAACCTCCAACGTTGTTTGAAATCACACATTTTCCCCACATTTTTGTGATGGAACCTTCCAGAATCTGCAGGAATCCACAAAATTCCTACCGTCCAGCATTGTCAGATCTATACTGATATAAATTCTGCCCCCTTGTAAGCATAAAAACGTTTTTTTCCAAACTGCCCTTTTGAACCCCCTTTGCCTCCCCCTCAATTTCAGCATGTTTTTGACTCTTCCCCGTCACAGGCACTTGGCCCACCTACACAAGTGAGGTATCATTTTTATTGGGAGATTGAGTGGAACGTTGGGTGGTAGGAAATTTGTGCCGGTGTGGTGATCCCACGCAGAAATGTGGTGAAAATTTGATTTTTTTTTTTTTTAGCTAAAATTGAGCTTTGCTGAGAATTCTGGGTAAGAAAACACTGGGGGATCCACGCATCCTCCCTGGACTCCCTCGAGTGTCTAGTTTTCAGAAATATCTGGGTTTGGAAGATTTCCCTAGATTGCTGCTGAGCCCAGGACCAAAAATACAGGTGTTCTCCCCCACAAAAACAGGTCGTTTCGTAATTGATAATTTTGATGTGTATACTTAGTGTTTTGGGGCATTTCCTGTTGCGAGCCCTAGGCCTACCCGCACAAGTTGGGTACCATTTTTATTGGGAGATGTGGGGGAATGCTGGGTAGAAGGATGTTTGTGGCTCCCCTCAGATTCCAGAACTTTGCAGCACTGAAATGTGATCAGAAAGTGTGTGTTTGCCAAATTTTTAGGTTTGCAAAGGACTCTGGATAACAGAACCTGGTGAGAGAGCCACAAGCTACCCCATCCTGGGTTCCCTTAGGTGTCTACTTTTCAGAAATGCCCAGGTTTGCTAGTTTTTCCCTAGGTGCAGGCTGAGCTAGAGGCCAAAATTCACAGTTGAGCACTTTGCAAACAATAGGTCAGTGTTCTTTGGGAAAATACGATGTGTCCACGTTGTGTTTTGGGGCGTTTCCTGTTGGGGGCACTCGACCTGCCCACACAAGTGAGGTACCATTTTCCTCGGGAGACATGAGGGAACACAGAGTAGAAGAACAAGTATTATTGTCCCTTGTCTTTCTCTACATTTTCTCCTTCCAAATGTAAGGCAGTGTGTAAGAAAGAAGTGTATTTGAGAAATACCCTGTAATTCACATGCTAGTGAGGGGTCCCCCAAATTCAGAGATGTGCAAATAACCACTGCTTCTCAACACTTTATCTTGTGCCCAGTTTGAAAATACAAAGGTTTTCTTGATACCTAGGTTTCACTCTTTATACTTTACCAAATGAATTGCTGTATACTAGGTGTACAATGAAAACCAATTGCATGGTGCAGCTTATTTATTGGCTCTGGGTACCTAGGGTTCTTGATGAACCTACAAGCCCTATATATCCCCACAACCAGAAGGGTCCAGCAGAGGTAACGTTATTGCTTTAAAACCATGCAGGATCTACTTAATGACCATTTGCTGAATTCAAAATTGTGTATACTTTTCATGAATGTTTAGCTGTCCGGGATCCACTGTTGGTTTCACGTCCATTCTGTCACTAACTGGAAGGAGGCTGAAAACACAAAAATAGTAAAAATGCCAAAATTGTGTTGAAAAATTTGTTTTTCTGATTCAAGTCTGCCTGTTCCTGAAATCTGGTGAGATGGTGATTTTAGCACTGTAAACCCTTTGTTGATGCCATTTGCAGGGAACAAACCACATGCTTTCTTCTGCAGCCCTTTTTTCCAATTTGTTTTTACAATAAAAAATAGCTGTATTTTGGCTAATTTCTTGTTCTTCTCCAGCAGAACCCACAAACTCTGTGTACCTTTAGAATACCTAGGATGTTAAAAAAAAAAAAATGCAAATTTGGAGTGGATAACTTGTGTGAACAAAAAGTTATGAGGGCCCAAGCGGGAACTAACCCAAATAGCCAAAAAAAGGCTTGGCACAGGAGGGGGAAAAGGTCTGGCAGCGAAAGGGTTAACATGTGCATGATCCCTTAGTTCCATGTGCTGTTCCTCCGTTGTTGGTCCTCAGTCTCCAGAAATGGTAAGTCACTTATATATTTCATGTGTGGTTGTGACTTTGCTGCCAGACTGGTAAAATTGCAGCATCTCATCACTGACTGTCTTCATTGAGTTTATGAGACAGACAATTGAGCACCAGCAGCCTGTTCATTTTGGTCCATTAATAAGAAGGCAAATACATGCAAAAACAATTTAAGGACACATTCTATGTGTCACTTTACTGCTGAAGTAGCATTTCCTTGCTTTGCAAGCTACTTCCACAGTTAGTAAAATCTTCAAAAATAAGGAACAAAAATCCAGTGTTTCGGACTCTCAATCAATTTATACTGTGAATGATCCCTGCCACCTCTAATATGGATATTAGGTGCTCCCTTCCTCACAGAAAAACTGTCTGTTTGGGCTACTCTTCTTCATTTGGTCCAAAATTGGGATATTTTTCACAGCACAAACATCAAGGTAGTCTTAAGATGAACACCACACTGACACCTCCACATTTGACAGACCTACTCTCTGATCCTATAAGCCTTTCATTACCCGACTCTCCAAGTTACGGTCTTCTATTTTTGATTTCTTACCTCACCCAACTTTGCCAAACTTCATTACACTGTCTACACTCAGTCCATTGTAATGAAGCACACCCATTCCTCCATTTCTACTAACCCCAGCTGAGATATTCTGATCCCTGCTACATAACCAATTGACAAACACAATTTGACCTTTGCTCTTACCCACCTTTCCAGGTTTGGTTGTGTATTAAAGTGGAATATGTTGGCTGTGAAAACCCTTTTTTTAATTCTGCCGAATGAGTTCCATACTTTACTGGTGCTGAGGGATTGCTGATGGACATCTGTTGACATCCGGTGTAATAGTTGGAAGCAGTCTTTAGTGTTTGGTTAATGTCTGCATCTGGCCATTTCAGAGTGGCAGACATGCATTCTAAAGGGTTGTTAGTTCCTCTCAGTTGTATTTTCTGCTTATAATAGTTCATGTACAGAGGTTTCTCGCTTATTGCTGTCTTATTATATAAGCATGTGAAAGGGTTGTAATTGGCCTCTTTGTTTGTGGATCAGCAATAAACTGAGGAACTGTGGTCTACATGAAATAAGTATCTCGGTCACAGATGTACCCTGTGTTGTTCTCTTGAAAACATGCAACACTAACATGTTCTAACACCTCGAACACTGCTACTTTGCATCTTCTCATACCTTGCACATCATCATAAACTTCAAGTCATCCTCACACTCGTAATCTCCAAGCTTGACTATGACAACAGCCCATACCTCGGTGCACCAGCATTCATCATACACAAAATACAACTCATCCAAACTGCTACTGCATGTCTTCTTTGCTCACTTCACCCAAGAAAAAGCATGACTCCTGTCCCGTAATCACTACACTGGCTATCTATACCTAGAAGAACAACGTTCAAGGCTTATTATTCACAGCGCCTCCCAATGATAAGGACTGCTATACCTACAAGTTAAATTCAAGCAATACAAACAAAACAGGACACTGTGCTTCAGGCTAGCATGCAACACTGATAATCCCATCTTCCCATAAGAAATCTAAAGGAGGCACTGGCTATACAGTACTAGCCACAAAGCTGGGGATCTCACTACTAACCTGAATTAAAGCACTCAGGAGCACTTACACTTCCGAAAGGCAGTTGAAAACATGACTAATTCCTTAGTGCATCACTATCCCACAGCCCCACAACAGTGCCCAGAAGGCAATTGTCTGCCTATAGCCCACAGATTAGAAACAACTCATTGAGCAAACTGCTTCCGCTATGCAGGTAAGCTAAGAAGGGCTAACCTCTGGTTCTCTGTAGCATTATATAGTTATGTGTTTGCATATATCACAGTTATAGAACACAACATTAATACTATAAGATACACTGGTCAGCAGCAGAATGTAATATACACCTCTTACATTCATACATATGCTGTATCTGTTATGAGGGTTGTCCATCACCAGTATTGCAAGTCCACAAAAACATCCCACACCAATTGAACAGACAGGAAATAACTGAGAATCTGCCACACACTGCTAGACAATTTGGATGAATGTACTATAGTCCACCACTGAGGTTCCAAATATCTTTATACTCTGATCACTTCTTTAAATCTCACAATGACACTCATATATTGGATGATAATAACAATGCACATCCCAACAGATCTCTCCACTTATCTTTCCTGCCAACCAGCTCAGGACCACAACTATACACAAAATCTCATTGGAAAACCAAGTGCAGTAACCAGCTAAGCATACTATAATCATAAACAAATACCATAAAGAGATCTGCAAAGCTGATCAAAACTACCAGCATACTTTAAACCAAAAAACTGCTCATCTGTCTCTCACACTTCGTTATTCATCACAATGCTACACAGTGCATTCCATACCATGACAACTGCACCTTGGTGGTCATCACAGGTTTTGTGTAAATATTTACCAAATAGGATAAAACAAAGACCACATCCTTCCAACCCCACTTCCTTCACAATATAGAACACTATACATGTATGCAAGCGCTTTAACACCCCACATAGGGGTAGTAAGCGCTATATAAATGCCACAATACAATACAATACTATACATTATGTCTTATTCTATGGAGCATTCTAGGAATGATAAATCTAGACAGCTTCAAAGCTGGCCAACTAACCTGCAGTGGAAGCTCCAAATCCATATTTTCACCTTGTCACTGGAGCAGTGGCACAACAAATGCTGCAGTCCACTAGTGACTTTTAAGTTATACGCCATATGTACATTGTGTAAATCATACAAGGGGCATATAGGTAAGATAAATATGCCAATCAGGTGTAGACTATAGCACATATATTGGAGGAGTCCAAGTAAATCCACAGAGGCCTGGTCAGCAAGACCCAGTGCACTTCTGAGTTGAAAATCAGCACCATCAGTCCAAACAATTGGGGTTATCATAAAAAATAGGCAGTTTCTTACACCTATACATACATATGTATACCTATCTTCACAGTATTTTTGTTGATATTCTTGCTGCAATTATTTTTAAAGCACAATATTTAGGAGTCGATAATTGCATATTATACTGCAAGATCAGTTGATATCCTCACATCTGATGGTTACTAGGACATTCATAACTGGCAATCTTCTGAAGCTGATAGGTGATAGGATGAATTTCCTGCTTGCAATTAACAAGAAATACCTTTGACCGTGTAACTTGCAAAATTCAATGCAAATAGTAATATTGTCCTTGAGGAATGTGTCATGTACTCTTGCCAAAGTGATATTGATATATTAAATGGATAATGTTAAGACACAAATACATGCCATGGTTCTGTTACTAATCAGTAAGTAGTTACACAGTACAAACCAACTCCCTTGTGAGACGGTATTTATAGCCACTAGCTGATACACAAGAATTGAAGAGGGATTTCAAAAAAGCAGTCTGGCTTTGCATGACCATTTGGCAGAATAAGCTGATGTTGTTACCTCTGGTCCAGGGGATGGAAACACAATGCTCAGAAAAAAGTATTTGTCAGACAGTTAAGGAAAGGCGTCCTCTTGGTCCCCACACTGGGGTTGAGTGGAGTCTCCTACAATCTTCACACACCAAAGCTAGTCTGTGGAAGACCTGCCAGTTACTCCTATGCACATTAATATGGACTTGATTCAGTTTGCCTTCCACCTGTAGCTCCTGAGCACCAAACCAGTATTAAGTAAAAGTTAGTAGATGGGGGTTGTGGAGAGACACAGAAAAAGACAGAAACAAAAAAATACCAAAGATTACAAGGGAAGAACAGGCAAATCAAATTTTGCAAATGTTCAATGACCTGTAAATGCATTCCACTTTATTTGAGAGAGAAGATTTTAGTTTGGAGTTTCTTACTTTAAAATCAGACCTACTAATATATTTTGTGAAATCAGTGCACGATTCTAGCTATATGATACGTGTTTCTAGAACGAAAAAGATAACAAGAGATTTTAGCATATAAGTGCTAGCTGACTTGTGGCCTTGCTTATTACACAATGCATGCAAATATCAATTACGTTATTCATCAACCCCCCCGTGACATCTTTCTTATCAAAATTGGTAACATGATGCATCAAATCACCATTACTATAGTTAGTATTGCCAATCTCTCTTTATTCCACCTCACTTGTTGGCTACCCCTCTTTCTATATAATTTCCTTTCCCCCTCTCCCAGTTGGTTTCTCTTCTTCATTCCCCATCTCATCCTCACTTCCATGTCTTCATTGCCCCTTCTCTTGTCTTTTTTGCCCCTTCTCTCTTCTTTGTTTCTCATCTCTCGTTTGTTTCTCATCTCTCTTCTTTGTTTCTTTTCTCTTCTTAATCCCACCATTCCATGTTTTGTATCCTTTCATTTGTTCTGTCACATACGGTTCCCCCTCTCATTTCCCCATCTCACTTGTTCCCTTCTCTATCATTTGTTCCAACACATCTTCCTTATTTGTTCCCCTCTATTTTGTCCCCCCCCCATGAATTCCCCCTCTTGTTTTAATTTTTTCACTCTGACAAATAATCCAGGAGCTTTAGCAGTTAAAAGACAAGACATCCCGATATTTATTAGACAATATTTATAAAGTACCCGATTCTCGAAAATGGCGAAACAATAGTCAAAATTACCTGTGGAAAGGTTTCAAAGTCTGCATTCAAAACCTGTCCCTGATTCATATATGCAGAATAAATGTCATTTTACATACATAGATGTCACTAATGAGTACAGATCTTCCACAAAGAATGCAGATTTTCTGTTATCACAACTTCTGGCTATAGAGTGATTGATACATGCAAATAGGTTGAGGACTTACATAGTGTACATTTGTGAGTATTTATCAACTTGTACAATGCTTCACCCTCTTTATTATTTCTGAATGACTCCAATGTAAGTGGTGCAAAAAGTGTGAATGTTGATGAAGTGCTCATTTTGACATAGAGATTAAGCACAGTCAAGCTTGTAAATGATAGTACGCACTTTCTTAATCATGTGTCAAAAGACACTAGGAGTCTTTTTGGGGAGGACATGAACATATTTTAGTCCTTCACTATCCAGGCACTTGAGGAGGTGTGCAGGTGTGTGGTCCCTGTAGGATTATTCAGAGGAATAGGTCTTCAACATCTGGCAGCCCTCCAGAAAGTGAGGAGGAGGCTCTGATGTGTTGTGGGAGGTCATTCCATGTTTTGGGTGTGATGTAGGAGAATGAGCATCTCCTGGTCTGCTTTTGTGAATGTGGTGGAGGGGTGCAAGTGAGTGAGGCTTTGCAAAAGTATCTGGCAGGCTGGTGAAAGTGTATGCAGCTGTTCAAGTGTGCTGGCCCAGTTTTGTGAAAGGCTTTGTATGCATGCAGGAGGAGTTTGAATTGGCTGCATATGTGAATGGTGAGGGTGTGGAGCACCCTGAGGTGGAGTGAGAAATGGGTGAGATGATGAAGATAGAGTATGAGTCATGCAACAGCATTCAGGATGATCTGAAGTCTGTGTGGGCGCTGCTTGGACGTCCCAGCGTAGAGTGTTGCTGTAGTAGAGTCTGCATGTGTTGAGTGCTCGCATGATGGTTCATCTGGTGTTCTGTGGCAGCTACTTAATGATCTTTCATAGCAAATCTAGGATGTGTTAGCAGGCAGCACTCAAAGTGTTTACTTGTGCTGTCATGTTGAGCTTGTTGTTCAGGATGATCCCCAGATTTCTTGTGTGGTTGTTGGGTGTTGGTCCTAGTTATGTAGGCCACCAGATGGCATCCCTCAGCGAGGCCCTGTTTCTGAAAGGCCAAGACTTCCAACTTGTTGGAGGCGAGATTCAAGCAGCTGGTTCACATCCATTCTGCTACCATGGGCATTCAATTGGTGAAGCTGGTTCTGGTGGTGGTTGCCTTGTCTGTCAGGGAGAAGATAAGTTAGGTATCATTGCCATAGGAGATAGGGGTGATGACTGGGAATGTGAGGGTGATGCCTAGTTAAAAACAAATGGAGCTGTGGCTTTATCTAAGATTGCACAGAGGTCAACACAGAAGAAAAGCAGTGTGACGACCGCATCATTAGGGAGAATGATTTATAGTTTGTTCCATCAATGATAGTCAATGTGCTACGTTGTGACAGACAGCATTCTGAGACGCATCTTGGTACAAAATTCTTGGCTAGGAATCAAGCATGGTGGATTGATGCTTGAGGCTGATTTCAGTTGTTTGTGTATATTTAGTTTGATAACTTTATTAGTGGATGTGTATTTAAATTTGATGGTCTTCTCTGAGACCAAAAATATAGGTGACCACATTTGTGACATAGCATGTCAGCTTTGTATTTCAAAAATAAAATATTTACGATAACCTTTAATGAAAACTAAAAATTGTTCACATAGCCTTCTTGCTTTCCAATGGCTTTACCTCATTGTATCTGTTTTTTATTTCTGTCATTTTATGATAATCAAGACTTTTTTTTTATAGAATTAGTGTTAATTCTGTAAATACAAGTCAAATATATTTCGCAATCTATTTTTGTCAGCATTTATTGTAATAATCCTCCCTTACGTTGCACACATTATTGGATGTTTTGATTCTCCCTAAATTAAGTTATTTGCAGGTTGAGTGTAAACATTTGTGTCTATCATTATTCTTAATTTGTTTTCAAAACTATACAACTCCACAACGGTATACAATAGAAGCAAATATCACATGGTTTACAATTATTAAGTTTTGAAAATAATGTATGATTTGTGACCTAGTGGTGGTAATTCCTGTCAACGATGAATGTGTTCTGTTGAAATCTTTCCTATTTGCATTTGAGGTAAATGTTGTCTTCTGATCGTCTCTTATATTCAGGATGTTTAGATTGACACACTTGATTTATGAGTATAAAATAGAAATGAATATCATGTTATTCCTGTTGTTCCTTTTTCCTGTCCTCTTGCTTTTAAAACGTCATTTATTTAATATCCTTGTACCTGAGCCCTTTTGAAGTTGCTTTCTAATCTACTACCTGAAGTGTGGCCTGGTACAAAACATATCACACGATCTCATGTGGTGGCTAGATCTGGAATCACTTATCATCTAGAAAAATCAGTCTGACATGGTTGTAATAGAGATGTGGCTGTTCTATAACAGAATAGTTGTGCGATCTAGACACTGCTTTTTGAGGTGCTGAATTTTTATGGACATTGAGGACTGGCTGTTTAAGAAAATTTGCATATTAATTTAATATATGAAAAAACAGGGTTGGATATATGTCACCTGTTTAAATTGTGAATGTAGGTGTGTAAACACACGTATTCACTATATTACCCAGCAATACACATCTCTGATGGTAGATATTGCTCCCTATGATATAGCCTATGTTTACTTGCAAAATGTGCCTCATAAAAACTGTTGCTTTGATCTTCCCTTCTATAGGTACCACCAACTTAGAAATACAAGTTTCTATTGCTATTATAAGTTATTGAAGCCACTTAGTCTGTTGCTGGTGAATCACCTGTAGGGAGGACTGATACCTGTATCCCTTCTGCCAAATCAGCCAAAACCACCAAATCCCTGAAACACGTCATGTAGTAGCATTGAAAAACTACAATCCAATAGCAGTGGTAAGGTAAAGCTGACCCATGAACCACCACCAGTACACCACAACTGCAAATTTATGAAAATTATACTAACAATGTCAGCAAAGCCTTTACTGTACATCGTCCAGAAGCGGGCAAGGCATATACCAAGAATTGCAGCGCCAAATGAACCAGGCTTCATTGAGCAGTATGGAGAATACCTCTAAGGCTGCTGCAGAACCCAACCAGTTGCTACTCTTAACCAATCAACAGCAAGCCCAGGAACTGCAACTTCATGACATAACCCTTTTTAGAAAACTAACTGTGACACACTTCATATCTCAATAAAACGGCGCAGAGGACATTTTAAACAAGTACCGGACCCTCAGTTTTACTACCACGATTGATGACCCTCAGGTAATACTATCACTGTTGATTAAAACACTTTGATTCTGACAAGAGGCGCTCTACAAAAATATAAATCCAGAAAAAAAACATAGGTAGTGCTTGTGACCTATGTCAGTGTCGTGGTTCAAGGAATTCTTGTACACAAATGGCACGTGTCATGCTACACTTTTGGTGCAGAAATCATTAAAACAGCTAACTTATGACTTGCTTGTTTTTTTTTATGGAGTGATTCAAATGAATGCCTAACCTAACATCTTCAGAAAAATAATGTCATGTGGCATCCTTCATACCTTGTTGTATATTGTAAAGCCAAAGCTAATTTAGAGGCAAGCGGAATAAAGATGAAATACACTGTAAATATTCGAGACACATGAAAATACTTGGGCAGTGTTAGTACAGATATATGTTGGAAGGTAGAACCGAAGGCAAGATGTTGGAAATAGCCCTTTCTGCAGGGTCATCCCCAGTTGTTTGCCTCCTGCCTCCTATTTATTCTGACCTGTTGCTGTTTGCTTTTGAACTCTGAGCACTTAACCACTGCTAACCAGTGCTAAAGCGCATATGCTCTCTGTGTAAATTGCATTGATTGGTTTATCCATGATTGGCACACTTGATTTACCAGTAAGTCCCTAGTAAAGTACACTAGAGGTGCCAGGGCCTGTAAGTCAAATGCTATTAGTGGGCCTGCAGCACTGGTTGTGACACCCACATGAGTAGCTCTGTAATCATGTCTCAGACCTGCCACTGCAATGTCTGTGTGTGCAGCTTTACCTGTAAATTCAACTTGGCAAGTGTGCCCACTTGGCAAGCCCAAACCTTCCCTTTTCTTACACGTAAGGCACCCCTAAGGTAGGCCCTAGGTAGCCCCAAGGGCAGGGTGCAGTGTATGGTTAAGGTAGGACATATAGTAAAGTGTTTTATATGTCCTGACAGTGAAATATGGCTAAATTTGTTTTTCACTATTGCAAGGCCTTTCCCTCTCATAGGTTAACATGGGGGCTACCTTTAAATTTGATTAAAGTGTAGGTTCCCTTTGGGAGCGGATGGAAATGTGGAGTTTGGGGTCTCTGAGCTCACAATTTAAAAATACATCTTTTAGTAAAGTTAATTTTAAGATTGTGCTTTTAAAAATGCCACTTTTAGAAAGTGAGCATTTTCTTGCTTATACCATTTCTGTGACTCTGCCTGTTTGTGGATTCCCTGTCTGGGTCAGTTTGACAGTTGGGCTGGTTGCACCTCACACTGGACAGTGACACAAAAGGAGCTGGGGTGTAGTCTGCATTTCCTGATGAGCCATCTGTGCTAGGAGGGAGGGGAGAAGTGGTCACTTACACCTGAAAGGGCTGTGCCTGTCCTCACACAATGCAGTCTCCGACCCCCTGGTGAGTGTATGGGGCCTGGCCTGGGCAAGGCAGGATTTCACATTCAAAAGAGACTTTACTTTGAAGTAGGCCTACTTCAAAGGAGAAATTGGGTATAAGAAGTGCACCCAAAACTACAGACTTTAGATCACTTCTGGTCATCAAGAGGAACCTCTGCCTGGAGAAGAGCTGGAGAGCTGAGAAGTGCTGCCCTGCCTGTGACTGTGCTTTGTGGAGCTATCCTGCAGTTGCTGCTCCTGCCAGAGTAATAGGGCAAAGACTGGGCTTTGTGTGCCTTCCATCTTGTGAAGAATTCTCCAAGGGCTTGATTTAGAGCTTGCCTCCTGTTGTTTGAAATCTCAGGGACAGCAAAGACTTCTCTCTGCCAGCACCTGCAGTCTCTGGAGAGACTCCTGCTCTGACAAGTAGTGCCCTATCCAGTCCCTGGGCCCTTGAAAGGAAAACTGGTGGAAATCCAAGGAAATCGACTTCAGACGACTTCGGACTGAAGTCGCTGCTGAATCCAGTGACGCCGCCTGCCACCGACTCATTGATCTTCACTGGAACGCGACGACCTTCGCAGGCCCAACGCCACTGCAGCCCCGCTGAAGTCCGCAACTCCGTGGAAGGAGCCATACCACATCATGACCGACACCGCTCGAAGTTCACAGATTCAACGTTTCGCACAGACGTCGCGATCCCCAACTTTGCGCATCGGCTTCTTTTCACTCTTCACCAAAGGTACTGTACTTGAGGGTCTACGCGACTCCGTGTCTGGCGCCGCTGGTGTCGGATTGTTGGTAACGACTCCGCCATGACACCGTGTTAACACCTCATCGAAGCATTTTGTGTTTCTAAGCGCTATTTTTTAGTTTAATTTTTTAAAATTCAGAACTTGACTTGTGTATGTCGGATTTTTGTCAATTTGGTCTTGTTTTGTTTAGATAAATATTTCCTATTTTTCTAAACTGGTGCTGTGTCATTTTGTAGTGTTTTCATTAAGTTACTGTGTGTGTTGTTCCAAATACTTTACACCTAGCACTCTGAAGTTAAGCCTACTGCTCTGCCAAGCTACCAAGGGGGTAAGCAGGAGTTAGCAGCTGGAGATTCTCTTTTACCCTGACTAGAGTGAGGGTCCTTGCTTGAACAGGGGGTAACCTGACTGTCTACCAAAGACCCCATTTCTAACACAGGACATAATTGTTCTGATTTATAGACACCCACTTTCTTTTTTGCTTTTAGCTGTTTGTTGGAGAAAGCTTCTTGTGGACCAGTTAAAAAAAATAAAACGGGCTTAGAGCCTTTCCACTATTTACCATAGTTTGGCATTGTCACTCTCATTGGCTTTCTTCCTACTTAACCCATGCCTTCCTCTTCTTAGTCTGCTCCTCACTTGTGGCATGTTCTCTTGAACACCCTTTTGCCTCCTGTGAACGCTGAATTTTTGCGAATAAAATACTTATGAAATTTGACATAAAACCTGATAAATATAGAAAATAATATGCGATTTTAAAATGTGCCCACATGAATGGCTGGCATTAATTTACAAAGTGCCCTTATTAATTGCTTTTTAAAATAATTTGATGTGCTCATGTTTAGGGTAATGTATTAGTTTATCACATTGACGGTTATTCCTTATGTATTTGCTTAGTAATTGTAGGTCTTAAATTTAGCGAGGTTTGGGCCTAGTTGCACAGCCTCATGTTAAGCTGCATTGTTTAAATGACTCATATAAAAATGTATTCACAAATTATTTTTCTGCTGTGTTGAACAAACGTTAATTGACATCATGGGCCTTATTACGACCTTGACAGAGGAGTTTTCTCCATCACAAATGTGGTTGATATCCCGTCTGTCATATTATGATCTCATTGAATATCATGGGATCATAATATGACGGACGAGATTTCCGCCACATTTGTGATGGAGGAAACCCCTCCGTCAAGGTTGTAATAAGGCCCTATATTTTTTCACATGAGAACTGCTTGCTAGGATATTTTTTGTTTAGAAAGATACACTTCTAGAGTAATGCGTGAGAAAGCGATGTTCACAGGAAGTTAACAATGGATGTACTAACGGAAGAACAAAGTGCAACAAAATCGTTACCTGACGGATCTGATGATGTGAACAGAAGAAGACCAAATCATCAACATGTGAAAGAGTTTAGTTATATCTTAGATTTAGAAATGAGCTTTCATTGGACTAATGGCAAACGTACGATTTTTCTGACCAATGGCAACGTGGAAAGTTGTTGGACAATTTTAACTTAACCGGACTGCAGACCAAGGTAGACTTCACTTCTTCATCCCACTTCACTGGCTCACATCTTTTATGCCATTCTTTGATCATTTATGCTGAAAGAGCTGATGAGTTCCTAGAGACTTTTAATCGTTTAGATTTTGATTTGGACACTGGTCCTTACCGTTTACTTATGATGGTTCAGATTGCTTAGAGTCCACCTACCGAACTAGTCCCTTCCTAGCCCAATTGCTGATCATGACTGAACAGGTTCCCATCTGATGAAGATAATCACAGCTTGCTGATCCGCATTGATGAGAGTTATAGTAAATTGCTATTGTTTAATATGAATTTTTGTCTTTTGTTTCTAGGTGCCAACCACCAATTTTGATAGCGCCATAGCTAGATGTTTTACAAATTTGTGTTCAAAATTGTTTTGCATGAATTCCAAACATACCATGCTAATGTGTGGGTAGTCGAGGAATTGCCGAGATTATTAACAAGGTGAAATTAATATTTTTGATGTAATTCAGTTGCTGACATACATGTATGTTATCTCTACTTTGCAGTGATTTTTGCTATCAAGTTGTATTGTGGTTATAGAATGTTTAAAGCTAAATGCGTTGATTAGATTGAGATTCGTTTGAAGGGTTGGTCAACCAGTGTTTTTTTTTGTATGTTTACCAGCTATTGTTGAGAATAATGTACATAATTTTAGTATTGTTATTATTTGGAAATAAACGTTCTACTTATACTAAAAGTTGTGGTTATTCATGGCCAAATGGGTCATGGTGTGTTAATCAATGACTCTAACCATATTGATGGTTGATTTGATTGATTAATTAATTAAAGTGCATAATAGTAAATAAAAACCTTTACACCGTCTATAATAAGATAAAATCCACAACACACATTTCAGAAGATACTATAAAATCACATAAAGTTTTTTTCAGTACAATACCTAATTCTAAATGAAATCCTTAAACTTTTAAACTTTTTTTCAGTGCAAAGTAATTTCATAATATAAATTTAAGTCAGCCAGGCTTTACCTATGCCCCTGAAACCTAACCTCTAATATTGGTTTGTAAGAAATACACTTGACCAATAACTTTCATTTTAGATCGACTACTGTAAGGGGCAGCTACCAAGCCGCAATCACTTTAATGCCTTTATCCCATGTGAATTTGTACATAATTAACATGCTAAAAGACCACATACCTCATACTGTACCCTCACTTGAATTCGTCTTACATTGGACATCCAGTTTTTTGGAGACTTCGCTTACAAATTTTGTTAATCTTGCATTTAAGATAATGTCGGATGATTTAAAACTAGTGATTACCTCTTGCCTACAAGTGCATATATTCCTCAGGTTGAATGCCTTCTTAAGATATCTTCTGTGATCTTGCTTTAATCCTTGATATATGCAGCTCCAATGTATAATGTATAAGGTTCCCAACTCCACACCCTCATAAGATACAGGGGAAATTTGAACCAGAACATTCCCAGGGGGGAGTAGCAGAACCTCCTGGGAGAAGACCAAATGGATATTTAATGAACAGATCTTTGTCTTTCTTTGATCATCCTGACTCTAGGCACTGCTGATATTTAATACGTTTATACTCATTTATTATAACCCAGGAGTGTGATCTGTCAGCCCAAATACCCTTGTCCATAGCCAAGGATTTTTTCTCCATATTATGATTAATAAATTTTTTTAAGATATCGAGAGCGAAGTTCTCGTCCCACAGAGAGTTGGCCCCCAGATCATCTAAGGCTTGGTCTAGATATTCCCGGGATGGAGATTTTGAGTTTCTTCTCAACTCCTGCCAGAGTGCACGACTTAACCCTTTTTCCAGACTTTATTATAGGTGCCCTCTCTTGATTAATTGAATAATGGATTCATATACCCAAATTCCAACTGATTTAGGCCCCAGATGCATTTGCTGGGAGATGAAAAATAGCTCTAAAAACTTTACCAATTATCCTGTTCACGGTAATTGCATCTCTACCCCTCAAAGCTTTACTACAATAGGTGATACTTGGAACAAGTTAGTTTAGTGAAGAAAAGGGTGATAGCTAGAACAGTCTAGTGATCTTTGCAGGGTACGAAAGGCAAGCAGCAGTGCATGCTTTTCGTGTTAAGTCAGTTTTCTGGGGAGTGAAAGACCCCTTCTCATCAAAAATGACCCCCAGGTACCTATAGTGTTTTACATGTTCAAGTTCATGACCTTGAAGATACCACTTATAAATTTTGTGTATTTTTTTTTACTTATTTCCGTAGCTTTAGTTTTCTTCTCATTTATAACCATTCCACTTTGTTCGGCAAATTCTGATAGTTTCACTATCAATCGCTGTAATCCTACTTTGGAGTAATTTAGAAGGATTACATAATGCTTGTATTTCAATTTTGAAATAGGAAGGTCCCCAGAGTGGTCAGATCGGATACAAAAGGATTTAAAAAAAATAGGGTGCAAACACGCAGCCCTGTGTGAGACCACGTTCGGTCTTAATTTTTCTTGATAGGAATGAGCCATCCCCTAATTTCACCGTAATCCAAATATCAGTGTATAACATCGGAATAACTCTTAATAACTGTGCCAGAATACCCCATTGGGTTAGTTTTTCCCATAAGGTTTATTTTTACTACATTTATCTATAATGGTGCTAAGAGACAAGGGCCCTCATTACGACTTTGGCGGTCTTTTCTCAAGACCGCCAAAGACGTGGGTGCCAGTGCATGGGGTATGTGTGGCACCCTATTATGACTTTACCACTGGGCCAGCGAGCACTGGCCCAGCGGAAAAGTCACATCAACATTGAAGCTGTCTCGTAATAGAGCCGGCGGCCAAGTTGATGTGCAGCGGGTGCAGCAGCACCCGTCACTCATTTCACTGCCTGTAATTCGGGCAGTGAAATGCGTGATGGGGCTGTGCCTGGGGGACCCTGCACTGCCCATGCCAAGTGCAGGGGCCCCCAGGGACACCCGAGTCCCCCTTTATGCCATGAACAGGCTGACGGTTGGGGACTCATAATCCGCAGGGCAGCGCTGCCTTGGCGGATTACGACCACCCGGCTACAGCCTTGCGGTGTCCTGGCGGTGTCCTGGCGGGACAGGCGATATGACCATGGCGAACACCGCCAGCCTGTTGGCGGTATTACCACCAGAGTTCCACTGTCCGCTGGGGTCATAATGACCCCCAAAATATTTACTGCTGTTCCAAGCCCTTTGATGAAACCTGTCTGATTGACCGGAATTATATTGTTTTCATTTGCCCAACTCTTGAGATCCTCCAAAAGGGAACCGGCGTAGTATTTGGATTATGAGTCAGTTAGGGTGATCAGGCAGTAGTTCTCGGGGGTTGGCACAAATTCCACCTTTAAAAATTGGGTGAATGATGGCACCCTTCCAAGAATGCAGAATTGCTTTACGTTCCAATGCGTTATTAAAAATGCGACCAACTTCTTTGCCCAAAAACCTGGGTTTGTTTTGAATAAGGCATTGGGGATCCCATCTGGGGACCGTAGCCGCATCCTGCCTCCTCTTATTAATAAGTCTAGTGATCTGGGCAACCGTAAATGTTAGATCAGTTCCTTCTTTGAGCTTGGGGCGGGTTAGAGTGTAAACGGTGCCCTGATCATAAACCCCTATTAACCTCTCTTGGCTGGGCACCACTTCTTTACTATCTGTTGCTTGGTTAAAATATTGAGACAAAGTTGAACAAAGATGATTCAGAGATATCCAAGCAAGTCAGGGTTATAGTGGTTTTGTTTAAATTGTTTACCATTTTCCAGAATGCCCGGAAGTGTGTTTTTTTTTAACTTGGAAATAAGCCCCTTGCCGAAAAATCCTGCCTTTTCCTTGCTTTTTCATCCCACATCTGTTTCCTATATGAGCTATTTATATTTTTTACATCTTTTTGGATACAAGGATCGTTTGGATTCTTCTTTGCACGTCTTAGAGGCCTATTCCTTTTTTCCTCAGTAAGGCAATAACAGCTGTTATTTTTATTTTATCTCTATTTCTTACTTTTTCCAATGCATTATACTGGTGGAACTTGTGATGGTTTTCAGAGAGAAAACCAATTGCAAATTTTTCTAAGGAAGCTGACCATTGAAAGATTGGCTCATCAGTTGGAACGCCAACCTGTTCACAAAATATTTGGGTTAACAGCATCTCTGAATTAGTACCAATAACTTCAATTGAATCACCACGCCATCAAAGCTTCTTGTAGTTAGTTGTGGTAATATTTCTGGGATGAGTAGCAGCAAGTTTATGCATTGAATAGCTATAATTAATTTCCATACTTTGCAGACCATGGTCACCTAAATCTGTCCTCACTATATAGTAGGTGGCGACTAGGGTTAGGAGTGACATGGTGACCACTACATAGTCAATTAGGGATTGATTCCCAAAGGCATAGTAGGTAGATGCAGGGGGGATATCCTGTTGGAAAGTTCCATTCAGGATTCTAAGACCTAATGCATCCAAGTTCTTAACAAACGATACCCCCTTAGCGTTAATTGGGCCTGTACCATTCCTCTCTAGGGATTGTCGAGGGACAGAACATAAGGTCCTGGTGCACAATATGTTCCTCTTTCAAAGGGTTGCAATAGTTTCTTGTTAAAATTCCCCACAATTAGGAGTTCAGGAACATCGGATTCTTGCAAACCTGTTAGAATTTCTTCTACTTTTTTCGAGGTCACTCATTTCTTGGAATGGTGGTCAGGATGAATATAAACATTGGCAAGGCCTCCTTATCTTTTTTTTCCAGTTAAACAATTTTATTATTAAAAGGTCTGCATTTTCCTCTTCTAGTTGCATAAATGATGCTTTTAGCCCTGCTGCAATGAAGATCACCAAGCCGAACTTTTTTACCTTATATGCTGGGGGGGAAAAAACCTACATAGCCATCAATGGAAAATGAAAAAGTTGCCCAGGTCTCCTGTAATAGCACGATCTAAAAAAGTTTTAATAGATTGTTAGCACTAAGCCCATTTATATTCCAGGAGCATATTTTTAGAGAGTTTTGACTGTCTATAGCCTTAGTCGATTTTAGTAATATGGATTAAGACTGTCTCCTACTTTTGTGAAGAGTGGCTGAAAGCCATATGTTACAGGCTTTGCACGAATAACTACGCAGGAGTCGCCCGTTACGCAGGTAAGGGTTATTTTATTGGTTGATAATTGTGATTATCTGAGCTGGATTACTTTCGTTTGTTGTTCTGTCGGTATCCGTGGGTATTATGCAGGTAATGGTTCACAGTCTCTTCCTTGCTTCTCTCCGTTTCTTCAGGTCTCCCGGGAAGCACATGCAGAGAAAAGAAGAATGGACACAGTAAGTGTTTATATTTTCTCCTTGGCTAACTAGTACTGGCTTTCCCTTTTCCAGCTGTCTTTTCTTTCTTGTCTCTTTTCGCTCTTTAGGGCTGTGCTTTTTTCTTTCTCTCTCTTCGCCTCTCCTGTCCTTTCCCTCTCTGTCAGGGAGTTTCCTTTGTTTGTCTCTCTGTCTTCCTTTTACACTCCTTTGTGCTTTCTTTTATGCCTTTCTATAACGCTGGTGGGTTCAGATACTTTTCAATATCCTCTTACTGTTGTTGGTTCAATACTTTCTGCCGTACTTCTTACAACCCATTATTGCATTCCCTTGCCTCACCCGTGCACTCTCAAATCTTAGTGTTTCCCCTTAATTCCCCTTTTTTCTCCTCCACCCGTCCTCCCTTCCCCTACCCAGGCCGCTTCAACACACCTGAATTCGCCACGCTTCTCCAGAAGCGTGGCGGGCTGCCGGTCCCCGATTGGGACAAACTGCTTCCTGGTCTCTCTGGACCTTCCGTCCCCGATTGAGATGATTAGCTACCTGGTCTCTCTGGTCCTCTCCAAAACGTCCTTGTCCGCTCCTCCACCTTTCTCCTCCCTCGCCTTCCCTCCTAGAACGCCCGACGCCAGCCTTCTTGGGCTTCCACATTCACGCCGTGACCTGCCCGCTTCACCCTGATTGGTGGGGATTTTGTTGGATTCCGGATGACTGCTGGCAGCGACAGCACATGTAGGAGAATTGTGTGGGCCGGCCCTGTCCAGCCAGTCACAGACACTCCCCCTAGAGAGCGGCAGTAGTTGACGCTCAGGACCCGGATAGCGGGATAAGAAATCAGCGTTCGTCATTTGGTTGCCAGGTAAGTGTATAATCTGAAAGGAGAAAGGTTGTAATGAAAGAAACCACCGCAGGACACGAGAATTAGTATCCTTGCTGCGACGAGCCATGTGAGTGGAGCGTGATCCGTGACCAGGCTAAATGTCCGGCCAGTGAGATAGTACAGGAGCGACTCCACTGCCCATTTAATGGCTAAACATTCTTTCTCGATTGTGGGATAGTGGACTTCCCTTGGCAGTAGCTTCTGACTAATATATAATATCGGGTGTCGAGACCCATTGTCTAGAGTCTGGGACAGCACTGCCCCAAGCCCCACATTGGAGGTGTCTGTTTGTAAAAAGAAAGGTTTCAGAAAATCTGGACAGCATAACACTGGATCAGCTGTCAGTGTGTTCTGTAGTTGTTCAAAACTGTGCCGTTCAGTCTCAGAGAGAGAGGAAAGGGTGTTGGGACAGGATTTCTTTAGAAGGTTGGTAAGAGGTTCTGCTAATGTGGAGAACTGAGGGATAAATCGTCTATAGTAACCCACTGAACCAAGGAAGGCTCTTACATCTTTCTTTGTTCATGGTACAGGTATTCTCGTGATGGTGTCTTTTTTCTTTACCTGGGGTCTGATCTGGCCTTCTCCCAATACATACCCCAAATATTTGATATTGGTAAAACCCAATCTGCATTTTTCAGGATTTGTTGTTAAGTGGGCTCCTATCAATGCCTGTAAGTTGTCGCCTAAATGTTGCATGTGTTCTTCCCAGGTTTTACTATATATGACTATATCATCCAGATATGCAGCTGCATATCTGTGATGTGGTTGTAAGATACTATTCATGAGCCTTTGGAAAGAGGCGGGGACCCAAGGAGCCCGAACAGAAGGACCGTGAAATAATATAGACCGGATGGGGCTGCAAAAGCAGTTTTTTCTTTGTCTTCTCTTTTCAACGGTATTTGCCAATACCCTTTTGTAAGGTTTAAGGTGGACATATATTGGGCCTGACCTAATCTCTCAAGGAGTTCATCAATGCGTGGCTTGGGATAGGCATCGAAGTGAGTCAACTCATTGACACGTCTGTAGTCTACGCAGAAACAAGTGCTCCCATCTGGTTTGGGTACCAGCACGACTGGGGAACACCAGGGCTAGTGGAGGGTTCGATAATACCCACCTCAAGCATAGATTGGACCTCCTGTTCGATTACTACCTTTTCTGCTTCTGGAATATGATATGGACATTGTCGGGAGACCTTCTCATTTTTCAATCCTATTGGGTGGTCTACTAGCGGTTTTCGACCAGGATGTTTGGAAAAAACATCTCAATACTTCTCTATTACTTGGGTGAGTTGTCTATGATGGGGTTCTGTGAGGGCAGTACTTATCTGGGGGGAAGGACCACTCAGTAGAATGGCTTGAGGGAAAAGAAAGGTATGGTATCTCTTCCGTGGCCACATTTGTGATATATTGAATGGATTGTTCGCCCAATGGTTCCTGACATTTCTTGAGGAGGTTTATATGGTATATCTGTTCTCTACCTAGTCCTATTGGAATGGCCAATTTATAGGTGGTGGGATTAATTTGCTCAATAACTTCATAAGGACCTTGCCACCGGGCCAGTAACTTGTTTTCACAACTAGGAAGCAGGACTAATGCCTTGTCTCCTATTTTCAGACTGCGGAATACACTTTTGGTGTCATACCATTATTTCTGTTTGTTTTGGGACTCTCGTAAGGTGGTGTGGGCTTCTTCCCACACTGTATGGAGATTTTCCCTCAACTCGCATTTATATGTCAAGATGTCTTTTGCCTCTTCCTCTGTTTCTTGCCATTGTTCAGCCAACGTTTCGAGAAGAGTCCGAGGTTGTCGTCTGAACAATAATTCGAAGGGGCTATGTCCTAGGGAGGTCTGAACGTGTGTGCGAATAGCGTACAATACTAGAGGCAGTTTTTTCTCCCACTCTTTGCCTCCTTCGGAAATGCTCTTCCTGAGTAGTGATTTGATTGCCCTGTTGTACCTCTCCACCAATCCGTTTGTTTGAGGGTGGTATACCGACGTTCTGATCTGTTTCACCCCTAGTGTTTTGCTCACTTCTGCCATGAGTCTGGACATAAAAGTGGTCCCCTGATCGGTTAGTATTTCTTTGGGGAAACCCACTCTGGAAAGAAAATCCGTCATTGCTTGTGCAATGGCTTTAGTGTGCATGCTAGGAAGGGGAATGGCTTCTGGATAACGGGTGGCATAGTCCACTAATACCAATATGTATTGACGTCCCCGGACGGAAGGGGTAAGGGGTCCAATGATATTCATGCCTACTCATGAGAAAGGGGTGTCTATGACCGGGAGGGGCTGGAGCGGAGCTGGTCAGTGTGTAGATGGGTTAAATAATTTACGTTTTGGACAGTCGGAACAATGTTTACGTATCTCCCCAAATACTCCAGGCCAATTGAAGCACCGGAGTACTGCCTACTCCGTGTTTTCCCTTCCAAGGTGTCCCTCCCCATTATCCCCATGTGCTAGATGTAAGACCTGCTGTCGGTGACTCCTGGGAACTATCAATTGTAAATGCCGCTCTTCCCCAGTATTCGGTCTTCTATATAAGAGGTTGTTTTGTATTAGAAATCTAGGACCTACAACATGCTCTTCCAGATTCAAGGCTTGTTGCTAGGTGTTTTTCAGGGAGGGGTCATCTTGTTGACTTAGTCGGAACTCCACCGGAATGGTACACACCCTACTGGCTACTTCTGGATTACTCACTGTCTGGGCATTCCGGTTTTGGGTATAGTGTTGTCGCTGGTCCCTTTTTTGCCTTTTACTGAGTGTAACCCTGGGTTGTCGGCTTACTCCTTCGCCTGCCCCGAAGGGTACTTCCTCCCACCAAGTCTTAAGGGTGTGTTCCTGACCTGCTTTGGTTAATAGGGAGGAAAAGTCCTTATAATCAGTTCTGATGATTATATCTTCCCCCAGGTGGGGAAGTACTCCTACTCTTAAGGTCTCATTGTCTTCTCTCCACTTCAGGCGTACTATAGCCACCGGGTAGTATCTTTGATCCCCATGCACACATGAGATTAATACTTGTGAATGTGGTACTTCTTGCCCGGGTAATAACTCCTGACGTATTACACTCTGGTTACACCCAGAATCAATCAACGCTGTCCTTTCAAAGAAATTGAGGAGGATAGTGAGAGTATAAGTAGGTTTTTCTCCACCAGCCCAGAAGACTCTCCCTCTCGCTACTTCAATCTCCATAGGTTCCTCAGTGTCCTTTTTATGGGGGCAATGTCTGGCCATATGACCCCATTCAGAGCAGTGGTAACCCTGGGGTCCTGTGGTCGGGTAGTTGGTGTTTGATGGTGCGGTAGGCAGGGAACGCTCAGGCCCGTGTAATAACATGGGTCTTTGGGATGTTCCTCTCCCTATGGTTCGGGTGAACTAGAGAAGGGGTGGGATGTCTGCTGGATGTGGCCCTGAAGACAGGGCCCCTGTGATATGGGCAAGCGAGATCTATAGCTGTCTCATTAGTCAGGCCCGGGTGTTGTCTGACCCAGTTACGGGTATTACTGGGTAACACATCCAAATATTGTTCCAAAACTATAGTGTCGAACATTTCTTCCTGGGTTTTCTCGGTCAGAATCAACCACCTCCCCGCAGCATGCTGCACACTATAGTAGAGGGTGTGAGGATTCTCTTGCTGTCGCCACTTGGTTTGGCGAAACCTGGAACGATAACTTTCACTGTCCAGCCCGACACGTTCCAGTATGGTTTTCTTTATGTCTTTATAGGGAAGAGTACCACTGGGGTTGATGGCTTGATAGATGGCCTGTAGATGCCCTGTGAGTAATGGCGCTATATACTGTACCTATTTCTCTTCCGGCCAGCTTGCAGTGCTGGCAACTCTCTCAAAGTTAGTAAAAAAGGAGTCCGGGTCTTTCTGTTCCTGGTACCTTTGCATTACGCTACTGGGCACATTTGGATGGACCTTGGTATGTGCAATGGTATCTGTGAGCTTCCCCAGGGTGGTTTCATGTACCAGTTGATTGTTTGGCCTTATCGTCGCTTGACTCTTAAGAGCGGTCTGCAAGGCTTCACGTTCTTCTCTGGCTTCTTTCATCTGCTGTTCGCACATCAGCTGTAAGTGGTGCTGTCCCTCTGCCAACTGAGTGATTACGTCCGCCATGGTGGGCTTCTCCTCCATTGTGCGGTGTTTCTTGAATCCCACTTCTGACACCACTTGTTACAGGCTTTGCGCGAATAACTACGCAGGAGTTATCCATTACCCAGGTAAGGGTTATTTTATTGGTTGATAATTGTGATTATCTGAGCTGGATTGCTTTCGTTTGTTGTTCTGTCGGTATCCATGGGTATTATGCAGGTAATGGTTCACAGTTTCTTCCTTGCTTCTCTCCATTTCTTCAGGTCTTCCAGGAAGCACATGCGGAGAAAAGAAGATTAGACTCGGTAAGTGTAGAAATGGGGTCTTTGGTTGACAGTCAGGTTACCCCCTGTTCAAGCAAGGACCCTCACTCTAGTCAGGGTAAAAGAGAATCACCCTCCGCTAACCCCTGCTTACCCCCTTGGTAGCTTGGCAGAGCAGTAGGCTTAACTTCAGAGCGCTAGGTGTAAAGTATTTGTACCAACACACACAGTAACTCAATGAAAACACTACAAAATGACACAACACCAGTTCAGAAAAATCGGAAATATTTATCTAAACAAAACAAGACCAAAACGACAAAAATCCGACATACACAAGTCAAGTTATGAATTTTTAAAGATTAAACTAAAAATTAGCACTTAGAAACAAAAATGCTTCGATGAGATGTTAACACGCATCGTGACGGAGTCGTTCCCAACAAGCCGACACCAGCGGCGCCGGACATGGAGTCGTGTAGACCCCCAAGTACAGTACCTGTGGTGAAGAGTGAAAACAAGCCGATGCGCGAAGTCAGGAATCGCGGCGTCTGTGCGAATCGTTGAATCCGTGCACTTCGAGCGGCGTCGGTCACGACGTGGTGAGGCGACTTCCACGGAGTCGCGGACTTCAGCGGGGCTGCTGCGGCGTCAGGCCTGCGAAGAGCGTCGCGTTCCAGCGAATGTCACGGTGTCAGGTGCAGGCGGCGTTACCGGATTCAGCAGCGGCGTCGGTCCGAAGTCGATTTCCTTGGATTCCACCAGCTTTCCTTTCAAGGGCCCTGGGACTGGATAGGGCACCACTTGTCAGAGCAGGAGTCTCTCCAGAGACTCCAGGTGCTGGCAGAGAGAAGTCTTTGCTGTCCCTGAGACTTCAAACAACAGGAGGGAAGCTCTAACTCAAGCCCTTGGAGATTTCTTCACAAGATGGAAGGCACACAAAGTCCAGTCTTAGCCCTCTTACTCTGGCAGAAGCAGCACTGCAGGAAAGCTCCACAAAGCACAGTCACAGGCAGGGCAGCACCTCTTCCTCAGCTATCAGCTCTTCTCCAGGCAGAGGTTCCTCTTGGTCCCAGAAGTGTTTCTCAAGTCAGTAGATTTGGGTGCCCTTCTTATACCCATTTTAGTCTTTGAAGTCACCTTTCTTCAAAGGGGACTCACACCTACTTGTGAAATCCTGCCTTGCCCAGGCAAGGCATCAGACACACAGCAGGGGGTTGGAGCCGGCATTGTCAGAGGCAGGCACAGTCCTTTCAGATGAGTGACCACTCCACCCCTCCCTCCTAGCAGAGATGGCTAATCAGGAAATGCAGGTTACACCCCAACCCCCTTTGTGTCACTGTCTAGTGCGAGGTGAAAAACAACCCAACTGTCAAACTGACCCAGACAGGGAATCCACAAACAAGGCAGAGTCACAGAATGGTTTAAGCAAGAAAATGCTCACTTTCTAAAAGTGGCATTTTCAAACGCACAATCTTAAAATCAACTTTACTAAAAGATGTATTTTTTAATTGTGAGTTCAGGGACCCCAAACTCCACATGTCCATCTACTCTCTAGGGGAATCTACACTTTAATCATATTTAAAGGTAGCCCCCATGTTATCCTGTGAGAGAGACAGGCCTTGCAACAGTGAAAAACGAATTTGGCAGTATTTCACTGTCAGGACATATAAACCACATTACTATATGTCCTACCTTACCCATACACTGCACCCTGCCCTTGGGGCTACCTAGGGCCTACCTTAGGGGTGCCTTACATGTAAGAAAAGGGAAGGTTTAGGCCTGGCAAGTGGGTACACTTGCCAAGTCGAATTTACAGTGTAAAAATACACTTACAGACACTGCAGTGGCAGGTCTGAGACATGATTACAGAGCTACTTATGTGGGTGGCACAACCAGTGCTGCATGCTCACTAGTAGCATTTGATTTACAGGCCCTGGCACCTCTAGTGCACCTTACTAGGGACTTACTAGTAAATCAAATAGGCCAATCATGGATAAACCAATTACATACAATTTACACGGAGAGCATATGCACTTTAGCACTGGTTAGCAGTGGGAAAGTGCTCAGAGTTCAAAAGCCAACCGCGACAGGTCAGAAAAAAAATAGGAGGCAAAAAGATTCTGGATGACCCTGCATAAGCAAAAGTCCAACAGTAAGTATTTATATTTTCTTCTTGGCTAACAAGTACTGACTTTCCCTTTTCCAGCTGTCTTTTCTTTCTTGTCTCTTTTCGCTCTTTAGGTCTGTGCTTTTTTCTCTCTCCCTCTCTCTCTCTCTCTCTCTCTCTCTCTTCGCCTCTCCTGTCCTTTCCCTCTCTGTCAGGGAGTTTCCTTCGTTTGTCTCTCTGTCTTCCTTTTACACTCCTTCGTGCTTTCTTTTATGCGTTTCTATAACACTTGTGGGTTCAGATACTTTTCAATATCCTATTACTTTTGTTGGTTCAGTACTTTCTGACGTACTTCTTACAACCCCTTATTGCATTCCCTTGCCTCACCCGTGCACTCTCAAATCTTAGTGTTTCCCCTTAATTCCCCTTTTTTCTCCTCCACCCCTCCTCCCTTTCCCTACACAGGCCGCTCCAACACACCTGAATTCGCCACGCTTCTCCAGAAGCGTGGCGGGCTGTCGCATTCTGCTTCCCGGAGGCAGGTCCTCCCGTCCCCGATTGGGACAAACGGCTTCCTGGTCTCTCCAGTCCTCCTGTCCCCGATTGGGACAAACGGTTCCCAGGTCTCTCTGGTCCTCCCATCCGCGATTGGGACAAATGGCTCCCTGGTCTCTCTGGTCCTCTCCGAAACGTCCTCGTCCGCTCCTCCACCTTTCTCCTCACTCGGCTCCCCTCCTAGAACGCCCAACGCCAGCCTTCTTGGGCTTCCACATTCCCGCTGTGACCTGGCCGCTTCACCCTGATTGGTGGGGATTTTGTTGGATTCCAGGTGACCGCTGTCAGTGACAGCACATGTAGGAGAATTGTGTGGGCCGGCCTTTTCCAGCCCGTCACACCATCCTAAACTTAACTGCCCAGACTCCTGTCTGTTATTCAGAGAATAATTTATCGGATGATGAATAGCTGGTGTAGAATTTACTAATGCGCTTCTTAGAATTGAATAGGGTTTTGATTGCCGCTGTTTTGTGTGAGTTGTAATGTCCTATTGTCAATTTCTAAAGGTTCTGGATCACCAACCTGCTGAGTGTCAGTCAGTCAAATAACTTTATTCGGCAATTGCCATAAAAGTACAAACCAAGACACATTTCCCAATCTATAAATAGTAAAATAAAAACCTGCTGAGTGATTCTAAGCTCAATTCCCCATCTTAGAAAAACGCTTCTATTTAAAAACCCTATTAACAATCTGCGATGCAGCCCTGGTCACCATGTTTGATTCTTGGGTGGTACTACTTGCTGCCCCAGTCATGAATTTGTGATTTAGTATATCGTGCGGGCCCTTGGCCTGATATTATAGAGATAAAATTCACAATGGGAAACATCTGTTATGGTATCCTGGCTGACTTTGCACGATTGACCATGCTGGGATTTATTTAAATTAAGTGGGGTCCTCTCCTGGTTAGTCCGTGCCTGAAGGATTTGATTTGGGCTTATATCTGTGCTAACTGTCTTTGGGTGGTCTATAAAAGGCCTGGGGTACACACATTTTGTGTGACCCCTGCCCTGTGGGGGATGTTGGTCTGCTAACTAGATCATGACTTCTTGTTGCGATGGCCTCTGTTGGACTTTTTTCCTTATGCAGGCTCATCCCCAGTCTTTTTGCCTCCTACCTCCTATTTTTTCTGACCTGTCGCTGTAGGCTCTAGGACTCTGAGCACTTTATCACTGCTGACCAGTGCTAAAGGGCAGGTGCTCTTCCATCTAAAGTTGGTATGATTGGCTTATACCTAATTGGCATATTTAATTTACCTGTAAGTCCCTTGTACAGTGGTATCTCAATACCCAGGGCCTGTAAATTAAATGCTACTTGTGGGCCTGCAGCGCTGCTTGTCTCAGGCCTACTAGAGCAGGGCCAGTGTGCGCAGTTTTCTGACACAGGGACCTGGCATCTAAATTTACTTGTCGGGCCAAGAACGCCCCTTTTACTACATGTAAATCACCCCTAAGGTAGGCCCTAGCTAGCACTAGGGGCAGGGTGCCATGTATGTAGAAGGCAGGACATGTGCCAGGTTGCGTGGCCTGTCATGGTAGTGAAAAACATCCTAACTTGGTGTCTCACTGCTGCCTTCTCATAGGATTTCATTAGAAATGCCCTGCCTTTTGTGTATGGGGTATTGTCTGATTTATGAGGCATGTTTGGTATGGTTGTGATGGTGATAATAAATGCTGCTTACTGGTGTAGGTCTATTTTTTTTATTACTATCACAGAAATGCCACTTCTAGAAAGTGTGCATTTATCTGTGCTTATGACTCTGGTGTTTTGCAGCTTGACTCCAATCCACGTCTGGGCAGAGTGACAGTTGGTGCTTTGTGCATACTTTTCAGACAGCCTGTACACAGGGAGGGTGGAGGTGTCACAGAGGTGCATCTGCATACTGAATAGTCGTCCTGGGCTGAAAGAAGGGAGAGGCGGGACACACCTACATTTGTAAAGGCTGTGCCCTAGCCTCACACAATAGGGTCATTTACCCCCAACTGATGTTTGGATCCTGTGCTGGAGGAGAGAGGGGGCACTCCCAGAACCAGTTGTAACTGGTTGGAACGTCCTCTCCCCTTTCATTGTGAAAACCCTGTAAGGCCTGAGTATAAGTACAGGGGAGTTTCCCCCACAATTTGGAGACTCATGGAATCATTTTGGAACTGGACACAGAAGACTGGAAGGAATCACCAGGAACCGCCATGGACTGTTGCTGCTGTGCTGACCTGTGACCTGCTTGGTCACTGTAAGGACTTGCCACCTGCTTGCATCCTCCTTGTATTGGCCTGTTGCTGGGCCCCCTCACTTGTAGGTCTGCTCCTTAATTTCTGCTCCCCAAGGGCAGGGTGCTGTGGTCCCTGACCCCTGAAACATCGTGAAGCACAAGGAATGCTTCAATACTTTGCCAGACTAAGCGCTTTGGAAAACAATTTATATTTTAGAGGTTTAGCGTTTGAAGAGGAAAAGCGCTGCCTCTTTTATTGTTTTAGCGCTTGAAAAACGCTTTATTTCGAGGAAAGAGATCACTGCCGCAACCCGGGCTGTATTAAAAGGCAGTGCCGGAGCCGCGCTGGTTTTTGTGCCCCCGGGGCACAAAGAAAATTGCCAAATTGGAGATTGGAGCGAGCACATTCCTCTTGTGCCCCCAGGGTGAAACGCGCTCAGTGGACCGCCCCCAAGGCACAAGCAGGCTCCTACTTAGGTGCCTGCTGCTCTTAATGTCCTGGGCAGGCAGCAACGTTTGTTCCAAGCCGGGTGGGAGAAGGAGGCCTCATCGGAGGCTCCCCCACCGCACCGGGCCCCTTTCTCCTCTTCCATGAGTGGCAGGGCAGAGGAGGTCTCTCCCTGCCCCTGTTGAGCCCAGGAGAGCCACGCCAGGACCGCGGACAGGGCGTGAGCCTCATTGGAGGCCCCCCACGCCACCGGTCCCTTTGTGTGGCCCTTGTGTGGCCCCTTGTTGGCCAGTGCCTGGACCTTGACCCCCCTGGTGAGGGCCAGTGAAGGCCCAGAGGGGCCCTCAGTGATCGCAGGGCCCAGAAGGGGACCGTCCTTGAAACCCAGGGGGTGTGTGGTGTCCCCCCTCTCCTTAAAACTACCTGCCTGACTTTGGTCCCCCCTCGTGTGGGCCGGTGGAGGCCCGGGGGCCCCCAGTGATCACAGGCCCCAGGAGGGGCCTGTCAGTAGTACAGAGGGGGTGCGTGCTGCCCCTCTCTGCCTCAGAGCTCACAGGAGGCCCCCGTTTTACGCAGAGCAGCACTGGGGGGCCCATTTTTCATTCTGCAGGCACTAGAGGTGCCTACATCAAACCAGGTACTACCAAATGACAATATATGTACAACATAGGTTCCTTTTTAGAGACTTTCACTGATTTATATGTTGCCTACCTGTTTGATGTTTTCATATATGTGTGCAAATGTTCCTTTTATGGGCATAACATGGTAATATGTTTTTCTGACTTGCCATACGTTTTATAATGTTCCTAATAGGGGTGTTTATGATATTCATATGACAAGTGCTTTAGTGTGATAACGTGTTTCCTGACTACTGCTTATGTTGCAGAATACTGAGTATCCTGTGTGTTATATGTGATTACTGCTAGTTTGCAGAGTAACTAATGTGTAATGTTCTGACAAATGCTCAGGTAGCAGGATACTACTGATATGTGATGTTTGGTCTAATAATTGCGTTGTGTACAATACAGTATATTTTCATATAACTTGGTGTTGTGTTTCCTTTGTGGTGGGCATAGTGCGTCATGTGTGTTGTGTGTTTTGTGCATACGTTTTACACATTGCCTCCGGGTTAGGCTTGACTGCTCATGCCAAGCTACCAAGAGGGTGAGCAGGGGTTATCTTGAACGTGTAACTCCCTTGGCCTGCCTAGAGTGGGTGGGTTCTGCCTGGCTTAGGTGCATACCCTAGCCAACCAGAAACCCCATTTCTAACAGCCTCTACTGTGGGGGCTACAATTGTGAGCATGTTTTCAATTGGCATCGCTTTGGAGTTCCTCCTTAATCCCTCCAATAACAAGAGTTCTGTTTCGACCCCTCCTTTACGAGCAGGCATCTGGGTCCACTTGTGACTTTATTTTTCCGTGACCCAGGCTGATGCTATTTGTTATTACCACTATCTCCCCCAGAGCTTGGATTAGGTTCCCGAGGGCCTAAAAGGATGTTCTGTTCTTTTGAATATCGAACAAAGGGAATAATTTGGGAGTTGGTTGACTGCTTTTATCTTTGATTTCAATCTTTAGATTACTTCCTGTCTTGTTATTGATGTTCAAGCGGTTTATTGTTAGTCATAGTTTAGTAGGTTGCCCTGGGGATCCACTTCAACCTTTTACTAGCTTTTATTTCCTTTTTCCTTTGTCTTATGGTATCTGGCAGTTTCCATGTTTTTTCTACTTGGCTATTAGGGGACAGGAAAATGGGTACGGAGGAGGATAGCGAAATCTGGTTGAGTATTCCTTCGGAAGTGTGGACTATCTCTTCTGATGAGATCTCCATGACATCTCCATTTTCATATAATTAGAGGCATTGGGATAGCATTTACCAGGGCAGAGATGGGGTGCAGCTTGACACCCATTACCTGTATATCCGCTGACTGTTATTGGGCAAGAAACAACACTTTGCGGGGCTTAAGGGGTAATCAACACATGAGAGATACTACATTGTTCATCACCCCTCTCCCCGAGCTTCTTGGTTTATCATATTTGGGTTTTCAGAAGCTTTCTTGATGGTGACAATCACCTCTAGTGGAAGCAGGGTACAAATCTCGATCAGGCCATTGGTCGTTATGGGAGATGGTGATGGATAAGGCGATCTTTAAGTGAGTAACTCCAGATCTGTAATAGAGCACCAAGTGTTTTCTGTTGATGATTTCATGGAAATACCCAGGGAGATTTTTGGCCCCTCCTCCTCGACTTCTAGTACATTTTTGCTCCCCGGATAATAATTCAAGCTGCTCCCACTTACTTCACATTTATTTGGGGAAGAATGTATTTGAGGATCCCTTTGGGCCATTGGAATGGAGGGGAAAATAATGTCACCCAGGGCACTTAACGACTCTCATAGTTCCACTGAACCCATTTTTCCCCTTTTTCCCCTTTCTCCTCCTTTTCAAATGTTAAACTACTTTCACTCTTTATTGTGGAAATGGGCTGGATAAGAGATGTTTGGACCTTGGAGGTGGAGAATATCGCCTCCACTGTATTCAGCAAGAAGTCAAATTTATAAGGCATCTTTGCTGCCTTACCAAACATACGAGCAATAGGTGAAATCAGGGTGTGACGTTCTTCCTCATTATTCTTCGACCGCTTGAACTTCACTGGTTGCAAACTTGGAGATTTTTGTTTCCTCTTGTTTCATTTTGGTAATGGGTGGGATGACCTCTCTTTCCCTGAGTGCTTTCTCCCAGATGGGAGAGTTTAATCCTTGTGTACTGTGTTTACTGCCTTAGGAGGTGTACAGGCTCGTTGTCTCTAGGAAGAAAAATGCACTGCCTCATCTTGCTATAATCAGTCGAGGGGCACGAGCACGCAGAGCACATGAGTGGAGGGGGAGGAGGGAGGGTAAGGTGGAGCCTGTATATGGGGAGCAAGCAGGGCCAGGGAAGCCCTGGGTACCCACAACCCCCCTACATAGTGTGTTGTTTGTGCCCCATGTGGGCACCATGGCACCCACGTATGGTTCATGAGTTTGGGGTCCCAAGGACCACTACTGGCTCGGAGAGGGGGGGGGGGGGGTGTACACCCCCTGCCCCTTAAAGGAAAGGTCCTGGTGAATGTGGTTCCTGGGACCCATTGTGGTACAGGGACGTGGGGGTGCACTCCAAACCCACACCTTCCCTTAATGAAAATGAAATGTCAGAAGGGATGTGGTCTTTGGGCTATAAGGCTCAGGGAGGGAGGCTGTGTGCTGCTTCCACAATATTTTTTTTATTAAAAATAAATGAATTGTTGGCTCCTGCTAACACTTGTGATAGGTGCTGGTAGGGCAGCATGTGGGCCATGGGGACTGTTGAGCTACCATGCAGCCCCCACCTACAAAAAAGTATTTGGGTGGGTGGGCACTGGGACACCCCAAATTGTCATGAGGACCTCTTGGACCCATGTTGGTGATGCCTGTTTTAGCTTTATTTAGCTTTATTTGATATTTGATTTTTATTCTTTTTAGTAAGGGCACTTTTAGCAATGACTTTTTACATATTTTGTCAGCTTGCTTTTATTCTGGAATATTGAAAATGGGCTGTTTGTTTTGTTAGCCTTTACAGGGTATGCAGCAGGACTTTCTGTTCAAAGCTAAGAACACTGTATACGATATGCTAGTTCATGTTGCCCGTTCAGGCGACAGCATCTAACTCCTACAGACAGCATTACATCAGAACTCTACTTCCAAAGCAATATGATTTTATTTTATAAAGTGATGTACTGACCTGGGAGGGGCAGAGATCATTCTGGTTGCGACTGACCTGGGACGTGGTTTGACAACCTGTGCAGCTGGCACCGATCTACTAGCCTCTAGAAAGAATTGTCATCTACACTGCAGGTCGACTCCTGACACTGTCCTCGGGCATGGGGAATGGGGCTAATCCCTCAGACCAGGCCAGGCTGAAGGGTACACCCACTATGCTAATGGTAAATCCAGTAAATTGTAGAGATGCTGTCACACACAACATTACTTCAAAATGGGATACCTTATAGGGGTAGAAATGTTGCATTTGAGGTAGAGACACACGATGCATACCAAATTGAAACATTTTATTCATGGGCCAATTTTCCTGCAGTTGATGCCAATACAAATACATTTCATACATACACAGTACAAAACACTCCACAACATTATAGAGTATACAATTATTTGGAAATACCATGACATTTCAGGAACATCAAAATTGGTTCCAAGGTGCCCTACCACAAACTGTTGAACTCATTAGATTGGGTTCCCTCAGTAATGACTGGGTCACATGTCCAGTTTTAACTGTCTTCACACCATAGCCAAACACACAAAATTTAGCACCAGCTGATCTGCGCCCATCATATAATAATCTAATTAGACTAAACAGGCATTTAATACAAGTGGTTATACAAACTTCCAATACTGCCCCAGTGAGGCTACTCAAGCTTTTCAAGCACATTTGGCTATGCTTGGGATAAACCCAGTAACTGTAAAGGCTTTCATGGATAAAGAACACACCAGGCATGATGGAATTCCGTTCTGGATTGCTCAAAAAACAAATCGGCTTCAAGCAGTGTTTCCCCATACGGGACCCCAAGATAAACATAGAAGTCTCACAATGTGCTTGCCACTCGGGATGGTACCCTCTCTAGATTTATTTTGCTATAGTTTTTGCTGCAATATATACATAACGCAAAGTATACCATCTCTTGCTGTTTTACCAGAAGTGTTAAGAAATACAAAATGAATACAGGGATGCCCCTGCCCTTGATTTGGGGAAGAAGTTAATTTGCATCTTTGCCACAGTATCCTCAATTATATTAGGAAATATAAAAGGGAAAGCAGCAGCCTTAACAGCTTACTAATGTCATACGCAAGTTCCTTTATTTGACAAGAACTACGAGTTACCAAATGTTGTTCCTGAAACCAATACATGCATAGGTTGCATTAACGTAGGGTCCAGACCAAATAAGGCACAGCTTAAAGGTAATCCTGAGAAGAATAATACCAAAACAATCACAAGAGTCTTCTAAAAAAGAATGCTGGGACAAACAAAAACCAAATAAGGACAAAGTGACATCTCTGCAGCTGGAGTTCATTATAATGTAGGTAAGCGTGAACATTTTAAACAGCCTGACCGGTATCAGTATTCTTTTCAGGACTCCCTCGAAGAACAGTCCGATAGAGCAGGGCAGTCAGAGCGCAGACAAGAAAAATATGTGAAACAGACTCACATCGCTATTCTGATTTCATAATAAAAGTGAGAGAAGCTTCCTCAACAAAAACTCTAATTCAAAAAGAAGGTTGCAGGAATTTTGGCAGGTGCCACATCTAGAGAAAGTTACTGCAGAACCGAACAAGGCAGCAACACAGCTAAACAGCGCAGCAGAAATCACAATAATTCACCAGAATCTTCAAGAGCTTCTATATGTGAGAGCAACCAACATCTACATAAAAGTCGAAACCCCTGAAAGGCGAGTCACCCCTCCAGACTGGGTCTATAAATTAAACGTAGAATTTGAGGGGGACATAATTTGCACAATTAAAGAACTTTTCTGTAAAAAAGCATTACAGTCAGCTGTGGCATTCTCTTAGCTGGAAAAGATTGGCCAACGGTGGTTGTCAGAACACTCCGAAAAGAGGAAGACATGATTTTGCCATCTTTCTCATTCCTCGTTACCGAGCAAGAGATTGGGCTCTTGCGCATGCCCCAGCATTATACCACAAACATTGGGTTACGATGGGTACTCTTCTTATCATGTAATACCCATAAGATCCAGCTCACAAGTGTAACCACAGTATCCTATATAACATGAAGCAAAAACCCCTCTGAGGGAGATTCTCTCACAACTTGAGTACCAGGGAGTAATAGAACCCTGCACATCTCCATTGAACAACCCCTTGTTCCCAGTAGCTAAGACAGATTGATCTAAGAATATTCTATAGGAATAGACGTTAAAATAGTCACACACACACACATTTGCAATACAAAATTCACAAAGTACAGCATTAATGAGCAATATTGTCAAGCAAAAGAAACAAAACACCCCTGAATATTTCCAAGGGTTTTTCTGGCAAAACATAGTGCCTGAAAGCAGGGCTCACAGACCCTTGTGCACCCGCTCACACACCCCTACTCACAGACCCTCACACCTGTTCTCACAACCAGAGACAGGCTGAGGCCAACTCCCACCACACTTGTCCAAAGGCCAGGTGGGGTTGGGTGGTTATTGGGGTGGGCTGCAGGCCAAGCATTGCAGCCAACCCCTGCACTGTCTAGATTAACATATAATAATAATAATAAAAAATACGTTACAGGGACATTCTAGATAGGAAATTGAATTAGAAAAGACCATAGAAATACACCTAAAAAAACAAGGTTACAGGAGAGTTATATTTAGGCTCACATTTTAAATCTAAGCGTTCAAAACCATAGAAATTCACCTGTCCTAGTTAGAATTATCTCAAGCAACTATAACTCGTCATAAGGTAACCATAATTCTCTCCCTCACTATGCACTGCTAATTACCCCACAAATTACGGCACTCATGACATCTTTGATAACATCATTGATAATCTCAGTATAATATTTGCAGTAAAATGTTTGACAAAAAAACTGTGCATGGCAGGGGTGCAAGTTATAGTCCCTTACAGCATGAGTTATAGTTACTTGAGATAACTATAATGATGGAATTTTCATGGTTTTGTAAGTATAAAATGTGAGCCTAACTATAACGTCCCTTTAACCTTTGTTTTTTTCAGTGAGTGTATATTATTATTATTATTATATATATATATATATATATATATATATATATATATATATATATATATTCCATCAAATGGTCCACATTGTAGCGCGCATATTCACGGGTGCACACGTGAGGAAAGGACCATTCCTCTGCAAAACTGTGAGAAGACCGAGAGGTCGAAATGCTTTGGTGGTGTTGTTTGAAGTACACACTTGGATAAAGAAATAAACTCTCCTGGAGTGCAACGATACAATTGGTCTGCAATTGTTTGTTTTGGAGATATATATATATATATATATATATATATATATATATATATATACACAGAGAGAGAGAGAGACTCTCAATGAAAAACAAAAACTTTATGCACAGTTTTCTTAACAATAATGTTATTGCAAACGCTGCAGTGATATCAAAGATGCCATACAAGATCTCATTAATGGCATAATATGTGGAGTATTTAGCTGTGCAGAGCTATGGTGTGAGTTATAGTTACCTTACGGTGTGAGTTATAGTTACTTGAAAGAACTCTAACTGCTGCATTTCTATGGTTTTGTACAAGTAAATTCAGAACCTAACTATAACGTCCATGCAACCTCTGCTTTTTTTCAGTGAATTACTATGTTTTTTTAATGTAAAGTATTTTAATTACTATACCTTCTTCCAAACCTCGGCCTTTGGCAGTGTGCGGCGGGGGTTGGTCACAAGGCCTGGCCAATCAATCCCTTATAACCACTCAACCCCTCGCCACGCATGGCCTTTGGCCGTATGCAGTGCAGGTTGGCCAGAGGGCCTGTCTCTATCAGTGGATGTGTGAGTGGGTGCGTGGGTGTCTGAGTGGGTCTGAAAGTGGGTGTGTGAGTATGAGTGGTTCTGAGTGGGTGCATGAGTGTCTGAGTGTGTGTGTGAGCCTCTGAGTACATGTATGGGTGAATTAATCAGTGTATGAAAGTCTATAGTTTGTCTTTCACAATTTTCCATAATTTCAAATATTTTAATGTTCGTGAATATCGTGCGCCTTTATGCAAAATTATGTTAATCCTATATATTGCCCCTAATAAACACCTATATCACACCCTGGGGTCAGGGTACCTTCACCCTGACCCCTTGTGCCATTTTCAATAAGCATTTTCACCCCTGGGGACAGAGCCCCGTAAAATAAAATGCAGTCGCAACTTTCTAGTCAGGTTGCAGTCAGCCAATTTTAACGCATCTTTTTGCAAGGGCATTCACAAAAATTCATGAATTTTGCAAAGTGTTCGTGGCCAGAGATATACAAATGTATTTGACCTTAAATATCTCCTAAACTACTGAAAGGATTTACACCAAATAACAGTAACAAAAAGCACAATCTGCATACCGACAGATAGCTGTCTGCCAATTTGGTGTGATTCCGTCCAGTGGTGTGGGCTGTAGACGTGTTGACAGGTCCTATGGTTAGAGTTAGGGCCATCTTTCCATAGAAAAGCATTTTTTGCCTTGCCTATCCCTTTGGGCCCATTTCACATCTCTTCCCAAAATTTTCCAAATAAAGTGGCTAAGTGATTCATGTTGGGCATGGAAAGTTTTGGGGTGATCCTCCGGGGGGGATGGGGGGGCAGGCAAAGGGGCCTCAAAAAAGTAGCATTTCCCTTGTTAATTACCATAGGACCTGTCAAACAAGTCTGAAGCCTGAACCACTTGTCTGTAGTTGTAGTTAGGATTCCCAGAGAGATGCAAAGTTTAATGGGAATTCATCATGGGGGTGCAAAGAAAAAATGGAGGGGCAAAATGCATTTTACCACCAATGTATTTTCCATAGACTATTTTAGGCTTTTTAAACAGATGTAGAAGTTGAATGGATTTTCAGGAAATATGCCCAGAATATAAATTATGGTCCGGAAAGGATCCATTTTGCTATTTCAAGAAAATCTGTTAAGTACTTGTGTAGTTATAAAGGAAATAAATAAGATGATATATTGGGCTGCAGTATATCACAGTAATTTCAGAGTATTTTGCAGTACTTGCTAATGACAAGGCAATATATGACTGGCTAATGGCTGCCTTTACAAAAGTAAAAGGCAGCCATGTTGTTTTTACCAAACTGTGGCTGTACTCAGAGTTAGGGCCTCAGATTTTGGTAAATAATAGGTTTTATTATTTTTACCTACCTAATACCGCCTTACTAAAGTACGAAAATATATTTATATTATTTTGGATATTTAAAAAAAAAAAAAAATTCAGAGTTCTCTAGTACTACCTAGGGAAAAATACAGTGTACTACACTGTTTCACAAATATAGTGTACCACGGTGTATTTTCAATTTTTTACATAATTATTTTGTTTAAAAAAGTTTACACAGTACTGCAGTACTACCTACAAACTACTGCACTTGTTAAATAAATAAATAAATATATAAAATATATAAACAAAATTACAAAAAAACTACTACATTATATTAAAGGGGAAATTAAGAGCATTACTGTGTTTGTAATTTTTTACAGATTTATTTTCTTTTTTTAATTATACCATTAGTCTGCATTCTGGGTTTTTAAGGTGAAATATAGTGTAGGACTGTATGTTAAAAAAAAATAATAATAATTATGTGTTGAAAATTACACAAAAAAAAGAAATGTACTACACAATATTTCCACTTAAAACCCAAAGCTCACAATAAGGGTGGTGCCAGGCTCGCGAAGGCGGTCGGACTGTCGCCAATGCGATGATCTGACCACCATATTTTAACTGTGGAGGACGGCTGTGATGGGACCTCCAGGATCAGAGGTCCTGGCTGTCTGGCAGTTGCGGAGGTCCTAATCTTCAGAATTATGACCTTGTTGTCTGCCAGCGATTTCATGGTGGTAGCACTGCCATGAAAAGGCTCACTGAGAACAGGTGCAGGAGGTACCGGGGGGGCTGCACTGACTATGCACTTGGCATGGACAGTGCATGGATCCCCTCTGGCCAGCACCACAGCAATGTTAACTGTCTGCTCAGGTTTCCGCCTGCTGACCTAGCAGGAAACTCTTAAGGGGCCCGGGGGGGAGGTAACCACTATGGCAGCAACCTCCCCGTAAGAAGTTCGGCGGACGGGCAAAATCATCTGTCGAACTCTGAATGAGGCCCATAGTTTAGTTAAATGTACTGGGGAAAAAAACATTAAATATGTAAAAATGAAAAACGAAAACCTACTACACTATATTTACCATTCAAACCCATGATGCATACTAAGTGCAGTCCATAGTACCACAGTGTACTCATCAAAAAATATCTACAAAATATAACGTTTACAACCAATTTTAATTGCCTTTACAAATTTATATAAAGTGACTCTCCCTTTTCTATACACTTATAAAGCAGTAGCACACTAAATTTACCGTCAAAACCCAGAACACAACCAAAGTGTGGTTTAAACTATATAGATGCATTTTACTTTTTTGAAGGGCAGTCATTAGTCATTGAAATACTGTTTTTTCATTGGTATGGACCAGGGTAAATTGAAAGATTACTGCAGTATAACGTGGCAGAATAAATGATTAACTGTTAGAACCTTCTAGGCTTTATTCACATCCTTTCTTTTCATGTGCGTAGATTCACAGCTGTAAAGTTACTACTCGTAACATACCTTTCTGAATAGCAAACACTCATACACTTACACAAAAATGTAAGTTTACCCTTCTGAATCAGGCTTTATATATAACTTTAAATCTACTGAAACTACTACCCAAAAGGACCCTTTGCAGCCCATATTCCCTCCGCTGTACACCACTCAACTCTATGCCATTCGACTTTACATATCTTGACTCTGTGCCACTTTTCTTGAAACCATTCCATTCTGGGCCATTCCATGCCACTCAAATCTACATTATTCAACTCTATGCCACTCCACTCCACTCCACATCACTCCACTCCCCTCCACACTGCCTCTTCACCAATCTACACCACTCCACAGTACACTATTCCACTCTATCACACTGTACTCTATGCCACCCTACGGCACTCCACTGTACTCTCTAACCCTCCCCCTTAACAACACTTACATCAACTTCATTCCATTCTGTGATTTCAAACACTTTATCAAAAAATAAAAACCATACAAATTCGATAAAAACAAAAAACAAATGTTAAAGCTTATATATAGGAAAACTTAACTTATTATTTCCATACAGACCAAACTTAAACTTCACAAACATTAGAAATTCCAAAGTTGTAGTTATACTTTCAATTTATAATTTAAGCACCACCTTCAAATTACTGGCACAACTTCGGACACCGTATTTTCAACTCACCCACAGAGTGCGCACTCAGACATGGTGATGCATGCACGCATCATCATGCAAGCACATGCCTACTGGATGATACAGCACCAGTAAAACTACAAATGCTGCATATGTTTTTGCTTTTTAAACATGCTATACAACATCATCAGAAAGCATTGACATAGCACCCACCATTAGTGATCCTTTTCAAGACTCCATCCTCATTTAGGTTGTTGGGCTAGAATATGTGACCAATGGGCTCCTTGTAGTTTGCAGTTGAAGGCATGATTGGTAGATGTCAATATATGGTATTTGCACCTTTATTTCAATGTAATTTGCATACTGAAATGAGAGAGCTGACCTGCATTCCCCACTGTGCCTGGTGTTGGGGCCTAAGCCCGAAGGTACAGCCCATATCTGCTTTGAATGTTAAAAGATTCTAACAAAATGACACATTTAATTGAGCAAGCAGCATGCACATCAAACCTTGAAAGGAATCCTGCAAACATTCAGTAATAGATAGAGGTGGGAAGATCACCTTTTGCCAGTTTGTTCTGATTAACCAAGATTGAGGGTATCACAAGCAGGATTAAAATGTACAGTTTTTTTGTTCATGTGACAGAATAGAACAAAATAAATGAAGAAAGTGAGCACAAATAGAGACAATAAGAGAAGTCAACGTGAAGAAATTTTAAGAATTAAAAAGTAATAGGGTAATTGTAGGGACGATAGCCAAGGGCCATGCAGCATCTTCGACTACATTTGTTATTCAAATTTATTTTAAGGAAGACTTTTAGACAGGAACTGGCCGAAACAAGTGCTTTCGGAAACTGAAAAATAACACCACAATGAAAGGGTCAGTATCCCATTTCAATGCTGATTAAGGTACCACTACAGAAGAGATGGCAAAAACGTTGCTTCTGAAACCCATGAAATTACTTAAGAGAAAATTAACCTGCAAAGTCCAGGCCTACCAATGTTACCATAGAAGAAGGAAGTAAATCAAATGTGGCAATTAAGTCTACTTTCGGGACTTTGTCAGACTCTGGCAACTATGATGTGTAATTTAATAGAGATATGCAATTAACGAAAATACTATTAGTGTGGACTAGACTGGCTCAGCTTTGTTGAAATTCAAAGTATTTTTGTAGTTTGCTTGCTCAAGCCTAAGCGAAAAGTGGATGTGGTGGTTGTGTTGTGTTATGTTGTGTTAGCATTATGTCGAACGCTACAATTAGCTGTGTAATTACAACAATGTACACATTGATAACACTTAATTAGAAAAGATATACTGAAAGTAGGCGTGCTTTCATTCCATAAACGCACGGTGACATACCAACTAACAAGTTTTCAATTATCATGCAGAATGACTGCATCCCAACGCTCGTTGTCAATGAAGAAATGCAATGGCAATTGAGAAAGATGATTTGGCACTGGTGAAAAGTACAACTAGGGAATTTTTTTCACCTCTAAGCCCTTGGCGGTATTTTTAATGGTGCCTCCAATATCCAGGGTTAATAGAAAAAAAACACACTTGTCACCTAAGCAGTGAATCTCAGTCACCTACATGTCCAAAGTTAGGTACTTGTCTAATTTTATACTCTATACATGGCACGTGCCTAGGGAATCCAAAGCTTTCCTTGGGGAGTGATGCCATCCTCTGGGGCCCTCCACGACAATCGGTGTGTGGTGTGTTTTAGCTCTGGAAACTCACTCAGTTCAGATAATAGAAGAAACAACATGGTAGGAAAACTGTCCTGTTCTGATGGAGCCTTTTATTTTGGTTCCTAAACCGAAGCCAAACTATGTTCATGGATATTATCGAAAATTGGCATTTGTTGGTGTTAAGTCGAGTGCCCTTAGGGTGGGCAATGGAAAGGCGTCTAGTCACTTGTGACCGGGCTGTGGGGAAGCTCATCCAACCATGCAAGAAGGCTCCTCGGAGGAGGGCGGCACACAGTCCCGCTCCGCTCATCCCGCATAGGGATTTGTACTAGAGACACTCTACTTCCGAATATTTACCGCCGACACCAGGGGGTTACTTTTATTCTGAGTGTACTAAGTAACTCGAAGACTGTCTATACTGCACATCATATCTACGCTCGAGGTAAACCCCCAAAGGCCGGTCTTGTTCTGGGTAGTGTTATCAGGCGCGAGGCGCAATGGGGCGCCCAACGCTCCAGGGCGCTTCCAACCTTCAGTTGGGCCCCACTGACAAGAAGGCATACATTTGAGAAGTGAGACTCGGAGGCCCCTCATCACATTCTGCAAGGGTTTGGGGGTATAATTTTGCGTTACGCCACTGAGTGTTATCCCTGTCTCTGCCAGGATTTTAATGTCAAAATGAATTCACAGTATTCATAGGAGGACCCTGCAGACAGCTTTGTCGACCGGTGTTTCCTTCCAGTGGTAAATTACTGGTGCTCACACAATGCGGGTCTTAAGGTATCAGGAGTATACATTTCAAATCAATCAGTAGCCTTTTACTTATTGCCATTTTACATTTTCTATTCCGCTTCTGTCTTGTGTTCTTTATTGTTCTACTCACTGCTTTATATCGTGTTTCTTTAATGCGGTATTCACTTTCTTCAAATAACGTGTTAGCTCCTGGTTGTTAAGCTCCATGGCTGTCCTTGTTTCTGGCACTGAAAATACTGGCGAGAGCTTTTAAACAACGTCCCATTGCATCGCTACATGATGTGCGGATGCTCGGGGCCAACGAACGCAGCCGGCACGAGCCAACAATGTGCCTCGGATAAGAAGCAGTCTGCTGCCCTCTGCTGCTTTAATTCCAGATGAATAGAACTGAAACATCAAACGCACACAATCTTCAATGAACTGGTGGTATTAGAGCTAGCTAATGATCAGAGAAGGTTTAATTTGTGACCATTCATTTTAAGAATTGAGTCACCCTTTGATCTCGAATGCATAATATCTAATTAAAGATACAATCGTCAAAACGCTGGTTCGTAATCCTTATTGTAAAACATGGTATATTACCACGCGCAATTACAAATGGCTATTGCAGAAAATATACAGCGAAAGTCAACGAAAGGAAGCAACGAGTGGGAAAATGCTAGGGGATTTGAGTGTAGTAATTTGCAAAATCGGTTTGCAAATAATTTGTCCTGTGCTCGCTATACCAACGGATTCAAGCTAGCCTGGCTGACGAGGGATGATACCCCAAAACCGGCCCCATGATGCTTGTTTTTGATCCAGGGAGAACCTGTCCTGGCAATTCGGGCTGGACTGCTCCCATGGGAAGCAGGGTCAAAACTGGTATGGCGTGGAGAGCAAAGAAACAATAGATTTAGGCTCATATGTGTGACTCGGTGAGAATGTTTGACACTGTTCAGCATTCCATCCATCAGTTATTTTTGCAATTGAAAAGCTCAGGCAGTGTCACCCCGTAGACCTAGTATAGGCTGTATTATGACCGAGGAACCTTGCCCCACTCTGTGCCACAGCACACATTGAACTGAGTGTGCCAGACACACCCTAAGAGAGTGCCCAATCTCAGTGAATGATCGGCGCTCATTTTTAGGGTCCAACACTTACTTCTCAAAATGAGACTTAATCCCTGAGTAAGAGAGAAAGACATGAAAATGGAAAAGGAGGAAGAGAAAGCTAGAAAACCAGTGACAAAAGGAGAAAGCGTGGATGAAAAAGAACCTGTAAGAGGGGAGTGTATGGTGCTGAACGAAAGAGGGATGGGGTGTAATCAAGACTACTTGTATTTGGTAGCACAGGCTGCAGGCGTCTGAGCAAACGTTTGGGCCCTTCTCTTTTTATTTCACAAACGAAAGCAGATTGAAAGGAAGACTACTGTGATGAAGCTCACAGTCTGCCTTTATGTGCAGCTGGAGACCCGGCCCCCGTTTAAGGTGGGGAGAGGGCAGGGATCCCCTTTCCTGCGGGTGTAGTGTTACTGTACATGCCTTCAAAGCAAAGCTAGGGAGGTCCCTCTGACCCTCACCCAGCCTCCATACTCTCGGGATGCTCACTGACACAGTTCCTTTGAGTCAGCCTTTGTGACTACGTCTGTAACTTGGCATGCAAACAAAGTGTCCTCTCCTTTGTATGGAGCTGGGCCCTTATGTAAATGAAGAAATGTACCCTCACAATCACACCAAAACAAAATATGTGCACGAACAATCCATATTATATAAGTCAAAAAGCATCTGCACCCTTTCTATAATGCTAAAGTCCCCATGGGCCCTAGAAACAGTCGGCAAATGTCCATTTTGCCAGAGTGCTCTTTTTGTAATATGTCGCCTGAGCATCAAGTGCTCCAAATCCTTAGTGTTATATATGCTAAGGCAGCGTGTACACCATTTTTTCACTGATGATGCAGAACTTGTGAAGATGAATTCAGTTGCATAATGAATGACTAGCATAAACGTTTTTAACAGAAGCAAGCACATTTATCATTTTGCCTATCAAGTGCACAATGTTTACACTGTGTGTACTTCACAAAATATCACTATGAAACGGAGTTTCGCCAATAAAATGTGTGTCCAGGACAATGTTAACAAAAATCTTTCTTTCTGTGAAAACTGTACTGCTCTGAGCTTATTTTTGTTGCGTAAAAAATTACGTTTAGTGGATTGTTGCACTTTTTAATAAACTTTCCCATACTTTAAGGAGTTAAAGTTTGTGAAGTAATACAAAACATTCGAAATAGGAGTAGAAGATTCACATCACTGCTTTGTGTTTATTTTTATCCTCATTGAAAGTGCACAGTATATACTCAAACACAAAGTGGTAAATTCCTTACTTGATTAATTCGATCTGATAATAGATGTAAAGAAGATAGAATAAAGTTTCATTTTCAGAGGGCTGTGTGAGTGGGGTACTTGTGAGGTTAAGAAAATAAAGTAGTATACATTAATAAAATATTAAATAAGAGAACAAGATTTGGACGTAGGGTATTCAGGCTAAAGTATGGCAAGGCTGGACAAAGGATGCATTGCAATCAGGGTTTCGAAAAGAAATGGTACGTAGTTTTGAAAATGGATTACATTCTCCAAGTACAGCATGATAAAACAGTCTGGACCGTACACATAAAGAGCATTTGTGCGTCATCTGCATTTGAGTGAAATGCGATTGCCCGTAATTAATGTAGAGTTTAGGGAATTAGCTCTTCAACAGGATAGGTTTGTGTTATTTTCTTAAGGGAAGGTAGGTTTAATGTGGAAACAATTGATTTCAAATTCTTCATGGAACGCTTCCTAAAGATTGCGCTATAGGATTTTCGTTCTACGGCTTCCGGTTTAAATGCAGAATTCCTCCTTACTGAGCAGCACAAGAAGGCCGCCTGCGCGTTTAGTGTGATTTTCATTAAGGCCGTTTGGCAAACTGAGGCAGGTTGTAATGTCTATAAATGCAAATAACGGCAAATATGACCACATAGCCCGGTCCAGGTCTCTTGAGGGCTACACAGATGCATATTTGTTGGCACCTGGGGGATAACCAAGCATTGCTTCATATGCCGTGAACAATATGAACAAAAGGAAGTTGTTGGAAGGAATGCTTGAATTGATCTCCGCTGCTGGCAATCTCTCTGCATTAAAAACCATTATTTATCACCAACTGTGCCTCTCTAGACTAGACCTGCCTTATGCAAATCGCTCTAATTCCTGCTCCAATAGAAGCAGTCCAGCCTAAACTGCCCAGCTAGGCTCCCTCATGAGAGAAACATAAGCAACCCAAGACCAGTTTCAAACAACTTAGGTCTCATCAGAGAGGTACAGCTTAGGTCTCATAGCATAGTGAGCAAAGGATTCATGTCTGGGCTTACCCGTCACATTTAGACGGCATGGTGGAAAAACAAAAAAAAACAGACTGGGATGTGTCCATGAGTCATTACCAGTGTCTGAAGGGTGGATTTGGCTCTTTCTGAAGGGTAATCCCCATCCTTTTTTGTCTTCACCCTTCTGGCTTGGCTTTTAGGACTCTGCACAATACCACTGCTAACCAGTGCTAAAATGCTTGTGCTCTCTTTTAAACATGGTAAAATTGTCTTACACCTAATTGGCATATTTAATTTACTTGTAAGTCTCTAGTAAAGTGGTACTACATGTGCCCAGGGCCTGTAAATTAAATGATACTAGTGGGCCTACAGCACCCATTGTGCCACCCACTTAAGTAGCGCTTTAAACATGTCTCCGGCCTTCCATTGCAGCCCGTACAATTTTAAACTGCCATTTCGACCTGGCAACATAAATCTTTTTGCCGGAACCACACCTTCTTTTTTAAATCACATAGGTCCCTCCTAGAGTATGCTCCAACAGAGGGCAGGTTTCAGTGTTTTTAAAAAGTAGGACATGTGCTTTTAAGTTTTACATGTCCTGGTCGTGAAAAACTCTTAAATTTGTTTTTCACTACTGCAAGGCCTACATATCCCACTGGATATCATTGGATGTCATCCTATTAGATTTAATAAGCTACAATTTCCAATTGGGAGCAGGTGGACAGTTTATTTGGTATCTAATGAACTGTAATTTAAAACCCTCATTAATGGTAAAGTCAAGTTTTTAGTTACACCTCTGAAAATGCCATTTAAAAAAAGTTGATATTAACTTGTGCTAACCATTTTGGTGCCTGATGCATAATCCTTGGTCACATGGCTAGGTGTAGTGGGCAGCTGGTCTTTGTGTATTGCTTCAGACAGTGAGACCATTAAAAGGTAGGCATTAGCAGGATCAGCCACTGAGTAAACAAGGGGAGGAGCTGTCCTCTACCTCACATGCACATCACAAAGATCCTGTCTGAGCACTCTCACAAAGGGTATCAATCTGTTTTTTTGTGATCCCAGACAAGCTGATGTAAAAACAGGAAGGAAGGGGGTGGTTTGGAAACCTCTAGAAGCTTACTTTACATCTAAGTGGGCACCAAGTATAAATATTGTACCCTTAGACCCAACTCGTATGTACACCTCTGGACCTGTGGACTCTGCCAGGAAGGAGGACTGATGTGCTGCTGAAATGACTGTCAGGATGCTGGACTGTTGCTCTGAAGGACTGCTGCCTGCTGTGCAGACCTGCTGACCTCTTGCCTTGGTGAGAAGGACTGGACCTGTATCTCTAAACCAAGAACTCCAGAGTGACTCCAAGGGGTAGTTGCTGGCTTCCTGATCAGAAGCCTCAGGGAATTAACAGGCTTCCAACAACCTTGAACCAAGTACCTGGACTCTGCCATATGAGAGTTCTGCCTTCCCAAGTGGCGCCATCCTAGTCCTGGACCCTTGGAATTGGGCCTGACGGTGCTTTGCCAGCCCATCTGTGAATCAAGCAGAACTGACTCATCTCCTCTGCAGCACGTCTTCTGCAGAACCAGTGCACAGCCTTTGCTGTTCAAAGCATTGCCTTCAGAACCAATGCATCACCTCTACTGCATGGTCTTCCCCAACGCAAGGACTTCCCATTGGAGCTGATGCATCTCCATGCAAGGACATCACCTCATGCAATGCAGCCCATTGGAATTGCTGCTGTGAGTCTCATCCCCTCACCAAATCTTTCATCTCTTCTGCTGCATGATGCAGTCTTGACACATGACTTTGCATCTTTTCGCAACCAGGATTTAAGGTGCTCTTGTTCAGCAGGCCTAACTGGGCCCCTGTAGCTGGCCCATGCTCCATCAGTTTATCCCGGTCCAGCGTGACCAGATAACCACAGTTGGAGCTTTGTGCTTTTTTGGCACTTAAATCTTTAAAATTGCATATGTCCTGTTCAACTGATTGGATTTTTGTTGTTTTGGCCTTGAGTTATTTATTAATACGTATACTATTTTTTAAAATAGTTGTGCAAATTTTCTTGTGATGTGTTTTCACTTTATTAATGTTTGAAGTGTTGCACAAATACTTTACACATTGCCTCTAAGTTAAGCCAGTCTGCTCTGCACAAAGTTACCACAAAGTTGAGCACAGGTTGATTTGGGATTTGCTTATAACTTCACCGTAGCAGGGACTGTTTGCTGCTTGAGTAGGGTTTCATCCCCTATGAACTAGTAACCACATTTCTTATTCTGAGATTGATTCAAGCATTGCATTCCATACATTACCTATTTGTGTTTTTTATTATGTCATCATAATTGCAATGGGTATGCTAAAATATGGTTCCTATGCACACTGTGCCACTGCAATTAAGCTACTCACAATGGAAGGCGCCCAAATAGGTTCGAACCATTCATAAGTTACTTATGTTCCTCTTTAAAGGGCACCTGACATGGTAGTTTCTTACAGGAGCAGGACCAAGGCTGATTTGCATATGGCTCGGTTTCATCTGAGGGGGCTTTGCATTGGTGGCCAACTCAAGGAGACTGTTTTCAGCACAAGGCGAAGATTGGGCATCGTGGATAGTTGCTTTGGCGCAAATTTAGTCTTAGCCAGAGTTCCATTTCGGCGGGCGATGTAGAGATTGTTGCTGTTGGTGCTAGATATCGGAGCCGATGAAAAGTGCAGATCGTAGCTGGAGGGTCACATCTGTGGGATTGCAAATGGGTGCTGGGTGACACAAGGAGTCCATTCTCAGTCATGAAGAGTCAAAAAGATCTAGATTTTCATCTGGAGCTCAGGGTTTGAGGTAGGAAAAGTACTGACTAATGCCAGGCAAGGGTCCAGGATCTGGAGGGGCAAATCTTGGAGATCAGGACTCTGTCCAGCAGAGGGCAACAGAAAGGCTCAGGCTGGTCCAGCAAGGTTTAGTTGATCCTGGTCATCTAGGCCGTTGCAGGGAGGCCTATGGAAGCTTGTTGTCTCCCTGTAGTTCAAACAGGAGATCAGTCAACTGACCCTTGGAGTCACTTCTAGAGAGACTGGGATCAAGGTAACGAGTCCAGTCTTCCTTCTTCAGACAACAGGGCAGTCCTTCATTTGAATCTTCCACAGGTTCAAGAGGGATCTAATGAGAGGTTCTGAAGGTGTCACTTTTATCCCCAGTGCCAACCTGTTGGTGGGTGGGTGGGTGGGTGGGGGAAATGCCTAGGGGAGGATCTCTCCATTGTCTGATATTCTCTCTTTCCTGGGTTTGGCTCCAAATTGTGTAGAATGAACTGCATTTGTCGGTGTCAGAGCTGCAAGACCTCAGAAGTTAGGAAGGTGGTGTGCAGGTCTTGAGGCTACCCTTTGAAGCTCAGGAACAATAATAAATTGGCAAAGCACTGAAAGATCCTAATATAATGTACTATTAAGTTTTATACTAAGAAGACAAATGGAGTTATTCTAAAATCAGTTCTAAAAGGATTTTCATAGTTACCCAAATTCGTGACAATCATTAAAAACATCCTGGAGAGAGATCAAAGGTGACTCTGCCATGCAGTTTGCAGATCATGCGACTTACACAAAGAAAATCCAACATGCTTCTGGATCTCTAAAGGAATGGATATAATTAAAATTGCAAGGCCCCAGAGTTGGAGTAGAAAGAAAGGACAACTGTAGTTGAGAAAGACAACTTACTTATCAATTACCTCACTAGTACATTATATGTACACATCTGTTATTGTACTGATGATGACCCATAACTGCCGTAACGTTTGAAATGTCATTGACAAAAGGGGGCAAAAAACTTATACCAAGAAGCTGGTCAACCAGGAGCTACAAGGAAATTTATGGATTGTTCCCTTATTAAGTCAAACCATTCCATGTATTATCCCTGCAACGGACTACTTTCTTGTCTATTGCCTATTTGACAATCACTTTTTAATGGTCCTTTTATCACTGCACTTGCTTGCACTGCATCATCACTTTATTTCAAAGCGCATCTCTTGGAAAGTGGATTATTGGCAAGGGCATGTAGGTACCTACATTTAACATTAGATCACAATCCCCCACTAGGTCCAGTAAAGATCTCAATAAATTAATCCTTGCTCAACCCTTGGTAGCTTGGCCCACAAGCAGTTAGGTTTAACTTAGGAGACATGTATGTAAAGCATTCAATATCAACAAAACAATAAATAAGTAAAACACAACACACAATAAAAATCCGATACCAACTTCTAAAAATAGGAAATCATTTTACCTTTAAAACGACACCAAAACAACAGAAATCCAATGTAGGGAACCAGAGATATGAATTTTTAAAGGTTAAAAGTAAAACTAGCGCTTAGAAGCAAATAGTGCTCAAAGGGATTAAAAAAAGGTTGCACTGGACAGAGACAAACGCCAGAGTTCAGGCCACAAATGATGTAACACTGTTAAACTTACTTTCAGAAGTTTGTTGATTCAGGGAAGTGGTCCACAGCACAAGCCGAGGGTTCAGAGGCTCTGCTTTGCCTCTTGGGGTCTGGGACTAAAATTACCACAATGCACCTCTTTTTAACTTAGGGAGCCTTTTACAACAGTTGCTCTAAACTTCTTCAAACTTCTGGATCTTATTCGAGAGGTCCTTTTGGGACCTTGAAGTGTCCACAAACTTTATCCAAGGTTCCAGAAGCTCTGAGTTGCTCCTTGGGAGTTGGGACTACAATTCACAGAATGCACCTGGTCAGAATCCTCAAATGGCCACTGGACGCTGGTCAGCTGGGCTCTTCTTGCAGGAATTGATGCAGAGGATTCTGGCCAGCTCCTTTGTACCTGTAGCTTACAAGGAGCCCACCCCTGAAGCTGCAGAAGCAAGGCAAAGTCCTTTTCTTGGTGAAGCCCAAAGTGTGCAGCTGGTGCAGTCCTTGTGAGTTCAGTTCTTTAGGTGCAGACCAGGAGTTCAGCAGGGCAGTCCTTCTTCTCCAGTATCTTTTTCCAGCAGGGGTCCAAATTGCTGGGCAGCTCTGACATATTTATCATTCCTCCTGAGTTGGTAAGGAGGATGGGGGTTGGTACCACTGACCAATGGGATGTAGGGTACCACCTTCTGGGGTGACAATTTCCAGCGAAGTGTGGCAAAAGTCAATCCAGAAAGCAATACTCTTTAAAAATCCAACAATGAGGAAACCTCTCCTTGAAGGTTACATCTGGACTCTCTCCTAATCTAATTATTTGGGCTCACAGCTGGCTGGGCTACCAAGACATGGAGGAGGTCAAGTTTCTGTCCCAGGTGGCTTTTCCTTGTTTGAAAACCGGTTTGGCCACTCTCACACAAGATGCTTTGCTAGCTGCTACAGCAGTTCTCCTCCCACCAGATGCTTCCTTTGTTTCAGCCCATGCCACTTTACGCCTCATTAAGACCGCTTGGCTCAGGCTGCCAGAAACTGACCAATCAGGAAAGGGCACTACAGGTCTGATTTTGGTAACTTTCAGAAAGAGTTCCAAAACAATTTCTCTGTACTAGTTAGAATAAATCCAGCCTTGTCAAGTTGTTGGATATATTTTGACTTTTAATTTTATATCAAACTCAACTGATCTAGCTCTTTTCTGGTGGAAATTAGACTTTATTAATTTTAAACAAAGTCTCACAATGTTAGCCTACTGAACTAATGCACTACAATGGGAAACATGACTTTTGCTGTTTTTTCCTCACCAGGGCTAATAAAACATATTTATTGTTTTAAATCCCTGCTTACATTAACAATGCACCCAGCCCTTGGCAGACCTTAGGGGTGACTTTTATATATAAAAATAAGGTAGTTTAGGACTTTGGAAGTGCTTTTAATTCCAAAGTCGAATTTGCGGTTAACTTTAACTTAAAGGCAGCCAGCAAGGCAGGCCTGCCTTTAAAATGACACTGGACACCCCAGCAGTGCACCTATGGGTGCATTAACTATACTGGGGTCCCTAAACCTACATGCACTACCTTATACTAGGGGCTTACAGGTAGTTTGACAGAGCCAATTATAGTCAGGCCTAATTAACATACACTATTTTAAACAGAGCACTGGTCTTGGGACTGGTTGGAAGTGCCCAGGGCACAGTCAGAGTCAGAAAACACCAGTATCTGCTAAAAATGGGGGGAAAAGTGACGGAGCTTCTGCAATCAGCCCAGTTTTCTCACAGCACCCTGAATCCTTCCGTACAGTGTACCCTGGTGGCAATATTTGCCACTTCAAAGGTTTTTAACTATATTGCTGGATTATACCTTGCGCCTTACTTGCATCATTTGTTTTTCTTGTGTAACTTACCTTGAGCTCTCCATTGCCAATACGTGTGGAGCATGGCATGTGGCCCAAGTAGTCCTGCTATATATGTGTCTCCTTGAACAACAATCCGAACTCTGGAATCCTGTGGGCATTTGGGGTGGTAATTAAAATACAAACCTGCCCCCAGCTACCATAATGAGGACTGCAGGCTCTTGAAAAGGTCTGGGAGAGACCTCCAAGACCTAAGCCTAAGGTTAAAATGTCAATCTTAAAGCATGAAAGTATGTATGATAAGCCACTTACACTTGTGTAATGGAGCACTATGAATATGCTCTAGGCCAATTAAAATTGATGGGCACCGAATGCATAAATATGCAATGAAGATGTTTTTCATGAAAAGCATGTCATCTAAATCTACACCAATTTCTAAATAAATGAATTCAAATTAAAAATACAAAGTGATTGAGAAAACAAATAGCATATCAGAATTAACAATTATGTTTCATCTAAAAAACATTGTTTATTTTAAGTACAAATACAGGACATCAAGTGACAAATCTAGAATCACAGTTCAGGTATCTTTGATACACGACTAGGACTTTAAACATTGAGCCACTATTCTTCTCCAAATATACTCACAAACACTATATTAATGTACTCAATCTTAGTTTGCTTTAAATAAAATGTATATCGTGGTTTATTACTGTTGAGTGATTAAAAAAAATGTATCTTCTATTCTTGTGTAACCAGTCCATCATACGTTGTCTTTCTCCTTCAACCTCTGCCGTTTATTCACTATCTGCCAATCCTTTCTGGTGTCTAGAGAAATTGTGATTGTGTTAAGTTAATGGATTCCTCCTTTTATCTTTGAGAAGCAACAATGGCAGCCACATAGTTAACTCTGTGCTGCCCCTACTGTTGCTCTTTGGTTAAGGGATGGTGTGGCGTTAAATTACCTTCTTTTGCCTCTTTCATGAGGGAAGAGACATGTTATGAATGCAAGCATCCATGAATGCATTTATGTATACTCACTGTTTCCACATGCAATGTGCATTTAGCATGTTTGTCACTCATTGAAGAATTGGGCCAGTAAGTATGTATAGTCCTTGTTAGCAAAAGAGAAATTAGAACTGAGAGTCAAAGAATGACAGAGTTGAGCTGCAGAGGAAGAAAGAAGCCAACATGGAGGTGTGGACAAAAAGGATAACTAATGCCTCAGTTTGCTTATATCATGATGCATAAAGTTGAGTTCAATTGTTGGATGGCTCAATTGAGTCAGCTATTTAAAAGCTGAGTTTCTGAGTCTTGCACATTGTCTTCTTTTAATTGTCTATATGTGGAGGTTTGACAATACAGATCAAATGTCTCTGCTCCCTTTTCATTCTCTCCACTTTGGGCGTTCATCTCATGTAGGGAATGGGCTCTGGTGAAGGCTCTGTGAAATTTTAATCAAGCGGTGCAGGAAATCTTCAGAATGCTCGATTTGCTGAAGTTTTTTTTATTGGATTGTTCTGTTGGATGATTAACTCTGCATATTTCTGCCACCATTCACCTGGGTAAAGTATATAGGCACACAGGTAAAAACGCAACATTAATACTCATTTCCATTAACTAATCCACTATTTGTCAGGAGAATTTCTTACTATTATTTCCATATGTAAATGTTAAAAAGTATATGCAAGAGATACAACACTCCAACCGAGGAATACAGGTAACGTATTGTGTACACCTGTCTAGCTAACTAGTCTCACATTTGTTTAAATACATTTTTTACTCGTCTTTTTCACCTTGCCTTCACTCCATAAGAAAATAAATTATATTATTTCTACGTATATATTTTGTTGTAATTCATTTCATTCTGTTTATTGTGTTTTGCTATTCTTGTGTTACCAGTACGTACTTTCTTGCTCTTAAAACATAACAAAAAATACAAACTTGAAAGTAAATTTACCACATATTTGCAATACATTTTGTATTTTAATTTCGTAACTCACAGGCTTGGAATTGTGTGAATTTTAGTACTGTGACTTCCCTTCACCTCTGTTGGTCCTCTAAAACAGACCTGCTAATAAACAAAAATGACAGTTAGAGCAGTATTATGAGTACGGTGGTTGATCTGTCCGAACTCCAATATGGCAGTGTGGAGGTGGCCGTCAAGTCGGCAGACTCACCACCATCATATTACGATGTTCTCACCAGGCTGACCGACGGAAACAGTGCAGCAACAATGGCTTCGGCTCCCTCCGGGAGCCGAGGCCAATGCCGTTGCATGCAGCACCCTAGAAATGCGGAGTGTCTGACATTCACTGCCGCCAACCTGTTGAGATCCCAGATCCCAGTGGATGCCTCCTGTTGGTCCAACCACTAGGATCTTAATCTGGTGGTCCAACCGCCAGGATTGCAGTGGTCCAACCGCTACCGCGAGTTTGGCGGTCCTAGAACCGCCAAACTCATAATCAGGCCCTAGTCTTCTTGTAGACATAAAAACAATGACACTACACTGTGTGCCCAAAGATTTGCTTTCCTCTGTTACATAGAATATATCACCAAACTTAGATTTTTTTTTTTTTAAATATAATTTATCCTATAATGCACATGTAATATCACTCACCTGCACAGGTATTTTCATAAAGCAATATGTTATTTATTTTTTCAAGGTGTAGACCATAAACATACTGTAGCACTATCTCCAACCGACAAACTTATCCACAATTAACCACCATTTTTAGCAAAAACAATGTCCAGATGTCGAGGGTTGAATGACTGGTTTCTGAAAATAGATCAGTTGGTTAATGCAGTACACTTCTCAGATGTTTTGTTTAAATAGAAAAGTCACTATACAGTATACACTACTTCACTGGTGTTACGTGTTCCATACTCCCTTTTTGTGGATTTAGACATCAGGGATAGTCAACCCTTATAACGATGTCCTCTGTCTTACCATATTGTTGTAACCAATTTGTTCTACTCCCTACGTTCCAAAAATAAATTTTCTTCTTGACATGGTTTGATATAGATTTTCAATTAGTCGATGAAGACAATTTCCCTTTTCGGATAATAGTTGGTTCATGCTCTTTATCCTTTGTTATGCGATGACTATTGATTGACCTAGTATGGTATTGTGTCTAAGCCCTGAAAGTCTTTTTTTATAAGAGGAAACATGTGTTTGCTGTTTGTACATCACATTAATCATATGCAGGACATACAGACAACAAATGTGAATCCAGAATTTTTAAGATGGACATTGTATCACTTCTATATATGTTTATATATCAATAAAGACCATTAAGAAATCCATGACTTTAGAATTTAGATAGTCTTAAATTTGATATTCTGTTTTGTGCTCCAGACTACTGCACATCATACACTACTTCATTGGCTATGTATTTCCATTTGTTCTGAATTTTGCTAATGAAAATGTGATTTGAATGATTGAAATAACTAAATGAACCAGCTGATGAAATGTGGCCAGCCTAAACTATACATATTTGAGACAAGACAAATATCACAGTAACTAAAGTGGTATCAATCAGTGGGTAGATTACTGGGAATATTGTTTGAAAAAGGTAAGATAAACATGAATTTCTTGTCCTTCATTCATGTCATTTGAAAGTAATGATCAAAGACCTAAATTAGATGAAAATTTTGCTAATGTGAAAAACCAAAGGAACTTGGAGGATAAATAAGTGGTCAATTCTTGCTTTGGTTTATTAGAACAAACTTTAGATGGAACTTCACAAATTTGCTGTGTGGGATGAACATGCACAGAAGTACCGGTAGCTATTCAAGTACAGTATGCACAAAATATAAAAATGTCATATATTTAATCAAAAAATACAATGTCTTCTTTTGAATACCTTTTTCAATTGTCTAATGTCTGGTATCCACTAGGAGTTCCCTATAATTAAGAGAATACAGTATGTCTTTTGAAAAATGTAAGTATTAAAGATGCAAAAACTAAACAATGTGTTTAATGTATTTACTATAAATTCTTTGAATGTTGTTTTGATCATTGCTACTATTACATTTACAAATATTAAAGAAACAATGAATGGTTTGATCTGCAAATTGAAGGTGCTGCAATGCTTATGTATCTTTGCAGTGAACTGTCATCGAACCTGTCCATTGCAACTATGTTTTTGAAATGTATTGATTCTGCGCATATTTGCTAAACAAGGCTAACTCACACAAATCAGCAGTCAAATCATTTTGGAAGCTGGTAAGATTAACGTATGTCCTTCACTATTTACCTAAAAATGGGAGTGGAAAAATGACATTGCAGTAGTGCTTTCAAAAACATCTTAAAATTAGGACAAATGAATCTGAAACAAATATCTGTTCCTGGAGAGGTTACCGTCAGAAGTAGGTGATGTTACATCTGTATCTCCTGTCTGGATACAAGAAGAGTACTACATTCAGTAGAACATCTTTGATATAAAATACAATTTCATTTTTCACCTCTTCATTTGAAATCATTATGGGTTCATTGGTGGCATAACACTTTTGAGAATTATTGTAATAGCGCATACATTGATTCCATCCCCATGTACGTCTGAAGTTTCAAAGTTTTTATGGAGGCTAAGCAAAATATACTCTTGCTAATTGCTTTTTGTGGTCTACCTGTCTCTTCCTTAACTGCATTTGTGGATACTGCTTCATACAGCAAAACCAGGGCTGACCCCAACACCTTACTGTTTCACAGTATCCATTTCTGACCTTCCTTTTCCTGCAGACAACACAATTTTACAAGATGATTTCTTTGATCAGCAATATTCCCTCTATCTCCCTGTGTCCAAACTGTCCCCATTGACATTGAAGTGGGGCTCTCCTTTGATGATTATATTTACATCACTTCGAAATACTCAGTCCTTCTCATAACCTTGTTAAACTGACACACTTTTTACAGCATCAACTCCTTGAGCTACTGCATCACCACCTTGAGCAACAGCATGATCTTTCTTGCATATCAACCCGGCTCACCTCCCTTTAAAATCCAGGTATGCCCACATTACAGTAAACTGCTTTTCCATGCATGTTGATAAATATATCTCTGGCGGTCACATTTTAACCTTCCTGTTTTGCTTTTAACTCTCAGTGTCTTTTTTTTCTGAAGTAACATTTTAATGTGCTCTTTTGGAGTCTGAAGAAGTCATCTAGAAAATAAGCAAAGTTATTAAAAAGGTTTTTTATGTAATTCATGACAAATCATTTTTCTGTGAGCTAAGTGCTGCACATGGTGAAAGACAAGCATAAAGTTAACAAGTAAGATGAGACGAAGCTGGATTGTAGAAGCTCATGGATAGTGATGCAGCGTCCTTTCTGAAGGTGAGGCCTTGAATGAGATCAGCTTCAGTTTGTTGGATGCCCCAATGGGGTGCCAGTGTGGCATCTGAGGGGCCATGGAGTAGAGCATTACCACCATTCAGATGGGAGAGTATGAGGGCTTGAACTGCAGTTCTGAAGTTGGTTTCTGGAAGAAACCATTTGACTTTCTTTAGAAGAGAAATCGGGTACCAGACCATCATTGTCTTTTTGGCAATGTGTTTTGTGAGGGTAAGGTTTGGTGTCCAAGTAGAATCCAGACATTCATTGAGAGTTAGTGTTAAAAGCCGCTAAGTTTCATGTCATTGCCAGGTGTGTGCCTTACCTTATTTGTTGTTCTTGGAAACATAAAAGGAATTCCGCCTTGGTTGAGTTGAGCTTCAGGCAGGCACTGGACATTAAGAGCTGCATTATGCGCAAGCTGCGTTTGAGATGTTAGATGTCTGAAGCAGAAGAGACCTTCAAATAGAGTTGTGTATCATGTGCATATTGATTGATCTTGATGCTGTTATCTGTGAGTAGAGCACCACATGGCTCCATGTATAGGTTGAAGATGACATGAAATATTATGACTGCCAGAGGTCTCCACAGGTGACCGGGATATTTTGTGACCTGGAGGTGCCCAGGAAAAAAAATGGAAACTAAGAAATTTAAAGGTGTCCCAGATAAAGTTATGGAATCAAAATGTTGTAAGGTATTACAAAAGAAAGATAGTCGTACCTTATCCAGCACTTCACAACTAAAAATGTATTTTCTCTTAAGTCTAAAATAGGTGCCAGTAATGTTAGAGACCTGCAGTCCACTAGTGGTGGAGAGGGTGGCTGGAGTGATGACAAATGTTTTTGCACTTATTTCAGATTGTTGCAGTTACGGGTGATAATAACAAACATACTTGAGACTTTTTAAAATCAAATCATTAACATTTATAAAGCGCGCTACTCACCCGTGCGGGTCTCAAGGCGCTAGGGGAAAGGGGGGGTTACTGCTGCTCGAAAAGCCAGGTTTTTAGGAGTCTCCGGAATGCGGAGTGGTCCTGGGTGGTCCTGAGGCTGGTGGGGAGGGAGTTCCAGGTCTTGGCTGCCAGGAAGGAGAAAGACCTCCCACCCGCCGTGGAGCGGCGGATGCGAGGGACGGCAGCGAGCATGTGGCCAGAGAAATGGAGGAGGCGGGTGGGGACGTAGAAGCTGAGGTATTCCGGTCCCTTGTTGTGGAGGGCTTTGTGTGCGTGGGTGAGAAGTCGAAAGGTGATCCTTTTGCTGACTGGGAGCCAATGCAGGTGTCTCAGGTGTGCGGAGATGTGGCTGTTGCGGGGTACGTAGAGGATGAGGCGGGCCGAGGCGTTTTGAATGTGTTGCAGGCGATTTTGGAGTTTGGTGGTGGTCCCAGCGTAGAGGGTGTTGCCGTAGTCCAGGCGGCTCGTGACGAGGGCGTGGGTCACGGTTTTTCTAGTGTCGGCCGGGATCCAGCGGAAGATCTTGCGGAGCATGCGGAGGGTGAGGAAGCAGGCGGAGGACACAGCGTTGACTTGCTTGGTCATAGTGAGAAGGGGGTCCAAGATGAAGCTGAGGTTGCGGGCGTGGTCTGTGGGGGTCAGTGCGGTGCCGTGGGCCACCAGGAGTCGCCCAGGCGGACGGGGTGTTGCTGAGGATGAGGACTTCCGTTTTGTCAGAGTTCAGCTTTAGGCGGCTGAGCCTCATCCAATCTGCGACGTCCTTCATACACTCTTGTAGGTTGGTCTTGGCGCTGGCAGGGTCCTTGGTGAGGGAGAGTATAAGTTGGGTGTCGTCGGCGTAGGAGGTGATGATGATGTGCTTGCGTACGATGTTGGCGAGGGGGCTCATGTAGACATTGAAGAGTGTCGGGCTGAGCGATGAGCCTTGAGGTACGCCGCAGATGATCTCGGTGGGGTCTGAGCGAAACGGTGGGAGGTAAACTCTTTGGGAACGGTTTGAGAGGAAGGAGGTGATCCAGTCCAGGGCCTGGCCTTGGATCCCGGTGGAGCGGAGGCGGGTGATTAGGGTGCGGTGACAGACGGTGTCGAAGGCCGCCGAGAGGTCGAGGAGGATGAGGGCGACTGTTTCACCGTTGTCCATCAGGGTTCTGATGTCGTCTGTGACTGAGATGAGGGCGGTTTCCGTGCTGTGGTTGGTTCGGAATCCGAATTGTGAAGGGTCGAGCAGGTTGTTGTTTTCCAGGAAGGTTGTCAGCTGTTTGTTGACGGTCTTCTCTATTACTTTGGCTGGGAAAGGCAGGAGAGAGATGGGGCGGAAGTTTTTCAGGTCGCTCGGGTCAGCCGTAGGTTTCTTTAGGAGGGCGTTGACTTCGGTGTGTTTCCAGCATTCGGGGAAGGTAGCAGAAGAAAAAGAAGAGTTGATGACGGCCTGGAGGTGCGGGGCGATGATGTCGTCGGCTTTATTAAAGATGAAGTGAGGGCAGGGGTCCGAAGGGGTGCCGGAGTGGATAGAGTTCATGATGGATTTGGTTTCTTCAGTGTTGATGTGGGTCCAGTTGCTGAGGGTGAAGGCCGGGGGTGCGGGTTCGGTGATGTTAGGTTGGGTCTGGTGTCCGAAGCTGTCGTGGAGGTCGCTGATCTTGCGGTGGAAGAAGGTGGCGAGGGATTCGCACAAATCCTGTGAGGGCGTGACGGCGTTTGTGTTGGCGTTGGGGTTGGAGAACTCCTTGACGATGCTGAAAAGTTCAGCAGTTAAAAGTTAAAACTGAAAAGTTTAACTGCTGCATACTACTACAGCTGCGTTGCTAACAAAATAAGCTTAATTTCTAACATGCTCATAAGGCATAATGTGAATTGCCATCCATTGGTGATTTTGCAAAATGGAAAGATACCAAGTTAATATTTTCTACTTCTCATCTGGGGCTGAGAATTTGAGGCGTTCAAAATGCTCAAAACTGTTTTATTATAATTAAGAGGTATTTATTTTAGAGAGTGAGAAGAGAACAGTACGGCACGTAATGCATTTTGTCAATATCCATACCAATAGTTAACAATATTTTCTTTCATTGGAATGCATGTGGACATTACCACTCTGTAGTACTAGATAGAGTACATGAAAACACCTTTCTAAATATGAATATTTTATGTGGAGCACAATTGCTGATTTATTATATGGTTGCAACATGTGCATTGAAACTCTGATGGCTGCAGTAAGTGTCAAAGATCTTTCTTTCGCTGAGTGACATTAGAATTCGGGGATGTAATGTTTTGTTTGGTTTAGATAATTGGTGGATGCCTCAGGGGAGGAGTTCGTGAGATCCAACCCTGTTGCAAGTTGTTATTCTGAGTCTACAATTAAATAACCAAGTAGTAGAGGATGTACAAAATAAACTAACCAAGTAAAACAAAAGAAATCTGGTTAGCACTGCGCTGAAGGAGTAGAGTCCTGTTAGAAACGTAGCTTATATTTGCACAAAGGTTACAGTGTTCCAAAGCTACTATTCACTTTTGATTGAGGGAACATTCTATAGCAAATCAGTACTGGTTTTACTAAACTTTTTTTTTCTTTTTTACTTCCTATTTTTTAACTTTCACTCAGTTACATACTTTTAACATTCACCATCCTATATCACAAGGTGTGGTGGCTGGTTTGTTTGATATTGTATGTAGATTAATTAAAGATTGCCTCAAATGGCCTCCTCTCTCAAGACTAGCCTACTAGTACTGTTCTGCAGATTTGTTTATAGGTAAAGTTTAAGGTATTTATGTAGGAGGTACTTAGAGCCCAAAGGTAGTTTGGGGTAAAGGAGCACTGTGCACATTTGTTTGTGGGTAGCAGGGTCATAGGGCACTGAGTTCCATGAGGGAAAGTGGACAGCCTAAAGCGCCAGGATGCAGTATTCTGTGGAGATACAGGCAAAAAGTAGGTGGTTAATGCTCTTAGGGTTTGCACATCCGATTTATAGCATGTATACAGAATTAGAAAGACAAATGTGCAGACGAGTGCCAAGGGTGCCAACATGGTCTGCCACCCAACCACCACGGGTGTAAACACAAGGGCTGATTGAAAAATCAATCAGACCTGAACAAGATCAATGTAAAACCAGGGCACACCGAAGTAGTCCAAATAGTCACTCCAAATGTAGACATAAGTGTAAGATCCAAGAGACACTGTGTGATCGTTGATTGAAGTTTTATTTCTTGCTGAAACAGTGATACATCAGAGAACAGCTGACACATGTTTCGTCACAATGACTTTCTCAAGGCTGGAAATTTAAGATAGTAAAATAACACAAATGACCAAGAACATATGGGAAGTGTTAATAACAGAAGAAGATTGCCTCAATTATATAAAAGAAAATATACCAAAGTACATAAGAATATACATGCAGATAAACATAGAAAAAAACAGGAAAAGAGAAGTGTTAGAGAAGGAGGAAGAGGGATCCTGGAAGGATCTTAAAAATATCCAAGTCTGTTTGTAGATGGGATGATGTATAAGTATAAGGCTAATGATATTTTGACAAGTACAGTGTAAAGGTGGAGACCAAATAGAAAGAATGAAAAAGAGAAAAAAGGAAGAGAAACAGACAAAAGATGGTCTAGGGAAGACAGACTAGGTGAGCACCATGATATAGGGAGAGCTAGAAGTCATGAGAATCAATTGTGCCAATGTTAGATAAAGCTACTACTATCCTTATGAAGACACAGTGGATACCGTAACAATAATCAATGTAGTGGAGGCGAAAAAACGACATACCCTTAAAAGTCAGTGTTATAAATAGTAAGATTGTCGAAAGGTTTCCAAAAGGTTATAAGGTACGGGTGACTCCGTCATGAGGTAGAGCAATGTTGTATGAATGGTTGATAGCATGAAAGGGCCAATTATGTGAAGGAGAAGTAGTCCCAGTTGTCCTTCATACGGTGACACAGGAGAGAAAGGCCATGATAATCCTAAAATTTAAGAAATAGTAGGGTTATGAGCAAAATGCTCCACAGGTCTGAGGGTGGAGAACATCATAAATAATTGCAATAAACTACTAACTCTAAAGTATTTATTTTATAAGATAAACATGGTTCCAATGTAGTGTCTAGCAACAACCAGGTGTACTAAGTGCCCCAGGGGTGTTTCGACTATTATTCCCTGAGTGACGTCATTCGAATGATGAGGTGACAATCTCCAAGGGGTTCGCACAATGGCGAGCTCACAAGAAGTGATGGTCCTTATGGGAGGCAATGGTTTTTAAAAAAGGAGAAAACGAACACCAAAGAGGAGTGGGCAGTGTAAATAGGTATAACAAATTGCACGTGGAGACAGAGAGCCCCGATACGGGGTCCCCGTGCGCTTCTCCCAACATTATAAGTAAATCAAACTTTGTTATAAACAAATCCGCTCGTAAGGAGTGAACCGGCAGAGACGCTGAACCGAGTCACAGAGAGTGCCAAATTACAAGGTGGGCGGGTGTTAATTGGCCCACAGCCAATGGAACCGTCAAAGAACGACTGGTATTTTGGACGGAACATAAGGAGAGCAAAATAAAAGGCTGAAAATGCCCCTATTTAGCTAGTGGTCGCAGGTAGCGTTCTCACCTGATTCTAAGTGCTGGGATTCCAGGTCGCGTAACTGACGAATCTTGCAGGTTACGTCAGTTACTGCAGCCGTCATGTTAAATACTCTCAGCAACAAAGAAAAAGGACTAAGTCATGAAGGCAGAGCGCCCACCATGTTGAAAGGAGTCTCGTGACAAACAGAGAATGAGGAGTGTGGTGGAGTGTGCAAGAAGGCGGACATGGTGAGGCAGACTATAAGAATAAAAGAAAAGAAAAAAAGGAATGAAGAAGGGCAGACAAGGTGGAACAGAATGCTGTCACAAGTACACAGCAACAGAATATAGGTCACTTCTTAAACATGGAATAGAGAGGGGAGCCTATGTAGACAACAAGTCCCAGCACATTTTTGAGGGACAGGTATGAAGGGCATAATTGTACAGGTTAATACATGCAGTAGCAGTACACAAGATGATGTATGGTACCATGAGAATACAGGCCGAGAAAAGGTGATTTACTTAACCCCTCCTGTGCCGGGCCTTTTCCCCCCTCCTGTGCCGGGCCTTTTCCCCCTTTCCCCCCCTCCTGTGCCGGGCCTTTTCCCCCCTCCTGTGCCGGGCCTTTTCCCCCCTCCTGTGCCGGGCCTTTTTCCCCCCTCCTGTGCCGGGCCTTTTTCCCCCCTCCTGTGCCGGGCCTTTTTCCCCCCTCCTGTGCCGGGCCTTTTTCCCCCCTCCTGTGCCGGGCCTTTTTCCCCCCTCCTGTGCCGGGCCTTTTTCCCCCCTCCTGTGCCGGGCCTTTTTCCCCCCTCCTGTGCCGGGCCTTTTTCCCCCCTCCTGTGCCGGGCCTTTTTCCCCCCTCCTGTGCCGGGCCTTCTTTCCCCCCTCCTGTGCCGGGCCTTTTTTCCCCCCTCCTGTGCCGGGCCTTTTTTCCCCCCCTCCTGTGCCGGGCCTTTTTTCCCCCCTCCTGTGCCGGGCCTTTTTTCCCCCCTCCTGTGCCGGGCCTTTTTTCCCCCCTCCTGTGCCGGGCCTTTTTTCCCCCCTCCTGTGCCGGGCCTTTTTTCCCCCCTCCTGTGCCGGGCCTTTTTTCCCCCCTCCTGTGCCGGGCCTTTTTTCCCCCCTCCTGTGCCGGGCCTTTTTCCCCCCTCCTGTGCCGGGCCTTTTTCCCCCCTCCTGTGCCGGGCCTTTTTCCCCCCTCCTGTGCCGGGCCTTTTTCCCCCCTCCTGTGCCTGGCCTTTTTTTGTCTATTTCGAAAAGTTCTCGCTTAGGCCCTCATAACTTTTTGTCCACATAAGCTACCCATGCCATGTCCTTTTTTTCCACCATCCTAGGGATTCTAGAGGTACCCAGACTTTGTGGGTTCCCCTGAAGGAGGCCAAGAAATTAGCCAAAATACAGTGAAAATGTCATTAAAAAAAAAAAAAAAAATGGGGAAAAAAGGGCTGCAGAAGAAGGCTTTTGGTTTTCCCCCTGAAAATGGCATCAACAAAGGGTTTGCGGTGCTAAAATCACCAGCTTCCCAGCTTTCAGGAAAAGGCAGACTTGAATTAGAAAACCCAATTTTTCAACACAATTTTGGCATTTTACTGGGACATACCCCATTTAAAAGATTTTTTGTACTTTCAGCCTCCTTCCAGTCAGTGACAGAAATGGGTGTGAAACCAATGCCGGAATCCCAGAAACCTAAACATTTCTGTAAAAGTAGACAAAATTCTGAATTCAGCAATGGGTAATTTGTGTAGATCCTACAAGTGTTTCCTGCAGAAAATAACAACTGAAATAAAAAAATATTGAAATTGAGGTGAATGAAACAGCCATTTTTCTCTACATTTTACTCTGTAACTTTTTCCTGCAATGTCATATTTTTGAAAGCAATATAGTGTTACGTCCACTGGAATCTTCTGGTTGCGGGCATATATAGGGCTTGTAGGTTCATCAAGAACCCTAGGTACCCAGAGCCAATAAATGAGCCGCACCTTGCAGTGGGTTTTCTTTCTATACCGGGTATACAGCAATTCATTTGGTGAAATGTAAAGAGTCAAAAATAGGTATCAAGAAAACCTTTTTATTTCCAAAATGGGCACAGGATATGGTGTTGGGGAGCAGTGGTTATTTGCACATCTGAGTCCTGGGGTGCTCATACTAGCATGTGATTTACAGGGCATTTCTCAAGTAGACATCTTTTTTACACACTGTCATATATTTGGAAGGAAAAAATGTAGAGAAAGACAAGGGGCAATAACACTTGTTTTGCTATTCTATGTTCCCCCAAGTCTCCCTATAAAAATGGTACCTCACTTGTGTGGGTAGGCCTAGTGCCCGCGACAGGAAATGCCCCAAAACACAATTTGGACACATCACATTTTTCCACAGAAAACAGAGGTGTTTTTTGCAAAGTCCCTACCTGTGGATTTTGGCCTCTAGCTCACCTGGCACCTGAGGAAACCTACCAAACCTGTGCAATTTTTTAAAACTATAGACCTAGGGGAATCCAGGACGGGGTGACTTGTGGGGCTCTCACCAGGTTCTGTTACCCAGAATCCTTTGCAAACCTCAAAATGTGGCTAAAAAAAACACTTTTTCCTCACATTTCGGTTACAGAGGGTTCTGGAATCTGAGAGGAGCCACAAATTTCCTTCCACCCAGCGTTCCCCAAAGTCTCCCGATAAAAATAGTACCTCACTTGTGTGGGTAGGCCCAGTGCCTGCGAAAGGAAATACGCCAAAACACTGTCTGGACACATCAAAAATATCAAATACAAAACTACCTGTTTTTGCGGGGGCACCTGCGTTTTTGGTCCTGGGCTCAGCAGCCATGCAGGGAAACCTACCAAACCCAGACATTTCTGAAAACTAGACACCCGAGGGAGTCCAGGGAGGTGTGACTTGCGTGGATACCCCAGTGTTTTCTTACCCAGAATCCTCAGCAAAACTCAAATTTAGCTAACAAACCACATTTTTCCCACATTTCTGTGTGGGATCACCGCACCGGGACAAATTTCCTTCCACCCAACGTTCCCCTCAGTCTCCGGTAAAAATGATATCTCACTTGTGTTGGTGGGCCAAGTGCCTGTGACAGGGAAGAGCCAAAAACATGTCAAAATTGAGGGGGAACCAAAGCGGGTCCCAAAGGGCAATTTGAAAAAAACATTTTTAGAATGACAAGCGGGGCAGAATTTCTATCGGTATAGATGAGACAATGCTGGGTAGTAGGAATGTTGTGGATTCCTGCAGATTCCGGTAGGTTCCATCACAAAAATGTGTGATTTCCAGCAAAGTTGGAGGTTTTTAGGGCATTGTGGGTAAGAAAATGGTGCGGGGTGCATGTGAAGCACACCACCCTGGACTCACCCAGATGTTTAGTTTTCAGATGTGTCTAGGTCTTGTGGATTTTTCTACATGGCAGCGTCCCAAAGTCCAAAAAGTGCAGCCCTCACCATTCCAAGTGGGACGATATTGTGAGTTAGCCAAGCTGTCATGGCCCAAATGTAAAACCAAAACCCCAAATAATCAAATGTCCACTTGCTTGCCGTGGGATAAGATGTTTTAGTGTGCGGGGGAGAGCTGAAAGACTGTTACCCCCTTCAGTTGGGGTGGGAGCATAACCATCACCCCACTTTTTTTTTTTTTTTTTTTTTTTTAATTCCCTGGCATTTAGTAGACTTCCTGGCCCCCGGGGTGTGGATCGGGGGTAATTGCCCCATCTGTCTACTGGTGGGCAGAACAACGTTGGCCCCATTTATTTGAGGTGGGAGTATGGACATGCCCCCACCCTCTTATTTTGAAAAAAAATCTTCCCTGGTCTCTGGTGGGCTTTCTGCCCCCCCTTGGGGGTAGATGGGCCTTCCAAAAATAAGCCGATCTGCCCGCAAGGGGGTAGATATGGCCAACAGTAATGTGCCCCCATGGGGAGCGGCCCTTGCCCAAGGGGCTGCCCCCCCAAACAAAACACACACACCAATCCCTGGTGCCTAAGTGGTTTCTGTCCCCCGGGGGCAGATCGGCCTAATAGAAATAGGCCGATCTGCCCCCAAGTGGGAGCAGAAATGACCTAAAGTTAATTTGCCCCCTAAGGGGAGTGACCCTTGCCTAAGGGGTCGCTCCCCTTGCTTGAAATTGGCGCAAAAAACAAATCCCTGGTGCCTTGTGGATTCTGCCCCCGGGGGCAGATCAGCCTAATAGAAATAGGCAGCTCTGCCACAAGGGGGGCAGAAATGGCCTGAAAAAAATTTGCCCCCACCCCCCCCCCAGGAGAGCAATCCTTGCTTAAGGGGTCGCTCCCCTCAAGTGAAACTGAAAAAAAAAAAAAAATTACCTGGTGTCTATGGGGTTTCTGCCCCCCTGGGGGGGAAGATCGACCTAATTATATTAGGCTGATCTGCCCCCGGGGGGCAGAAACAGCCGTAAAATTATTTGCGCCCCTGGGGAGCGGCCCTTGACCAAGGGGCCGCTCCCCTTATGTGTACATAAAAAAAAAAATCCTGGTGTCTAGTGGTTTCTGCCCCCCGGGGGCAGATTGGCCTAATAAAAATAGGATGGCCCAAAGATAATTTTGCCTCCAGGGGAGCGACCCTTGCCTAAGCGGTCGCTCCCCACATATAAAAAAATAAAACAAAAAAGAAATCCCTGTTTGCTAGAGGTTTCTGCCCCCCCCCCGGGGGCAGAAATGGCCTAAAACAAAATTGCCCGCCCACCTCCCCAGGAGAGCGACCCTTGCCTAGGAGGTCGCTCCCCCTCAAGTGAAACTGACAAAAAAAAAAATCCCTGGTGTCTAGTAGTTTCTGCCCCCTTGGGGGCAGATTAGCCTAATACAAATACAAATAGGCAAAATGGCCTAGAAAATGTTTTGCCCCCAGGGGAGCGACCCTTGCCTAAGGGGTCGCTCCCCACAAATAAAAAAAACAAAAACAAAAAAAAAACAATCCCTGGTGTCTAGGGGAGTTTCTGCCCCCCCCTGGGGGCAGAAACAGCCAAAAAACAAATTGCCCCCCTGGAGAGCGGCCCTTGCCCAAGGGGCCGCTCTTCTTATGAAATAAACACACACAAAAAAATGCCTTGGTGTCTAGTGGCATTTCTCCTGCCCGATCGCATCACGATCGGGCAGCAGAAATGCTCAGAGAAGCCTGAAAGGAGAGGAAAGGCCTTTCCTCTCCTTTCAGGCTTCTCTGCCCCCTCCATGTGCTTTGCATTTCTCCTCCGATTGGGCGCAGGAAGCTGAGCTTCCAGCGCCGGAGGGAGGGCCTCTGATGAGGTAAGCGCGCGAAAGCACGCTGACTTTATCAGATGCTACGGGGGGGTTGCTGGGGGATGTGGAAGGGGAAGCGATTCCCCTTCCATCCCTGCCTAGGGGAGGGGTGTGCCTGGCCATCGGGGAGAGCACTAGCGCTCCCCCCGGGGGCCCATAGCAGGACGAGGTGATCTCGTCCAAGGCACCGAGATCACCTCGTCCTGGGCACAGTAGGGTTAAAGAAGGATAGTTGAGGGAAGCTGGGTAAAAAGAGGCCGCACAATCTTATGTGGAAAGATCCAGAGCACAGAGACAAATTAAAACAATTATAAGGAAATACGATGAACATAATCTAAGTAAGTCTAACAAATTGTACATATAGCAATCATGACCTGTGGGACATATATGAGAGAACAAATATCAAAGAACATAACTTAAGTTTACAGTGAGGAAAGTGTAAACAAAAAGTAACTAAATGTATTACCCAAGGGGAGTGGAAAGAGAACTGGTTGTAAGAAGTAAAGTCTTAATTTAAAGAAAGACATGTAGGTCCTTTTCAGTATTAAGACCATCCTCCACCGCCCTGAGTTTGATAATCCAGTTGCTTTCCAAACGTCTCAGGGTTTTGTTACCTCCCCTTGGTGTGTTATTAACAACATCTATCCCATGTGCGGTGATGTCTAGGATTTCTCGTTTCCCTTGGGTGGTGTCGATGTTGGTGCGGATGGCCCTGATGTGGTCCTGAATTCTCTCTTTAAGGGGTCTGATTGTGCTGCCAAAGTAGATAAGACCACATGTAAAGATGAGGCAGTAAACAACAAATTTTGTATTGCAATTGATGAATTTTCGGATTTTATGTATGAACACTGTGTTGTATTGAAAACTGAAAATCTTGTCTTTTATGTAGCAGCAAATATTGCACATCTGTAACGGCCGCTGGGTAGTTTAGGCAGCCAAGTGTCAAAGACATCAGGTGGTATGAAACTATGGCATAAAGAGTCCCGTAAGGTATGCCCCTACTATAGGTGATGCTTGGTCTGTTTAGTCAGGCCCATTTTCAAAGTGCTATCAGCTAGCTGGAACGGGCAATGCTTATGTAAGATACTTAAAATCTGTGTACTTAGAGCATTGTGTGTAACGATAAACAATAGTTTGTTGCGGGTCTTCTTTCTCTGTGATGTAGTCAAAAGCTTTGAACGTTTCATTTTCCTAATTTTGTTGCTAGCCCTACGTGTAGTGTCCGGGTGGTAGCCTCTCTGTGAAAAACGGTGTTGCCTTAAATTGAGTTCTTCTAAGAAGACATCATCCTCACTGCAGTTATGTCTAATCCTAGTGCTCTCACCGAACGGGATGGCTCTGATTTGTGAGACAGGATGAGAGCTGGTAGCGTTAAATAAAGCATTACAAGCTGTGAGTTTTCTATATAGCCTGGAACAAATCTTGTTATGTTTGATATATAGTGTTAAGTCCAAAACATCGACTGATGTTGTGCTGTAATCATGTGAGAAATTAATGTTGAATTTATTTGTGCATGTTGGAGTGATCATAGAGGGTGGCAGCACGGGTATCAAGGAAATGTTGTATAGCAATCATCCCTTCCGTTATTGGAATGCTTGTGTAAAAGGAGGTGACATGCAGGGTTACCAAAAAATGTCCCTCAGTCCATTCAAAATCATTGATTTTGCATAAGAGATCTTTTGTGTCTTTGATGTATGATGGTAAGTTGTGTACAAAAGGTTGCAGAACATCAATATACTCCGATAGTCTCTCTGTCCGAGACCCTATGCCTGAAATGATGGGTCTACCAAGGGGAAAGACGCCTGGTTTATGTATTTTTAGAAGAATGTACATGCACGGTGATGTGGGCGCAGGATTGTATTGATATCGGTATTCCCCATCTGTAATGAGACATTTGTTGTGCCATAATTTAAATTTGTCATGTATACATTTGTGGGCCACTTTAAGAGGATTCTGTGTAAGTTTCTGATAGGCAGTGATGTCACACAGTTGACGGTCTATTTCATTAAGATAGTCCTGTTTGTTCATGAGGACTATGTTGCCCCCTTTGTCTGCTTCTTTGATAACAATCTGGTGTGACTGAGTCAGCGTGTGTAAGGCCTCTCTTTCTTCTCTGGTGATGTTCTGTGAAATGGTCCTATGACCTGTGTGGCACAGGTCTTCCTGTTGATATAGGTCTGAAGTGACCTGTTTGTAAAAAAAATGTCAATGACATTGTCAGAGGGTGGAACAGGTGTAAATTTGGACGGGGATTTCAGACCACTAGTTGCCCCTACATTGGATTCTATCTCAAGATCGACCATGATGTTTGAAAGTGATGGGGAAAAGCCAGTAGCATGTTCTATCGAAAGTAAAGTTTGGATATCTCTGATGTCTTTTATGGCCATGGGACAAGGTGTGGTGCATAAGGATGTTGCTGGTTCTGTAGAAGTATCTTTGTCTTGAAATATTTAAACAGTTTACATTTCCGTACAAATTTGTACAAACTGACATGTAATTGAGCAAAATTGGGTAATGAAGTAGGAACAAAGCTCAATCCTTTGAGTAAATTTATTTGTTGTGTATCTAAATCAAGATCTGACAAATTTACAATGGATATTGCATTTTGTGTACCAGCTATATTACATTGATTGTCAGTCATTGTGTCTAATTGCAGGATGTTGATCTCGTTACCACCCCCTCTCGTTCTTTTTCCATATCTGTGGTTCTTGGTTTTCCCTCTCCTAATTTTCTTATATTTGGATCTTCTCTCATTCACGGTTGCTTTTAGCCTTTACGATACCTTTTTAGTTCTAACAAAAAAGGAGACTTGTGGGAGATTGTGTCACTCAGTCGTCGTATGCGGTCACTGAGCTCTTCACTAGTGATACTGGAGACACTAGACACTTCTGTGTCACTGTTATAGGTGGTAGAGGGTATACTGGATTTGTGGTTCTGCTCATCATTCCTATCTATTTGAATGTTATCAAATTTTCGAGCAAAGGTAAAGACTCAACCATTTTTGTAGTCGTTATCGTCCCTCCTCAGGTTGCATAACTTTTTATCTTTGATGTACAACTGGTGTTTCTGAATAATGTCCTTGAGTATAGTAAAGTTTTTCTCCTTTGCCTCTAGTAAGTTAATGTCACTAATCTAATTTTCTATAACAGATATGTCCTGTAGGAGTTTCTCCCATTTATTTCTGGCATCTCTAATGAGAATATCCATCATCCCAAAGGATGATGTGACCAGAAGTTGTTCCCACTCCTTGAGGAGATCTGGGCTTAGGTCAACAAAGGAGGGGAATAATATAACTTGCAGACCCCTTGGTATTTGCTTGTTATCAATGTATTTTTGTAGTATGGTGTAGTCCCACCATCTCGAGAGTTCTTGCTTTTTCAAACGTTCTAGTTTGATTAAACTTTATTTTTAAACCTTCTTGGTTCTTATTAGGTGCATTAGTGGGTGGAGGATAAGTATAAGATCCTAGAGACACTGTGTGATCGTTGATTGAGGTTTTATTTCTTGCTGAATCAGTGATACATCCGAGAACAGCCGACACGTGTTTCGTCACAAGGACTTTCTCAAGGCTGTAAATATAAGATAGTAAAAAAACACAAATGACCAAGAACATATGGGAAGTGTTAATGACGGAAAAAGATTACCTCAATTATATAAAAGAAAATATACCAAAGTACATAAGAATATACATGCAGATAAACATAGAAAGAACCAAGGAAAGAGAAGTGTAAGAGAAGGAGGAAGAAGGATCCCGGAAGGATCTTAAAAATATCCAAGTCTGTTTGTAGATGGGATGATGTATAAGTATAAGGCTAATGATATTTTGACAAGTACAGTGTAAGGTGGAGACCAAATAGTAAGAATGAAAAAGAGAAAAAAGGAAGAGAAACTGACGGAAGATGGGCAAGGGAAGACACTCGGTGAGCACCGTGATATAGGGAGAGCTAGAAGTCGTGAGAATCAATTGTGTCAATGTTAGATAAAGCTACTACTATCCTTATGAAGACACTGTGGATACAGTAACAATAACCAATGTAGTGGAGGTGAAAAGAAAACGACATACCCTTAAAAGTCAGTGTTATAACTAGTAAGATTGTCGAAAGGTTTCCAAAAGGTTATGAGGTACAGGTGACTCCATCATGAGGTAGAGCAATGTTGTATTAAGGGTTGATAGCATGAAAATGCCAATTATGTGAAGGAGAAATAGTCCCAGTTGTCCTTCATACGGTGACACAGGAGGGAAAGGCCATGATAAGCCTAAAAGTTTAGTTTAGTTTTAGTTTTATGGGTTTGTAAAGCGCGTAGCTGCCCTAGGGCATCCCAGCACTAAAGGTACGTGACCCTCCTGGAGAAAAAAAAAACCCAGAAAGATAGAAGACAAGTTAACTGCAGAAAAGGATAGTTTTCAACTTTTTCCTAAAAAGACGCTCCAATGGTTCATGATGAAGTTTGGAGGGTTGGGTATTCCAAAGACGGGCAGCCTTGATTAAAAAAAGAGTTACTTCCCCATGATCTCTTGACACGGGGTATATAAATCTGCAGAGTAGAGGATGATCTCAGGCTTCTAGAAGGAACATAGATAGAAATCTATTTTCTGAAGAAAAACAGGCCCTTATTATATAGGGCTCTATGAGTAATGCACATGGCTTTGAAATGGATATGCTGCTCAATGGGAAGCCAATGAAGTGCTGCAAGGGCTGGCTTAGCCGAAAAATGCCTAGGAGAATTAGTGAGAAGTCTGGCTGCCGCATTCTGCACTATCTGCAGCTTCTTTATCATGTACTCATGAGAGCTGAGATACAGAGAGTTCCCATAGTCAAGGCGGGAAAGAATCAAAGCTTGGATAAGGATTCTTCTAGCCGTAAAAGGTAGGAGATTAAAAATCTTCCTAAGGGCTCTAATGAGACTGAAGCAGATAGAGGAGATTTTTTCAGCCTGAAGTTCCATAGTCAGACGTGGGTCAAGCCAGAATCTGAGGCTTTTAACCTGCGCCTTTGGAGGAGGCAGACTAGTAAAAGCCTCTGAGTACAGTGCCAGGGGAAAAGCAGGAGGACTGTTGCCCACAATCAGTACATCTGATTTACTATCGTTGAATTTAAGTTTAGATTGGAACATCCAGTTGCCAATATCCTTCATACAACGGGAGAGATTAGTGCAGGAAGAGTCTCCAGTGCTAGAGAGGGATACCACTAGCTGGGTATCATCGGCATAGGTAACCATTGAGAGATTGTGAGGAGTAACCACTTTGCCCAAAGATGATAAATAGATATTAAAAAGAGCTGGGCTCAGGGAAGAGCCCTGAGGGACTCCACAGGTCAGAGGGAAAATGTCAGGGAAAAAAAAGAGCGATCCAAAACTTGGAAGGATCTTCCTATAAGGAAGGAGGAGAGCCAAGAAAAAGCCGTACCTCCTATCCCTATCTTGGAGAGTCTGTCACAAAGAAGAGTGTGATCTACTGTATCAAATGCGGCACTGGGATCCAGTAGGATGATAGCCGAACAACCCCCTTGATCTAAGAGTTGACGGGCAGACTCAGTCACTTTGAGGAGAGCCGACTCAGTACTATGTTGAGCTCTGAAGCCCATTTGTAAGGGATGTAAGAGCTCGTGGTTCTCAAGGTAGCTGGTCAGTTCCAGGTTTACATGTTTCTCAAAGATCTTGGCTAAAATGGGAAGGAGAGCAATAGGTCTAAAGTTTTCCACAGAAGAGGGATCGAGTTTTGGTTTTTTCAAGGAGGGGTTTAATAATGGCATGCTTGAGAGACTGAGAAAGGGTGCCTGAAGATAGGGAGTTATTAAGTATTTTAGTAAGTGGTGCGACAATAATGGCTGCAGCCTTCAAAAGAATAGAAGGGGGAGCAGGATCCAGAGGGGAGCCAGATTTAATGCTAGAGAGTAGTTTGAGTGTAGAATCATCGGTAAGAGTTGAGAAGGTAGTTAACGAAGTCCCTATGGGCGGGGGATCAGTGGCTTGATCTTCTAAAAACTCCTGAGGAGGGGAAGATAGAAACCCAGAATATATCATCATATTCGTATCCTGAAAATGAGCTGCTTATAGGTTAATGTGTTTCGTGGAAGCTTCTATCAAAGGGGGGGTGTAGGTGTTATAGTAAGCTCTTTGAAAATCTGAAAAATTTATTTCTGGGAGTTGGAAGAATTTTCTATTTTATTGGTATAGTAGGTAGTTTGAGCTGCTTTGATATTTTGATGATAAAGTCTGATGGGTTGCCTATAAGCATCTTTGGCAGAGGGGCTATAATTTTTCCTCCAGATTCTCTCCAACTTTTTATAGTTCTTTCTCAATTCAAGTAAAGAAGGAGAAAACCATGTGTTTGACTTATAGGAGGGTCTATTTATTCTTGATTTAATAGGTAAAACGGAGCTCAAAGAGGTCGAAATCCAACTATCAAATAAGTCTACGGCATTCAGGGAGGAGTAGTCGTTAATCGTGGAAGAGGCACAAAGTGCATTGTGCCATACACTGGGGACCAACTTCGACCATCTATGGCCATAAGTTGTAAACCTGGGTTGCGGATCCCTAGGGGCATCATAGGGAAAAGAGAATGATAAAAGAAAATGATCTGTCCAGAGTAAGGGCAGAGGAGATGAGATGGAGAGATCAAGAATGTTGCTGAATATAAGATCTAAAGTATGGCCTTTGAAATGAGTAGGACCAGTGGCATATTGAACTAGATCTAGGGCAGGGAGAGAAGCTAATAGCGATTTCGCCAAAAGGGCAATTTAAGTTGTCAAGGTGAATATTAAAATCCCCAAGGATGGTTAAATTAGGAGTCTTGCTAATAAGGCTAGCTGCAACATCAGGTATAGCTTCTAAGAAGCTAGCACAAGGACCTTGAGGCCGATAGAGAAGTATCCCAGAGAAAGTGAAGGTGGATGACAGATATAGAGAGAAAGTCATACTCTCACAATCTGGGATATTGAGTGGCGATGTCACACACTTGATAGTATTTTTGTAGATAATGGCTATGCCGCCACCACTCATCGGGAATCTATCTTTGTGTGCTATAGAATAGGTAGAAGGTAAAGATTTGCGGATGTCAAGATTCTTCATTTAGCCAAGTTTCCGTCAGAAACAAGGCGTTCGGCGAAAGATCATCTAGGAGAGTGTAAATATGTAAAGAGTGTGCTGGTAGGGAGCGGCAATTAAGCAACAGCATTTTTCCCGATTGGTGAGAGGGGATACTGGCGAATGGGACGGCAGTGGACGTCCAGGAGCAGCTAGGACAGGAGGAGCAGGCATAAGGATAAAGGGTGTTTACAGATGTAGGGCATATTTGAGTGCCTCTGAGCATCTGCAATTGTGAGGAGGAATACGTTAGCCTAAAAGGTGCAGCATCCCTGGGCACGTCAGGGCACGGACGGGTGCAGATGGGCGTGCCTTTGGTGCGTCACCGGCGCACCCGCTGCGCGGCTGGCGGCCGCCCGCATTTAAATAAACCATGAGGGACACCTGGCCTGGCTCCAAGGATCCAAAAACGAAAGCGGCAACCAAAATGGCTGCCGGAAGTGGCCCAATAATGGCAGCCCCGAAGAAATTAAAACAACCAGAATGCCTCTAAACACGGGCCCGGTGCTAAAACAAACACAGAGAAAAAATAATATACATTAGAATGTTCCAATTAGTCCCCAGCGACCCCTTAAAAAGATTAAAAGAGGTCAATTAAAAAAGGTCATACAAAAGTAAAAGACACAGTAATGCAGAGTCTCAATAAAACTAAGCAGCAGTAAAAATTATTCAGAGGAAATCAAAATACCTTGTGGAGCCGGCGGCCATCCGTGTTTAAATAAACCATGTGGGACGCCCGGCCTGGCTCCAAGTATCCAAAAACTAAAGCGGCAACCAAAATGGCTCCCGGAAGTGGCCCAATAATGGCAGCCCCGAAGAAATTAAAACAACCGGAATGCCTCTAAACACGGGCCTCGGTGTTAAAACAAACACAGCGAAAAAATAATTTACATTAAAATGTTCCAAATAGCCCCCAGCAACCCCTTAAAAAGATGAAAAGAGGACAATTAAAAAAGGTCACACAAAAGTAAAAGACACAGTAATGCAGAGTCTCAATAAAACTAAGCAGCGGTAAAAATTATTCAGAGGAAATCAAAATACCTGGGTTATGAGCAAAATGCTCCAAAGGTCTGAAGGTGAAGAACGTCATAAATATGTTGCAATAAACTACTAACTCTAAAGTATTATTTTCTAACATAAACGTGGTTCCAATGTAGTGACTAGAAACAACCAGGTGTACTAAGTGTCCCAGGGGTGTCTCGACTATTATTCCCTGAGTAAAGTCATTCGAATGATGAGGTGACAATCACCAAGGGGTTCGTACGATAGCGAGCTCACAAGAAGTGATGGTCCTTATGGGAGACAAAAAAAAAAGGAGAAATCGTACACCAAAGAGGAGTGGACAGTGTAAATAGGTATAACAAATAACATGTGGAGATAGATAGTCCCGATACGGGGTCCTCGTGCGCCTCTCCCAACATTATAAGTAAATCAAACTCTGTTATAAACACATCCGCTCATAAGGAGCGAACCAGCAGAGACGCTACACCGAGTCACAGAGAGTGACAAATTACAAAGCAGGCGGGTGTTAATTGGCCCAGAGCTAAATGGAACCGTCAAAGAACGACCGGTAGTTTGGACAGAACATAAGGAGAGCAAAATAACAGGCCGAAAATGCCCCTATTTAGCTAGCGGTCGCGGGTAGGGTTCTCACCTGATTCTTAGTAAGTGCTGGGATTCCAGGTCACCTAACTGACGAATCTTGCAGGTTACGTCAGTTACTGCAGAACTCATGTTAAATACTCCCAGCAACAAAGAAAAAGGACTAAGCGTCATGAAGGCAGAGCACCCACCATGTTGGAAGGAGTCTCATGACAAACAGAGAATGAGGAGTGTGGTGGAGTGTGCAAGAAGGCGGACCTGATGAGGCAGACTATAAGAATAAAAGAAAAGAAAAAAAGGACTGAAGAAGAGCAGACAAGGTGGAACAGAATGCTGTCACATGTACACAGCAACAGAATATAGTTCACATCTTAATCTTAAACATGGGATATAGGGGAGCCTATGTAGACAACAATTCCCAGTACAATTTGCGGGACAGGTATAAAGGGCATAGTTGTACAGGTTAATACATGCAGTAGCAGTACACAAGTAGATGTATGGTACCATGAGAATTCAGACAGAGAAAAGGTGATTTACTTAAAGAAGGACAGTTGAGGGAAGCTGGGCAAAAATCTTATGTAGAAAGATCCAGAACACAGAGACAAATTTAAAACAATTAGAAGGAGATACGATGAACATAATCTTAATAAGTCTAACACATTGTACATATAGCAATCATCTTACACTGCAATCCACATCTGGGGTAGAGTGACAACTGAGCTTTGTGCATATTTTTTCAGACAGCCTGTACACAGGGAGGTTGGTGGTGTCACAGAGGTGCATCTGAAGACTAAATGGTGTTCATGGGCTGAGACAGGGAGACTCTCCTGGACTAGTTAGTACTGGTTAGAACCCCTTCTCCCTCTTTTGTGGGGACTGTGCAAAATGAATACAAGGGATTTTCCCCATATTTTGAGACACTAATGGACTACTGAACTGGATACAGGATGCTGCAGGAGGGACTCAACAGAAACCGCCTTTGAACTGCTGCTGTTGTGCTGATCTGTGACCTCCTGGGTCCCTAAGGGGAACTGCCACTGCCTGCAAACCTTTGTGCTGGCCCGCTTGCTTGGACCATACCACTCTCTGCCCCCTTTGTTGTCTCCAGGGGCTGTGTGGTGTGCCTGTGCCTCACAGCGCTGGAGAGCACTGCACTGAGCTAATTTTCTTAGCGCAAGATGAGCACTCTGCCATTCAGCTTTTCCCAGCATGAGGGGAGTGTGGGAAGTATCCTGAGGAGCGCTTTACCTTGAGTGGTGAGTGCTGTGTGTGCCTGCCCCAGGTGCGGGGGGAGCACCCTCCCTCTCGCAGTGACCTGGGTGGGTCTTGAGGAGCCGCCGTCTGGGAGCAATCGGGCGCAGCAGTAATGGAGCAGTGACTCCGGGGCACCAGCCGGAACTGCTTTCTGGAAACATCACTGCCACGGCCCAAGACAGTGTTCTGCTTATGCACCTTGTCGGGTGTGGCCCACGAAGCCCTAGGAGTCCCCAAGGGTGGTGAAGCTCCTCGTGGGGACCACAGGGCTGACAGCAGAGCCAGGTAGGCCCGCGCCTTGTTGCACCTCACCGGATGGGAGGGAAGCCTCATCAGAGGCCCCCGTCCGACTAAGGGTTAAGGAAGCAAGGTGGCCCCAGAGTGAGGAGTAGGATTGCTCATCCAGTATACTGCTTTCCCCCTAATAGGAGCATCTGGCCTCTTTGGCCAAACTGGGTGCTAATAGGAGGCCTGGCCCTGCTGAAGATCCCCCTCTCCCCCCAGCAGTACCATAAGGATGGTGTGAGGAGTGCAGGTGCTCCCATGGTAAGTTGGGTGGACTGTGCTCCCCTGTATAAACCCCCCCGGTTGATCTTGTGTTTCCTCTGCATTGAGGTGGATGAGTGTATTGCTACATGCACTACGTGCAAGGTAAACAGTGGTGCAGGGTGTGGACCATTGGCCTCTGCTTCCATTTTGGTTCACGACTCCATTTTGTCGAGTCTGGTTCTGTGCGTAAGGCACTGTTCTGTGTTTTTCCACAAGCTTCGGCAAGCTGCAGGGTGGGATGTTTTTCTGCTCAACTTCGCTCCATCTGCCTGATACAAAGAGTACTATTTAAATTCCACAAGCTATCAGTTAGGACAACAGGGGGATGCGCCTGTACTCAAGGAGGAATGCAAGCTTCACCTTGGAGCCCTCTTCTGGGAACTTGGCCCGTTCCAAGGAGACATCTCGAAGGGTGAACAAGGTACCGCCGATTGCACAATTTGTAAAGGAGGGGGTCTTTTTCTAGAAAAGACTCCTGGGCGTTAGTAAATACTAATAAAGGTCAGGAGCCTGGATGGACTGGTTTAGGAACTCTCTTCTGGGTTGGACGCAATGCCAGGAGGACTGATTGTCCCGAAGGAGGCTCCCTGTGCCAGCCGATTTGGGTTCCCCGGCTTTGTGTACGGCGGAGGGATGCAGACTCTCTTTTCGGTGAAGCTTTTCAATTTATGAGATGCGAGATGAAGCATATTGTGTGTGCGTGTGTAATATGCACTTATTCTTATGTACACTTTTTCAAACTTGGTACTGTATGTTTTCTACAGCCTTGATGAAGTCACAGTCGTGACGAAACACATGTTGGCTGTACCTGTTACATTATACCTTGGGATCTATGAACAATAATCCAAATAAAAGACCTACTGGAACACAGAGTTGAAGACTGACTGATTCTGTCACCAAATAGCTACATAGAAGCTTACTCTCATACTTCTCTCCCTCCCTTCCTCCTTTTTTTTTTTTTTTTTTTTTTTTTTTTTTGTACACCTGTTGAGTGATGTGGTCATTTCCTGTTCATTATGTGCACACATTGCAAGTCAGATGAAAAAGTAGAAAAAGGGTGGTGGGTTCTCTAAAAGGAGACTGGCCAAAGAAGAATACCTAGGAAGATTTCTCATGAAGCTTAGCCTATGTAATTAAGGACATGGATTAAAATAGGAAGTTTGAACTCCCATGCTTCAAACAGTGCGCTGCCCAAACGGTGCCTCTTTGTGACTTTTCTGTTCTTAGAAAAAGACGTTTAACACAACAATACACATGCATTTAAAACAAGCCAGACCTACTGACTTTGCTGGTGGTAGAAAAATCTAATAAATGATTTTCAATAAAGATTTTGTTGGGACTTCTTAAGATTGCAAATGTTTCAATGATGAAAATATGAGACTGGGAATTAAACATTACTAAGGATCTGGGATACATTAGTGGTGTTTACAGTGTATCGATCACTCCTTTTCTTCCATTCACACACCTTTCTTCTGCAGGCCCTTATTCTTAGAAAATGATGCCCCTTTTTCCCGACACTGTTCTGAAATCCTTCTCTTTATACCTCACATATCACGTATTCCCTCTTCAGCACTATCTTTTCACTCTCTCCTTCTGAAGGTCCTTTCATCTCCTTCATTTGATTCCCCTCCTACATACCCAGCCCACACACTATCATTTACAATGGCATACGTGTAACCACTGCAGAGAAGCAAATAATTGAACGAGCATTTAATGTGAGCACTTTTATGACCCACTGAAAGACACTTTGAGAAAATTGCACTGCCTTCAGCCTCCGCTCCAGGGCTCTCAATCGTCCCCAGTCATAAACATTTAACTGAGAACTTGAACTCAACCGGATACCAAGAGGTGACTCAGTTCAAAATATGAACTTAACTAGATGCATATAGTTACATGAAAAAGAAACAATATAAACACAACATCTGGAAAGATAAATATTTTTAGGAAATGCAGATAAAGTAGGTGAAATGTAAACAGAAAATGCTGCTTCACTGATAATGTTGTGAGAAAGTGGCTCTGTTCACATGGTTAGCCCCCCCACTTTTTGACTTTTATTTGATGTGGTTTCAAAGTGGTTAGTGCCCAGGGCCCCTGCGAACCAGGTTCCCTCTGCCAGATCTCTTTCCCAGAACTGTTGTTATGCATTGGCACAATTGGCAACACCTTTAGCTGCTACTATAAGTCCCTAGTAAATGGCACTTAGATACCCAGGGCATAGGGTACTAAGGGTAGGCCCCTGAAGGCAGAAGAACTGATAGTGCCTCCCTCAGGGACCATGCATCCAAGTGCACCCAGCACTGACATTGCAGGCTGAATGTCCTGGTGCAATCCTAAAATGCAAAACTGACATGGCACACAGCCTGTATGACGCACCCACTACACACTACACACTACACACTACATTCTACATTCAATATAGGTAATCCACCCCTCGGGCAGACCTTCCAGCCCTAAGACAGGGTACACTATAATGCATATATGGGCATAGATGCATGAGCAATATGCTCCTACTGTGCCCTTGCCAAACCTGGGACATAGTAAGTGAACAGATTAGCCATTTTAAATACATATGCTGGATACTGGTCAGTACAAGTTTCAAAGCTATATGAGGATCACTCTGAACCCTGGTTTGTTTGGTATTAAACAATTCAGAACAATCAATCCAAACTGGTACCAGTGCTGGATTTATTGCAAAATGTGCCGAGGTGCCACCTTAGAGGTAATCCCTGCAAAAGCTAACTACCCCTGGCATGGTTGATCACCAGTCACAACCAGCCTGCCACCAACAGACAAGCTTCTGGAACCTTGGCGTGAGAACCTTTGCTCGGTGGGTTCAGAAAACAAAGCCCTTCCTGGGCAGAGATGTTACACCTCTTTCCCCAGGAATGTGCTCTGCTTTGCCATCAAGCTTCAAACGGCTTGCTGCCCTTGGAACTTGGGGCCAGATGTAGCAAAGGGTTTGCGGCTCGCAAACTGCGAAAATCGCAGTTTGCGAGGCGCAAAAGCCTCTTTGCTATTCAGAAATGCATATTGCGAGTCGGGACCGACTCGCAATATGCATTTCAGAATCGCAAATAGGAAGGGGTGTTCCCTTCCTATTTGCGATTTGGAGTGGAATGCAATTCCATTTGGGACCGCATATGCGGTCGCAAATGGAGTTGCAGTTACCATCCACTTGAAGTGGATGGTAACCCACTCGCAAATTGGAAGGGGTCCCCCTGGGACCCCTTCCACTTTGTGAATGGACCCACTAATATTTTTTCAGGGCAGGGAGTGGTCCAAGGGACCACTCCCTGCCCTGAAAAAATACCGAAACTAAAGGTTTCGTTTTTTTTTTAAGTGCAGCTCGTTTTCCTTTAAAGAAAACGTGCTACACTTAAAAAAAAAAAAAAACTGCTTTATTTAAAAACAGTCACGAACATGGGGATCTGCTGACTACAGCAGGCCTCCATGTTTGCGAGTGCCTAGACTCGCTATGGGGCCGCAATTTGCGACCCACCTCATTAATATAAATGAGGTGGGTCATTGCGACCCCATAGCGACTCGCAGACGGTGTCTGAGACACCGTTCTGCATACCAATTTGCAAGTTGCAAATTGCGAGTCGCAGGGACTCGCAATTTGCAAGTCGCAAATTGGCGTTTTGCTACATCTGGCCCTTGATGCCCAGCCCTGCTGCTAGCAGCAAATGGCCACCCCCATTGCAAACCCCCACGTTTGGCAGGAGCAATAGCAGGAAAACCTAGAAAGGACAGGAGGAGTGGCCGGTCTGCACCACCTCTAAGGTGTTGCATGCAAGGTGACCCCTCCATTCAATTTTCCTTCATCTCGCATGGTAGGAAAATAGCCAATCAGGCAAAGGGAAGTGACCTCTGCCTACAGGAAGTGGTCACATAGTGGGTGTAGCCACCCTAAGGTAGATGCCCCACTAGTCACTCTAGGGACTCCCCTAAATGCAGTATTTAGTGGGCACACCTAGATCAGCAGATCAGATTCCAAGGACACAAGAAGGCCAGCAATAAAGACCCAAGGCTAGAGAACTGCAATCCTGCAGCACAAAGAAAAAGGCACCAAACCCTGGCTGCTGCACCCAGGACTCTACAATCACCGCTGAGGGGTTGCATGAATATCAGGTAGACTCTACAAAACCCCAGATGTTCTCCACCCTTCTGAAAATCACCAAAGATCTCCTTCCAGAGTGAAGGCAGCACTTCCTGTTACAAAGAAGCAAAGACAAGTGAAGTCCAGTTCACTGACTGGCCACTGGCCGAAGAACCGGACATAGCAGCCAGACCAAATTCCACCCAATGGACCAAGAGGACAGATCCTGCAAGTGTGCTAAGTTTGGTGGTACTGCACCCTCAAGTGGCTGAACTGTGATGTAGCCTGTGCTACTAGACCCCCAACATTGGACAGCCAGAAGAAAAGTCCATTCCAGCTGGTCCACAGGACATCTTGACAACCTTGACCTAAAAAAGACACTGGTAAACGCAATGCCTGATTTCATATGCGTTTTTAAAGTTTTCTCCCATTGATTCTCATGATGGGTAATTACTCACAGAGACTATTTTTGCTAAACTTTCAAAGGCAATTTTGATGATCTTGGTTTTAAAAATAATATAACTATCTGAAGTATTTTTGTAAAGTGGTCTCAAATTATTCTTTTGAGTGTGTCCACACTTATTGATACTGTGAGTACAACAAATGATTGGCACTTCTCCAAGATTGGCCTAACTGCTCGACTACACTACCATAAATATCTGAGCATTAGGTGGCCTAGTTTTTACCTCTGTAAACCAAAGTGGAGTTGCTTGGAGACTCTGTACAGTGCACATCATCTTTGTGCAATATATAGAGAGCAAGCTTCCTACAACTGGTTCACTTAAGAATTTAGACAAACATTATGTAGAAATTGATATTTTGCCTGAAAAGTTAACAACATTTTTATAAGGCCTGCTAGAGACTAGTTTCAGAGTTCTTTTGCAATACCTACTATGTCGGAGACCAGGCAGCACCCGTCACTTTAAAGCCATGCCAATAGGAACGTAGACGTTTTGGGGCCGAGTCATACAGGTGGGTGAAAGTATTAAGAGTGACCACTGCTATATTGCTATTTTCTATACTCCTACATACTTCCGTAGCCCAACAAAAGGGTATTGAGTTTAGAAAGAAAGAAATTACTGTGAAATACTTGAGTTATGGAAGCAAAGTTTGAAAAAAATAGGTCTAAATGCAAAGGAAATGGAGCCAAGTGAGATGAAGTAAGTAGCAATTAATTAAAATATTTGATATTTGTCAACGCACTCACTATAAACTAATACACCTGACTATTTTTGCAGTCATACATTGTATTATGCCTACACTCCAAACCTGGGTTTATTAAGAGCAGACTCTGCAATTCACAGCAGTCTATGAAAACTGCTCGCCAATGAACACTAGGTGGCAATCACAACTTTCCAACATCTGGGCCGCCTTTTGTATGGATTTATTTAACTCCTTTTCAGCGCGAGCAGTTCACATTAACATTTACACTTTTCATAAACACATTAACACCAATTAGTGAAGTCAGAGCACCAAAAATGGCAATTATTATTTATTCTTCAGTCACTTTTATTGCAAAGCAAAACTTCGGAGAAATTATATATACTTTTAATAGTTTGTTTAACTCACTGCCATTGATAACAGAGCTCATAATTTGGTTTCAGCGTCCATCCTGCAGCTTTATCCACGGCTATGCCAACTAAAATTCCTCTGAAGTCGGAATATGGAGTAAATTTGAGTTGCACAAAAGAAACATTTGATATTTGCAGTTTGGAAAATAGCACAAACCCTGAATTTTTTTTTAATTAAAAACAGTTATTAAGAAGTGAGAATTTTAAGTTTTGAGTTAAATTGACTGACCAATTAACAAGACATACTGGTGCTCAGCAGACCTTTGAGATATGTTCCCCTTGAAACAGTGGTGCTGGAAGAATTTTCAGAGTGGGGGTGATGCCACTAATGATATATCACTGGATTCACAGGAACTGAGTAAAAATCGAAGTGTCACACAAAACAGACACGTAGCAGATGTGCCACACCCATTCAGCAAGAGGAAGGTAGGGGTGTGGTATGTAGCTAGAGGTACAGAGGTACATTTTAGAGAACTGGTGAGGTGGTGGCTTCCATTTACAGAAAATACGTTTTCCGTTGAAATGGCCACTAACGTGCTTCATTTGTGTTTTCCTAATTACTGGTATAATAAATAAACACATTTCAAACGTGCGTGCGCTAGAAAAGAAACTGATGACAATTGTTGGCGCTGCCACACTCAGCAGGGTACTGACTTTCACATGTTATTTTTCTTGTCCATCCCTATCTACTTTTTGGTCCTCGCAATTCAGCAATAGCTCAGATCTCCCTACCAATGTCATATGAATTACTGCTTTTGGGTGGCATACACGATATCTGGAGTTCATTCAGGTCTCTTGGAAAATTGGTGGACCTTTTGCTTTCTATTGCAATCTCTAATATTACTTCTAACTGGAAATCTTCTGAGAACATTACTCTGACAGTGGTGGAATTCTATATGTTATCAACATAACTCGACAGCTGCAAGCTTGATTCAACAGGAACTTTCTTCAAACGTCATCAGCTATGGTTGCCTTTAAGTAACTATCTCTCACGCAGTGCGAAGGAAATGGATTTTTCTCCTCCTTTAAAAAAAAAAAGACAATTTATTTCCTGTTTTTCTTCTTATGTATACTAATTTCATCTTACATTCGCTGTAACTAATATCTATTACCTCTCTCTCCACATGACTATCACTTGATTCCCTTTTCTATCCCTATAGCTCTTCTCTCTCTCCCTTTCTCCTTCTTTCTTTATTCAAACTTGGAGTCTTTGATACTATATTGCTGTATATGCCTAATTCATTTACATGTTTAATATGCATTTATAAGTACAATATTCTTTATGCATATATATATTCACAACTGTATATCTCTGTCCTGGCAATGTTAAGTTAATGTTCTTGTATTTGACTCAATAAAAAACATCTTTAAAAAAAAAAAAGAAAAGAAACTGACCTCCACCAGCCTTTCTTTTCTCTTTGTTTACAGCAGCAGGCTTGTCACCAAGATCGCTTTTACAAAACCCTCTGTCTTTGTAGTCAGTGAGATAAAAGTAAACATCAGTTTCCAGATAAGTAACAATTTGTCAGAAGCCATAGCCTGACATTTCACCTTTGTCGACACAGTAAATGTGACAAGATAAAACACAATTTAAAGGCATCTCTATTGCTCTTTCACCTTCTGAACTACAGAAGGATTATCCCTGAGGATGCTGCATCACTCCCCCACCGGCTTCCAGCGCCTAGCCCTAGAATATGAAAAAGAACAAGCCTGCAACAAAACTACTTTCATACGATATTGTAACTAGGACTAGGGCCTTATGTTGACACGAGGATATATGAGAAAATCCGAGCGGGTGCACACACCATCGGCGCCATCCTGTGACTGCACAGGGCTCCATTAACTAAGGTACATTAGCACCTGCTATGATGCTAACCTCCTGGTTATGAAAAACTACAAAAGACAGGGAGCATTGAGGGAACCCTCCATTCAGAGACTGTGCGAGAGGCTTCCTAACTATCAGGAGGCAGGTGAAGGCCTGTATTGAGTGGTTGCAGTTCCAAGTTGCTACCACTTGGGAGTTTAACCCACAAGAGTGGGATAAACAGAGTGCTTAAAAACTAATGCTCTTAGCATGGTTGCTGCTGCATGACAGTCAGTGGCCGCTCTTCCGTTTGGGCGGAGGACCGTCGCCCCCCCCCGCCAGCAGCGACAGCTTCAAAACCTTTTAAAGAAAACCAAAATAAACTGTTTATTATCGTTTTCTTTGAAAGGGGTGGGCCACGGGAGTCGTGCACTGAGGAGGAGTGCTCAGCACTCCCCCTTCACACCACATGTGTGTTTGGCCGGCTGTCTTGGGCCGGCCAAACATACATGCGTTGTAGGCGGGCTGGAGAGAGCCTGCACAGGCTCCCAGTCTGCCTGGGAGCACCCTGGCTGGGTGCTCCCAGTCAATCCTGATGATTGGCGCAGGGCAGGCTGGGAGCCAGTACCTGCAGTGAGGAGCGTCGAGGGACAGAGAAGCGGCAGAGGAGATAAGTGAGTTTTTTTTTTTTTTAAATTTAAATTCAATGTTTATTCCCTACCTCCCCCCTCCCGCGCCTCGCTACTGATGAGAGTATGTGTACATATGTACCTAGCCTCTCTTTGGATGGGGTTAAGACATTCCTTTCCACACAGAATCTACCTGGAGGTTCCCTGTGAAGCTATATGACCCCTCCAAAAGGACATCTTTAGGACAGGCAGAAGTGTTAATTTCCACTTTTAGAGTAAAGTGCAACCGGCAGATCACCTGGGGTACTTGTGCATATGTATATGCTTCTGTAAAGGCTGTGTACACGCAGTCAAAGTGGTTTCACTCATTTTCATGGGCCCCAACCCAAATAAAAAAGGTAGTACATACTTTTAAATGAGCTGACTCCTACAGCAGCGGGTATTCTAAAAGGGACCGTGCAATCCTCTCCATATGCCATCAAGTGGTCAGGGTCGGACTGGCTTATAGGGTAATTAGATGGTACCTAAAGGGCTGGTCGGACAGGTCAGTGTGGGAGGGTTTATGGTCTAGTGACCCATTTTTTCAGTAGAATTAAAACAAAGACAAACTGCTGCAAGCTCAAATCCATGCAGTCTTACATACCTTGCAAAACATTCATGCAGCGCGTCTTCTCAAGTTAAACACTGCTCTAATTAGCAAATATGGGCCACTTTTTAACCTATCAAATTAACTTATGGGGGATACTTTTATTTTGGTGCCCAAGTCTATTTTGTGTCCCAGTTCAATGCTACATGTGGTCAATGTGACCGCTCATAGTGTGCCATTTGTAGAGGAGCATCACTTTTGTGAATAGGGCCCATGAAATTAGAAAACTTTTTAGTGATCTAATTTTCTAGGACTGAAAAACTACATGTAATGGACAGGATACTGACACTCCCCGTAAAAGAAAATGTTAGCTACTATTTTGTCATCATACGTATGTAGACTAAAGAATGAGAAATTGGGGAGGGTTCTAGAGTCAGGTACATTAGTAAATTGGTGTATGTGTCAGATCTGTAGATCATGACTCGTTTATGCACGGTACATATTGTTGATACCAATATAATATATTTGGCAGCATTTTATCTGCCAGTCGTACTTACGGGACGTGCTGTATTGTCTAGAGTTTGTAATGTACTGCAATTTTACCCCGAAACGGGGCAGAGTAGGTGCTGTTGATGTCAAATCACATGGCCTTTGGTAATCCGGTCATAACTGAGCAAGGAGCACTCTACACAATGTCTGGCTTTTTAGAACCTATTCTCTAAACCCCCTTCCCTTCTGTGTCCTTTCTGTCACTAGGGGCCACATGTACGTACGTTTAGCGACTCGCAAATCGGTCACAGCGATATTTGCGACCGTGCAAAATGCGACATGGTATGTACAAATGCCATTTCGCAGTCCCAAATAGCGATGCAAACAATTACCGAATCGCAAACATTTGTGACTCGAGTTTGTGACTCGCAAATAAGAAATTTCAATTTGCGACTCGTAAACCAAATGTACAAGGCAGTCGCAAATTGCGATTAACCGCAAATAGGCCATTTTGCACACCCAGATTAGCACTGATTACAAACAGGTGGTAATCAGAACCAAAGTATAAAAGCAGACCCAGAAGGCATCTGGGTGTTTCGAAATGGCTGCACTTTACGTGATTGCATGGAGGAGGCAAGTCCAGACTGCCCAGCAGAGGGGGAGGAGGCGGAGGCGGAGGCAGGAGAGGATATAAAGAACTAGGCAGACCATATCTCAACAGACTGAGGAGGAAATATATGAGAAATATAGACTGAGCAGCACAGTCATCTTAGAGATCATTGAACTGCTGAACCCTCAGCTAGAAAGCCCAACCCTGCACAGCTGCTCCATCCCCACACATGTGCAAATGCTGTGCTCACTGCACCTCTTGGCCTCAGGTAGTTACCAGGGGGTGATTGCTATTGCTGGTGGGGTGTCCAAAAGTGCCTTGTCACAATTCTTTAGACGGTTCTTAGATGTCATACTCGTACACATGTCCAGATACATTTACCTTCCCCGAAATGCGAAGGAAATACACAACACCAAATTGGACTTCTACAGGATTGCAAACTTTCCCCATGTAATAGGGCGTGTGGACGGGGCACATATACCCATATGTCCTCCTGCAAATCTGGAATATGTGTTCTGCAATAGGAAATGTACTCACTCACTCAACATCCAGGTGGTATGTGATGCCCATAATGTCATAACTGATATAGTGGCAAAATTTCCAGGGAGCACACATGATGCATACATATTCAGGCACAGTGGAATACACCAATGCCTAGAACATCGGGAGTTTGCTGATGGATATTTATTAGGTACTGTGTAGTACACACCAATGTCAGAAATACATGTCAATGCATAACCATGTTAAGCCATGCTCATATCTGCTGTTTTGTGACACAGGTGACAATGTATATGGTCTGAGGCCATGGATACTCACCCCATACCTAACACCTGCCAATCAGAATGAGAGACGCTACAACATTGGACATCGGCACACCAGAACAGTCATTGAGAGGACTTTTGCATGTTGAAGTCACGTTTTAGATGCCTGCACAAAAGTGGAGGTGCACTCCAGTATGCCCCAGGGACTGCATGCAAGATTGTGGCGACATGTGCCATCCTACACAACATAGCAACCAGACGTGGGCTACATCTCATCCTAGATGATACAGATACGGAGGATGAGGAGCAGGAGCCACCACAATGATAGCCTGGGGATGGTAGCATCGCAATGGGGGACAGACTGAGACATGATCACATAGCAACTCATTACTTTGGCAGGTAAGTGCCAACTGTAACAGCACTCTCAAATGTAAGACACACATAGCCAGGTTGTGCAAAACAAAAATATCCTTTAATGTCAGGAGTGCATAATGTAAATGGTAGCGTATAGCCAGCAGTAAACAAGTCTTATGTAACAAAACCTAACACATTCCACTCATGTGCCTTAGGCTAAACCTAAGGAGCCAACATCACCCCCTCCTACAGGTACGACCACCATGGCCTGTGCCTGGTTGGTCCACAGATGTCTGGCAGGCACTGCTACTATGCAGGATGCGGGCATCTGAGGCAGAAACACTGCTTACACTTGATATATCCTCACTGTCTTGAGGGGTGTCTTGAGGGGTGTCTTGCTGCCTTGGAGGTATGAATGAGGTCAACAGCAGCAGTAATGCGCCCTAGTCCCCTTGCCACATCTCCAACAAAATGCCCTAGTTCAACCTGGAGCATGACAATGCATCTTGACAGGCAGGTAGTTGTGGTTGCTAGGTGGCCAATGGACTGACTGAGCCGGTCCAAACGTGCTGTTGTGTTGCGCTCTTTGTGCCTTGCATGGGACATGTTCTGCCACCATTTTCCTATATAGGTCATTGATGCAAGTGGTGAGGTTGACCATGTTGGTGTTCATGGTGGATAATTGTTTTTTGACATTTCCAAATCTCTGTGTGAGGGTCTGTTGCATTTAGTGCAGGTTCCGGTTCATCATCTACAACTGTTTGTTTTGTAGGTGGTGACTGCTGAATAGGGATGCCTCCAGTCCAAGGAATTGTTGTGTTGTGACATCCTCCTCACCTGCATCATGTGTCAGATGATGCCTTCTACTCCCAGACCCTGCTGTTCACAGTGGCCGACTCTCACCCAGCTGTGGCCCCGGTGTCAGGTTTACTGCCTCATTGTCAACATCTGTCTCCTCTGTTGTCTCATGTGTATGGGGAACAGTTGGTGTGGTGCTGCACCTCCATGCAGGAATGCTGACTGCCTCGTCTGCTGTCATGGTGGCATCGTCATCTCCCTCCACACTAGGGTCATCAGTGGATACTTGAGGGAGACCTGTGGGATACAGGTGATACACTGTCAGTGCCTCTCAGATGTGTGGCTTATCAAAATAAATATTCCTCAAAAATTGGACTACTGTACTACATTACCCATAATGCACTGAACTAGAGGTGGGCATATCGGCATGGAACAATATGGATGATGCATGTTTTAGTGAACTGTGGTTGTGTGCATGGTGCCTTGAATAGTGTAAATAAGTGAGATTTACTTACTTTTGGAGGTTACAGGTGCTGAGCTGTCCAGGTCCCCAATTCCAACAGCCTCTGGCTCCAGAGTGGTCTCCACAGTGCTCTCTATTGCCGTGGGTGGTGGTACTGTGGATGGTCCCCCACCTGTTCCATCCGCCTCCTTCAACCGCTCTGTAACCCTTTCCTTGGTTCTTGACCTGAGGTCATACCATCTTTTGCGCACCTCCTCCATGGAGCTGTGACTGACTCCAATGGCATTTATCTTGCTTTGTATGTCCAGCCATATCTTCTTTTTTTGTGTGTCAGTGACACTCATTGCTGCCTTTCCAAACAGGAACTCATGGTGTAGGCAGCACTACTCAGTGAGGATCTCCAACTCTTTGTCAGAGAATTTCAGCTTTCTCTTCCTCCATGCAGTGTTTGCCTCCTTAGTTTGGCTTGCCATGGCTGCAGTTGCTCCTCTCAGCTGGGTGTGCCTCTGCTGTCTATCCCGGCTAGACTCCTCCCACTTCCATGGAAGGTACTCCCTGGTTCTGAGGTCATCATCCAGCACCAGGAAGTGTAATTTATCTTTTCTTTTGTTACTGTTCGCTAATTGCGACTCAGTCGCAATTTGCGATTCGGTTAAACCCCCATGTACAATTCAGGAAATTGCAATTTGCGATTTCGCAAATTGCGATGCGACTCTGCACCGAATCGCAAAATTGATTTGCGATTTTCTTTCTTTCATTCTGTTTTGCAAGTCGGAAATTACGATTCGCATGGAGTAGCTATTTCCGACTCGCACATTTTTTGCTTCATACATGTGGCCCTAAGCTTTTTTTTTTTATTTAAACTGCTGTTCTCAAATCCCAATACAGTTCAAGAGAGACACCATTCAAAATTAATAATGTCGAAATTATTGTAGTTCAAAATCTGCATTGCAGTTTAAGAACTTCATTTTCTTTTCTGCCGTATTTCTGTTTTTAGATATTTCTTTTAATCTGTCAAGATGATTACAATTACATTGAGCTCTGTGGAAGAGCTGAAAGCTTTACTGAACCTTTTCTTCCTTTGACTTTTTATTTCTGAGGGAAGTTTACTGTGGATGCAATGCCCCCTTTTTATTTTTACTGAGAAAAATGCCAAGCCTCTTCAGTATTTACTAGCGTGATCAACATTCAATTACAATAGTTGTGCTTCTATTGTTTCTACATCTCCTGCTCACAGTGGTGATGGGACACCCAGGCAGCAGTTTCTTTGGTCCTCCTTGGACCACATAAATACGTGAAGTGGCTTGGTAGTTTATTCTCTGGCCGAGGAGCTGTATGATTCTCTTTCCACATGCAAGAGCAAAGTCACGAGAGAGGATGCAATTCAGGCCACACACTTCCCTCCCCCGGCCTCTAGAAAGCCTGTGGGTTTTTTCCAGACTCTTCTGTAGAGCTCTTTGAAGAAAAGGGTAGAGAAAAGAATGCCACTTTCCTTCCTGTCCCTTGTGTAGTTACTGGTGGCTGGAAAGGGATGTTTGTAGTGGTGTGGTGGGTTTTTGCAAGGTTTGCTGATTTCTTTTCATGGGGAGACATTCTTCCAGCCCCTTCAAAAAAGCAAAATGCAGGATGTAGTATTGCTTTCTGCCCTTTAGGAAAGACTAGAGTCATTTTTAAACACCATTGATCTTAGGGTGAAGTCTTAATCTACTTACACTACATAGCTCAGGTCACCATCTGTACTGCAGGTTTTTCCTACTTCACTTTATGTTCACAAGCATTAGTAGTTTTTTGTTTATTTGACGGTGGTGTTCCCACCCCATCACAAACAAGCATTTGCAATGGGTCTCACTTTTGCTCGAGTTAGAGCTATTAGCACTGTAAATTCCTAACCGGACTTTTACTTTACATTTTCAATTTATGTGGCAAGAAAACAGTTGACATAAGCAAGTCAATTTAAAGTGCCATGGCCGCCATGAGCATGAGCGCGCAGGAGAGACACAAAATGAAAAAATAAGTTTGCTTGCAGCCAAACATATAGACAAACGTGCAATTATCCATGTAAAATAGTCAATTGCTAAGGCGGTAACCAATCCTCCCCAATGAGGGACAAATGTAAAGCATTTATCAATGTAATCATGGGATTGTTTTAAAGGCAAGCCCACAAAAGAGTAAAAGTTATGGGCGTGGTTAAAAGCACACACTTTGGGGAAAAAGCAGCGCTTGAACGCTACTATGCTCCACCTAAACAGCAATCTTCTGTTTGTATTACTTTTTCAAAGCATGGTCCAAGAAACATATCATCTTTACCTCCCAGGCTTTATCTAGGAACATTTCCAGCTTTGTAAGTTAAACACAATGGTTGTGTGTAAGGTTTTTGGCCAAACAGTACTCACATTTCCTAAAAAAAAAACTGGGCTGAGGCTTTTATTGACACTTGTCACAAGCCTACATACATTTTGCCTGACTATCATATTATGAAAAATGTTTGAGTCTTCCTTTGTCCCACATGCTGTTGCTTGCAAAGATGCTAGCATTTTATAAATAACTATAGAGGAAACTAAAAACAGCATGTATGGCAATGCTTAGCTACGATTGTTCCTTTCCCACCTACGTGAAACTGGCTTACAGGGGAACAAGTTTATTTTTACCACCTGTGTAGCAGTTTCTTTGGTGGTCAGTATTTCATATTTTTTCACTTTCGAACTGCTTGCAGGGTGCGTTGGGCAGGATGGGGAGGGAATGGGGGTAGGAGGGATAAGTGTCAAACTAATGTAGGTGCCCTGAAAGCTATAGATTTTGAAAACTAGACAATTTAGTCAATTTGCAAACGTGTCAAATGTATAGACAGTTCACGGTTTCCCCAAAGATAATGGACCTTCTATACATAATAGACTGAATGAGAGAAATTGGCAACATAACTTCATCAGTAACTTTTTTAATTGAAGGGCAATACACTGAAGTAAAATGCATTTATGTTCCCAGACTATCATCCTTGCAGACTGTTAGAAATGGGGTTTCTGGTTGGCTAGGGTATGCACCTCAGCCACGCAGAACTTACCCACTGTAGTCAGGGCAAGGGAGTTACACGTCCAAGATAACCCCTGCTCACCCCCTTGGTAGCTTGGCACGAGCAGTCAGGTTTAACCCAGAGGCAATGTGTAAAGCGTTTGCACAACACACACAACCCATGTGACGCAATATCCCCACCACAAAGGAAACACAACACCAGATTATATGAAAATATACTGTATTGTGGGAACAAGGAAGCAGGAAGGAGCACAAGGCTGGTGGGTCCAGCTACAGGCCAGCACAAGGGGTGCAGATGATGGCAGTTCCTCCTAGTGACCAGGCAGGTCACAGGTTAGCACAGCAGCAGCAGTCCAAGGCGGTTTCCTGGTGAGTCCATTCATCAGCGTTCTGTGTCCAGTTTCAAGTTCCAAGAGAGTTCAAACTGTGGGTAAAAATTCCCCTGTACTTATAGTCAGTTCTTACAGTGTTTTACAATGGTAGGGAGAGGAGGTTCCAGCCAGTTACAACTGGTTCTGGGAGTGCCCCCTCTCTCCTTTCAGCACAGGCTCAAAACATCAGTGGGGGGTTAACAACCCTATTGTGTGAGGCCAGGGCACAGCCTTTCAAATGTAGGTGTGCTACGCCTCTCCCTTCTCTCAGCCCAGGAAGACTATTCAGTATGCAGATGCACCTCTGTGACACCTCCACCCTCCCTGTGTACAGGCTGTCTGAAAAGTATGCACCAAGCCCCAACTGTCACTCTGCCCAGACGTGGATTGGAGTCAAGCTGCAAAACACCATAAGCACAGATAAATGCGCCCTTTCTAGAAGTGCCATTCTGTGATAGTAATAAAAAATACACCCACACCAGTAAGAAGCATTTATTATCACCATCACAACCATACCAAACACGCCTAGGCTACCCCTCATAAATCAGACAATACCCCTTACGCTATAAGGCAGGGCATTTCTAATGCAATCCTATGAGAAGGCAGCACTCACAGCAGTGAGACACCAAGTTAGGCTGTTTGTCACTACTAGGACAGGCCATGCAATATGGCACATGTCCTGCCCTTCTACATACATGGCACCCTGCCCATAGGGGTAGCTACGTCATACCTTAGGGGTGACTTACATGTAGTAAAAGGGGAGTTCTGGGCCTGGCAAGTAAATTTAAATGCCAGGTCCCTGTGGCAGAAAACTGCGCACACAGTCCCTGCGCTATCAGGCCTGAGACAGGTTTTGAAAGCCTACTTCAGTGGGTGGCGCAAGCAGCGCTGCAGTCCCACTAGTAGTATTTAATTTACAGGCCCTGGGTATAGAGATACCACTGTACAAGGGACTTATAGGTAAATTAAATATGCCAATTAGGTATAAGCCAATCATACCAACTTTAGATGGGAGAGCACCTGCACTTTAGCACTGGTCAGCAGTGATAAAGTGCCCAGAGTCCTAGAGCCAACAGCGAGAGGTCAGAAAAACCAGGAGGAATGAAGCAAAAAGATTGGGGATGACCCTGCGTAAGGCAAAAAGTCCAACACAGACATATTTAGGTTTTGTTCATCAAGAAAGCTCAAAGCCAGACTCAAAAACAAAGCCATTAGTTATGATTTTTAAAATGTGTACCAACAATGCATTAGGGCACAATGAAAAATAAAATAAATAGAACAGCTTCCTGGGTTTGGACAAATAATTTGCAGTTTATCTTAATATTTTATGAGTTTTTCAAAATATCTGTAATGCATTGTGACTGTAAGGGAGGCTTTTATAAAACATTTTGTGTAAACTCAATCACCATTTTAAGACAGGTGTGGCAGCTGAAGAAGGCGGACTGAGTTCTCCATGGCTAGTGGTTGCCGCATGCATCCGCCTCCTCTGCCAGATGCTATGGACAGGGGAGATAGAACCACATTTGGCTCCACCGCGCTCTCTTGCCCCGGGGGTACAGAAGCCATTAATTACTGGCCGTGATCAGAAGAAAAAAGCCTCGAGCAGTAACCCGCATGTGTGACATACACCTCCCTGTTGTGGTCTGTCAACAGGAGTCGAGGTACCCAGACAGGCCAGCAGAGATCCTACTGATAAGGTGACCTGAGCAGGGGCATATGTGAGAACTGTGGGGGGGGGAGGAGGGGGGGCTGTTGCCTGCACTTAACGATGCAGTGGGCACTGAGTGGTTAGACCGAGCCTGCACTCTTCCTTACCCCTGAAGAGCGATGTGAACTTTCCTCCCCCAGCTTCTGAGCTCTCAGGGGTGGGGGACAATGCTGGAGTGAAGCATGGCAAGAGGGTGCAAAATGGGCATTAGAGCCATATCTTGGGACCCGATTCCAGTAAACAGGGAGCCCTGATTTGCTTCATAACCCCTTGGAGGGCTTGTACAGTGAAGGGGAGATTCTGCAGGTGCACACCTGCCAAACAACAAAGGATTGCTGGCCACACTAGCCTCTGCTACTCTATCCCTTCCTGCCTCCTGCTGGACAGCCAATGACCTGCCCTCCCGGCCTAGTGCCCATTGCAGGTACGAAAAAGACAAATGAGGGGCTTCTTTTGCCATGCTTATTAGTGCTAGGCTGCTCCTTAGGGACCAGAAAAGGAGGCCATGTTGGCGTAAGGACTCCTAGGCTGCAGCAACCACAGATAAGCGAGCTGTGGAAAGAGACAACACCCCTAGTCAAGATAACTAAACTGAACACTGCCATCTGCCCAGCACACCCCCTTCCTCCTCTTCTCCCCAACTCCTCTGTACCTATGGCCTTGTTACTCAGACAGGGCCCTGTGAAGCTGGGGTGCACAGACCTGTACCTTCCTTTTATTGTGCCCTCCACAATCAGAAATTTGGTGACCGGAGGAGCTACGGCACTCTTCCAACACCCCTCTGTGCCTCTTCAGAAACTTGGCTCCAAGGGCACTGCCCTTACCAACATTATCCTACTGGCTATGGCAACCGTGGGTCTCCCCACCTGGCACCTGAGAACTCCACCAAACCTCTTAGGAGCTCCTTAGTCACTCCCACCAACCTGCAAGCTGACCGACTTACTGCTATAGGGTGCTTCCAATCTGCCACAACACTCGAACCCCACATACTGGAGATGGGACACACAGCAACGGGTACTAATCCTATTAGTGGGGAATGGTCTACGCACCCACCCATGAGAGACAAATTGGAAATGGCGCTGGTGATACTTGAAAGCTCGCATGTCTCTCTGGAAAACAATAGCAATTCCCTGGCAGTGGAATTCAACATCCTCCATGACAACCACAAACAATTGGTGGAAAAGTGGCTGTTACTGAGTGAAAACTGGCCGGCCCTCCAAATCTCATCAGAGGCCACCCACAAGACTTTACAAATGCTGCCACACTGAGTTAAGCAACCTTGAGGCCTGGGCTGATGATAGGGAGACATTTCACAGAGAAGCAACCTGTCCATTTGTGGTCTTCCCCTGCTGTGGAAGGGAAAGAGCAGTGTCATATATGGAAGACTGTCTTCATCCCTCTGGAAACCTTTCCTCCTTTCTTTTCCATTGAAAGAGCTCACAGAGTACCAGCACGCCTGCACCCACGGGGGTCTCTCCCTCATCCTTTGGCCCTCAACCTCCTGCACTTCAGGGAGAGAGAGAGACACTATTCTCCAAGCAGGGAGAGTGTTGGGACCATTGATGGTAGATAACCACCCCATGATGTCATTTCTGGGCTCAAACTGACAGTGCAGCATCAAAGAGCTACATTCCAACACGTTAAGCGCAAACTGCAAGTACTCCTTATCCATTAATCTCCGCTTTTCCCTTCCTGCTTACAGAGGATCCTTGATGGGAAATCCTTCATCTTCACTGAGCCAGAGGCAGCATGGGACTGGGCAGAGAAACAAGCAGGCAATGGTGCAATCTCACCATCCTCAACTATGGACCGGACAGCTGTACATTGTAAGTGCTGACGAGGGTCCCTCGCCATGGGGATCCTTGCCAGCAGCAGTATTCGCAACCTCCCAAACTGGAACAGATTAGTTTGGAGAGGAAGCAAGCTTTAGAGTCTGTTGCTTCTGTCCAAGCTGCAGATGGTGACACAGACATGGCTTCAGGTGTCACCCTCCACTACTCCTTCAGAAGAGACAGCGACTCATAGAGATCCTATTCTCCTCCGCAGGTCTCGCTCATGCCACCAGAAGTGATGCCAAAGATAGGCAGTAACATCATTTAATCATGTTGTATGTTTCTTTCCACTTCTTAATTGTCCACCCATCTTTGTTTCTTCCTCTTGCCTCTCCTCCCTTCTCCCTATCTTTTTTCCACTCCCTCACATTTTGTCTTCACTGACATTAGGCAAGTGGCACTAGCTATGGTCTTCTTTTGTGGGCTGTCGCCCTGCACTGCCTTCACACTTAAGGCCCTTACGCACTTGCACACTTCCTTTTACATTTTGAGTGCTTTGTGCTCATGGTTCAGGTGTCATTTCTGACTCCCCTTTGCCCCTCTGTCTGACGACCCCATGCAGCATTAAGAGGGACTACATGCTTACTGAGATTCCCCTCCTCAGGATTTCTGGGAACTCACCTGCATTTGAGGCCCTGCCTGGGCCCTCTTCTGCCACATTATTAGCCATCCTTCCTCCCCCCCCCCCACACACAGCACCATTCACATGGTGGGTGGTTTGGTCCAGTTTGACTGGGGTGATGTTTGTGCCCCCTGCCCTGTAGTATTCTGCCCGCCTTTTTACCCTCTCTGCCTTGCTGCTACAGGATGCACGCAAACTCCTGCTAATTTCCATCTGCACTCATTTTTTCCCTGCCCTTGTCACCCACATGGCAACCAGCCTTAACCTGTCATCTCCACCCTATTCCCCCCTACAGCTGACCTCCATATAATCACTTGGAAAATCCAGGGAATGCACACCTCTACCCAGCACTATTCACCATTTTACTACTTACACCTGTAGCACTTTTATAGGAGACACATATCACACTCTTAGAGTCCACTCACTCCTCTGTCGCTGGAGGGGTCAGGTATACTTGATAATTTCCTTCTCCTATGCCAGATGGTGTTGATCTGGGTGTGAGTTGAGGACCCCCTTCACAGCCACGATAAAGTAATAGACCCCGATGGGTCTGTTGTGGGTTCATTTTAGAGCTTTGCTTGGGCACATGTATTTTAGCCTAGGCCTATGGCCTGTGCCCTTCTACCTAGTTACATGCTATGTTTTAGTTTATTTTTTTAAAATTAATTATAGCATGGCTTGCTTTTAGCGGTATGTTTTATTTTCCTAATTAGTTGCTATTTTGTAAAAGTGTTCTTACTTTCATTGCACGACATTTTACAGTGTACCTCTGTCCAAGGCTGCTCAATGCTGTACATGATAAACTATCTTGTATTACCGCCCCAAGACTGTGCAGCCAGCCTCGACACATGATCACATCAGGACAGTTTCTCAGAACACAACACGTTTCGTTATAAAAACATCACACAGGCCAAAGGTAGAGGCATCATTCAAGCCAGAGGATCCATCCTATCCTGTATGTCACTTCATTGTCATGTTGCTGACCTCAGCCCTGTCTCTACAACTAACAGAGGAAATTGAGGCAGACCCCGGTTTTTCAGGTATGGGGGCAGGTGTTTCTTCCATGGACTAAGTACGGGTAGAGAAGGGCTAACACTGCTCTGCTCTCTTGTAGACACTAGAACATGTAGGTAGGAATTTATAGGCACAGGTTTATTGCAATATGCTGGGATTGTTTTTTTGCTTTTCATTTATGATAGCAATTCTAACTATGCTATGTTTCAACTTCCTAATAATCCCAGATCATGTATTTTATTGTTGATTGCAGTCTTTTCAATACAGTTATTGAAAACTGTTCTGCATCTTTTGTCTGCCTATTTGTATGCAAGACCTGTGCTAATGAGTTAAAGGGGTAAGATTGGCCAACCACGACTTCCCTGATGAGTCAGATTGTCATGCATCAGCCTGCCACAAATGACCTTTACTTCTGAGGTTTTGGTGAGGGGTTGCTAGCTAGCCAAAATGGTTAGGACTACAGCTTCCAGATGGTGTGGGATCCACTCAGTCCCCTACACGTGGGGGTGCTGCCACCCGAAACCAGCAGTCTTATCTCCATGGTAAGAGTCCTATGACAGGTTACTACCTATTTGTGCAGGGCACACTCAATGAACGTTGCCTGTTACTAGCCATGATATATACCCGCAACAAGGACTTGTCCCCTCCCTGGACCAGCTCTCAGGAGTCCTGGCATGTTAGGGGAATTCCCTGTTTGCTGGGTGAGAATTATAACAGCATATCAGACATAACACTGGGCAGGTTCTATCCCCCAATTCCTCAGTCCCCCACACACTCGGATGTCAAGCATCTGGGTGCCTGGTCACATCACAGGGCACTGGTAGACATCTGGCATCATTGCCATGTGTGAAGTAAAGTGTGCTTTTTTTTTTATTTCACCCACCCACATGACCTGCATGTACAGCTCAACTGCATTGTCTGTTCTGTGGAGTTCACTACACACATGATACAAACAAATTATTTGGGATGAACGCACTTGGACCAACCCCAATAATGTGCAGTTCAACTGGGACACGAAACCCCACCCATACCAACCTGGCACCTTCACCCTGGGGTACTTGAGGAAGTGGGGCTCCGCTACTCTGAGCGCATCCTGCATAGAATACTTTGAGGTGAATGGGGGCACTGCATTGTCCCGAATAGTGGTTGGGACATGTTCAAGGTCACTGTCAGGGGACATTGCATGGGTGCAGTTGCTGGCATGCAAAGGCTGCCAGACCAGGACATTACAGAAGTGGAACATGAATTCCTATGACTCAAGGCACTGTCTGTCTCCTTGACTGGGGCAGATGTCGGATCAGCAGAGAGCGCCGGTAGCACACCACTCTGGAAAAAAAACCTGTGGTATCTCAACTACTCTAGGTGGACTCATGCAGATGTTGACAAGTCAAGTGGTCTACTAGCCTGGTTAATCAGGCAGGAAAACCTACACCTCCCTATTCTACAGACATGAGTTACATACAAAACGCTAGATACAAATGGCCTTCACTAGTCCTTAGGAACACCTCTACATGTCAGTGACAGGTATCACTGACTCTGCAGTAGAGGTTTTTCTATCTGACTTAAAACTACTGTGGGTCCCACCTGTGGCGGCACTAGAACTCAATGCAGACATTAGCTCCTTTGAGATCTATGAGGTCATATGATCACTATTCCCGAAAAACTCTGGGCCCTGATGGGCTCCCTCAAGAGTTTTGCAAAACATACACCACGCTATTGATCCCCTGCCTAGAAACCCTGTTGGATGAAGCATGTTCGTGCTCCGGTCTCCCTCACTCCCTTCAGGAGGCATTGATTGTCTTCATACCTAAGCTTGAACTTGACCCCATTGACCTGGGCTTCTATCAACCCCTACTGATGTTAAACACAGACACTAAAAATCTAGGCAAACATTTGGTGGACCAACCAATCAGATGACCCTGCAGCTGGTTCACAAGGATCAGATTGCTTTGTCCTGGGATGCAGCCAGTCTGAGGATCTCTGCAACCTCTTCAGAGTTCAGAAGTAAGCGCTGGGCCATTGGCTCCAAGCTGGCCACCTAATGCTGGATCTGGAAAAGGGTTTTTGCCTCCTTGGAGTGGAGCTATCTCTTTGCCGTCCTAGCTCGATTTGGTCTGGGGCCCTGAATGCTTGGTCTTTTCAAACTCCTATACCCTGCACCTTTGATCTGTGTAAAGATGGACCAATATATATGTGACCCAATCTGTATAGGCCGCGTTACTCATCAGGGCTGCCCACTTTTCCCTCGTCTCTTTTTTGTGACTATTGAACTGCTGGCGCATAAATTGATATCACAGGGACAGGATGAGGGAATCCTGTTGGGAGATGGGGTGCACGCCATCTTGCTGTATGTGGATGACCTGTTCCTTTAACTCTGTGATATTTCTGTGCCCCTGCTGGAAATTGAATGCCTACTTGCAGCCTTCACCACTGTCTCTGGCATATGGGTCAACTGGGGCAAGTCCTGTCTTTTCTCTCTGTCGGATGGGGCAGCGGACCCCACCCTTCTGCTAGGCAAGAAGTTGAAACAATGGCAACCAGACATTGCTGCCTTTGTAACTGGATAGAACGAAATGGAGAGGTGCTAGCAGATGGTAATGGTGCTGGGTGGTGCCCTCCCTGCAAAAGCAAACCTACTTATGGACATCGTTCCCACCATCAGCGATAGGATGCATCTCATTGTCCAAGATGGTGATGCCACAGTGCTTAGTCTATTACTTTGTCAGCGTCCTGATCTACCTACACAAGTCCATCTTCATCACGCTGGAGTGTCAGCTCCATAGCATCATCTGCCATGGCAAGTGCTGTCCTGTGGCGTTATCAAAATTGTGCTTGCTGATGGACCGGGGTGTGCGGGGGTGCCCAACTTTGAGCACTATTACCTAGGTGTCCAATTGCAGTTGGTGGCACACTGGCTCACTGTGTGGGACTTAGAAGACACAGTGACTTAATCACCACCACCATGGTCACGGGAACATCTACTACACCTCTCTCACCCTCTTACACACGCACCCATTCCATCCATGCATATTCGATCTGTTGTGATATGTTATTTCCGCTGCTGTTTACTCGTCACCAGCACCTTGAAACCTTACACTCCCTTATTCTCACTACTGGTTACACCCAGGTGGCAGGTACATCTCATGAAATCGGCAGTCACCCCTTTGCGTAAGGCAGGCCTCCACACCCTGGGTGATCTCTACTTGGAGGCTGTGCTTGTCCCATTTGAAGATCTGAGCATCTAATCTGGCATCTCTCTTGGGCAAATGCTCACATACAACTCGATCATACACAAATTATGAGCATGATGTGGGACCACAACTATCTGAACCGAGCACAGACCATGTGTTCCAATACTGGAATCCTCCAGGCACAGAGGTCCAACAGATAACATGGTTCACCAAGGCCTGCGCAAGCACACCTGCCCCTCTCTCCCAGCATTACGAGACTAGTGGAGCAAGGACATAGGCCGATTACTTAGCGACAAAGAGTGGGCTGCATTTCTTGCCTACCCTGCTGCTGTTTCTCTGAACACAGTTTAAATATTTATTCCATTGTAATGATGCATCCTGTCCCAGATGCTAACATGAGGATGGAGACTTCATGCACATGCTGTGATCCTGTCCTATGTTAACTACCTACTGGACGTTTATCACTGATCATCTCTCCAGTGTCACTGCGGTTTCTACACTATACCATTGGGGTGCGTGCTCAATAGGCATTTTCTGTCCCTAAAACATAAACAGGGTGGTCACCAGGTTCATGGACCTAGTGCTTCTATGCACTAAATGGGGAATTATGCAGGCCTGGAAGTCAAAGACCCCACCCCGGCCACTTGCCTGGACCCGTTAAATACACATGTGGGCAACAGCGGAAAGCACCCCCTCCAGTCTGAAGAACTACAGGGCCATCAGAATTTCCCAATATCACATCAGTAGGATGCCCCTACTAGAGTACTTCAGAGGTGATACACCTACTCTTGGCTCCCCCATTCCAGCTCAGATGTTAGCCCTTCCGGATTCCAACCCAGAGTCCCCCACCTGAGACCCAGATCTGTCACCTATCATGGATATTTCACCGGACACACCCCCTGCTCACCTGACAATGCAAGATTGACTCACCTCCCTTCTTTCTCATATCACCCCCTGGCTTCCCCATTCTTCCACTTTTCACCTGACACAACCTCCAACCTAGCCAGGGAGATAGACCCAAGCATATGCGTACCAAAGGGTCAGGTGCCTTCTGAACACCACGTGTAGCGGCAGATTAACCTTAGTTTGATTGCCTACCTTTCTACCTATTTCAGAGTGTGCCTGCACCTGACTGTAATACTACCACTCCTCAGGTGTGAGACTGCTACATCCTACATACTGATGACTTGCACCTGTTATTAACTCATATGTATTTTGCATGTTTCTGCTTCAATGACTGTTTATAAAATTACAACAAAATATTTGTTTTAAATCACAATTTTAACTCAAACATTTTTGATGATTCAAAAGAAAAAGCAAATGTCCTGCCATTGAGTTCTTCATAACATCACCAAATAAAATCAGTACCCGAAATGTGTTGGGACCTTGCACTGTAGCGTACAAGAAAGGGCCATAACTGCAACATAATATGATGTGAGAGAAAATGTAAAAATAAAATCATTAGAGTGGGGACTGCAGCTTTGTCACCATTTTCACAGATACCCAGGGGGAGACAACCAAACCTAGGTATTTCTGAAATGTAGAGACCCAGGGAAATTTAATTTGGAGAATCGTTCTTGAATTTAATTTGACTGATGAGTCAACATTTGGATAATCCAGAGAGGAGTGACTTGAGTTGATTCCCACCACACATTACTACTTAGAATACCTTGCCTGTGTCAAATTATATCTTAAAACACACTTAGGCATTGGATAAAACTAAATTTTGCAGCCAATATGAAAAGTTATCCGATACAGCATTCAAAAACCTCTGATAAAAAATGTTCCCTACATGTATGAGTGGATTTCTGCTAGTGGAAAGGACCACAATCCCACTTATGCCTGATTTTATTTTCACTGTAGTAATGCCAAGCCTCTGCAGGGTTTGCCAGTTAGGGAATTATTCAGCTACTATAAATGTGACACCGTGGCAGCAGAAAGGTTCTTTCATTGTCCTACTCTAACTTTCATAAACCTAGTGGCTGAGAAGTTAGTTCCCCAGCAGGGCAGCAAACATGGAAGGTCAATCTTTGCATATAGGCAAAGGCAGAAGAAAGAGGGTTAATGTGGCTTGTACTCTATTCGTGTCTGCCTATGGGAAAGGTAGGAAGGTTTTCCACATGGTTCTCACCTGCTAATGTTTCAGTAACCGGAGAAAGGACTGGCAATTCCTTCCACAACTTTAGGTGCTTCTCTGAAGTGTGATGTTTGGAGAAATTTGGGGCACACGGCCAACCTTGAGCTTGGACAAATCAGAGCTATTTATCTTTGTTGTGATGTTAGTGACATAAAGTTTTTCACCCCCTCATAAGGTCTGAGAGAGTGTAGGGAGGGGGTTACTATGGGCTTTTCCCAACATTATTGGGTTATATAATTGCATCGTCACTATGAGCGTGGGATCATCTTAAACCCCAATGGTCTGGGGGAGGAGGGTTTAGTGAAGTCAGGGGCTTACTCACTTTTATATTATGCAGCAATACGTCTCCAGCTGTGTTGCCACTCTTTTTCACTGTTTAATGTTCAGGGGTTTTTCGAGGTATTATTTATTTAGAGGAGACTCCCCCCCTCCCCCCACCCTACCACCAAAAAATTAACACTGCATCATGTATTGTAATATATAGCCCACATCCATATCTCCTTGATTGACAACATTTGTAAGGGAAACAAAATGACCTCATTTAAAAAATGTTTTAAAGTTTTCTTGCTAAATATTTGGCTTATTTTATCAAGTTTTTCTCAGTTTTGTTTAAAATTTTAAACATCGGGAACATTCAGCCAATCCAAAAGTTTATCTTCACATGCAAAGTAAAGTGTATGTATATATACATATGTTTATATAAACACAAACACATATACTTACGTATTTATCTGTACATATGCAGATATTTACATAAGTAATAAAAATACTTACAGTTGTTCTGACTTTTTGCAAATGAGAGTGCAGTAAGAGTGGTTCACGCTTGGTTGAGAACAAACTATGCCAGAGTGAGACCACAGCAAACCCACAACTCTTTCACATAAGTGTGTGTGTGTGTGTATTCTAATGTAACAAAGTCACCACCATTTACAGCAACTTAAACCACACCTAACAGACCTCACCAAATGCCTTCTGTTCTTATCCAAACAACGAGTGCTAAACACCTGGTATATCATCACCCCTGCAGAAAAGGCCGCCACCATGAAGCCCATCCACCCAAGGTCCCCATCAAACCACTGCCCCACAATGAACACTACAGAGGACTGCAACCCTTCCGCACTATGCTCACACCCATTTCAAATGCATCACCAATACAGTGACCTTCCCAGAGGCTTTGAAACATTCAATTGTCCTCCCATTGCTAAATAAACCCTCTGTGGATCTTTCAACATTCGCTAACCACATGCTGATCTCCCTACCACCATTCCCTGCCAAGGTCATAGATAAAAGCTCAACAGACAGTGCAAAAACAGAAACCCAAAGGTTGGCATGATTAAGTTCCATCTACCCACCCACCCAAGGCATCTGACAGGTGCAATTAGCAGAAGTAATATGAGAATGACAGCAATATTATATGTTGGCTCAGGTAGTGGACAACCCAAAGGTACATATTTCATCATCTATGGAGGAGGTGTGTGAATGTTCAGGAGCTAGGGTGATACCTCTATAGTCTGCCCACCTCTGCCACATTTTTGGGTGCTTTTGGGGACAACCTCTCACCTGAAATATGGCTATCCCCATTCCCATTCAGAATTGCAGTCCTCTTCTCTAAACAGAGAGGGAGGGGGGCACTTTCAGCTTTCCAGGCGATGGCTATGTTCCGTTTCGCAATGGTGAGGCCCAGAAGAAGTAATGCATGGTTATATCTGTTCACAATAATGCCTACTGTGATATGAAGGAGAGTTAGCCTGGGGTCCAGGGGATGGTCCACGCTAGTAAACACTAGTACCTCCCCAAGGCAAGCAACAACGCCCCTCCAGAACTGTGACAGCCCGTGCAGCTCCTGACAGTTTGTAGGAAAGTACCGTCTTCAGTTTGACAGCGTAGGCATTGTGAGGAGGCTATAAGAAACATTCCCCATAGTCTGTGTTTCGTGTAATATGTCCTGTGCAAGTTTATTTGTATGAGGTGGAGGTGAGCTGAAACGGCTAACTCTCGGGGGAACGCATGGTGTCTGCCGAGTCATTGTCATCCATGTGGCGAAGATACGCCTCCCATATGCCCCGCAGGGCTGACAGGGTCTGAGTGCTGTGGAGTACTAAGATGCGATTAATCTGTGTTATTTTGTGGGCTCCCAGGGTTTCTGAGAGAAGCTTGCCCTCCAGTGTGTATAGTAAATGCAGATAAGAGATTAATCTAGGACCAAAATGTAATTTCTGCAGTAGGGCGAATAAATTGTTTCAGCTTACAGAGTCACATGCCCTGTCCAACTCTGTCAGGAGTACCACAGCCGGTCGCTCCATGTGAGCTGCCAGTGTGAGGGTGTTGGCCACTCCATGGATATCATGGCGCGTGGCCTATGCTATCATAAAGCCTGCTTGGTCTGGATGAACTAGGTCAAGTAGATATGGGAGTAATCTATTGGCAAGGGTCTTGGCTAGTAGTTTGGCCTCAACATTTAGGAGTGAGATTGGACAATAGAATTACATGAATTCTGGGGGGTGTCCCGGTTTGGGGAAGACCACTATTTCGGTGTGTCACCATACCTGAGGGATAAATGTGTGACCTCACTGGTCATCTGTATTGCTTGTATGTAGTGCTTTCCTAGTTTGGGTAAGAAAGTTTTAAAGGATTCTTTGGAGAGTCAGTTCAGTCCAGGGGCTTTACTGGACTGAAGTCCCGCCAGTGCTGATGCAATCTCTGCTTTGGTGAGTTTGTCATCTAAGTATGCACGGACATCATCTGTAAGTGGCAGGTTGTTTATCAAGTCTAAACTTAGATTCAGGGAGAGTGTTTCCTTTCGTGTGTATAGTGTACATCCCAAAATGATGTGCGATATCTTTGGGGTCAACTATCATGGTCCCATGTGTATCTCGGATTAATTGGAGAGGGTAGGGTCGGAGCAGTGGGTTGACCGAGCTGGTGAAGTAGTCGGCTTGACTTATCTCCCCATTGATAAATGTGGTCCTGTGAGGCATGCCATAGATATTTGGCTCCGTCCATCATTAGTTGGTGAAGCTGTTCTGGGCCATGTTCAGCTGTCCGAGGGCAAAATCTCTGTATTGGAAGGCTACCTTGTGTTTCCAGAGCATGAATCTGTGACTCGAGATCTACAATGGTTTGCGGCTTATGTCGTTTCTCACCTGAACAGCGACTAAAGACTATGCCATGGTTTAGCCTGCTCCCATAGCATCATGACAGAGATGATGGACCCACTGTTCAACTGAAAGTATTCTGTGATGTGTCCGGTGAGTAGAGTGCTGTTTGCAGGTATATAAAGATTTCATGGTGACAAGCGTATCTAAAAGGGGGTGTCTCAGCTGAGGAAGATTTTTAAATGGCTCCCAATCAGCACCCTGAAAACTGTCACACACAGCCTGGTCACAAGCAAGTTGGACTACAGGAACACCATCTATACCACGATGAAAAAACAAGTTGCCAGACAGCTGCAAACCATTCAGAACTCAGCAGCCAGAATCATTTTAAACCTCCATGGCACAGTCACATCTCATCATGGCACACTCCCAACACATCACACCTGAAGGAGCTCCACTGGTTGCCCCTACACAAATGAGCAGAATTAAAACTCCTCTCCCACCCTTTCAAAGGCCTACATAACACTGGCCCACCATAACTGAACACTTGCATCTGCTTTCACAAACCTTCCAGACACCTCAGTTCATCTGGACTCCTACTTACACACATCCCACACATATGTAAAACCTCATACTGTGGGTTCCAATGTGACTCATCCATCCCAGAGAAATACTACGGGAACACAAGAGGGAAAAAGACAAAAAAGAAAAATGTGGGTTGGGTGCTGGTGTGTGTATGGTTGTCTGCCTGCTGGAGGAAGGGGGAGTTGTCCGGCTGCATGGGTTGGGTGCAAAGCCTGGCCTGCCATGCACTGCTAATGCCTTACCATATTACATCGCTCACAATATGTACAATGACATCATTGGCCATGCAGAGGTGGGTTTAGCTGCAGCAGTTGGTCTTTTGCCAGCCCCCCACCCATAACACTCCTGTTGCATCCAACCTCTGCACATCTGGGCCCATGCATGCTGTCTTTTAGATTTTTTAATTTTGTTTAGGATTTGTGGATCTTTCATGGAAACTGGTATCTGCCACTCACTTGTGGACCTATATTGGAACTTTTGTTGGGTCAACAAATCTGGTTTTGGTTTCCAGAATCCACAAATGTGCCAACTCAGGTCCATTAGGTTTACACCTGGTTCACGGGGCCCAATCAGGATATGTGGATCTCAGTGGCCTTTTAGGGGTCTTGGGTATCTGAAAACCCTGATGTAAAATGAACATTTTTATTTATTTAGGGGGTGCCTTTGACACTCTACACAAGGGCTTGAGGGAGGTCAGTGTGTACGCACTCTGCCCCTTCATTTCCTGTTCCTTTTTGTCAGCACTCTATGGTTGAATTCCCACATTCTGTAATGACAGTTCCAGAACAAAGTTAAAGGTAAAGGTTTTGGCTGGTGTGACCGAAGCTTCACTTTCTTTCAGGCAGCCTGTTACTGCACCTAGTTCACATAAAATCTTGACTTTGATTGATGCTGTGTGATTTATTTTAGACTTTTTCCTTAAATAATAAACTCCATATTTCCAGTTCCCTCAATGTACTTATTACACTTTTCTTGATGTTCCCAGATAGGTTTAGAATTTTTTATTGTGGTTTCTTGACTTCAATACTGTTGGAGCCTATCATTCACTTCTAAGGAAACAATCCATCTGCTTTTTTTATAGCAATGAAGAGTTGAAGAAAGTTTGCTTAAATGACTGTGTTGCCACATAATACAATATTGTCTTATTGAGTATAAGAAAATGAGTACACCACTAGCTTAATAACAGTTTTCAAATATAATCAAAATCAATGAAAAATAGGGATACTTATATGCAGTCAAACTTTGATCAGTTGTCTTGTGTTTTTTTTTACTCCAAAGTGATAAAAATTAACAGCCTCTTTCAGTAAGGCTTCTTCCCAACCACTTTCCCACATCTAACAACCAGGAAAGCAAGTGGTCAATATTTGAACCAGTGTCTAAAATTCAGGTTTCTTCTGGTCTCTTGATGGCTGAAACTGTGTTTTCTTTAGGCCTCCAACCTGTATGAATTGGGCAACAATTCTAATCACCCCTACTTTTATCACCTATATGTATTGTCCTTTCTCAATTGAAATAGTGCCTAAAGCCATCACAAAATACAGAGGGCTGTTTCTGACATTCTTTTTTTCTAATTGCTTGCTACAGCTAGTACTATACATTTAGCTAAAAGTATATCTTGAGTCCAACTGCCTGGTGGATGAATGTTAAGCAAGCAGCCTCCCCACCAGGATCCAAAGATTGTGCTAATTGCAATTTTCTTTCCTTAGATGCTACAAAAAGGAAGTGGTGTAAGTCCCATTATCATATTAGATTTTTTGGTGGCATTTGACACTGTTGACCTACAACATCCTGTTGTAATACTGCTAGTCCCTTGGTTAAGAAGGAATGGTTTAAATCCTGTTTTAGGGGCAGGAATTGCTGTATCTTTGTCGAACTTTGTCACCAGCTCGCCTAATCTAGTCCTCTGGCTTTCAGACATTTGTATGCAGATGTCACGCAGCACAATTTCTGGTTGATTTTGGCGATCTGCATTTGACTCCAACCCATATCTACTTCTATCCATCACCAAGAGTGGCCCTTGTGGGACTGGTAGATCATTATTTTTTCCAAACCCGAAAGCTGAAAACTTTATTTTTGTAGCAGCACTAATTGTCTGATTGTTGATTACAACCTAATTGAAGTCCCCGGTAGGGCCCTGTTTTGAGCAATGGGAGACCAAAATTAGGAAAGTCAGCCAACGGGCAGCCTGGTATTATGCAACAAAAAATAGGCCCAGCATTTACAAAGGAAACTGGAGAGACAGTAGAGTATAGGTGAAGTAAGGGTCTACAGGGGTAAAAAAGGTTTTCAACCTTGTCGTCGTTAGGTAAGGAACACCTTGGACAAAGGATGTCTCCCAGGGGGCTATAAAGCAGACAGTGAAACAGATGAATAAATTGATCCCACCCACAGGGAGCAGCATTTTAAACTCCTCCTTGTGGGTGGGAGCAATGCCGGCTCCCGGAGGACGCTGGGAGCCGGCTGAGGGTGTAGGGGCATTGGGGCTCCCCCCGCAGCCTCCAACAACAAGCTGGTGTGTGCTGTGGGTGGGCACCCCCCCATTTAGTGGCAGGCCCCATGGGATGGGGTCCCCAGAGCCAATATTGGCCTGGGTAGTGGGGCTGCATGACCCTTTCTCCTTTCAGTGTGTTTGCCAGGTCCCTGGGGTGGGATCCCTGAGGTGAAAATTGGCCAGGAGAAGGTGGGCTGCATTGCCTCCCCCTTTACTAACGGGGAAGGTCCTGGTGTATGGGGTCACCAGGGCCAATATTGGCCTAAGGAGGGTGGGGGTCTGTACCCCCTCCCATTTTGCTATCTGGCCAGACCCTGGGGATGGGTCCCTGAGGCCACTGTAGGCCTGGCGAGTTGGCCTACATGCCTCCCTCCGTGTCTGGGATGGGGTCCACCAGGGTAAATATTGTCCTCTGGAGGGGGTCTTCATGTCCTTCTCCCCCTTAAGAATAAGACCGGGCCCTGGGAGATGGGGTCCCTGGGGCTAAAATCATCCCAGGAATGAGGGCTGCATGCCCCCTCCCTTTATAGTGAGGCCATGCCCTGGGAGATAGGTTACCTAGGGCTGAAATTTGCCTAGGGAGGGGGGCTGCTTGCCCCTTTCTGCATTATTTAAGGGATGGACACCGGGGGATGGAATGTGGCCTGGGGATGGGGGCCACGTTCCCCCCTCCACTAAAAAATGCTGGAAGGCGATGGATATGGGGTCTCTGGGCATAAATTGACCCGGGAAGGAGAGCTGAAGGCCTCCCCACCCAGGTTGAGTGCTTTTTGGGGGGAGTTGGCTACCAGGCCAGGCTATGTGGCCAACATCCACTGTACACATGATGTGGGGTTGGCTGCATGAGGGGGGTTGTTTGCCAATCCTGGCCGCAGGCCCAGCCATGCAAGTGGCCGCCTCACCTGGTCCTGTGACAGACTGCCTTGCTGAAGGCCAAGTGCAGTGGAGGCTGGATTGACACAAGTTAACCTTTTTTTTTAAAAAAATTAATTCTATTTCCTGACTATAACTCCTCTGTAACCTTACAAAGCTTTGCAATTATTCCGGACCTTGGCAGCAGTCTAGTGCTAACAAAAGAATCTATACATGCTAATTTCATTAGCATGTTCAGATTGCTTCCTCGCAGCAATTTAATGGAAAGATATGTTTCAATTGGGTTTAAATCCAACAGGCACCTTAATACAAATCTATCATGCCAGTGTTAATTTATCAAATAGTTTGAGTTTGAGTGGCACAGAGGTGCATCAATTTATTAAAGTAAAATGGCTGCACTAAAAAACAAGATCAATGCAGCCAGGGGCGTAACAAAGTACCCCTCAGATTCATGCAGGACTGGGGGGGGCTACAGAGGGGTACCACAGCTTCAGGAGGCCCCCTCAGCCCAGTACACTGTGCAGGCCCCTGATTGGGTGGTGAAGGGGCGTGTATAGGGCGGATGGGGGAGCCCTACAAGCACTTTGCAGGTGGTCCCCCTTCAGTTTCGTTACGTCACTGAAAGCGGCGGTTTGCATATGTGACCACTTTGATTACTGCATCGTTCACATGCAATGACTAATGTGACCATGGCAAGAATGTTTTTGGAAGCAGACAGAATGTGCCCAGCTCCTACCAGAGTTGGGTTTGTAATTGAGAACAAGTCGGGAAAGAAAATATATCTTTGGAAAAATAGATTTTGGAGTTGTGTGAATATTGCATATTTTCAGTTTAAAACAGACATATTGGACTAAGCTCCTACCAGAGTTGAAAATGGCTGTAAATGAAAGAAACGCTGGGAATGACTCTCCAGTAAAATGTCCGAGCATTCAGCTGCAGTATATATTCATAAAGCAATAAAACAGGAGATTTGCAGTGCGGCTACCGACTACCTCGCACCCTTCCAAGAATTACAGAGTATGATTTATCGTGTCAGGCCTGCCATTGTCACACTGATGAAATACAGTTTACTGGTCCCCAAAGCGCTTTATTTTAAGACCCGTTACAAGGCTTTAGCTCTAGGCCTCTATACCCACAAAGGCGATCTTCAACCCCGTGCCTGCATCGAGGGCGCTAAACGCGTCTAAACGCCCAAGGAAAAGGGAAATATATCTTGAGCCTGAAGTTCGCGGACCCTTTTTTTATTATTTCAGCAATAATTCACTCAGCAGGAAGCGATGATTGAATCCTGACATTGAAACGGAAGCATTACAAGTACTTCAAGCCAATATTTAAAAGTATCAACTAAAAAAAAAAAAAAAAAAACGAACTTCACAAATTCATTTTCGCAAATAAAGATTGGATTGAGAAATTGGGGAAGAGCATCAGCCTAGGAAAAGAGCTTGCTTTAGCGGTCCCATTTGCCACCTGAGGGCTGTGCAGTTGGAGAGAGAATGCCAAGTCTCAAAATTGCTGCCAACACTTCCAGGTTGAAGTGTTGGCAGTCAATCAGATCTCTGCAAGATATCAGGAGGGTTTGCGAAGCCTTCGTGCCTCGAGGTATACAAATTTGTTTATTCCTTTAATTTGTCTTAAACTGCTGAACGAATTTACAGCAAATAAAAAATAAATAAAAAAAGCATAAGATCTGTATTGAAAGCTACCCTTGTGCCATATTTTGTCTAATTCCGGCTAGTGGTCCGGGCTGTAGTCGTGTTCTGAACTCCTATGGCAATTAACATGAGAAATGCTGACCGATGTAGACAGCCCTAGGTGTGCTCCCAAGAGGTGACACCCCTCCTCTACCTATATAATGGACACTGGGGCACAACAGACTGAAACTAAGATTGCTTTTCCCTGCTTCAGTCAGCAGAAGACTTGAATATGGGCCGCACATTAAAAGGACATTGTCTTGGTTTGACACCCAAGACAGCAGAAAGGACATGTGACAAAATGAGACCACCAGGTGCTGATGACAACTGAGACATGGCATTGGGAAGATTTGATGCTACTGGATCTGAGCACAATGCCCCTGCCTCCATCTGATGGATATACTGAGGGACCATAGATTCACGCTGTCCCACGTGTAGGTGGGCAGAAGGGCTCCTAGGAGGCTAGCAGGGAGCCCTGTGCAGCATTCAGGTGTACTGAAATTGTGAGCAGGATGGGCATCTTTGACATTACAAACTGCACTGCTGGACTGTGCAGCCCCATGTCCCGAAGTCCAGTATGCCCACAACTAAGGGTGGAGACAATGACCCCTGTGCCTCTTTTCCAGCACTGCAGGGAAGATGGCACTCTGATTGCCTGAAGAAGTGCAGTGAGAGCAAATGATGACAAAGAGCTCTGGTTAAGCTCTCCAGTACCAGTGCCAAAATGGAGAGGTATTCTAAGATGTGAGACGGCATGGATCAAAAACAACAAGATGCTATATTCAAACTGGCTGGCCCTGAAACCCTCCTGAAGAGCACCACAACTTGTAAGGTTGATGACTAGCTTGATGCAGTATTTGCAACTATAATTTCAAATACAGACTCACTGGAACATAAGTGACATGGTGGCAATCGACTTGAAGTTACAACATGATGATAACAGGAAAATGGCCGACCGTGTCACAGAAGCAGAGAGGACTCTATCAGAGCTTCAGCTTGCTACAGAGGAACTCCATAGGTACATTAAGGACTTAAATGAAAGTGAGACTATAGGTTGGAGGACTCAAAGAACACATCAAGAATCAACAATACTGAAATAGTGGATCTCCTGAAAGGACGGAAGGCAAAAACATGTTTGCCTTCCTAGAACCATGGTTATGGCAGATGGTGGGACAAGATGGATTCACATAGTTCTTTGGCCTCAAAATAGACTGTCTGGTCCCTGTACAACCTCCGCTGTGTGCCCCAACCCCTCTCCGCTAAGTGTCATGGCTAAACGTCTTCACTACAAGGACTGATATAATACTGCAACAAGCACGTTCGAAAGGGCATATCATGGCCAAAGACAGCACAGTACAATTTTTTTCTGGCTACATAGCAGCAGTCCAGCAGCAGAGGTCTCCTTCACTGAGCAAAAAAAGAGGTTGTGAAACATTGCGTTGAGTATGCATTACTCTTCCTGGCTAAACTCAAGGCCATGGCATGGAGGAAACACTCTTTTTTATAGACCCACAAGACATTCAGAGAAGCACAGCAGGCAGAGAGGTGCTATGGTGGGGGCAGCATCTCAATATCTTGGTGACCCAGGAAGAGTGCAGTAGTATCATTGGCCAAATTCTTCACCACATAGCCCTATGTAGAGATGAGCTGTTACTGTTTATATGTGCACTGAAAACAGTCGTGCCAAATTCAGTCTCTGCCTTTAAGAAACTGGGTTGGTGGTTGACAGGGGTGAACTCTGGTCAAGCAGCAACAACAATCCATGTCAGGGTGAAAAACAAGCCAACCACAAATTAACTTGTGCTCAACTCGCTGGTAGCTTGGCACAGAGCAACCAGTCTTAACAAAGAGGCAGTGTGTTAAGCATTTGTGCAACACTTCAAACAGTAACCTAATGAAAACACACCACAAAAGGATCCTACAGCAGCCTAGAAAAATAGAGCAGAATTTAATAAATACAAGACAAAACTGAACAAATAACAATTTGTAGAACCAGTGTGATGAATTTTTAAAGATTTAAGTGTAAAATAGTGCCAAACCCCACAAAGTGCCAACCACGACTATCTGATCACACTGTACCTTGTCAAAGTCAGATTTTCAGGCTGACCACGATGGGCCACATATGGGCTACATTCACTAGGTTAGACTGGCTGAAGATTACCTTCTCAAATCCATGCCAAGAGTCCTGTTCACAATAGAGGTGGCCACAAGGAGCAGGGAGAGTGTTGCAGGAGGGTACCAGCACACCGCAAACAACAGGCCAGGTGTCATGGGTGGGAGTCGCTGGAGCTTCACATTGGCTCCCGCTAGTGGTCAATACTGTATTGAGAAGAGGTAGCTGCCAGAGCTATTCGCTGAGTCGCGGTGTTAGCGGTGACGTCTCAGTGCAAACACGCTCATTTGCAGTCGCAGAGGGTCCAAAAACTTTAACACAGCTACCTTGAACCACATTAAGGATCCAGGACCGGAGGAACACCACTTGGGGATCAGGAACTCGCTTCAGCTGGGTCCAGGGGCTAGTACAGGATGTTGGGGAGCTTTTTATGTCCTTCAGGTTTCAGATTAGGAGTCTAGCATGCTAGCCCTTGGAGTCACTCTGGTGTCCTGGGTTCAAGGGTGAAGTTGCAGGTTCTCTTCTCACCTAGGCAAAAGGGAAGCAGGCAGCAGAGCAGTAGTTCATTCAGAGCAGCAGTTCAGCAAAGTGTCACTCCTTTCAGCAGAGCAGCAGTCCTTCCTGGCTGAGTATTGACAGGTCCAGAAGTGTACTGAAGGGTTGATGTCTGAGTTCCAGTATTTATACCTAGGTGTGCCTTTGAAGTGTGAAGAAGCTTCTAGAGGCATGTCTTTGAAGTGCATAGGTACCCTGCCTTCCTGGCCATGTCTCTGGACTAACTACAGGAGTTACGCAGTCCTTTCATGTGGAGACAAGACATAACCAATTCAAGAGCAAATGGGGCTGGTCCCAGCTATTCCCTCCCAGCCTGCCAGTGATGGCCCATTCACTCACACCTAAGCTCCCCATTGTGTCTGGCTGTGTAAGAGGAATACACAAAGCCCAACTGTCTGCAAGCATGAAATGGCTAAGACAAGAACATGGCAACTTTCTAAAACTGTAATTTTCAAAACGGTATTTTAAAATCTAAGTTAGGAAATTAAATTACAATTCTAGACACACCAAACATGAACTGGTTATCTGTTCCCATTTGTAATCCAAAATGTAATAAGGTAGCTCCAATGTTATCCTTTGGGAGAGGAAGGCCTTGAAGTATTGAAAAACAAATTGAAGTGTTTTTTTACTACCAGGACAAGTAAAACTTAAAAATACATGTCCTCCTTTTTAAATATATTGCACCCTAGCCTCTTGGTTTTCCAGGGCCTATCCTATGGGTGACTTTTATATGTATTAAAAAGAAAGGTTTGGGTCTGGCAAAGAGTTTAGTTTGCCAGGTCGACATGGCCGTTTAAAACTGTGCACACACAGGCTGCAATGGCAGACCTGAGACATGTTTAAAGTGCTACTGAAATGGGTGACAAATCAGTGCTGCAGGCCCACTTGTAGTATTTAATTTACAGGCCCTGGGTACAGGTAGTGTCACTTTACTAGGGACCTACAAGTAAATTAAAGATGCCTATTGAGTATTAGCCAATCTTAACATGCTTTAAGGAGAAAGTGCAAGCACTTTAGCAGTGGTTAGCAGTAGTAAAGTGCACAGAGTTCTAAGGCCAACAAAAACAAATTTGGCAAAAATACAGGTAGATGAGTCAAAAAGATTGAGGATGATCCTGTAGAGAGGGTCATGTCCAACATTGCCCTCGCACAGTTTGGGAACATCTAGCGACTCAAAGGGAGCGAGTCTGGAGCATATCTCCTCTCCAGAAAGCTGAAAGTTGAATTCCTATAGGGGATTGAGAAACATAGGTTGGACCTCGACGACTTGGATTATCGTGGTGTCCACATCTGTAGGAAAGAGGTAGATGTCCTGCATGAGAATCTCAAGCCAGAAATAGTCACCATGAGAAACTCCGTGAAGTTTTGGTGTACTCTACCTTTTCCTGTTATTCGGAGGGTCTCACTAATGAAAACAATGGCATTACTGATACTATTGTTTCTTTTCATGGCAGTGCTGCTCAAATTACCAAAGAAAATCTCCCAGGATATAAACTCTATTCTGCTGGACTTAGTGTGGGGCTTGAAATGTCTCAGGATTGCATTGTCTAAAATGAGATTCTCAGTATCAGGAGCAGCTCCTGACTATAAGCTATACTATTAGACTGCTAAACTCCAGTGGGTCACTTGATGGAGGAAAGAGACTCTCAAGCACCAAGAAGAGCAAACCTTGGCCATCCCCACAATAGAGGCCATAATGCAGATTATATTATGGCCCAGGCCTAGAAATCAGCAAGAGGACTTGGCTGAGATTCATGTGCAAGCACTGCATAGGACACAAACAAATGTGCCCTATGACCCCAAACTCCTTATAACTTGCATACTGACTACACGACACCAGGACTGGGAGAGTATACTTGATTGGGCGGATGCAGGAACAGCGCACTTAGGGGACCTTTTCACTAATGTGGTTCAAGGGAATTTTGAAACACTGCATGTGGAATATGCCATCCCTGATGGACAGTTTCTTCTGTTTGGAATGGTGGTGACAAAACTAAAACTTTAGAGTATGGGAAATGAAAAACCGGCTATCCATCAAGGAGTAAGAATGGTATGCTCCATTAGCGGCAAGCACAAAGCTGCCACAGTACTGTACAGGACACTAAGTGAACAACAGAAAATGGTCTTTAGACCAGTATGGGAACAGGATGGTCTGCTGATGTAGGTACATAGCTCAGCAAGAATGAATGGCGAATAATACTGATAAATTGTCCTAAGATATACATAAATGCAAGCTTTAAGCTGATCCATTTCTTCTCCTTACATAAAGTGTACATATCCACCAACAGGATTAAAAGAATGTGCCCTATTGCATGTATGCAATTCCCCAGGTTCAAAGAGGAGACTCAAACTTCTTTCACATTATACGAGGGTGCACAGAATTGATATAACTGAGAAACCACTGGAAACAAATAGTAGATGCTATTAATGCAGAGACTGACAGAACTATCTTACATGAGTTAGTGATATAGGTATGGGCAGTGGCAGCTGCCACAAATCTCAAGCGGGGTTAGAGGGACATGGAGAACAACAAAATCAAAAGTAAAAAAAAAAAAAAAAAAAAAACTTCTTCTCAGCTGCCACTGGCTGCCTTGCTCCTCTCCTAATCGTACTGGTGTCCCAGCAGTCCCTGGGACACCAGCACAAGCCTCCCATGCAAAACTGGTGCTGCTCTCATCCTATACCTAGCATGAGAGCGGCATCAAGATTGGTCTGAGTGGCTTGGTCATTCGCACAGACACTGTGTTGGAGTCTGTGCTCTTTCTCCAGCCCAGCTGTGTAACACAGCCAGGTTGGAGAAACCTAAGTGCCCATGTCAGTTTGGCTGGCCGAAGATAGCCGGCCAGACTGACATGCACAGTTAGGTGCACTCACTCAACCCCTCCTTCCGCCTCCCATGGCCAGCCCAGCCCCTCCCTGCACATGCTGACTTAAAGCCAGCAGGTAAAAATAAAATGATAATCAAATATTCTTTAATTTTTCAGTTGATGGCTCTGAGCCAGTAGGGTGACGCTCCTTCACCATTGAGAATGAGCCACCCTGTGTATGAGGTCTGTTTCTGAGGTCGAAAACAAACAGGTTAATGAGTAGATGTATTAACCTCACATTGACTGGAAAGCTGTGTCGCAACCCAACATCCAGTTTTGGCAAAGGAACTACTAATAGTGGGCAAATAGCGAAAACAGAACTGTACACAAAGAGATGTAAAGATAACTTAGAGGGATTCAGCACAAGTGTGAGATTCCATAAGTACAGCAAAGATGAGAAATTTGGGATAATCACAATTAACCCTTTCAATAAACACACCACCCACGCCTTAGAAGGGGTACAATTTCTTCCTACCCCTTCCTCTGCACCACTTATTCTTTATCCCCCTTCCATAATTGACCCACATTAGGACAAACATTCTTACAAGAGAATCGTTAGTCATTCTTTGACACACCCTACTGATTACCTACTGACCTGGCCTGGGCCAGCCTATAATATCAAGTTGTGTACTGAAATCAATGCTTTTTTATTGTTTTAATCAAAGACCTAGTATTGCTGCCATTGTAACAGGATACAGTCTAGATCAAAGCCCCAAATTTAAGATAAAGTAGGATTAAAATTCAAAGATCAAAGGATTTTCTTATATGAATTATCTGCTTATGTGTTACAAAGTACCCTCCATATCTCAGAGTGCAAGAACATGAATCCACAGACACCTACTAACACTCTCATAGTTGCTTTTGGTGATTTTTTTTTTTTTAGAGTGTCAAAAACTTGCTTAAAATTCAAAGGTCATCCCAAAATGTCCATCAGGCCTTCTAGCCACAGTTGCTAAGTGTATCGTTCATCTCTCAAGAATGTCAAAATAACAAGTATTCTATATTACTAAGCACTTCAATTGCATCAGGCTTACAGAGACCAGTTATAGTACATGGGCATTGCTTTCCAATACATTAAATAATGTTTTGTCTATGCTTTCTATCATACTAAAAAGCATGCCTCTTTAGAAATCTTTTTTTTTTTTTTTTTTTTAAATTTTAAAACTACTACTTCAGGGCATAAGGATTACAAATCACCCAGGCTCATTCCTAGGACTGTGGTAATTTTTATAAATACATTGTGAAATGTTTGTATATATTCCCCGACCACACCTTTTTCCTGTTGAAAGAGGTACATCTCACAGACTTGTTTTGAGGGACAAGGTTTAAGCCATTTGGTCAGAGTTTGGCAGTGCTTGGGGATGACTTTGATAAATGCATCAACCTTCCTGGTAGCTCGATTCCCATAACAGGTAAGGGCTTCAGACTGGTATTGATGCTTGAAACCCTCATATTTGTAGTGACATGACAATGCCATGAATACATATAGATACTTGTAATGGTATACATGCCCTGGATATACCAGGCAAATATAAGCTACAGTGAAAAAACATATACTACTGTAACTTTCCATAACTTCCCTTAGTTGCATAAAGTACGACTCTGCCGTAGACCTACAAGGATTTCTTTCCCACCCACAGGTGACCCAAATGTACTTAGTTCAATACACCAGTGCTGAATGTGAAAGACAGGTCATTGTAGTTCTGCAGAACCCCACTCAATACATAGTTGAAGTAAAGTCATTGCTTTTGGGTTGCTAACAATTCCTGAAAAGGGATCAGGAGCACTGTGGCAACAGCAAACATATTTCGCTCTTCACTATGTTACACACAGTACTAAGAAGAACAGACACTTTAAACTAAAAGTTTTTATTACAACAGAGCAAACTTGTTTCGTAGTACATCTACAATAATCATCACAAAGGATGACATAAAAACGAGAATGCACATTTTAAACAATGAGAATAAAATAAACATTTTACAAATGGTTAAAATGTAATTTAACAGTGTTGGAAATGACCCTTTCTGCAGGTTCATCCCCAAACGTTTTGCCATCCTCCTATTTTTGTTAGTTTTTAGGGCTCAGGGTACTTTACCAATGCTAAGGTGCATGTGCTGTCTCTTCTCTTCCAAACATGGTAACATTGGCTTAACCACAACTGACATATTTTATTTCCTTGTAAGTCCCTAGTAAATTGCACTACATGCCCCCAGGGCCTGTAAAATAAATTCTACTCGTGGGCCTGCAGCAGTGATTGTGTCACCCACTACTGCCAGTGTGTTCAGTTTCAAACTGAGATTTTGATCAGACAAGTGCACCCACTTGCCAGGCCCATAACTTCCTTTTTGGTACATGTAAGTCCCACCTAAGGTAGGCCCTATTTGGCCGTAAGGGCAGGGTGCAGTGTATTCAAACGTTTGGACATGTAGTTTTAAGTTTAGCATGTCCAGGTAGTAAAAAGGTGCTGAATTAATTTTTCGCTATTGCAAGGACTATCTCTCCCACAGGATAACATTGGGATTCCTATAAAACATCTTTTAAGTGCAACTTCCAATTAAGAAAATATATAAATGTGGAGTTTGATGTCTCTGGACTCACAATTTAAAATCAAAATTTATGGTAAAGTCAGATTTTAAATTAAAAGCCTTGAAATGTCACTTTGACGAAGTTGGCATTTTCTTTCTTTAACCATTGTGTGGCTCTGCCTGTCTCTGAATACAAGTCTGGGCTAGGTGACAACTAGGCTTTGTGCATTCTGTGTAGACAGCCACACACAATTGGAGTTTAGATGTGACTTGATGGGCTTTAATGGGCAATTAGCTGGCTTGATGGGGGTGGAGCTTAGCATTGCTTATCTTACACTTGAATAGACTTGTCCTGTCCACCCACAACACGGCTCAATAACCCTTTATTACCACATCCAGCCAGCTTGGAACCAGGAGAGGACATACATGGCATCTGTACATTTCAAAGGAAGACCTGGAAGTTTCAACCCACCTTCCAGAACCAGGGCATCAACTTAAAAATACTAGACTCCAAACCCCACCAACTCACTTTCTATTGGAACTGTCAACACCAGGACAGTACGCGCTCTACGGGCATCTAGAATGCAAAAAACCAACACTCGCAAGTTAATGTAATTTATGCATTGTGATGATATGTTATTGTTTAACCTTTTGCATTGCAGAATTCCATCCAAAAGATAAATTTTTAAGGTGCTTATAAATACTGTACATTTGCAATGTATTGCTGCAGACATTCAGAGTGTGTTAGGGTGTGGTCCCTTTCCAGGGCCTTCTAGAGACTTTCCCTGCAACGTGCCTGGGCGTGGTTCTAGGCTGGGCCAAGTCTCTATAAAAGAGAGTCAGCCCAACTTCCAGTGCTCACTATTCAGAGGTCCCGGTGCAGAGCAGCAGCTTCTTCCTGAGCTCCTGTCCCGGCGGCCTATTTGGATTTTCCAGTCTTCTGCACTCATCTCTCATTGGTGATCACTGTTTCCAGGCGTTAAGACGGTGTTTGGACATTTTCCAACACCGTAATTGAGAATTTTCATATTCTCGATTTTAATTCTTAAATGAATAACAGATTACTTGTGCGCTGCCATTTTTTGACATTTGTATGGTGGTTTGCAAATAGGGAGGACGCGCAATTTATTCCATAAAGATTTGACTTCGTTATTACATTGTTGTTCATTGCGTGCTCATATTTCTTGACATTTACATGATGTTTTACGAGTTGGCAAGACGTGCAACTCGTTTCATGAGCATTTAATTGTGTTGTTCATTGCGCGCTACGTTTTCTTGACATTTACATGGTGGCTCACTTCTGGTGTGTAATTCATGCTGTTCATTGTGCGCTACCATTTTCTGGCATTTACATGGTGGCATTCGAATCGGCAACACGCGCGATTCTTTCCTTGAGTGTTTTTTCATGTTATTCATTCTGCGCTACCATTTCTTGGCATTTGCATGGTGGCATTTGAATCGACAAGACGTGCAATTTTTTTACTGAGTGCTTTTCATGTTGTTCACTGTGCGCTACCATTTCTTGGCATTTGTATGGTGGCATTTGAATCGGCAAGACGCGCAATTCTTTCCTCGTGTATAAATAATGTAAATTACAGTGCGCTACCATTCTAAGACATTTTCTTGGTAGCATTTCAAGTTGACACATCGCGTGATTTATTCCTTGAATCTACGTTGTGTGATTTCATGGTGCACAATCCTTTACGGTGTTTAATACTCATATAAAAATCTGCAATGTGCGCAATTCACTTTCCAATGTTTTTTCTGAGATGAACACAACAATACCAGAGTTCTAGATGTAATGCTGTGTGTTCCTGATATGTATTCTTAAAAGGAGATTCATATGGTTGTTTAGAAATTGCTCAGAGTGTTTCCTGATTCTCATGCTAAAGAAAGTACTAGAATCTGAAAGTCCTATTTAACTTTTCCTGTTTCCTCCTCAGGTATTCGGTCATCTAAAGCCTAGTCAGTAGACAAAGCTTAGAGTTGTAGCATGGTACTGATTTCATGAGATGTAATTTTGATGTTGTGTTTTAACCTTTTGCTTCCTACAGGTCTCCTTCCCAGTTGTTCCCGTCCTAATCCCCTTTTCCCCACTTGGACTCTCTTAGACTCTGTGATAAATCTAATCAGAGTATTGGAGCTGTCTTGTGGTGGAAGTGTTGGGAACGTGCACAGACCCCGAGGATCTGGTGACTCTGACAGGAACCCAGGAAGAAGAAATGCTGTACTGCCAGGAGGGACTGCCACTTTACAATTGTATTGCTGTGTTGGCTTATTGCTGCTGCTGTAGGAAGGACTGCCCCCTTGCTACTTGCTTTGCTGTGTTAGCCTACTGTTGCTGCTGTAGGAGAGACTACCACTTTGCTGTTTCCTCTGCTGTGCTGGCCAGCTGCTTCTGTTCTGCAGTGAGTAGGACTGGGTTTGTTCTGTACATCCTTGCAATCAAGAATTTCTAAAGGATTGTTGGCTTGGCCCCTATTCTACTGCAATCTCAGGTACAACAAAGACTGTTGCAACTCCCCTGATACAGCACCTGGACTCTGCCATCTGTGAGTGTACCCTGCTAAGTAGTGCCACCCCAGTCCTGGAAGTAAGGTGCTCTGCCTTCTATGGTTTTCATCAGAACCACCACAAAGCAATGCAAAATGAAGCTAGGCCCGAAAAGCCTCACTGCACATCTCTCCAGGATCAATGCAAAGCGATGCCAAAGGCTGCAAAGCCTCGCCATCCATCTTCAAGCAAACAACGATGGAAGACGCAAAGCCTCGCAACACAATGCCGCACAGACAGCGCACTAGGATTTAAGGTACTCTGTTCAGTGGGCCCAAATGGGTCCCTGTAAGTGGCATGTGCGCCATTGCATTAAGCCTGAACTTGTGACTTTGTTTCAGTCCAGCATGACCAGATGACCACTGGTGGCACTTTTCGCTTCTGTGTGCTATTTTCCCCCAAATCTTTAAAATTGCATATCTCAGGATCTATTTATTGGATTTTTGTCATTTTGGACTTGTTTTACTCAATAAAATATTCTCCATTTGTGTAACTTGATGTTGAGTCTTTTTGTGGTGTCTTTTACTGTGTTACTGTAAATAAGTGTTGCAAAATATTTACACATTGCCTCTTAAGTGAAGCATGACTGCTCTGTGCTAAGCTACCATGGGGTGAGTACAGAGGTTAACTTAGGTTGGGTATCGAACTTACCCTAACTAGGATTGTGGTCTCAACTTGGATAGGGTGCATACCTCTGCCAACTACAGACCCAATTTCTAACAAAAAGCATAACAACCTAAAACATATTCAATGTGCTACCCTAGGATAGCGTAGAGTAACTCTGAGTCTAGAGTTTCTTAGAGAGAAGGGGCGCTGCATATCTTTCTGACCGCTCAGGCTGTTGCTGTTCAAAGAGCCGTTTAATGTGAAAGTTTGACATGTGCTAGTGGTAGCAGCCTCCTTTGAGATATTTGGCTCTTATCAGCACCAGAAAAGGTGCATCATCTACTGTGAGTAACAGCAACAACCAAGATCATCTTTAGATGGTATCTGGTAAGAACCTAGGATGAAAGACCTCTCTACCTAAGGGGTCAAGTGGTTGTTGTTAAATACTGACCATTATCAGAGATGATATAGTTTCAGGAGTGTAGGTAATAGATTACCGACACCAGAAGAAGGTTTCTAGACATGTCTTTAAGAAGATGGGAGATGAGGGGACATCAATTCGAACTACACATCTTTGATTAACTAATTATTTATGGATGTTTCTTGATGGCCCGACATATTGATAAAGGAACACGTGTTGCAGAGTGTGGCCCTCATTATGATTTTGGTGGGTGGTAGAGGCCGCTTGCCAAAACTCTTTGGGTCAGAAAACCACCACTCTGGTTTTCCACCCACTGGTCCTAATACGAGTTTCCAGCGGGGCCAACGGATGGAAACAGCATTTCCACCAGTTGGCCCAGCAGGAAACGGGCCACAACATTGACGGCGGCTCATAATCGAGCCGGCGGCAATGTTGCAGTGCATTGCGTACAACAGCACCCGTTGTACTTTTCACTGCCTGTAATTCAGGCAGTAAAAAGCACGACGGGGCAGTATATGGGGGCCCGTGCACTGCCCATGCCAAGCGCATGTGCAGTGCAGGGGCCCCCTATCTCCGCCAGCCTCTGTAGGGCATTGGAACCTCCGTGCAGAAGCCGGCGGAGAGGGGACTCTTAATTCCGAGGGAAGCTCTGTTTACAGCGCTGCGCTGGAGGATTAAGACCACTGGCACCACCAGGGTGTCGACCAGCGGCAACCTGGCGGTGCTGGCGGTCGGACCATGGTGGCTCCACTATAGTCATAATATGGAGACCGGTCACTGCGAGTCTAGCTTTCCCAGGACTGACAGGCTCGTAATTACGGCCAGGGTGTCGGATCAAGGGTTTTATCTGGGTCATCATGAGAATGCCTTGGCACTCTCTCAGTTCTATTAATAAGGGTGGACAACATTCATGTTATTGTTTATGACAGATAGTTGACAGACTTTGGGAGGATTGTTGTCCAAGAAGTAGCTAGGAGCCTGACCAGAATGGAGTCGGACCTTAGAGGCTTTTCTTCATCTTTACCAAAGTTCTCTCATTACGTTTTTTTGGGGAAGAGGGAGAAGACTCAATGATGTATTTTGTTGCCTAGCCAGAGTTAGCTATCCAGAGTAAGAATGTACTTTGCTTGGCTTGAGGCTACGCACAGAGTTGTTTTGATGCGGTGTGTCTGGTAATTTTGTTCTACCCCAGCTTCTGTGCCTCCACAACCCATTATGTAATGCTTTTAGCAACTTTATCTTGTGGACGCACTGAACTGAGAGCCCCCTTAAACAAAGGATTTTGCCATGCCGTTTTCTTGGAATACAGGGTGTGGTCTAGTGGTGCATCATCCAGCTAGGCTCCAGTCCGGTCTCCCTTTTTCCTGAAAGACTAGTGCCCAAAAAATTAAAGCCTCTAATTTGGAGGTTGAACCTTGTATCGGAGCCTATTTAGGTGATTTTCCTCTCTGTTTATGATTTTCATCAAACATGTGATGAACTCATTTTTTTTTTAACCAGTCTAACTCTGAATAGAAATATCACAAATCCATTACACCATCAGACAAGTTCTAGGCTGCCCTACTTCAGGAAAAATCCATGAAAAGTAGTGTAATAACAACATGAAAACAATGATTCTAACTCTATCATCCATAATCTACAACCAGACTTTGTCAATTCCAAACACACTTATGGAAGATCTCCAAAGCACCTTAGATGAAAGTGAGCAAATAGTTTTAAAACACCTCATTTCTCTGCTGCGTATGATACAGTGGTGCACCTAAACCATTTGAAAGGACTAAATAAATGGGTCCCCGTTGGAGTCAGCTTCTACTATGGAGGAAGGACATGAGCAGAGTGCAGTAGATAATATTTTTTTCAATATGATGGGTATAGGAAAAATACCTCATCCATGGTCACTCCCATTTGTTTTGTGGACGGATGCTGCTGTTTTATGACTCTGTGCACTGGGACTCTGTTAACCAGACCCCAGTGCATGTGCCCTGACTCCTAAAACATGTTGAAATTTGTTATACTCCTAATTGCCATATTTAACTTAACAAGTCCCTAGTATATGGTACAAAGTGTACCCAGTGCTTGTAAGTTAAATGTCACTAGTGGATTGTAGCACCTGCCATCCATTACAGTGACAGTGTAAACATGGCTTTAGACCCCCTAATTTGGTCTGACCATGACAGTATAGCAACTGCAACTCCATCTGTCAAAATAAAACCTTCCTATTAAACAAGTCAGCCTTAAGTAGGCCTCATAACCTACGAGGCATAGTGAATGCTATTTAAAGATAGAATGTAAGAAACATGGTTAATGGTTGAGGGTTGAGAAACCCTACTCAAGCAACCACAATCCTTGTCAGAATGAAGTTACAAGCAAACCCCAAATAAAAATGTGTTAAATACTCTGGTAGCTTGACACAGAGCAGTCCGGGTTAACTTAGAAACAGTGTGTAAAGTATTTATGGTGCACCTTAAACAGTAATAAAGTGAAATTCAAAGCATATGAAAAATCCCATACCTTATTAAAGAAAACAAGACCAAAACTTCAAAACTCCAATCAGTACAACAGGGGATATGTATTTCTAAAGATTTTAGTGAGTACAGAGCTAAAAAGCACAAAATGCCAACTGTGGTTATCTGGTCACAAGTTCAGGCTGACAGCGATGGAGTGCGGGCTGGTTACAGGCTCCCACTTAGGCTCACTAAACAGGACTTACTTTATGCCTTGGTTGCAGAGTGCTGAGATGTCCTGCGTCGAGGATGCATTGCACAGTAGAAGATATGCATGGTCCTTGTTAGAAATGCATTGTGCAGCATCAGTTCTGAGCTGCTGCAAGGCTGTGATGTGAGATCTTGCATTGTTGTTGAGGATGTCGTAGACAAGGGGCTAGCAATACGAGGCCCTGCATCAGGGATGCCCGGAAAGTCCACGTACCAGAGACAATGCATTGTTTCTGTTTGGGGTTGAACCATGCAGCAGAGAAGATGCGTTGGTTCTGCTGGATCTACAGATAGGCTTGCAGAGCACCTTCAGGCCAACGTCAAAGCATCCAGGACTGGGGTGGCACCATTTGGCAGGGTAGGACTCAGAGTTGCAGAGGGCAGGTACTGGTTACAAGAGACTTGCCCTTGGAGTCATGCTGGTGGTCCTGGGTACAGGTTACAGGTCAAGTCCTTCTCAACCAGCCAAGAGGGCAGCAGGATTGCAGGTCAGTACAGCAGGGCAGCAGTCCAGCGGAGTGGTAGTCTTTTTTCAGCAGCACAGCAGTCCTTCTTCCTGGCAGTCTTCCACCGGTCCAGAAATGTACTGCAGAGGTGGTGCCTGAGGTCCAATATTTATAACTGGTGCCTTCTTTGAAGTGGGAGAAGCTTCTAGAGAAATCCATTTGACGTGATCAGGTTTGCTGCCTCACGGGCTTTGTAACCAGACTAACTACACTTGATATGCAATCATTTGTGTGAAGGCACAACATGGCCTATTCAGGTTTAAATAGGGCTGTGCCCAGCTCCGCTCCTCATCCTTTCTGTAATGGCCCATCCAGGTCCACCTAAGCTCTCTATTGTATTCGGTTGTCTGGGAGGACTCCACAAAGACTAACAGCCAACTACACCTAGTCATATAAACCAGAGAGATGCTGCAAGCACTAAATGGCTAAGGCAGGACCATGCACAAATTTTCAAAGTGGCATTTTCAAAACTGTAATTCAAAATCTGGCTTTACCATAGGAACATTTTTATTTACAATTCCCAAGACACCAAACATGAACTGTTTACATGTTCCCATTTGGAAGTTATCTTTATTAAATGTCATAAGTTAACTTCAATGTTGCACTATGGAAGAGGCAGGCCTTACTGTAGTGAAAAACAAATTTTGAAGTTTAAGGGTCTTTAACTATTACGATATAACTTAAAAGTATGTCATACTTTTTAAATACATTGCACCAGTGCAACCCTGAGCAGAACGACCACATCACCTCTGCTGCATGGACTTTCCCAGTGCCAGGACTTTGCATCACTCTTTCAGCCTGCACCCTCATCAGAACCAGTGCTGCGCAATACATCGCTGATGCAGGCCCTCACATTGCAAACCACTTGTTGACAGCATCCTCAACAATGAAACAGGTCTCTACATCACAAGCCCTGCAGCTTCTTTAGAACCAGCTGATGTGCGATGCATCTCTGACGTAGGACTTAGCATATCAAGCTCACTTATCGACAGCCTCCTTGACAGATGATGCACAACCTTACATCTCAGTCTCACAGCTCCTCTGCACCAATGTTGTGTGACACATTTCTGAGCAGGAACTCCCTTCCTGTTGCCTGCACAATGCTTTCTCAATGTGGGGCCTAACTAATGTGCCCGCACTCTATCACAGTCGACCTCGACTTGTGACTTTGTCCCAGTCCAGTGTGACCAGATATCCACAGTTGACACTGTGCTTTTTAGTGCTATATTCACTGAAATCTCTGGTTGTTCTAATTGGACTTTTGTCATTTTGGTCTTGCTTTCATTTATTAAAGCTTACTCTATTTTTCTAATTCTGTGTGTGTTTTTTCTTATGTTGTGTTATCACTTTACTACTGTTTGAAGTGCTGAATAAAGACTCTGCTTCTAACTCAACTTTCACTTGGAAGACCGGAATACCAAAATGACCCCTGTTCCACAACACTCAAAAGCTTGACCAACATCAGACTCACAGAGTTTGTCTCAGAACCAACACACATGGCAGGACACATGCTGGACCCGATTTTCACCACAAGTGACAGCATCAAATAAAACAACATTACACTGCTCACACATCCATCATCCACTTCCAAATCAACTTAGCTCAAGTCAACACCCCTACCTTGTTTACCATTCTAAGCCACAGCTGAGTCAAAATTACAGAAGAGGACTGGCTCTGCATCCTCAGCACCGATCATCCTAGCCCCTCAGATAACCTCAACAAGGACGACTCCATTGCACCCATCAAATCCAACAATCATAGTAAACAGGCCAGCACAGAAGACCTCTGAGACACCAAACAACACTATAAACAGTTAAAAAGGAAATGAAGAGAAAGCCACTACAGCACTTACAGAACTACCTGCAAGGCTGCACTCGGACACTATCACCAGCAAATAAGAGTCACCAAGAAAAAGCACTAGAGGGCCACCTCAAAGGAGGCTCCAACAACTGCAAGGAGATCTTCTTGATCATGAAGTAGTTCACCTCACCCTCAGCCACTGTCAACATTGTTGTCTCCCAATATTTATGTGATAACCTATCCAACGTCTTCCACAGCAAAATTGCAATCATCTACAGCAGTTTTGCACATCAACCCAATACCAGACAATTCAACGCTAACCTACTCACCACCAATCAAGATGGCCACCTGACCAAACGGACAACCTTTACCAGAAATGAGAGAGAAGCAAGCATGTGAACCATCAACTCAGGGGCCTCAATGGACCCATGCCCCTCCCACATCTACAACCTAGGAACAGCACCAATCAGTACCACCCTCATCCACATCATCAACACGTCCAACACTTTCCTGGGTGAATGTAAACTTGCAGAAATCAACACACTCCTAAAGAAGCCGACAGATGACACAGATAAGTAGAACAACTTGCGACCCATCTTCCTGTTCCCCTACTCAGCCAAAGAGATTGAGAAGGCCATCAGCAAGCAACTCGCAACCCATCTTGAACTTTACCTTCTTCTAGATAACACTCAAGCAGGATTCAGAAAGAACCACAGCACTGAAACAGCTCTCATGGTGGCCACTGACAACATTCAAATCATGTTGGATCAAAAAGAAACAGCTGCATGACCATGGCAGCAGAATAGATGTGAGCAACTGTCTGAATCTCAACTCAAGTCTGATGTACTGCTTTGGCAAGAAGAACTCTCCATGGGACTCCACCTGGTGGCAGTCGGAGGTAAGACCAGCTCCCACACTCATAGACCATGGAAGAAATCTAGGAATCATCCTAGACGTCAAGCTCAACATGACAGTTCAAGTCAATGCAGTGAGCACCTCCTGCTCATGCTTGCTGCAATAGATCTTCAATTGGTTGCCTCAGAACACCAGATGGACCATCATGCAAACACTCATAACCAGCAGGTGGGAGTATGGCAACATTTTCTACACCAGAATCTCCAACTAACTCCTACAGGGACTCCAGACCATCCAGATGCCGCCACAAGACTCATACTTGACCTCCCATGCTGCACCCATATCACACAGCATGTCACAAAGCTTACTGGCTCCCCATTCACAAGCGCAGCCAATTCAAAATGTTCATTCACATGTACAAAACCCTACATAACACAGGACCTGAATATCTTAACCTATGCTCTGCCTCACTCTCACACACACTCCCCGCATTTGCAAAAGCAAAACTGGATTTTGCCTATTCTACATCGCACCAAAGACATGAAACAACCTCCTTCAAAACATCAGAGCCTCTCCTCACCTCTCGAGTTTCACATGAAACTGAAGACCTGACTCTTCATATAAGCACTTTGGGGACCGCATACACATACACACCTGCCCAAGCACCTGTATACTCTCTCAGATGATTAGTGCGCTATACAAATCGACATAATATATCAGAACTTAACCTTGGCCTGTGAGCTGTTTATATCCTACCCTAGGGATCACTTATATGTATTTAAAGGGAAGTTTGGGCTTGGCAAAAGTTTTACTTTGCCAGGGCACAATGATAGTTCAAAACTGCATGCACAGGTTTGAATGGCTGGCCTAAAACAGATTTGCAAGGCTACTCCAGTGGGTGGCACAATATGTGCTGCAGCCTCACTAGTAGCATTTAATTTATGTCCCTTAAGTACATTTGGTACCTCTTTGCTAAGTCATTTTAAGGATAGTAAGTATGCCAGTTGGGTGTAACACAATGTTACCATGCATAAAGAAGAAAGGACAAGCACTTTGGCACTGGTTAGAGTGGTAAAGTGTGCAGAATCCTAAAGTCAACAAAAGAAATTCAGTAAAACAGAAGGGGAGAAGTCAACAGCTTTAGGGAATGACCACCTAAGGGTTTCAGATCTACCATTAATGCTCTTCCTAAGGATGCCACAAACTTCAGATATGGTGTTTATCAATGGTAACTTCGGTGTGCCCTGATAATGGGAAATTCTCCATTTGTCCCCCCATGTGTGCTCTCAAATGTAGGTCCTTGACTTCTCCCACATATGTTTTGACTGGTGGCAGCTAAGCTTTGTTTTTGGGGTGCCTAATTGCACCAATGAGAGTCCCCTTCTGGCCTCCTCATGTTAAAGTGAGCTGAGCCACCTAAGGTACAAGAGGACCATTGTCTGTCTTTTTTATTTTTAAATGAACTGTTTATGTGAGTAATAGCTGCTGTACACAACCATTTGTGAGTATCAGTATACAAGAGAACAGTAAAACTATGTGCAAACATGGTAGCCCTCAGTGCTCTAAATGCACATATAGAAGTGCAGGTACTCTTTATTTAGAGTACCAGTTTGCTCCTGAGAAGTGCCGGTACTCATCCATTGTAATGTGTCGCGACAGTGCTGAGAAGTGCAGGTATTCTCCCCTTCAAACTAAAGAAGTGTACGTACTCAGTACCGGACAGTACCTGCCCATTTAAAACACTGGTAGCCCTGCCTTTAGGGCCAACCCCAATTTTACTCAAACATTGCCATTGTTAAAAGTAAATGTGCAAGATGGAGTATGAGTGCTTCCCGAAAAAGACAACACAATCCCCTGTCCTTTGATGGCCAGCTGTGTTTTTTCTGGAGCGTGATCCTGGAGCACCTGCATATGTACTAGGTAAAGACTCCTTACATACCAGATATCTGAGGAAGGAAATGAAACACTAGCTGGCTGGACTACCAAAATTGTGGAATGCATTGGTCAATGATTGGACATTGAGTCTTTGCCAACTTTGTGAATATAACCTGGGCTGTATTGGAGCTTACTATTTATTTTCTTAATGTGGAGTTGTGTGAACCACGTGTTGCCAAATGGTGTAGAGCAAGCATGTTGCCCACTGTCTCCAAGCTGGGACAAAGCTAAGGGCCTGGTCAGGCTCTGTTTCCCTCCTCTACTTCTGACCTCCTGCCCAGCAGGGAAGCCACAGCCACAATAGAAAAGAAGGCCTGAATATGGCCTGACCCACTAAGCACCCTAGGATGGAGGAGGGCTGCAGAGTATTCAACCGAGTAAGACCCCAATGTTCATGAATAACATAGAACCCCTCATATCTCTTGCCAGTGATGGATAGACTGCCCAATAAATCATTTCCTGCCAGTGTATTGGCAGATTTTTAATTCAGTGTGGCAACAGCAGCCCTCTTAATAGCAGGTTTTATGTTGATCAATATTATTATGGTTTCCTATGATCTGCTTTGTATGGTGGTCCTACACTTATGTGGCTTGCTGGCTGAATTGGAGGGTTCCGAACTATTTGCACTGGTCTGGTGCCTTTTCAATTCTAGGTACATTCTATGCTTCATGGAAAACAAGGCTTCACAATCAGAACTTTTCAGACATCGAACAATGTTTAATTAGTGCTACTGGTTTTAGTTGTGCTTACATCTGCTATAACTCTTTCCTGGTAATCTCACACCATTTTGCTTTTAGTTTTGTATGATTATCGGATCATTTTACTATTTAATAAATGAATCAGTGTGGTGTTTGGCATAGTGCTTTGTTATACATTTATTTGTTTTAATTTTTTTTTTACAGTAAGGGGCAGATTGATGGAAAGTGGCGCTGCACAATGTGCAGAGCCACTTTCCCTGCACCCTTTAGCACCCCCCTACCGCCACCATTCACAGGGTAGGGGGCAGTGGGGTCATTTCTCATGACCCTATTGATGTACTCTGCAGGAGTGGGGCCAAAATATTGAGGCTACTCCTGCAGAGTACATAGGGCCCCATTCTAAAGAATGGGAGCCCCCTTTTCACGTCTGCTCTTGAGCAGGCATTAAAAGTGGCATAAAAATGGAGAAAGGAAATTTCATAGATTTCTTTGCATAATTTTTCTGGCTCCCCCTAATGGGAGAATGCCCCCTTTGCATATATTATTCCTGGCGCAGGCATAATGTAGCACAGAATGTTACAGAGTGGCGCAATGCATGCATTGAGCCACTCTGTAAATACGGCAGGGGATTTCGGCCTCGTTGGGCCACATTAACGTCAAAAATGGTGTCGTTAATGTGGCACAAGGTGGCCCTAGGCCATTATAAATATGCCCCTAAGTCGGTTAAGTTTGGATGCGGTACTATTAAGAGTTGTGTACTCACAAGCCTCGTCTCACCCTTTACCATGGGTCATCCAAAAGTGGTCTGGCTGGAGGCATGAGGTAGAAGTTAGAAATTACAGAAGGATTTCGGTATCATCTGCTTACAGTGGATGTGAAAAGCAGAAGGGTGTGATGATGTCATGAAGGGGAAAGGGGAAAGCGAGAAGATGAGGGGGCACAGGGCATGAGCCCTGAAAGCCACCATCCAGTCGGTATCTGAGGATGGAGAGCTCTAATAATTCAGATCAGCATAGGAACAAAGCAGCTAAAATAAAAACTCATTAAAATTGTGTGAAATGTTTAGCATATTGCTTTTGTGTTAATTGCCATTGCCCACCAAAGGTCGTAAATAATCAGAAAGAGTGTGAATTAACTGTTAATTCACCAATACACTTAAATAATCATTTGAGCAATGTGTCTCAGTCACATGAATTGTGCATTAACTGTGTGCAGAAACGCTCGGAAAATGGCATTGACGTGCCAGATTCTTTTCTATACACCGGTGATGTATTGAGCACAGCATCGAGTTTCTCGCAGACTGAATCTGCTTGTTTTTCCTTTCTGATTCATCATTAGTTAGCATAAATTATGACTGTGGATTGTGATCATGACGCACATGTTTTTCAAAGAAGAAGGCATTATCCAACAAACAATTTTAGTGGTGTTTCACCAGCATGCTAGGTCTGAATATAATTGAAAACTGGGATGCATGAATCGTCTTTTTATATTTATGAAATACGAATACATTAGTTTACCATATTATAATCATCCTTTTTTTTTCGTTATCAGTGTTTATGGAAATAAACATTGAATCAAATCAATAAGGCTTGTCTTATTTTTAACAACTAATTATTTCTACTGGAATTACAAATTTTATTTCATTGGGTGAAGTCCTAATATTTTAGACGCATTTAAGTCTAAGCAAAACACCCAAGTATGGAGCAGTAGAAAGGCCGTTTTTAACTTGCGAACTTTTTATTTTCGACATACACAACAATGTGGAATTAACCATCAGTAAAGCCATTATCAAATGTTTTTACTGCATTTCTGATTGAGAGTTAGCAGCGGTTTGTGTTGGAGGTAAACTGTCACAGTTTTTACATTTGATAATGTGGCAGTTCAGCAATAATAATGAACTACTCAATATGTCAATATGTAGGGTGAATAGAAATGCTTGGCGACCCACCTACTGTGCATATCTCTAATTATCACTGTCCCCTCACTTTCGGGATAACGTAGTTTAATTTTAGAACCTACCATGTCATTATGGATGTGGGGAGCACAAATTGTTTTTTCAGAACTGATACTGTCCAAAATGTGTTGCAACATGAGATGCATACAGTTATGCAAGTTCTGGAGTAAGACCGAAGAGGAAACTGACTTCAGCATTGTAGTACAGAAGTATCAATCCATCATTATAATTGTCCAACGCGCACACAACTGTTAACGGTCACAACACAAAAATATTTCATATAGTTGCGGCGGACATTAAGGATGCCTTCTTGGCTTAGATCAGTGCTATGTTATTAAAAACAAATCAGTTGAAATGATGCTTCCATCACAAAATGTAAACATAAGAACTACATCTATTTCACTTCCCCCATTTTCCTCCTAGACATCTGACATTTTGATATGTTTTGCTGCCTTATGAGCTCTCTAATGAGCCTCCAGCTGCATTTTCTGCCTTTTAAATTGAACTGCTTCCTGTATCAATTGACCTATTTCATTCTTTGATACAACTGCTGTTAAATGTGCATTAAAGGTTGACATAGTTGCCAAACGTTCAAATATTAAGTATACATATGCAGATGTTTCACTCTCAGCTGGAAAAGGGTAACCTGCTTAACAGCATATATTGGTGCAAAAGAGACTATAAATCTGTATATATGAAATAGGGAAAATATTTTCAATAAATTGTTTTGTGCACAGGCCTCTGAAACCTGCAATTTAATATGTGGTCTCCAATGGAAATTGTTATAGTTAGGACCATGTCCCCATAGGAAAATTATTTTTTCAGTTGCCTATTACTTTGGCACCATTTGATGGACCTTCTCAAAACTCTCCCCCTTCCTCTAAAGTTTTTAGGGTGATCCATTAAGTGGGGGATGAAAAAAAGGGGGTATCTCAAAACATGTTTTCCTTATTCATTTTTCTATGGGAAAATTGAACAGTGATACTGCAAAAACTGCTGAATGTAAGTATCACAAATTTGACATTAAGCTAGATCTTGATCTAGAAAGCATGTGTTTTATGATTTGGTTCAAATCAGCAGATTTTGAGAAAACAAGGCAGAAAACATTGTACATTTCACACCGTGGTGGGATCAGCAGAGCTGACAGATCTTGAAATAAGATTTGATTGACTGCTGCCACATCAATAGAGATGTGGCAACAGCCAATCTAGTTTTTAGGGACTCTGACCCAGTCCTGGGAAAAAGAATCCCTCCTTAAGCCAAATAACATTTTTTTAAAAATGTTTGTGCAAATGCAGAGGATGTGGGCTGGAGCTGGCAAAATCAATTAGTTAGGGGGGGGAGCATGCGGCTTCCATCCCTGACTCTCTATGAGGTCCCAGGGACCAAATCCATAAGGACCTTTTAAAGCTTTAGGGGACTGATTGTGCATAACCCTCTCCAAGCCTCTATGATGCCTTGGGGACCCCATCACTCAAGGGAGTTGTACAATATAGGGTATGAGGGACAAGCTCTCTGAACCTGCCGAGGCCTCAGGGACCCCATCCCCCGGGTTGGAATTTTGATAACGGGAAGTGGAGCATGCTTGGGGCCCCTTTTCCCAAAGAATGACTCTGGGGACAATGCCAGCACTCTTCCAGCCAGGGAAAGCAACTTTACGGGATGGAGCAAAGTAATGGAGGTGGGTCCTGCCATCACTACTCTAAGTGCTGACTGCGAAGCTGGCCTAGACTACAGGTGCATTAAGCCCCCCTTTGCAACCTTCAACAATGAAGACATTGTGGGTAGCCCAGTTGGGCTTCAGGACACCCACTAATAAATGAAGAGGCCAGCTCCAGCCTAGGAACTGGCCCCTAACTTTCTTTAAAAAAAATGTGTAGATGCCCTGGGTGGGCACCAGGGCACCCAATTTATTTTTATTTTTTAAAGAATAATATATGAGCGTCAGGATCTACTCATTTATTATTCACTGCTCCCATCTCATAACTCCTTGAAAGGGCTTTTTACTTATAAGTGGTGGAGCCTGTAGGTTCCCCCAAATGGCGTAGGGGAACCACCAACCTTTTTTCCTAATGTTGTGAGGGCTGGTGGCTGCCCCTGACCAACATAAAAAAATAAAAAAAATACACAGTATGTCTCCTGAGTCATTAAATCCATGGCCACTGGAAAGCAAACCATATTTTGTTAAAGGCCGAAAAAATGTTATACGAAAGACTCAAAGATAAGTAGATGTGTTTTGAATTTTTTGACAATCACTTTTATTAAGCATTACAGTGTGTGAATTTATAAAGTACACAATTATAATTATCGGTGACTTTGTGTCAAAAACAATAGGTCTGCTTTATATATGTTGATATGCTGATCCCTTGATAAAGCCAATAGGCTCGCCTTTTTTAGTGTAGTGTTCTGACCCTTTGACAAAGACAGTAGGTTTGCCTTACTTTATATAACATCCCTAATATTGTTAGAACACATATCCGTGCATGTCCACCTGGGTTTGGTACAGGGCCTGCCATGCACAGTGAGAGTTTGGGTGCCAGCAGATTATTTGGTAGAGGGGGTGGCCAAAGGCCATGCACAGCTGGCAGTTGGGCACCAGCCGGAGGACAGGCACAGGCCAGTCCTTGTGTCCAACCCCATGCCTCAAATGGTAATGGACATCTTGATTTATGTTAAAAAGCCACAGAAATTCACTAAAAAAATGAATTCAATGTTTGTTAAGGGTTAACCACTAAAGTCACTAATTTATCCTGAGCTCACCCCCTGGTAGCTATGGAACAGAGGAGAGAGCTTAGCTTGGAAGCAATGTGTATAGTAGATATGGACCAGGTACAACCCAATCGAAGGATTAACTTGGGACTCACTTGCTGGATCCTTTTGGCATCTTTGCCTGGTCAAAATTACTTGATTCACAGTTAGGCACTTTTTTTGGAGCTCAGATTCCTCCAGTAGTACCAATGCCTCAATGTCCAAGGATTTATTGTCCAAGCAAGCACTAAGCAGTGAAACGCACCTTGGTCAGATCGGCAGACCTCTGTGGTCTTTGGAGCTAAAAAGTCCATGATTTTTCAGGTGTGGTAGCAAAAGAAGTCCACGATGATACAGCCAAGGGTTCCAAGACACCATGATAAGTATTTGGGGGTCAGGACTCACTCCAGCAGAGGCCATGGTCAAGGCCAGTTGGAACTGGTCCGCTGGAAATCTTCAGGAAAGCACTCATATAGCTTGTTTTGCCCCTGTAGCTTGAATGTGAGGTCAACCTTTTGATCCCTATTTTGTTTTGGATACGAGAGGTAGCCGATCCTGTCTTTTGGGGCTTCTTTCAGGTCCAGACAGAAGATTCAGTCCTCATCTGATTTTCATCAGGTCAAGTAGTATTCCTAGGAGGATGCTGCAGATACCAAATTTATGCCTGGTACTGGTTTGTGGGTGAGATTGACTCTTATATACTTCCTCACCAGTAGGGTAAAAGTTAACAGGGGTTGCCCTACCCAATTTTGCAGTATTTGCTGTGTGACCTTCTTCAAACAATCCCACAGTGCCCCAATATACCTAAATCAAAGACAGTGAAACCCTTCTCCCCTCGTTTAGAACTGTGTGCCCACCTCAAAGTTGTTGTCTGAGAAATAAAACACTTCTCTCTGGTCACTTGAAACCAGTTTTGGGGACAGCTCCCCCTCCATACTGGGACTGGAGTCTGCCTGAATGGGAGAAAACAAGAAGGGACTTGCCAAGGTCTCATCTGACATCTGCTTGTGACAGTGGAGGCCCCTTTGAAGTAAATTAAGTTCCTTGGCACTGCTCAAATACTGATCCTGCCAGAGGAACAGAAAGCACCTCCCACACACAGGCCTTTGTCTTTGCTCTGCGAGCAGTTTCAGGGCTTAAGCACCGAGGGATTTGCAGCTGTACTGATTTTCAGATAATGCCACATACAAAGGAAGAAACAATTACAGCCTTTGGTAGTAAACAGTGTTTATTGCATATTTCTGGCATAAACAATGTACAGCCTTCTATACCACTAAGATACACCACTGATGGCCTGTGAATTTAACTGAGGAACATGGTTTGTGCATGTAGGCAGCACAACCAATGCACATCTTATCGCTGTTTATTGTGTGTGCTACTTAAATACATAAAATGAAACTGACAGCTGTTGACTAAGGATCATGTTTCTTCTGTCGTGTGTACAACGCAGATGAAATACATCTTCCCAGTATGTTTAGCCAGACATTCTGTTATGACTTTGTATTTGTCTTTTAAAACTGCATGCTGAGTTGCAGTGTCTGTGTGTGCTACCTCTGGACATTAAATATATTCTCTAGCCTCGGCCAGTCAACCATGATTTATATTTGTATAATTGACATAGTACATAGTCTGCAGACTTGTGCTGTGTGTAATACGCATTTATCTGTAGCCTTTTCATTTGGACTACATTTCTTGAATGCCAATGGTCTGTGATTTTGCAATATGACACATCATATTCTATCCATGTGTTTACTACACTCAGATGTGCCATGGACATGTGAAGACTTTGGATATTCACTGTGCTTCTTTCACTGTGTATAGGAAATGACACGCCATGTATGTTGCCTTGGTTTCATACTGTGTGCGTGTGTGTGTGTGTGTGTGTGTGTGTATATATATCTGTATATATATATATATATATATATATATATATATATATATATATTCCAACAAAAACGCAAAATAAAAATATAGCATGCTCAGGATTCAGGGAAAGTGAAAAACATATTTAATCAAAGCACAACGTGTTGCGGCTGACACTGCAGCCTTGGTCACGTGATATTCACCACCAATCCACCATTGCTAAATACTATTCATCCATAGACATAAAAATAAGACAAAAACAGCAAATACCAGATAAAAGATGGAAAACTATAGAGTCACAACCTCATTAAAAATACATCAAGGTTATAATAGCTAGTAAGATCTGTACCAGTACACACAATTGTCAGATATATAAATAAATATATATAAATCTATAAATATATAAATATACAAATATATATTTATACAACCATGTAACCGTATAAATAGACATATATTGGGGTAAATTATCATGCAGAGGCGGAAGGTAAAGTTGTACCATATAGTGGTAGTCCACCGGACTATTATATCATAATAAAATATTATCACTTATAAGCCCAACTGTGAACTAAAACCACACGATGTAAGGGATAATTCAAATAATAAAACCTTAATCACAATAACTGCAATAGTAGTACCCCATATCACTTTCTACACAGTTGATATTAATGGGACAGACCAACTATATCAAACAAATTCTTTTATCATTTTCTTATCTCAGAATCTGCACTGACAACACCCAATAACGTGCAATGTAGAGAGAGCGGTGGCAAGTGGAAATCAGCATAAATTCCATCCGACCCATTAAATCTGAAAAGACATATAAAGAAATAAATAAATACATACATTTAATCAATTTACCATATGTCCCCCAATCTAATCAACTACTAAAAAACATTATCATAGAAAATATACTAATTGAAAAAACTGAGATAAAATCTCCTATTTACATAATCTATTGACATTCAAAACAATTAAGTTCTTTTAAATTCTTTTATATTCTTTTAAATTCATTAATGGTAGTCACTCCACACAATCCTATCTAAGGCATTATACCCTATTATGATTGTTTTTCAATTATCATATAAATGGGTATTCAATTCTTCCCCAATATTCAATCCTTTGGGTATCTTAGTTTCCAAGTCTAATATGTATTTTGACTCTTTTTTTCCTCAATGTTAGTTCTCTGTTACCCCCTCTATGGAATGGAGGGACATGATCAATGCCGAAGTAAGACAACTGGGTCCAATCAGAATTATGTTTTTCTTTAAAGTGCCTTGCTACTGGATAATGTTCATCAATTGAAGTTATTGCACGCATATGTTCCAAAATCCGTTTCTTAACACTGTGTTTAGTACTCCCAACGTACCACCTTTGACATGGACACTCCAATATATAGATCACAAATGGAGTACTACATGTTATAAATTGATTGATTAACCTGTTTTTACCGGGTTTACATAGTGCATATTGTTTGCGCATAACACTATTACGGCATGCTTTATAATGCCCACAGGGAAAGAAACCTTGTAACCCATGTTGTCTAAGTTGTGACATAGTGGTAATGTCATTAGATCTCAACATATCCTGTAAGCTACGTCCTCTTCTGTACGTAATCTGAGGTCTATTTAGTACTGAATCCCCAATAACTGGGTCACTTTTTAGTATCTTCCAATTCTTTGCAATAATATTCTTAATTTGTTTTGTGTCATCATTGTAAGTCATAAAATCAAGGGGATAAAAAGAACTGATATTTTATTTGACAATATTCCCAAACAAAAGATGGATGACAATGATGACACCAGACTTATTATGACTTACAATGATGACACAAAACAAATTAAGAATATTATTGCAAAGAATTGAAGATACTAAAAAGTGACCCCGTTATTGGGGATTCAGTACTAAATAGACCTCAGATTACGTACAGAAGAGGACGTACCTTACAGGATATGTTAAGATTTAATGACATTACCACTATGTCACAACTTAGACTACATGGGTTACAAGGTTTCTTTCCCTGTGGGCATTGTAAAGCATGCCGTAATAGTGTTATGCACAAACAATATGCACTATGTAAACCCGGTAAAAACAGGTTAATCAATCAATTTATAACATGTAGTACTCCATTTGTGAGCTATATATTGGAGTGTCCATGTCAAAGGTGGTACGTTGGGAGTACTAAACACAGTGTTAAGAAACGGATTTTGGAACATATGCGTGCAATAACTTCAATTGATGAACATTATCCAGTAGCAAGGCACTTTAAAGAAAAACATAATTCTGATTGGACCCAGTTGTCTTACTTCGGCATTGAACATGTCCCTCCATTCCATAGAGGGGGTAACAGAGAACTAACACTGAGGAAAAAAGAGTCAAAATACATATTAGACTTGGAGACTAAGATACCCAAAGGATTGAATATTGGGGAAGAATTGAATTCCCATTTATATGATAATTGAAAAACAATCATAATAGGGTATAATGCCTTAGATAGGATTGTGTGGAGTGACTACCATTAATGAATTTAAAAGAATATAAAAGAATTTAAAAGAACTTAATTGTTTTGAATGTCAATAGATTATGTAAATAGGAGATTTTATCTCAGTTTTTGCAATTAGTATATTTTTTATGATAATGTTTTTAGTAGTTGATTAGATTGGGCGACATATGGTCAATTGATTAAATGTATTTATTTATTTATATGTCTTTTCATATTTAATGGGTCGGATGGAATTTGTGCTGATTTCCACTTGCCTCCGCTCTCTCTACATTGCACGTTATTGGGTGTTGTCAGTGCAGATTCTGCGATAAGAAAATGTTAAAAGAATTTGTTTGATATAGTTGGTCCGTCCCATTAATATCAACTGTATAGAAAGTGATATAGGGGTACTACTATTGCAGTTATTGTGGTTAAGGTTTTATTATTTGAATTATCCCTTACATCGTGTGGTTTTAGTTCACCGTTGGGCTTATAAGTGATAATATTTTATTATGATATAATAGTCCGGTGGACTACCACTATATGGTACAACTTTACCTCCCGCCTCTGCATGATAATTTACCCCAATATATGTCTATTTATACGGTTACATGGTTGTATAATTATATATTTTTATATTTATATATATTTATTTATATATCTGACAATTGTGTGTAGTGGTACAGATCTTACTAGCTATTATAACCTTGATGCATTTTTAATGAGGTTGTGACTCTATGGTTTTCCATCTTTTATCTGGTATCTGTGGTTTTTGTCTTATTTTTATGTCTATGGATGAATAGTATTTAGCAATGGTGGATTGGTGGTGAATATCACGTGACCAAGGCTGCAGTGTCAGCCGAAATGCGTTGTGCTTTGATTAAATATGTTTTTCACTTTCCCTGAATCCTGAGCGTGCTATATTTTTATTTTGTGTTTTTGTTGGATTATGAATTACCGGCTTGCTCGTGCCGGTCTCTGCAGCACCCCTCTTGGGGCACATGAGTTTATCTCGAGCATTTGAAGTTTGATATATATATCTATACATATATATATATATATGTATGTATGTGTGTATATATATATATATATATATATATATATATATATATATATATGTCGTCCATAAACAAACTGCAGATCATGTTTTAAACATGTCTGTCATCACTCTGACACCACACTTGGCATTCAAGCTTAAGCTGCACACCATTAGTGGTGCATGTGTTTGGTGACACACTTTGCACATTATACATCAGACACCCCAAATCCAATCTACCCTTTGGCTACAGACCAGAGTAAACATTTAGTGCCCCCAGCACGTACCAAAAATAGCTTGCTGTCTTGATCTGTTTTGCTGAGGTATGTTGTAGACTCAGTACATATATATATTTTTTATTTTTGGTTATTTCCTTTTGCCACTACTATATGGCTATGACTCTACAGTTTGATTGTACCTCTTATTCTCTGTAGATTTTGGCATATTTCATGCTGTTTTGACGGTTCTAAGATGGCGCATGTTTGACCATTTCCTTAGATGGCCCCTACGGGCCTGTTTCTATGTTCATCGCATCACCTGTGGTGATTTGGTTTAAATAGGAGGCAGCTGGGGAAGTACGGGTTATTGCTCCTCGAGAGATCATCGTGCTGGTCATATGTCCTGGATCCTGTTGATACTGGTAGGCTAGCTTTGCTGAACCTTTGTGGATTGAATTATTTTATACCGTCTGGATTGTGTCATTTCTATCTGGCTCATGACTCCCCCCCCTGTTCCCTTGCAGTTAGCAAGTTGTTCCCTACCAGTTTGGTATCCTTGTGGGTTTCCCCTGTGGGTTACGTTTTTTAAACCATGTGAACTTGTAGGTAAGTCTGTAGTTAGCGTTTGTACATATGAGCAGATTTTTTCTTTTCTATCCTGTGGACTTTTCTGCCCTGTGCAAGCTAATGATTTCATTATGTTTGCTTTTAGAGTGAGAAAGCATAGCTTCATTTAGCTATACCCATGTGTTAGTCGTTCATTTTGGACTACAAATTTGAAGTTGGAGAGTGTTTAATCCAGCCTGCAAGGGATATCTAAGTTCTTTCATATCTAAGGTATTTTATCTTATTTTAATATAAACTAACTAGTCTTTTACTATTCTTGACTAGATTCTCTCGGTGGTAATCCAACACTTTTAGGCTATAGGTGATTCTATTTCTGCACTTTATCTAGTATTTTGCTGGACACTAATGGTGCTTTCCTTGGATCTTTAGATTTATTTACCTTTATTAAGCATTGGTTTTATAGATTTTGATCTTGGGCACTTTATCGGTGTTTTTTCTTAATTAAGTCACTTGAGTTGGTCTGGTTGCAAATCTGACATGATTCGAGCCTTCCCCCTATGCAAAGAATTGTAATGAATAATTTTGATGTTTCTTTGATAGGCAGATTACAAGATGTACGTATGCCAATTATACTGAATCATAAAGTCCTGATGAAGGTGTATTTATATTTTTCTTCACTCACCGAAACGCGCGTCGGCTTATAAATTGGCATGTCTTGAACATTGGCATGAAGTGTTTGAAATTGGCAAATTTGAAGCCCTGACCAGGATTGGCTACCATCAGGCCTGTAACACGAGAATTTGAATCAGGAAATTATAACCTAGAATTGGCTGTTATTATGTTGAAATTTATACAATCCAAACTACAACGCATAATTGTAGCATCAAAGCAGTAACTTTATTGTGCGGTTTAAATAGCCTCTCATGTATTAGGCGGTTGTAAATTTGTATGTATATTATTTTGTGATTTTGTTGGTTCTGTGTTATTTGTTTATTTTTGCGTATTTACTGGTATGTTATTTATGTTTTCATATATGTATGTTTCATTTAGGGTAGGGGGTTGCATTATAATTTTTTTGGTTGATTCTATGTTGATTATATTATGTGCGAACTGAATGTTTAATTAGCTATAATAAATATCTAAATTGAAATATATTGTATGTTGTATATTTGAATTTAAGATTTCCATTCCTATGTTTGCTATGTTAATGGAGAGTAAACTACGTTCTACTCATAGTAGACTCAGTACACTGCTTGTCACTGTGGATTGTGTATTCAACCCAGGTGCATATGAAGTACTAGTCCAGTAGTTCTACTCATTACTACAACGTGCTACCAAATGCTATTCCCAAACCTTCAGGTGAATGTCTTCATCTCTGCCTCTCCTGCCATTTCAGTGTGACAATCTCTGTCATGATGGTGAATATCTTACACGTAGGTTTTCATTTTTGAAGTAAATGTGGGTGGTACTGGAGGAGTGGCAAGAAAAATGTAAAAATTATACAAAAATGGGTTGGGTTAGTGGGAAATTAATGAGGAGTTTGGCATAAACATGGCAATACAAAATACACATCTACAAAAAGAGTAAGGGCCAAATTTGGATTATGGCGGTGGAGGTTACTACATCACAAATGTGACAGTTATCCCTTCTGCAGTATTACGATCCCATTATAGCCTACAGGGATCGTATTACGGTGGACGAGGTGGTAGTAAAAGATCTAAGTTAGGACCTAAGTCATTTTTAATTTGTAACATACACTTCTTGAGCTACGCCAGCTTTGAAGGCTTAAATTAACTCCAGTCTAGCCTTGAATTAGGCCAAGCACCAGGTATGCCCAGCCAATAGAACTACAACACTCGCCTTCTGAAAAAATCGAGATGTGGAAGTAAAATAACATTCAGTAGCTATTATTGCTCGAAAATAGTACACCTAATTTGAAGTTTGAATTTAAATTAATTAAAAAAATATCAAAAAAAGGATTACAATTAATTAAATATATACATTTCACCACATTTAATATAAATTAATCACAAACATCAATGTTAGTGAGGGTGGGTATTTTTTAATTGTTTATCAATAAATATAGTTACATTTAACACGTTCATTTACATTACTCAAATATTAAATGCACATTTAATCTTAAGAGTTGATGTTCTCTAAATTAGCTTATCATTTCCATCTGAATATTAGTTATTTAAAATTATTATAATTGTATATATTTTTAAATCAATAAACTATGGAATGTCCTTACTTTTTCCTGTAGGGAAATATTCACCAATGAGCAAAAAGTTACTTGCAGTATCTTTACCCTCCTAAATTCATTCATAGGATGCATCACCCACTCATTGAAGGGGGTGGGCAAATATAAATCTATAGCTAGGTGTAAATCTCAACTCAGATATGGTGAATAGCAAAACAACACCATGATTTACGAGTAGATTAACACATGAGGAGTAGATCTACACATGTAAATTTACCTTTCTGAATTTTACCCATTTCTTACAGCCTTAAGATGCACGTCATTTTATGCATGTGCCAGATAAAGTGTATACATTCTCTGTTTAGTTTGAAAAGAAGGTGGCCTTCCACTTTGGTCTATTGTTTGTGCATAATTATAGTGTAGCATTTACTGCCCACAGACTTCATGTGTGAATGGTGTTTTATACCCAGAGCATATGAACAGGACTTGCTTCCAAAACATGGCAATAATGTGACAACCTTACTGCTGGGGGATTTATTTCTCAGAGATTCAAAGAGACCTGCAATTCTGATAAGCATAATTTTCAATGGGTTTTCAGGAACTGTATGTGCCTGTGGATTCAAATTTCTTAGGGCCTGATTACAACTTTGGTGGTCCCACCATGAGACCGCTAAAGTCACAGGGAGGACACAACCCCCATGGCTGTGACACTCCCCCCGAGCATATTGCAATGTTTCTGCCAGGCTGACCAGTGGGAACATTGTATTCAGCATTTCCGCCAGGGTGATCGTGGGAACAGGGCTACGATATTGGTCTCTGCTCCCTTAAGGGAGCCAAGGCTAATATCATAGCACTCCAGCACACTCAGACTGTGCACTGTTTGCAAAGAATTCTGGCAGTGCTGGGCGGTCGAGTCCAGCACCGGCTTTCCGCCAGCCTTTCCATGACAGTGTCCCCACCAGGGAAAGGCTTGAAGAAAGTGGGGTTGTAATCATCCAGGCAGCGCTGAGTTCAGCCCTGTTGTGGCTGGTTACAACTCCAGCCGCCATCGACCCATCAGGCCTTCATTCCCAGCGGGGATAGCGGTCCAGGGTAATAATGTGGCGGTCAGACCATCACAGCGAGGCTGGCAGTCATGGGACCGCCAGCCTCATAATGAGGCCCTTAGTCTTTCACACCATTTTCCTATCTGACTCCTTTTTTTCTGTGACAGTTTTTGCTAATTTTGTATAGCTTACTGAATATAGCTTCACCAAGCCACAGACATAGGAATGGGACCTCTGGTTACTGGAATGTGGTGACATTTTTGTTACTGTTATGCAAATTGTTATGCTTAATGTTTAAAGCACATGAATCAACCTCAAGCCTTGTGTCCGGTGCAACCTGCCAACACTCCTTGATCACAAACCATGCCCTGTGCATATACTGCACAACACAAAAATCCTCTGTGTGCACTAGGAACAGGGCAAGACCACAGGCTAGGCATGTGTTACACACCAGGCTAGGCCTTATTTCATGGGATGTCATCTGTGATAAGTGTAATATGCAGAGCTTTGCATTGTGAGTAGTTATGGTTGTGTAGTTCATGGAGGGTGAAATGCAGGCGTTCAAGTATTTCGGAGCTTCGGGACGTTCATACATGTTTAAATTCAACTTTAGCATTGACATTAATATCAAAATTCCATTGCAAAAACCCACAGGAAAGTATCTTTCCATTATGATTTTTGCAGCCTTTGTCTAAAATTCCACAACTTGTGCCTTCATATCAGTCCGTTGTCAGGGTTCTGTCAACCTCACCTGGAACAGTATTGATCAAATACATGGACACATTCACCCGACACCCCTCCTTTCTGAGTTAAGGTAGTTATTAGGGATGCCAGTTGAATATTAGATCCATTATTTTTTTTTTTATTCATATGTATGTATTTAAAAAACCCTTTCTGAAAATCGCTGACTCAATCTACCTTTTGTACAAAAAGAAATAATAATAATAAAAATAACTAATACAAAATGATTAAAAGGTATTTTAAAATATAAGAAGTAGTAATGATGATTAAGCATTAATATACATCCTCCAAATTAACAATCTCTTATACAATTAGGTGGGAATTCATGGTTGATTTCTTTATCACATTAGGGGTTTACCACAGATTTAATAGCTGTATTTGGCACATGAGGAGTGCCATTATTATTAAGAGATATATGTACTTTAGGAACTACTGTTTTTTTTCATGACCACGGCAGTTGCATACTCTTAAATGTCATGTATTTGAGCTAAATGCATGTATAAATGATGTACATTATGAGACTATGCAATTCATAAAATGCATTATTATATAATTATATATTGATCACATAGCATATCTGTGTGCACGTATGTATGAAAACTACAAAATATTTGACAGTACAATATCATCATTATGATAAATATTTCAGAGCTCAGAGGGTAGTAAGCATAAAACACCTCTACCCAAATGGGCATTGACTATGCATCACAAATGGTAACACATACTTGATTGTGCAAGAATGTTCCAACATGTAAATGAACATAGGGTCTAGATGTAATATAATACTTTGTAACAATGACAGCATGCACTAAGCTAAATGTATTCTCAATAATATTGTACATACACATAAAGGTATTCATACTTATGTACATATATTAGTGTCTTTGTTTCTGTGGCACATGAAACACATGTATTTGAAAGCACATAGCTATTGGGTGTTGGACTACAGACAACATTCTGACCGATTCACAAAGGAAGGTTCATACTAAATTGAGTAACTCATTCCATGTGTATGCTATGCTTACCCACATGTGTAGTGTTTATAACTTTCATACATTTAATTGATTTGCATGTGCAAATCACAGATTCTTCCGAAGGTGCCTGCTGCTGATGCACATATATGTTTTTCATACAAAGCAAGCATTTTGGCTTTGAGATCTTCCTGAAGACTTTCTCAGGGAAATGTGCACATGGTGAAGCACAAATAGAAATATAACAATTTGGACTGCACTTGCCATGGTGCCTTGGCTTCTATTATAATGGACTATTGAAAAATAGAAAATTGATTAACCACATTTAGGTCTGTATATATGAATGTTTTTCACTATAGACACACAATGGGCAAAATCCTTTGATAAATTAGCCCTTATTGCTATAAATGTCATTATTTATGCCCCATTGGAGCTGGAGTATTTTTGCTAAGAGGAAGGGCTTTCTTCCAGTGCACAACAGAGAGAACTTGCTTTGAACTGAATTCCTTATGGGTGTCTTATTTTATGTGTCAATAGGATGCATATTAGTACTGCAAAAGTACATATATAGAATGCACTATTACTTCCAGTTGTTTATCAAGCAGATTTCCCTTGTGAAATACTCAATTATAAGTCATTTTTGTTACTATTTTCCTTTTGTGAATCGGACCAATAATTCAGAAGACTATGCAGAGCTGTCCATTTTTGTAAGGTAGGCCTGACACAAACACAATTGCAGAACATTATTTCAAAATATTTGAATATGTTCACAACATTGTTCAATGCAACTTTGCCTACATCCAGAACAATGACAATCAACAATTGCAAACACAGAGAATACATGTCTAACAATAATGAGGTTAGATGTAAAACAAATGGAAAAGTAAATGCATGACAAATGTGATGTTATAAGCGTTAAATGCATTTCTTTAGCTCCTTGAGCCTGATTTAGAACTGTGTTGTGTTGTGCTATTATAGTAGGGCATCTGCCCAGAGTATTTGGAGAAATTGTGCAATAACTGTACAACAACAGGGAACTTCTGTTCAGTTTTTGTCTCTCAGAAACAGAGTTTCTTTCAGGCGCATTAGACCTAAACTACGGATCATCTTCATCCATAATCTGAGATTTAAACCAAATTACCAAGTGGTTTATAAAGGTTTTGAAAACTGAACTTTTAAGTCTAGCCCTCAATGAAAATGTGCAAGGATTTTGGGATTGTGGCTGAATAACATTAGACCTTTCTTCCTGACATGTTCCACATGTGCAGAGTAACCAAACGGTTACACTTAAAGATTCAAACAACAACCAAATGAATTAATAAATGAATATTTTATAAACATGTCTGATCAAAAAGTGAATTTAAGTGCCAGCAGTAGGACTAGGCAGAACAAGGCATTAGATTTACTTCCCTAATCAGGTAACACCACTGCTATAGGCATGAATTAAAAACACTGTCCCATAAAGTTGTTGGTGAAGTGGAGCAGAAAGTAAAGAGAACAATTCCACTAATATAGCTGCAGTCACATTCACACTGGATTCCTATTACTCATATCCTCTAAAACTTGTGTGGTACCTTCATAAATGGCCTATTATATGCTAATACTAATGCTTCTTGTATAAATGTTAAAGTAATGCTTCATCTAAAAGTACCAGATGTCTATTGAAGCTGCATTAAACATACAACTCTATTCCAGCAGTCATACCAGTTTTTTTTGTAGCATCCCTGCTTTGTACAGTCTGTCATAGCCCACATCCAGTCCAATGGTTGTGGAATTCAAACTTGGCAACAGAACCTTCTCTCACCAATCTTGCAATAGAACAAAAGTCCAAATCATTATCCAAACTTCTCAACAATAGGACTGCCAAGAGAATTTGAGACCAGAAAGTGTATGGTGGCATTTAGCCAAGTGTACAGCTTACTGCTCAAAACGGAATGTGTTAACTTTTGTCTGATTATTTGAAGTAGGGACTTTCTTGGGCCTAACCTCAATTGACCAGGAACACATAATGTGTAAGGTATGTGGCATCTGTATGGCTCTGTCATATTTAGAATAGTGTAATCTTAAAAAACTAACTCTATCAGTAAAATTCTTTATAGACATTTCATAATCTTTACAATAAAATGTATTTAATGGACACACAATATAATGAATAAACTGCCTCACAGTAACACCTCCTATTTGACCTTCTTAACCAAGCCTTCTAACTCAAGACATTACAACCTGACTCCCTGGAACTTTAGTAGTAGAGAAGTCAGAGTTAAATGGTGGTAATACTGGTTTTAAGAGGCCATGCTTTATGTCACAAAAACATAGTGAAGAAAATATAAAATTTGAAACAAAGTGCTTTTTATGTTTCAATGCAGAGCCCACATGAACTTTCAGCACTGATGTGGTAACTGACTGCCTACTGTTCACATGTGACAGAATGTGTTATCACTGAAAAATCAATACTATCAGTAACTAGTGATATATTGCCATAAACCATAATTAGTTAGCACAGGTCAGCCTACTTTAAATGTGTGCTTCCCTACGTATTAGACACATGCACATGATATAACCAAATACAGTAACATACTGATCCTTAGAAAATGATGATCTAGTAAAAGAAAATATCATATTTGGCTGTGCCACAAAATGAGAAAAATGATAATTTTTATTTCAAATCTTAGAAAGAAATGTAAATGAAATCTGTATGCATCTGGTGATCTGGATGCTTATGTATGAACCAGCAAATCAGAAAGACCAAAATCCAATACCTGACTTAATTTTGCGAGGGATGTAGTCCATTACATAGAGTTGACCTGCAAAAGAAACAATGTAGAAAATACTGACATGTAACAAAAACATGGACCAATATTCCAAAATAGCCCAGTCCTCAAATACCCGGGGCACTCAGGAAAGGAGCTGCTCTAAATCAGCTCACATGTTAATTATCCTACCACAATATCATACATACAATAAAGCATCACATCCACCAGTATACACCATGGTTCCCTGCAAATCATCCATTATTCCATGAGGCGTCAAAAGTAGTGATGGCCAATGAGTAGCGTTGTCTCACAATTGATTTACCAAATGTGCAAGGAAAAGCACACATTTTTTGTGAGCTATTCAAACAAATCCAACTTCAAAGTGGTCATCACTATTTCTGTGTCAATTTTCACAGCATTTTGATTATTTGAAAGAAGCATAATTCTTTTCTTCCTGACTAAGTTCACTATACAATACTAAGTAATTTTGGTGGTCTGTATGACTTCAGTCTAAGCTCAATTAGGAATACAATTCTGATTCCAAGTTTAATGATCAACCAATGTTGTGCTACTGATGCAGCCCCTATTGTACACTTCTTTAGCAAACAGAAACTAGATAGCAAAGCTAAAGGTGAGACTGCATGTTTTTTAAATCCTTTGTTTCCCAGATCATCCATCTTTTATTCTTTCATCCTGTATCCTTTAATTTTGACTAAAATGTATTCTAAATTAGATATTCATTGGTAATATGGTAACCTATTTCACTTCATACAGCTTGGGTGTTTAAAAGTGCCCTGTTCGTATTTTGTAATCTATCTGTTAGAAGTTGAAGTTGCGGAAATCAACAAAAAGTAGCTAGTTCAGTAACTGAAATATCCAAAACATAATGCTTCTGATTTAATGCTAATGACTTCTGAGAGCATCTGCCTGATAATAAAATCATATGCTTTCATAAATGTTGTATGTTATTGTTTGATTAAACATTTCTAGCACTTAGTACTTGATCTTCTAACAGGAAGAATGACTTTTCCTTTTGCTTGAGAAATAAATACCTTGTTTTCATAAAACCAAGACAGCAAGAGATTCGACTGATACTCTATTCTGTTTTAGACCACCATCCTCATGAAGCATGTTAAATACAAAACATATGTGTCCCTTGTCAGTTCTTGAAATAATGTCATTCCGATGTAGTCAACTTCACAAATAGTGTAGTGGCAAAAGATCCAGGACATAATTTCTGGCTCTAGATACATAATGAATAAGAGTGATATTTTATTTTTTAAGTATGTACATTTATGGTGCTGTTCATCTGTAATACTGTATTGTTGCCCATGTGAATGTATACAGTATGAAACATATGTAAAAGTTAGAAGGTAGAAAGACATGAGTAAAGAGAAATATGAAGTACATGTTAAGAAACCTAGACATCTTAGAAACCTTGTAATGCAAGGAATGACTTTGCATGCAGTAGCTCTTTCAAGTATTTCTTCTATGTGGTACTATTTGAATGGATGATTAATGTGCTGACAACCGTCATCACAAAGTTGTTGGCTAGGTTCCTTCCACTGTGGCAGGATCTTCTAGATGTTCAACAGTCTAAAGTGAAAATGGGTAGAGGGGTGTTTGGAAACAAGGTTTTAAAAGGCACAGTGAACATTATTTGTTTCTGTTCAAATAGGATGGTTTCATTGCCTCTACTCTCATGCACATAATTTGAAATGCTACAAATTACAGAAAGACAATAAAAATACAATATAACTCATTTTTTGCATTTTAAATGATCCAAATCATCATGTTGTTGGTGATGAAAATTAATGTTTGCTCCTAAAGATAATGCGCCAGACTCCATTAAAATGTTGTGCCGTCCTCTTTTTCAGGGAGTGTTCTACATTTCATACTCTTACTGTGATAAATTTAAAAAAGCACAACTGATAAGTTTTGGCTGCATATCACCAAAAGCTAGTCTTGTTTTGCTTTTTATAAAATAAAACAAAAAATCTGTCATTTTGATGGCTGTGTCAGCTACTGCCCCAAAAAATCTTTACTCTGGTTTTGGATGGAAGTAGGAAGTACATGCTCTCCCAAAATAAAGCATGACTACCACTGATCCAAAACAAGCCTGTGCGTTGAATGCCAAGCTTTATGGCTTCTCTGACAATTCACCTAGTAATATAATTTTAAAAGCATTTAAAGTAACATTTGTCAAAGCAATGTCATCTAATCTATTCACTAAAACAAAACACAGTGGAGGGACCGGGCTTGGGTCCAGTGTGTGCATAAATTGTGCCTGATCTTTTTGTATGGTGTCCTACATGTAGTCTTTAGAAGAGCCTAAGGCTAAAGTTATGAACTGTTATTGGAGGAGCCAGTGGCAGACTACAGTGGTGAAGGTTCTTCTTTCCTTGTGTAAACCACTACATATTGTTCTCTGGCAAGCATGTGTCCGAAAATGTATGCTTACAGACAGTGGACAAAAGAACTCGCTCACACCTTCACAACGTAGAAAAATTCTCCTGTGAGAGAAATTTAAATGAAGTGTTAGGCCTACTGAAGTTCAGAGTGTAGGTCTGTGGAAAGGGCATGATTACTGGAGCAAATGTGATTCTACACAACCTGCGTCCTTCTGATGCTTCCATTATGTGCTTACACAGACGAAGCTACAGAAAAGATTTCCTTGCATTTCTACCTGTGTCTCTCAAACTATTTTGCCATTTTAAGCCTAGTTTAGTGTTGGACTTTTTGCCTTACGCAGGGTCATCCCCAGTCTTTTTGCCTCCTTCCTCCTGGTTTTTCTGACCTCTCACTGTTGGCTCTAGGACTCTGAGCACTTTATCACTGCTGACCAGTGCTAAAGTGCAGGTGCTCTCCCATCTAAAGTTGGTATGATTGGCTTATACCTAATTGGCATATTTAATTTACCTATAAGTCCCTTGTACCCAGGGCCTGTAAATTAAATACTACTAGTGGGCCTGCAGCGCTGCTTGCGCCACCCACTGAAGTAGACATTCAAAACCTGTCTCAGGCCTGCTAGCGCAGGGCCTGTGTGCACAGTTTTCTGCCACAGGGACCTGGCATCTAAACTTACTTGCCAGGCCCAGAACTCCCCCTTTACTACATGTAAGTCAGCCCTAATGTACGCCCTAGCTAGCCTTATGGGCAGGGTGACATGTATGTAGAAAGGAAGGACATGTGCCATATTGCATGGCCTGTCCTAGTAGTGACAAACAGCCTAACTTGGTGTCTCACTGCTGTGAGTGCTGCCTTCTCATAGGATTGCATTAGAAATGCCCTGCCTTATGTGTAAGGGGTATTGTCTGATTTATGAGGGGTAGCGTAGGCATGTTTGGTGTGGTTGTGATGGTGATAATAAATGCTGCTTACTGGTGTGGGTGTATTTTTTATTACTATCACAGAAATGCCACTTCTAGAAAGTGCGCATTTATCTGTGCTTATGACTCTGGTGTTTTGCAGCTTGACTCCAATCCACGTCTGGGCAGAGTGACAGTTGGGGCTTTGTGCATACTTTTCAGACAGCCTGTACACAGGGAGGGTGGAGGTGTCACAGAGGTGCATCTGCATACTGAATAGTCTTCCTGGGCTGAGAGAAGGGAGAGGCGGGGCACACCTGCATTTGTAAAGGCTGTGCCCTGGCCTCACACAAAAGGGTTGTTAACCCCCACTGATGTTTGGAGCCTGTGCTGAAAGGAGAGAGGGGGCACTCCCAGAACCAGTTGTAACTGGCTGGAACCTCCTCTCCCTACCATTGTAAAACACTGTAAGAACTGACTATAAGTACAGGGGAATTTTCCCCACAATTTGAACACTCTTGGAAATTCAACCTGGACACAAGACGCTGCTGAATGGACTCACCAGGAAACCGCCTTGGACTGCTGCTGCTGTGCTAACCTGTGACCTGCCTGGTCACTAGGAGGAACTGCCATCATCTGCACCCCTTGTGCTGGCCTGTAGCTGGACCCACCAGCCTTGTGCTCCTTCCTGCTTCATTGTTCCCAGGGGCAGGGTGCCGTGGCCCCTGAGCCCTGTAACTTTTCCCTGCATGAGGAGTGCTGCCTTGATATCCCCTTTGCGCTGAGAGTGCGCTCTTCTGTGCCCGCAGGCACTTTGAGGCACCTGTTTCATGCTGGAATCACCGCCGCAACCCGGGCTATAAGTATGGCCTTAGAGCTTTGAAAAGCGCTTCCTAGATGGCCCCCAGTAATCACGGTCCCCGGAGGGGCTCGTCAATGGTCTAGAGGAGGTGCGTGCCGCCCTCTTCTCCTCAAAAGGATGTCAGAGGCCTCCATTTTGCGCATAGGAGCGCCGGGGGCCCCATTGTTTATCTTCTAGGCACTGGAGGTGCCTTCAACAAGCCAGGTACTGTTAAAGGAACAATATATAGAACATAAGTTCTTACTAGAGACTTCTTCTGATTTATATGTTGCCTACCTTTTTTTGATGGTGTTTCATAGGCATATGCAAATGTTCCTTTTATGGGCAAGACTTGTTAATGTTTCCCTAACTTGCCATATTTTTTCTAATGTTCCTACTATGGGCGTTTTATGATATTCTTATGACAAGTGTTCTAATGTGATAACGTGTTTCCTGACTACTGCTTATGTTGCAGAATACTGAGTAACCTGTGTGTTATGTGTGACTATTGCTAATTTGCAGAGTAACTAATGTGTAACGTTCTGACAACTGCTAAGGTAGCAGGATAGTACTGATATGTGATGTTTGGTCTGATAATTGCATTGTGTACAATACAGTATATTTTCATATAATCTGGTGTTGTGTTTCCTTTGTGGTGGGGATATTGCGTCACGTGTGTGTGTGTGTGTGTTGTGCAAACGCTTTACACATTGCCTCCGGGTTAAGCCTGACTGCTCGTGCCAAGCTACCAAGGGGGTGAGCAGGGGTTATCTTGGACGTGTAACTCCCTTGCCCTGACTAGAGTGGGTGGGTTCTGCCTGGCTGAGGTGCATACCCTAGCCAACCAGAAACCCAATTTCTAACATTTAGGAATACAGCACTTGTATTGTTGTAAGTAATGAAGAGGTACAAACAACAAAACGGTCCCAATAGGAACGTATGCCTTAGCTTATAGCCACCTGACCCGCTCAGCCCAGCGATGATTAGTGGCCAACTTAAAGTTGCCCCTCTCCATTTTATCCTGATGAGGACCCATGCATAAGGTTCTGTTTGATCTTCTCTCTCTGGGTCGAAACGTCTACAACCTCAGTAGCTTTGCCGGGAATGAACTAGTATCCTTTTTTTTATTATTATTATTATGTTAGTTTATTGGTTTTCACAAAGTTTGATTTCAAACGATACAATATAATATTCCGTTGTTCCAAGTAGCTTTGCTATGGATAATGATAAATTACCAAATATTTGGAAAATATTGCAGTGGTGCATTCCTTATTTGTTTAAAGAACATATGAATATACAAACATCCAGTTTATATATTGTTAAAACTATTAAACATAAGAAAGAATCAAAAACAAGAAATAACAAAAGCAACAAATGCCATGCTTACACATAATTGTATACAATACTGTGGGATAAAATGGGTGCAGTAAGTTGTGGACTATGGGGTACCCAGGGGGTGGAGGGGATTGGCAGCATAAGCAGTCATTGCTGACATCCGGGTGGGTATGTAGGTATGGAGTAATAATGTGTACGTCAGTTATTATTGCATGACACATGGTGGGTGCAAATAATTTTTAGCTTCTACCTTTAGAACTAGGGGGTCCCAAAATTCGACACCCGTGTTAAGTACGCCCCAGGCTCGAAGCCATCAGAGATGATAAGCTTTTGCCTTAGACCACATCAGTAAGTGTTTTAGCCATTGCGATATGGGTGGTGGAGTCGGGGATTTCCATGACATGGCTATTTTGCATTTGAAAACTACAAATGCTAGGTCAATAAACCTATGAAGGTATTTATCTCCTTTTCACTTTGTGCGAATACTTAGCAGGCAAAAGGTTGGGGTCACGGGTAGAGGATAAGCGGTCATTTCTGATATCACCTTGGTAATTTTGTGCCAAGTAGTCTGTAGGATTGGACAGTCCCACACCATACGATATAATCCAGCTGAGGGGAAGGAACAACGTGGACATGTGTAGGGTACATACGTTGGAGGCATTGCGGGTCCAAATATGCATAATATATAAAATTTAATTGGGTAAACCTGAACCGGGCATTACGGGAATTCTCTAATTAAGTGTAGAGCTAAGTTCCAATCTAGTGCAGTCCGTGGGTATGGCAGTGCCTTGTTCCACTTTTCGTGTGCTGTTTGTAAAGGGGTACTGGTGGGCACGTGCAGTGCTGTATACAGGGTGGTAATAACACGTTTAGTGGTCGTGGTTGATTAGATGGAGTGTAATGCAGGAGATGTAGGTGGTTCGGTAGCCACTGTACCCCAAAGATGACGCATGCTTTGTAGTATAGTGTAATAAGTGAGAAATTGTCCGGTGCAATGTCATAGGCTGTAATCATTTCCGGGAAGGATCTCAGCATGCCCTCCGAAAAGAAATGTCCCGCTCCGGTGGCCCCTTTTTCTATACAATGGGTTCAGGCATGGACTTGTGTGTTATGTTTTATCGTGGGAATGTCCCATACTGATATCTCCGGTGAGTAAGGAGTATAGGGTCCTTTGAGATGTAAGTAACGGTGCCAACATGTGTGTGCTACTTTCAATAGTGGGGTCGTAGTGGAACCAACTCGATTGGTGTCAGTTAACCAAGTGTATAGCACAACATTTCCCAGATGGGCCTGTATGTTTCATGCTTCCGGGTGTAGCTGGGAGGTTAGCCATGAGGTTGGCCATTGCAATTGCGCCGCTGCATAGTATGTCTCAAAATGTGGGACACCCAGACCGCCCTCTTGTAAGGGTCTTTGGAGCTTGGAGAGGGTACTCTGCGGCATTTGTCCCCCCATTTTAAGTCCAAAAGCAAGCTATTCAATGTTTTAAAGAAGGCATGTGGTATCGCTATAGGTAGAGCCGAGAAACAATACAGCAGCCGGGGTAGGATTAACATATTGGATATTGCCACCCTGCCCATCGGCGATAATGGCAGTGATCGCCAAAAAGTAAGGGATGAGCGTATACTCGCTAATGCTCTATGTAAGTTGCCATCAAGAAGGTTTTTTAGGTGTGTGATAGATATTAACTCCTAGATATTATAAAGTATCATAGTGCCATTGCAGGTGTGAACTATATCCAGTAGATCTTTCAGTGGGGGACATAACACTAGCGGGAACACACATGATTTAGGCCAGTTGACCTGGAGACCTGAGGCCTTCCCAAAGCGTGATAGCGGTTGTTCTATCTCAGTTAGTGTAGTGCATACATCCCTAATATATATTACAGCATCGTCCGCATACAGGGACACCACGTGGAACCGCTGTAAGTCCCATATCCCCCAGGCTTCAGCTTGAGTACGCAGGTAGCATGCCAGTGGTTCCATGGCCAAGGCAAATAGGAGCGGCGATAGTAGGCAGCCCTGTCGTGCACCACGGTGTAGATTAACACAGCTCAATATAATCCGACCTGTCTTCACCCTGGCCAATGGTTACCCATACATCGTTTTAACCCATCGTAAGAGATGAGGTCCAAATCCCATTCTTTCTAGACATGCAAAAAGAAAATCCCATCCCAGAGTGTCAAAGTCTGTTGTATTGTGGATCAAGGGGAAGAGGCGCCTAATATTAAGAAATGTGGTGCAGCCTGGTATAAAGCCTGATTGGTCATGATGTACTAATGTGTGCATTACATGTAGTAGTTGGTTGGCTAATATTTTTCCCAGTATTTTACAGTCAAAGTTGAGTAAGGACAGAGGGTGATAGGACCGTACATCAGTTGCGTCGTGACCCGGTTTAGGTAACACCACAATTAGGGCTTCTTGCAAGGAGTGTGGTAAGGAGCCCCGTGTAAATGCTTCCTGGTAAACCTCCAATAACTGAGGGAGAAGAATGGTGGGGTATGTAGCATAATATTAATTGGGCAAACCATCTGTGGCCGGTGTTTTGTTGCGGGCTATTTGTGTGATAGCTGTTTTAATCGCCTCTAAGTGTATTGGTTCCTCTATAGAAGTGCGTTGTGGGTCCGTGAGCCTAGGAAGGGACAAATCCCATAAAAAGCCCTGTGCACATTCCACGCTCAGGTCAACTGGTTGCTCAAATAACTGTTGGTAGTAGTCACGAAAAGTGTCATTAATGGCCAATTGTGAAGTGGCCATTGTGCCATCAGGCATCCTAATTGACATAGCTGGTGTACCATGGTGTGCGATAGTCATGGTTACTTAAGGTGGATTCCAATTTGTGTCTGCGAGTTCGGAGCTGACGAAGTTGTGATGGCGATGCAGCATACTTCGCATCGTGTATTTCCACTTGGCGTAAGTCCTGTTCTATCTCAAATAGATCACGTAGTAGTTGCCGCCTAACACCCCAGGTCGAAGCCATTCAATGACCCCGAATTACCACTTTGTGAGTTTCCCATTCCATCGCCCTAGAGGAGGTGGAACCCGCATTTGTTAGGAAGTATTGTCCAATATACATATCTGCCATCCGTATCTATGGTCTGCAATAGGAGGGCAAACGGAGTTCCAGGGGCCACCCATATAAGGACACCCCTGGCGTATGCAGAAGTAATAGTGCCGTATGTTTGTCCCTGCCATCTAGAATGCACCTTGTTTAGTTCCGAGTTTGTAAGCTGTGTCTCCTGAAGCATTCCAATGTGTACTCCATGGCGTTTGAGATATGAGTGTATTTTGAAGTGCTTGGTGTAGGTTGACATACCCCGTACATTCCAGGACAAGAATCTATATTGTGAAGCACGGGTCAGCGGTGGTGTGTTAGACATCATTCCTAAAGCAATGTACAATAGATCATATTTTACTGAATACCACTATGCACTTGTACCAGTACCCACTCATAGTCATCTGCATTATTATGTCCCCATATCCAGAACAGCCTTGCCGCTCAGAGCAATGTAGTGTGAAGCATGGTACAGCATACAAATAAAAAATAAGGAATAATCCCAACAATAAGAACAATCTCTCCAGGGCCGCAACTATATAGTATACCTCCCAATGTGCCCAAACAGGCACTAAGTAACAGTTACCATGTTGCCTTGATGAACTGCATGTCCAAAGATAAATCTTGTGGGGGTGGTGTCAGCACCGTTATGGAGATGCCCCACATTAGGGCCCGTGGTGGATGATAAGGGAGGAAACTGATGTAGTAGTTCTCCGCGGGAAGGCCTCATCATTGAGCAAGAGTGGAAGTGGAGGCTGTTGGAATGTGATACCAGAGTTGTTGGTTGTCTTGTTCAGATAAAGTCATCCACTGATCCAGGCGTGATGTGAGGCGTACTATTGCTGCCTGTCAAGGAGACCATGGATCCAGTGTCCAATCCCGATGTTGAATTATGTTCAGAGCGAAGAGCAGTAAAGGAATTGTTCCAACATTGTGTCACTACCGCTCAAGCCTGTTCTGCCACTGTCTGTGTTTGATCGGGCGGGAGTATGGTGGGTTCCTCCGATGTCGTCTTGGTTCAGGGGTGACCCATGTGTCCATCTCTGTTTGTCCTCCCATTGCTGCCGCCAGGCCTTAGGCATGTAGCCAGGTCCATGCATCCTCTGGAAAATATGTGTTTTCTCTTGATCCCTGACTTTAAGTTTTGCTGGGAAGAGAAGAGTGTATTTGGCACAGAGCCGTTGTTTAACCAACATGTAGGACCCCCTTTTGCGTTTCACCTCCATTGTATAATCTGGATACGCAGAAATCAATGTGTTTTCAAAGTGCCAAGGTCCCTTGGTACGGAACAGTTGAAGGATCAAATCGCTGTCGCAGAAATTCAATAGGTGAGCTATGAGAGGGATGGTTGGAGCTCCCACTTTGGGGGGGATGATCCGGTATACGGTGGGCCTTTTCTATGGAAAACAAAGGGGGTGTGCTATCTTTAAGCACCACTGAAAGAAGGCAATTTTCCAAGAACAGTTCGGCACTGTGGAGCTCAGAACACTCAGGGACTCCAATAAAGCAGATGTTGTTGCGTCGTGAGCGGCCCTCTGCGTCTTCAGCTCTGCGGTGAAGGAAATTTTGTTCTTCCTGCATGGACGTTATTTGCATTTGCATTGATTGGAAAGTCGACGATACAGTTTGTGTGATTGCTTCTGTTTGGTTGACCCTTTCTGTAAGTTTACGATGGTCCGCTCTCAACAAGCTCACTTCCAAAGAAACCGAGTCAATCTTAGTTTACAGCGAGGTTTTAGTATCTAGTATTGCGCTTAGAATTTTTTCAGATTTCTCAGAGTGACTATGAAACATGGATTCCAAGTGACGGAACTGTTCAATTTGTGATGATGAATCCGTGGATTCTTTCACGGCTGTGTGCATGGTGTCCCCCATTGTTCTGGCGGGCTGCGGGTTTCCCCATGATTTTGCAAGAAGGAGAGCTATGGCAGCGAGCAGTTCCTCGTGTTATTGATTCATTGTGAGTGGCGGCACAGCAGCGGCACTGTCACATAGAGGGTCCGTCACTGGATGACGAGGCACCCAAACAGCAGTACTATAACGTCACTAGAGTCATAGCGCTATGTAGTTAGTGAATAAGAATGAGAATAAGTGTGCCTGTCTGTAGTCTGTGTGTGTTGTTACAATGTCATGCATGAAGGCCAAGGAAGAGAGAGCTAACAATTAGGATCCATCGCAGGTTCCCACAAATAATGCGATCAGGTGGTTCGGTATAGTCTTGCATGGGCCGATATTCCTTCAAGTAGGCGCTGACAAATTATATGCTTGGAGTGCCGAGCTTGTTTTAGTTCATTAACTTATGACGGTGTGGCCATTAAGCAGTAGTTCTGGCCCGCATGTGCCCGCATACACGTTGTCCCTAGGGCTTGTGCAGTACGAAGACGTCCATCTCCGGCTTGGTAGAAATCAAGCGTGCAACTGGTGTTGGGGTCATGCACATCAGTGCCAGTTGTATTGTATGCCCTGCTGTCCCCTCAGCGGTGGTGCACCTACTGTTTCATTGTTCTCCGGGATGGTGATGGCCCCTCGGCTTCAGCAGCGCCACATCTGCCCATCGTCAGTACAAAGACGGAGGTATTCGCTGTCAAGCGCAGCACCGGAAAGCTCGTGCCACGTGAAAGCAATCTCGGGGCACCCCAGCCGATCCCAGCAGTCATGGAAGACAACAGGTACGCGTTCACAGTCCCCCGATGGACCCAGCCCACGGCGCTAGGCCACGCAGCAAAAGTGAGCCGCCATCTTTGTTGCATTCACGCCCTCAAGTGTCTCGAGCAGGTCGGGTCCTACCGTGCCGCATTTCACCTCGCCGTTATTTTCCAGAGGTCCTGCCTGTAAGGATCAGGCTCGCAGGATCATTCACTGTTGAAGGGACCCCTGTGGTAGGAATGAAACAGGATAATGTTCGGGCCCCGTGCGGAGCTCGCTAAAGAGCGTCCGATATGGTCGCCATCTTCTACACGCCCCCGAATTAACTAGTATCCTAATAAAGTGTGTTGCTTATACCACACACCTTCACTTCATACATGTCAATTGGGTTATTTACGTTTACCTCAGACATGCTACATGCAGTTACCTGCATGAACTGCAAATTGTAATTTACATCTTATTGTTTAAAAAAAAATTGTCACCTGCCACCTATGCATGAGCACTTTTTGGACATATTGGAGCAACCTTTGTATATGGAATAATGGGTATACATTACCAGTCTTTTATTAATTTTTAACTGTTTACAATTTTTTTGGTTTGGCTTTGTTGTTGTATTTGCTCACTCCTCTCTCTTGTTTTGAACACTTGCTGGCTCGAGATACTAACAGTAATATTTTATGATCTGTGGAAGTTAGTTTCTCTTCTTCATATTATCCCTTGGGACCATTTCGTTTGTACCAAATCATACTCAGGCCTTAGGGCTTCTTTTGGGTTACCTCATTATTTTGTTATACTAAGTAAGGAAGGAACAGAGCTGTGTGTCTGCAAGGACCTATAAATGTGAACAAGCACAGTAGTAAACTTTATGTGGAGACTACAGAGTGGTGAGGAATGTCTTGTTAATGACCATTTGGCTTATTTCTATGACCAAATATTGACCACCAAAATATCCATAGACAAATATATCATGGAGAAAATATCAAAGTCTAAATTTGAATCTTTACAGAGATATATAATGAAAAATACTAGAATAAAAGCTACAAAAATATTGTCAATACATAAGTAAATGTATTCATATGTAATTAAAATGTTTGTAACATAAAATAAAATACTTCATGCAAATATATGCAACCTGAAAATAATTTGATGTATAGCAATTTAATATTAAAATATGAATCTAAAATAATAAGTAACACTAATCAACTTGATTCCTAAAAAATATGACTATTACAAATAATTATGAAAACTACAGAAACATGTATATTCAATGTACAGTAAATTATAAACATTTTTATATGTTAACACCTTCGCTGCCAGGCCTTTTCCCCCTCCTGTGCCAGGCCTTTTTTTGCCTATTTGGAATAGTTCTCGCTTAGGCCCTCATAACTTTTTTTCGCATGAGCTACCCACGCCAAATTTGCATTTTTTTTTCCAACATCCTAGGGATTCTAGAGGTACCCAGACTTTGTGGGTTCCCCTGAAGGAGGCCAAGAAATTAGCCAAAATACAGTGAAAAATTCTATTTTTTTTAAAAACAATTATTTATTTTAAATGCGAAAAAAGGGCTGCAGAAGAAGGCTTGTGGTTTTTTCCCTGAAAATGGCATCAACAAAGGGTTTGCGGTGCTAAAATTACCATCTTCACAGCTTTCAGCTACAGGCAGACTTCAATCAAAAAACCCAATTTTTCAACCCTATTTTGGCATTTTACTGGAACATACCACATTTTTACGATTTTTTGTGCTTTCGGCCTCCTTCCAGTCAGTGCCAGAAATGGGTGTGAAACCAATACTGGATCCCAGAAACCTAAACATTTCTGAAAAGTAGAGAAAATTCTGAATTAAGCAATGGGTAATTTGTGTAGATCCTACAAGGGTTTCCTGCAGAAAATAACAACTGAAATAAAAAAAATATTGAAATTGAGGTGAAAAAAAACTGCAATTTTTCTCTGCGTTTTACTCTGTAACTTTTTCCTGCTATGTCAGCTTTTTGAAAGCAATATACTGTTACGTCTGCTGGACTCTTCTGGTTGCGGGGATATATAGGGCTTGTAGGTTCATCAAGAACCCTAGGTACCCAGAGCCAATAAATGAGCTGCACCTTGCAGTGGGTTTTCATTCTATACCGGGTATACAGCAATTAATTTGCTGAAATATAAAGAGTCAAAAATAGGTATCAAGAAAACTTTTGTATTTCCAAAATGGGCACAAGATAAGGTGTTGAGGAGCAGTGGGTATTTGCAGATCTCTGAATTCTGGGGTGCCCATACTAGCATGTGAATTGCAGGGCATTTCTCAAATAGACATATTTTTTACACACTGTCTTATATTTGGAAGAAGAAAATGTAGAGAACGCAAGGGTCAATAACACTTGTTTTGCTATTTTATGTTCTCCCAAGTCTCCTGATAAAAATGGCACCTCACTTGTGTGGGTAGGTATAGTGCCCGCCACAGGAAATACTCCAAAACACAACGTGGACACATCACATTTTTGTACAGAAAACAGAGGTGTGTTTTGCATAGTGCCTAGCTCTAGATTTTGGCCTCCAGCTCAGCCGGCACCTAGGGAAATCTACCAAACCTGCACATTTTTTTAAAACTAGACACCTCGGGGAATCCAAGATGGGGTGACTTGTGGGGCTCTCACCATGTTCTGTTACCCAGAATCCTTTGCAAACATCGAAATTTGGCCAAAAAAACACTTTTTCCTCACATTTCGGTGACAGAGTTCTGGAATCTGAGAGGATCCACAAATTTCCTTCTACCCAGTGTTGCCCCAAGTCTTCCAATAAGAATGGTACCTCAATTGTGTGGATAGGCCCAGTGCCCGCGAAAGGAAATGCCCCAAAACACTATCTGGACACATCAAAATGATCAAATACAAAACTACCTGTTTTTGCGGGGGGCACCTGCGTTTTTGGTCCTGGGCTCAGCAGCCATACAGGGAAACCTACCAAACCCAGACATTTCTGAAAACTAGACACCCGAGGGAGTCCAGAAAGGTGTGACTTGCATGGATACCCTGGTGTTTTCTTACCCAGAATCCTCAGCAAACCTCAAATTTAGAAAAAAAAAATCAAATTTTTCCACATTTCTGTGTGGGATCACTGCACCAGGACAAATTTCCTACCACCCAACGTTCCCCTCAGTCTCCCGGTAGAAATGATACCTCACTTGTGTAGGTGGGCCAAGTGCCTGTGACAGGGAAGAGCCAAAAACATGTCAAAATTGAGGGGGAACCAAAGCGGGTCCAAAAGGGCATTTTGGAAAAAAACATTTTTAGGCTGACAAGTGGGGCAGAATTTCTATCGGTACAGATGAGACAATGCTGGGTGGTAGGAATTTTGTGGATTCCTGCAGATTCCAGTAGGTTCCATCACAAAATTGTGGGAAAATGCGTGATTTCCAGCAAAGTTGGAGGTTTTCAGGGCATTGTGGGTAAGAAAATGGTGCGGGGTGCATGTGAAGCACACCACCCTGGACTCACCCAGATGTTTAGTTTTCAGATGTGTCTAGGTCTTGTGGATTTTTCCACATGGCAGCGTCCCAAAGTCCAAAAAGTGCAGCCCTCACCATTCCAAGTGGGACAATTTTGAGAGTTAGCCAAGCTCTCATGGCCCAAATGTAAAACCAAAATCCCAAATAATCAAATGTCCACTTGCTTGCCGTGGGATAAGATGTTTTAGTGTGCTGGGGAGAGCTGAAAGACTGTTACCCCCTTCAGTTGGGGTAGGGGCATAACCATGCCCCTACTGGTTGGTAGCCACCACCCCACTATTTTTTTTTTTTTTTAATTCCCTGGCATTTAGTAGACTTCCTGCCCCCTGAGGTGTGGATCGGGAGTAATTGCCCCATCTGCCCACTGGTGGGCAGAACAACTTGGGCCCCATTTATTTGCGGTGGGGGTATGGCCATACCCCCACCCTCTTATTTTGAAAAAAAATCTTCCCTGGTCTCTGGTGGGCTTTCTGCCCCCCCTTGGGGACAGATGGGCCTTCCAAAAATAAGCCGATTTGCCCCCAAAGGGGGCAGATATGGCCGACAGTAATGTGCCCCCATAGGGAGCGACCCTTGCCCAAGGGGCTGCCCCCCCAAACAAAACACACACACCAATCCCTGGTGCCTAAGTTGTTTCTGCCCCCCGGGGGCAGATCGGCCTAATAGAAATAGGCCGTTCTGCCCCCAAGGGGAGCAGAAATGATCTAAAATAAATTTGCCCCCCAAGGGGAGCGACCCTTGCCTAAGGGGTCACTCCCCTTGCGTGAAATTGGCGCAAAAAAAAATCCCCGGTGCCTAGTGGATTCTGCCCCCCTTGGAGGCAGATTGGTCTGATAGAAATAGGCAGCTCTGCCCCCAAGGGGGACAGAAATGGCCTAAAATAAATTTCCCCACCCCCAGGAGAGCGACCCTTGCCTAAACGGTCACTCCCCTCATATAACAAAAAAACACAAAAAAAATACATGGTGTCTAGGGGGTTTCTGCCCCCAGTGGGGCAGAAACAGCCGTAAAATGATTTGCTCCCCTTATGTGTACATATAAAAAATAAATCCCTGGTGTCTAGTGGTTTCTGCCCCCCCTTGGGGGCAGATTGGCCTAATAAAAATAGGCCGATCTGCCCCCAAGGGGGTCAGAAATGGCCTAGAAAAAGATCTGCCCCCAGGGGAGCGACCCTTTGCATTTCTCCTCTGATCGGGTGCTGGAAGTTGAGCTTCCAGCGCCGGAGGGAAGGCCTCCGAGGAGGTCAGTACGCAAAAGCGTGCTGACGTCATCAGACGCCATGGGGGGCGGGGGTGGAAGGGGAAGCGATTCCCCTTCCATCCCTGCCTAGGGGAGAGGTGTGCCTGGCCATAGGGGGGAGTGCTAGCGCTCCCCCCGGGGGCCCATCGCAGGACGAGGTGATCTCGTCCAAGGCACTGGGGAACCGGTGCACAAGATCACCTCGTCCTGGGCACAGTAGGGGTTAACACACTAAACACACATTTTAAAGATCCATTAATAAAAGTCATGCTTACCAAATAACCAAGTACTATAATATCCATATAGCAAAACATGAAAGCATGATTTTTCAAAAAAATACTAAAGCTATTTGTTTAATCAAAACACAAGGACAACTGAAAAGAATTTAATTAATTGCAAATTTGTACTTTTAAATAAAATACCCTCAAATATTTTACAAAGTTGAATTACAAAAAATAAGTTAATCTAAATTGGTTGAAAAATAAGAAACAATTTAAAAACACCACCAATAACTAAAATTGTACAAACATTAGGAAAAATAAATACTGTGGGGCGAATCATGCCATTTTAACCACAATCTATTAAAAGTCATAGAAAATGCAATAATGGGGATAGGTCAAATATACTACTCTACATCCACTCCAATACATGTTTGGAAAACTGCAAACATTAGAGAATGGTCAGACCTACTATCCTACAACTTATTACTCTAACTCCAGTCCAACAAAGTATAGAGAAAGTGCATACACTGAGAGATTGATGGGAAGATTTCTATATTAACTCCAGTCCAACAAACATTGGAGAAACTGTAGACATTGGGGTGAAGGGGTTACATTTACTATTCTATTTCAAATCAGACAGAGGTTCAGAAAAATGTATGCTTTTGGGGGTGTTGGTGCACATTTACTTGTGTAGTTGCAGTCTAACAAACTAACACATTTTGAAGAAAATGCATTAATTGGGGTGGTGGTGGTTTAAATGTAATAGTCTTACTCTAGTCCAACAAACATTAGAGAACATGCATTCACTGGGACAAGGGTAAGAGCTAAACAGTTTTGGGGCATAAACAGAGTAATTCTAACTCAATCCCAGCAAACACTGGGGAAAATCCAAATATTGCAGGTGGCCAATTCACTATGCTATCTCTAGTCTGGTAAACATTGACAAAAGTGCAATTATTTAGAGCCTTCAAATTCACAATACCTATAAAATATACTCAATTAAACATGAACATATGAAAAACATAAAAATAACTTATGATTATTTAAAAATATAAACCTGAAATGTAATTTAAAAAATAAATATCGTTATTTGAATAGTGTACCTCAAACTCATTCACAAAATAAACACAACTACAAATTCCTATAACATAACTATTAAACCTGTCAGCCTTGGGGTGGCCTCTTTTCCCATACCTTTCTGCCTTATTCCTCCATTTGTTCTGGTCTTGTTTGTTTGGCCTTTGGACTCTATGTACTTTACCACTGTTAACCAGTGCTAAAGTGTGTGTGCGCTGTCTCCTATAAACGTGGTGAAATTGACTTGCACCTAATTGGCATATTTAATGTATTCATAAGTCTGTAATAAAGTTATTCTTCATGCACCTATGGGCTGTAAATTAAATGCTACTATTGTCCCCGCATTACACACGCAGAAGGGAGCCCAAAGGTGCATATGGACATGGGTATAAGCTGTTTTAAAGGGACACTGGGCCCTACAAAAATATATTTAATGAAAAATAAACACAATTGCTCTTCACAGATGTCACAATCTCGGTTTCAGATTAAGAAGAATTAATATCTATTACATATTCAACAGAAGAGTGGGTTAAGTCAAAAAAGGTAGAGGTTTGCCTTTTCTTGATTTTGTGCCTCCCATTTAAGTAGCCTTTAAACATGTCTCAAGCCTGCCTTTGCAGGCTGTTTGTACAATTTAAACTGCCATTTTGACCTGGCAAAATAAATCTTCTTTTTTTTTTTTACCCACATATAACCCTCTCCTACGGTAGGATGTAAATGTCCTATAGAGCAGTTTGCAGTGTGCCTAAAATGTTGGGCATGCACTTTTAGCTTTCAAATGTTCTGGTAGTGAAAAACTCTTAACTGCAAAACCAGCCTCTTCCATAGGATACCATTGTCTTATCTTATTACATTTAATATATGATAACTTCCAATAGGGAGCAGGTAGGAATGTTGAGTTTCATATCTAAGGAATTGTAATTTGAAACCCTCCTTAAAGGTAAGGTTGGATTTTAAGTTACAATTCTGAAAATGACACTTTCAGAAAGCTGGTATTGTCTTAAACTACCAATGTTGTGTCTGCATTCTTTATCATGGGTCACATGACTAGATGTAGCTGGCAGTAGGTCTGTATGTATTGCTCTGAGACAGTGAGACAAAGGAGAATCGGTGGCAGGATGGAACATCGAGGGCTTGTCAATTACCACAATTGCACATTACAAAGGCTCTGCATGAGCACACACACAAAGGGTTTGACAATAGTCTTTTGTGACCCCAGACAAGCTGAGACTAGGGCAGGGAGACAGGAAATTCCAAGAACCTTTAGGGGTGGAAACCTCCACAACCGTCTCCTACTTCAAAGTGGAAACAAGGTATAAAAAGTAGAACCTCAGACCCAACTCATCAGTTCAACCTGGACCTGAGGAAGACTCAGGACTTCTGTGTTGCTCTGCAAGAAAGACTGATACTCTGATTGCCCTAGTGTCCTGCTGCCTGAGTAAAAATCCTGGGACCTGCATCTTGAACCCAGTAGCACTAGAGTGACTCCAAGGACTAGATGGCAGGCTTCCTGATCTGAAAGTCAGTGACAGAAAAGGCTCCACCTTCTTTGAACCCAGCACCTGGACTCTGTCTGTTGTGAGCTCTACTACCTTCCTGGTGCAACCCAATCCTGGGGCCTGAAGGTGTTCTGCCAGCCCGGCTGTGGTTCTGTAAGCTGAACCAACACATCATGATGCATTACCTTGCAGCCACATCACATCACATCATGCAGTGCAGTGCAGTGCATCCTGACGCTGGGCCTCGCATCACAGCCTACAGTCTCTTCAGAGCTGTTGCTAAACAACACATCCTTATATTTCCCATGGCATCCACCTCATTAAAGGCATCCTCAATGAAACAGCCCCAGAACTTCTTCAGAACAGCCATTGCTCAACGATTCCTCAATACATGACTTTGCATTGAACGTCCCTCATCAATGGCATCCTCTTCTATGACATAAGGCTCTGCATCACAGCTCTGCAGCTCCCTGGAACCCCACTGTGAGATCCATCCTTGATGTGGGATCTTGCTATGCTCCACAACCAGAATGTGAGGTACTTGCTCAGTTAGTCTAACTTGATCTCTGTATATGGCCCACCCTCTATCGCTGTCAGCTAGAACTTGTGACTTTGTCCTAGTCTAGCATAACCAGATAACCACATCTGGCGATTTGTGCTTCTAGGCACTATTTTCACTTAAATCATTAAAATTGGATATCTCCGCTTCTACTAATTGGATTTTTGTAATTTTAGTTTCAAATATTGTATTCAAGTTTACTCCATTTTTCTAAATTGGTGTAGGATTCTTCTTGTGGTGTGTTTTTACTTTACTACTGTTTGAAGTGCTGAATAAATACTTTACACACTGACTCCAAGTTATTGGAGCAACTGGAAGCAATAGACAAATCCCAACAGAAGACCCAATCCTTCATCTGACCCAGGATATTAGCAGAATGCACAGTTAGTTGGGCCAAAAAAATGCACATTTTCTAAAAGTAGCATTTTCAAAAGTGTAACTAAAAAAAAATCTGACTTCAGCATTAAAGAGGATTTTAAATCACAATTCATTTGAGTGTAAATAACATATCTCTATCTGCTCCCTATCTAAAGTTAACACACATTAAATGTAATAGGGTAAGCCTGTGTTACCTTATTGGGAGAGATAGATTCACACCAGTGGAAAATTACTTTAGGAGTTTTTCACTGCTAGAGCATGTAAAACATAGGTACACATGTACTACTTTCTAAACGCAAGGCACCTTGCCCTATAAGTCTTAGGACCTACCTTAGGGATCACTTATAGAAGGAAGGTGTAACCCTCCCAGTTCTGAAGATGGCAATTTAAAGCTGCATTTACAGGCTGCAGTGGCACGCCTGAGACATGTTTTAAAAGGCTACTTTAGTGGGTGGCACAATGAGTATTGCATGCCCACTAGTAGCATTTAATTTATAGGACCTGGGTACAGAACGTACCCTTTATTAGGGACTGAAAAGTAAATAAAATGTACCAGTCAGGTAAATGCCAATTGTACCATGTTTTAAGTTTAAGGAGAGAGGAGAAATACGTTATCACTGTATAGCAAGGAATCCTACTGCCAATGAGAACAGTTTCAGCAAGAGATGGCAACAATATGGGGGTAACCCTGCAGAAAGAGCCAACCCAACAATAATTGAAGAATGTATTACATTTCTAAAAAAAACATAAGTAATAATTAGGATGTAGCAAAAATAAAAAAATTAAATAAGATATAGTTTTACAAAAAACACTGCAGAATGAATACCACATCTACCCTTTATTTAAGGAATACACTAAGTTTGATGCATTACTCTCTCTGACAGCCTCTCGTGCTGCTGACAGGTTGCTCATCCTTAGTACCTCCACAACTATGGCTTATTGTATTAGAATTCTAAGTCCCATAACATTGGCTGCATGCATTATACAAAATCGATTTATGGTTATTTTGCAACTGACAGATTTCATCTCTCTCACATTTTGGTTTAATATTCTTGAAACATTTTTTATTTTTAGCTAAGGTCCTCTTTATAAAATTATAAATAAGTGTTTCAGTTTCTTCTCTTCACTCAACTTGTAACTCAGTTAATGTATAGTTTGCAGTGCTTATCGTGTACGCATTCCATGAGAGAAAACATCTGTTTCCACATAAATGATGTTTATTACCATATAAATAAAATATTTCACTCATGTTAGATTTGTCACCTTGAACTACATTTAGCACACCATTTTTTCTTGAGAGCTACAATTATTTAATTAACTATGTAAACAGTGTCAACATATTCTGGCCACATCAGGGTTGTTATAACAGTGAAGGGAAATAAATTGAGTGTTTTTGTAACCCTGAACTAGTGCTCTTGCTGTGAGTGCAATTTTTACTAGCCTAAGCTGCGTCCTCAGGCACAAGCATAACACCATCAGAGAAAGCTTTGGTGCTCCAGACGCTGCCTCCAGTCTGATAAACTGGGATCAATAGGAACTTTGAAAACCAAGGAACATGTTGTGCGTGTTAATGATAACAATTATTAGATCAAAATTATTTCACTCTTCTCATATCTCATTTTTCTTTCACCTGCTTCCATTAGATACATTTTCTCACTATTTTGCAATGTAAACTAGGCCGCAGAATTACATTTTTTGTTCATGCTGCCTGATAAGGAGAAGATCTACCAATAATCTGCATTGCCCTACATTTACACAAGTCAAACAATGTACACCAGAAAATTCATGAAGAAGAGCATGTGGTGGAAGCCATTTTGGAAAGATTGCTGGCTTTAGCAATAGGGATTAAAGGGATGCCTAAGCCCTAATGCCAGTAATTAGCAGAGAAATACGAAATATACATTTACATATCCTGCATTATCATGTTACAAGTGTCTATCACAAAAATGAACCATTGTGAGAAACTGGGTTGTTGTTAGACAGGGGTGTGAGACCTCATCAAGCAGCAACAACAGCTCTTGTCAGGGTGAGGCACAAGCCAATCTAAATTTACCTGTGATCAACCCTTTGGTAGCTTGGCACAGAACCGTCAGGCTTAAATTTGTAGTTTCAGATGAAATATAGAGTCAAACTTAATGAATTAAACAAGACCAAAATTACAAACATAAAATCAGTAAAACCAGAGGTATGAATTTGTAAAGAATTTAGTGAAAATAGTGACACAAAGCCCCAACTCTAATATCTGGTCATGCTAAACCTGGTCAAAGTCACACTTTCAGGCAGACTACGATGAAGCGCAGGTTGGTTTTAGTCACCAAGTTAGGCCAGCTGAAGTTTCTCACATTTATGCCATGAGCCCCATTTGTGTTGGAGAGGGCCGCAAGGAGCAGGGACAGCATCACAGGAGGCTGTTTGTGTAGCGCAAAGAGCCGGCCTGTATGGGTGTATGGCCGGAGCATTGCGCTTGAGGTCCTACCAAGTGGTCGATGCTCGAATGTGAAGAGTTGGACTGATGGAGCATTGCGCTGAATCACTGTGAAAACCGTGAGGTCTTGGTGCAAATGGGCCTATTTGCAGTTGCAAAGAGCCCAAAAGCTTGATTTCAGCTCAAGGAGCCACGTCAAGGGTCCAGAATGTGATAGGCACCACTTAGGGGCCAGCTTTTCATTGCATCTGGGTTCGGAGCCTGGTGCAGTATGTTCTAGAGCCTTTTATGTCTCTAAGGGCTAGTTTGCTGGCCTCCTGATCTGAGTTTAGAGTCACACTGAGAGCCATGGGTTCAAGTTCAAGTTGAGGTTTCAGATTCAGTTCTTCCTGCCTAGGAAAGAGGGAAGCCGCTCAGCACAGCAGGGCAGCAGTTAGTACACAGTAGCAGACCAGCAGAGTGGCAGTCCTTTCAGCAGCACAGCAGTCCTTCTTCCTGATACAGTATCCACAGGTCCAGAAGTGTACTGAAGAGGTTGTGCCTGATGTCCAGTATTTATACAGAGATTTGCCTTTCAAGTGCGGAGAAGATTCTAGAAGCATGCTTTTGAAGTGCACAGATGCCGATCCTGGCTCTAGATTAACAGTGGGGGGTACGCAGCCCTTTGTGTGGAGACAAGACACAGCCTATTCAAGTGTAAGTTGGGTTGAGCCCAGCTTCTCCTACCCATTGTGCCACTGATGGCCAATCCAGTCACAACTAAGCTCCCCATTATGTGTTGCTGTCTAGGAGGAATACACAAAGCCCAACAGTCTGCAGGCACTAAATGTCTAAGGCAAGAAAATGGCAACATTCTAAAAGTGTAATTTTCAAAACTGTATTTTAAAAGCTGACTTCACCGTAAGTTAGTAATTTAAATTACAATTCCAGACACACCAAACCTGGACTGCTTACCTGTTCCCATTTGGTGATTTCTCTTATAAATTTATTAAGGCAACTCCAAAGTTATCCTATGTGAGAGAAAGACCTTGCAACAACAGTGAAACATTTGATAGTTTTTCACTACTCGGACATATATAGCGTACGAATGTCCTGTTATTAAGTACATTGCACTCTGCTCTCTATGCTGTCCAAGGCCTAGCATAGTGGTGACTTATAATAATTCAAAAGGAAGGTTTGGCCCCAGCAAAAAGTTTACTTTGCCAGGTTGAAATGGCAGTTTAAACTGGACACACAGGCTCTGCAATGGCAGGCCTGAGAAATGTTTAAGATGCTACATAAGTGGGTACAGCCAGTGCTGCAGGCCCACTAGCAGCCTTTTAAATTACAGGCCCGTGGTACTGCCACTTTTCTGGGGACTTAAAAGTAAGTTAATTATGTCAATTGGGTATAAGCCAATCTAAAATGTGAGAGCACAAGATTTTAGCTCTGGTTAGCAGAATTCACAAGATTGTCTACACAAACTTGTTATGTGAGATTAGCAACGGGGGTCATTGCATTATATATTTTTCCAGTAAAATAGACCTGCTTACTATTTTAGAAGGAATGCAATGCGTGATGTCAGTAATGGAATGATATGTGCCATCCAATCAAAATGCAGTGACAGTGAAAAGCTACTAGGTGGGACAAAAAGACAAATTGGGAGGAAAGCAATCAATTAGGAGAAAATAGTGAGATAGATAAAGAAGCCATCAACCATGAGGTACAGGCTGATCCACAGCCCACTTGAGGTGTTGTATTATTTATAATAGGACTCTGACAACAGAAATGTCTGTAGACGCTTCTTACAATTTCTTAGAACACTAGCCATACAACCAAAATTAAATCCATAACTAACAGCTCCTACTATCCTTGGCCAAGTTATGAATTACAAATCATAGCCAATTTCTTATTTTCATTATCATCTCAGTACCATTGCATGGGGTATCTTCTATGCCAGGTAAATCTAGGCACACATCAAATAAAACAGGCAATGAAAACAAGAGTTAAGTCAAAGTGTTTGCTTAAAAATCAGGCAAAACAATATCACAATGTATATACTGTGTAAATGAAAGCATGTGAGCAGCACCACTAAACTCTCATTATGAGATAACTCTTAGGTGGTCAGTATGAACTCGGCGGGTTTCACTGGTGGTCAACAAAAGACCGCCAGCGAGCAGAATCCCCCACCGGCCACATAATGAACATTCAGCTGGCCCGGCGGGCGGAAACAGTGTTTTCACCTGCCGGCCCAGCTGAATGCAGGTCCTGAACATTGATGCCGGCTCCAAATGGAGCTGGCGGCAATGTAGCAGTGCGGCGGGTGCAGCTGCACCCGTCGCACATTTCACTGCCCGATTGGGCAGTGAAATGCGTGACAGGGCTGTGCATGGGGGCCCCTGCACTGTCCATGCCAAGTTCATGGGCAGTACAGGGGCCCCCAGGGGGGCCCGAGGCACCCATTCCACCAGCCTTCCCTGCCAGGGTAAACCTCCAGGGAAAGGCTGGTGGAACCTGAAACTTGGTGGCAGAAGCCTGGCAGTGGCAGAGTTACAAAAGTGGCAGTTCTGCCACGTTTATTATATGGCGGTCTGGACCGCCATGCCGGTGGCGGTAATTACCGCCACAGTCGACATGGCGGCCCAGACCGCAATGTTCGTACTGAGGGCTTAAATTTGGATACGTTCATTTTCTGGGCCATCCGTAATGAGAGCCTTGGAGTCCACATGTCAGGATGCTACACTGAGTGCAGTACCCCAGTTTTCAGCAATGCTTATCAGTGCAATAATATACACTGTCAGTGCTGTGACAAAGGCTTGGTTTATTATACTAAGCCTCATGTGTGCTCACTGTAATATCTCAGCCCACGGATCTGGAGTACATCAAAGCCCAATCAACAATTTTCTCATTCTAGCTCAGAGAACAGCATTGTCAGCCATGATAACTATGGCAGTACCTCAAATATACTGTGCTCTGGTTTAACAGTTTTTGGTACCAATCACCTTAACTGAAGATCACAGGCATGACATCGGTAATGCTCTAGGAAGAATCACTCTGCATTACGTTGTCATTAACTTTCATTATAAATAGTTTGCAAAGCCACAAGGGATTAATGATTGGACCATCGGAAGATGACGATTCAGCATTATATCACCTGGTACATTTGTATATCAGGTAGTGCTATGAATATTGAAAAAATGCCAATGCAAATGCCACAAGCAGTGGGGACACATCTTGTAAACGTCTACTTTAGAAAGGATTAAATCAACATAGAGGGTTTTGTTCAATTTCCATGGTGCTTAGACAGCCCTGAAATTGAGTTAAAAGAGAGCATCAATATTCTATTCAATCATCATTGAGACCACTGTCTTTACAAGGAAGGGCTGGGATTTACCAAGTGCACATTGAAAAACAAATAACGCTTGGCTGACACCAGACTGTGACCAACTTTTAAAGCAAAGCTTTGCCTGCTTCCACAGTAACTGGTGAACACCGGGCCTTCTTTACAGTATACAAACTATGGCATGGTGCAAGTTAGCTAGAAACCAACATATTTGCTCTATCAGCCAGTTAAAAGAATATTTTAAACTAAACAAACTATTTTGAGGAGCAAACATCAGTTTTCATGCTTCTTTAGAAACAGGCACAATGCTAAGGCCCTCATGTTAGTTGCATAATTTCAGCATGTCACTTTTGCCACTGCAGATGATATTACATATGTCTTGAAGGTACACTGGGATAAAGTCTGGTTGTTAAACATTGGAGACCATACAACAGTGTAGGAATTTGCAAATGTTACTGAAAACTTACCAAAAAAAGTAATATCTCCTGCCCTTATTTGATTTTTTTTCTACTGATGCCATTTTGTTTGTTACAATTTACTCTACCTTTAATTTGGGAGCTTTATTGTTTTGTGTTTTGGCTTTATTGCTGTTTATGTACTGCACACACACTTTACTGATTGCCTTTAGTTATCAAGGGGGTAGAGTACAGGTTAATTTAGTGACTTTTGAGGTTAGTCTTGATGGGAGAGTGCTAATATTTCTTGAGTTGGGCAACTACCTAGTATAAATATCTATCCACTTTCTTACAGAGGCTTTCTGAACACTTTCTCCTATTACATTTTGGGATGCCAAAATTTGATAGACATAATTGTGACGGGTGCAGTTTCCTTTAAGTAAGCTTTGGCTTGCACTCTTATTGTCATGAGTAACTTCACAGCAACATGTTTAAAGGCCTTTGGACATTTCCTCCCGCAGTCTGCCAGCTTGGTTTCCTACACTATGCATGTGACCTGCTATGCCATTTCAGTCACACATGTCTCTCCTGTTATAAATCTATTTTCATACTGAGTAGGCATGGGCTGAAATTGCTGAGTTTCACTCCATGTAATTCCACAGAGTTAGATAACAACTCTGAGATTCCAAGAAGTTCAGTGAGGGGGCAGAAATCGATACATTGCGTGATTTTTAGTACCAGGAGCTTTTTCCAATCTGAGGATTCAGCATGAATGGCACCACAGGTGTTACAGAGGGCGCTGCTGCTTGAGCTGGTTTTACTGCTGCATGAGTAGATTTTCTAGCACGCGAAAATCATTTTAGGGAATGCCTATTCTCACTTGTACTCGCCAACTTACTGTAAGTGAGCTATGCTTGAGAAAAAAATAAAGCCACACAGTGGTCAGCAGAATTTGCCCGGACTCTGTGCTACATACATAATGAAGAGTTATGTCATGTTACCTTACCCGCATTTATTGAGTACACATACCGCAGTTGGTTCCATGGCTCTAAGGCGTGGGAGGCTAACCACATGCTGCTGAGAGCGACACTAGTTATATGGTTGTCTGAAGAGCTAAATTTTGAGGAATTGTCTAAACTTGTTGTAACTCGGGATTGCTCGAATCTCAAGAGGACAGGAATCCTAGATGAGGGGGCAAACAATAAAAATCTGAAACCATCCATTGTATTTTTTTATTTATTCCGGCACTGACAGAAGGTTCATGAGGGAGGAATGCAATGTTCTATTTGGAATATATTTCTGAGGTCGGGACATGATTAAGGCAGGATTTTTGCCTTAAAGGATTTTAAAATTAATACATCCTGTTTTTAAAGACAGTCTTCTGTTCCACAGGCAGCCAGTGGAGATCCCCCATTAAAGGGGTAATGTGGCATTGTTTAGACTATCAAAATTTGTACCGGGCTGCCTGGTTTTAGACTATTTGAAGCCTATGAAGAACAAACGTTTGGAGATCCTCATAGCGGCAATTGGAGTAATCTATCCTGGATATGATCAAGGCAAATACAACTTGGAAGAGAGCTTCTCAGGTAAGGAGTTTCAAAATGTTCTTTATCCTGTGGAGCAGTAAAAAGCAAGAAGAGATAAGAAACCCAAATTGGGGCTTCAATGATAACTCACCATCAATAAAAACTCAGTGAATTTTTACAGATTTCCTAGGTGACGGGCGTCTCCCAACTCGAAGGGCCAAAATTAGGCATTCCAGTAATTGATTCTGCTCTTTGTAATGGCAATCTGTTTTGTCTGAGTTAAGTTTTTAAGATGATTACTATTCATACAATCACGGATGAAAAGCATCGTGTTTTGAAAAGCTTCCTTCGATGCCGGGGAGTCATGAATTTTAAAGAGTAATTGCATATCATCAGCATAGTTGTAGATTACACAGTTCGTCTTAAGTGAATTAAAGGGTGTATATATATGTATATATATATGTATGTATGTATGTATATGTATGTATGTATGTATGTGTATGTATGTATGTGTATGTATATATGTATGTATATGTATATATGTATGTATGTATATGTATATATATGTGTGTGTATATATATATATATATATATATGTGTATATATGTGTATATATGTATATATTAATAAGTGGTGGTCGTCTGTAGGTATGATCATATTTCCATGAAAAAACATTTTTTGACTTGCCTATATCTTTGGCACCGTTTCGTGAATATTCATGAAATTTTCCAAAAAAAAGTGTGCAGGTGATTTTTTTGCGCATGGGAATTTTTGGTATGATCCAACAAGTGGGGGCTGAGAAAAGGGGGGTAAAAAAGGGTGTTTCGATATTAATTTCTATAGGAGTTTTGAACATGACTGCAACCCAAATCACTGGATGGAATTACTCCAAATTTGGCACAAAGCCAGCTGTTGGTACGCAGATTGTGCTTTGGGTTATTTGGTGTAAATCTGTTGAGTAGTTTTTAAGAAATCAAAGGAAATCCAAATTTGGATATCTTTGATCATGAGAACTTCACAAATAATAATGAGCTCCTGCAGAGCTCCAATTGACTGCCAACACTTCAACCAGGAACTGTTGGCAGCCATTGTGGGACTACGCTTCAGCCGAGTCCCACAAAAATAGTGAAAAAAAAATAAGACAAGCTGCCAGGGTAGAAAATATCGCTGACCCATTAGCACTGGTGCTGGGGTCCAAGGGCTAAAAAACTTTTTTTTTCTGACAAACATTTTTGCTGCCATTTTGCGACAACGTCGCAAATTGGAAGGAAAAAAAAAAAAAAATTTAGGCTGCCATGCTTGTTTTTTAAGAAGCCCCCAGGTGGACTAGGTTCAGGGGGCATTGACATTTTGATGTAGAGTAAACAGTATACTTCCACGCGAATTTCAAATAGTTTTCGGAGCTGAATGGCTCAAAAGAAATAGAGAATAGAGCTAAACATCAGTGGTGACAATATAAATGAACATCACTTGCCAGGCAGTTGAATGTTTCAATAGGTGTCAGTTTCACAGGAGAATGAATCAGTCAGTGAGAAGGCAGCAGCTCTCAAGATGGGCTCCTAGTCAAACCATTAGATATTAACTTTACACAAAATTATACTGTGTACAAGCAGACACGGCAGTAATGTAATTTCATGGATGCGGTATCATGCTGCTCTTTCATTCTTTAAATGTTGTATAGCATAGTACCAGAAAAGTGATACCTATGCATTTGAGAAAGATCTTTAACTTAAATTTTGGTAGCCGTTTTCTGCCGCTGCTGTCTCTTTTTCCGGAAAATAAACACAGGAGCACAAATGTTATTAAACACTGATTTAATCTTGTAATACTATATCTGAAACCATCAACTGAATTTGGCCGGGGAAATTTTATACTGACACTACATATTCTGATAAATTCAAAAACTACATTTTACACTGCTGGTTGCAAATACAATGTTGTGTATATGCAAGGTAATTCAAAGGAGCTGCGGCAGACGTGCAGTCTGGGAAAGTCAGGTGCATAATCGTGGGCAGTGTTGCAAATCTATGTAATCCAACCCATCTTGATAATGACTCTTTGGAATGTATATTGAAATGACACTTCTCATACAGGAGAGCGTGGCTGCAGACTGCGTAGGGAACAAAATAAAGATCCTTCAGCCAGAAGACTTCATGCAGGACTTTCAAGTGTACAAGAAGAAACTAACAATCGATTTCAGTAGGAGATCCACAGAGGCGAGCTTGATCTTGGAAACAGGCCGTAAGCACATAACATTTGAGATCTACGGCATGTCAGCAGGTCTAGGTGCCAAAAGTTAAAAGATGCCCTTCAGGTAAATAGCAATAGTCCTGTGTGTCGTCACAGGGGCGTCATTTCCGTTAGTAAATACAGTCTTCTTTCGGTTGCCTCTCATTGAAACCCCTTCCTCTGTTTACTATACTCCCATTGGAATCCTGCGGGGCTCTGATCTGAAGTAGGTGATTTTCTATTCCTCCCCCATAACTGACCTTTACCTGTTGACAAAGGCACTTATTCTCATCCTAGAGCTCCTACCAATCGCCTTATTAGGCAGAGCAGTTATAATTGGTGGCATCATCTACATTTTGATCAACGAAAAAGCTTTGCTAAGCTATTGTAGTCACTCCCCTCCCCTTTTCTGAAAGGCATCTTCCGTAAGTGAGACCATCGATTTTTGCTAGCAGACAGGAAATCACCATTGCATTAACCAGTGGTAAACTAGCCTTCAATCTATCTCTGCTACCTATTGCCTGCGGTGTCTTCTGTAGAAGGATCCATTGATTTGCCTCTCGATTTTCAGAAGAGATGCCGATAGAGCTCTCCTTGAAGCCAGACAGGGCTGCGTGGCATCTCCGAATGAATTTAGAGCATGTGTCATAAGGTAAACCAGGCTGAAGTAAACAATCTTTTTCACATCCTCATTGGGACGTCTTCCGAGTAAAGAATCGATCAACGGCACTTATACCTGGCAAACCTTTGTATAATGGGAAAATAAACTATTGCTACCGGGCCTTGAATTTGAACCACGCTAGCGGTCCTAAATCGCATTTGTGCCGCTTTAGCCATCCTCGACTGTATTAAGTCATCTATTGCCGCAGACAACATAGCGGCCTTCCGCCATTTGTTTCTGCGATTCTGTGCATCGTTGCATTCAGTAAATTTACTTTGCACATTACCTGATGAGAAATTAACGCGTGCAAGGGAAAGTGCTAGAAATTAAAAACCTGGACAGAGTAGAGCTCAGTAAATTGTGCAGGGCTAAGTAGCAGAAGCGTATTTTACCTTACAGGAAGAGATCAGCCAACCTCAATGTAAACTGTTTCGTAGGAGCAGAGTTTCAGCAAATATATCGTACCAGTGCTTAGATTAAAAGCCAGTCCCATGGTAATCTACCAGGACTCTGCTGTAGTTGTCACTAGCCAAGGCTCCTGTCACTGCCACCAAAAGCCAGTGCCAGTTTTAGCTACTATCGATCACAAGCAAGATATATACTTTGGATTATTCCAGGTCACCTCAAACAGTAGGGATGGTCTGGAAATGCTTGTTTTATAATGTCTTTTTTTTGCTCTAAACATTTTAGCATAGCAAATCACAGCATGCACACAGGTAAGCAAAATAGACAACATTATACAAAATACATTGTACTTAGGTAACAGTATCAATTGATTAAACATAAGCGAAAGAGTGGATTCTGTTAAGATAAGTCAAATATATTCAGTGTCATAGAAAAGAGAAGCTAAAACTTTACAATAGGGTAAATTATTAGTTTTGTTCACACGTCTCTGGGTAGGAGGCGTGTCCTGGTGAAAATGACTCCAATGTAGGGATCAAAGCAATGTAAGGGGGAGTAGGAAGAGGGAAGGATATGTGGGAGGAGGAGGGAGGAAGAGTCATACAATAGATATCAAAATGTTATACTTTAGACTCAGTGATCAAGAATTGTAAATACATTTTATAGATCAAAAGATTTCCTATTATGGGAGTTGACTGCGGATGTAAAGATCTAATGTGTTCCATACTTGCAGTAAAGATATAGGATGGCCTCTAGTGAGGGACTGGGTGACGTGTGCTTCTCAGGTAAGTGACCCAGGCCCATCAAGTATGGAATGAAACATTGTTATTAGATTTCCAGTCAATCATTTTTACTTTGAGGGCAATGGTGAGCAGAAAGTCAAGTAAATTGAGGTCTGAAGTAGAGAGATCAAGAGGAGGGTCTGCGATATGTGGTCCCAGGGTGATGATAAGGCAGGTTAGTGGAATTAGGGTCTTGAAGATTTTGTGAACTGGTTGAAGATGCCACACCAATAGGTAGATAGGTTTGGGCAGGAAAAGAGCATATGTTCCTCATTACCAGATGATGAGCTGTAGGTACAACAAGCATTGGACGCTTTGAGTTTTAGTTTGAACAATATAGCAGGAGGTCCAATATAAGGAGTGAGCAGCAAAGGACCTTGTTTGTGTTAAAGAGGTGATTAATTTGTTCTGGGTTAAGTATAAGCCTATTTTTGACCATGTCTCTTCATTGGGGGGTGTTAGGTCATCAGAGGAGAAAAAGGAAGACCATTTGTGAGGTAGTGAGGGAAGTGTGGAGCTGGGCAGAAGAAAGTAATTTGTAGAGTCTAGAGGCAGCGTGACCTATTAGTGATGGATCACATAAATGCTGCAGTTTGGAGATTTTAGACTTGATTTGAAGGAATGTATACAAATCTATGTTTGAGAGATCGTGCTTATTTTTCAGTCAAGTAAATAATTGGTTCTGATTCTGCAAAAAGGTCTGATATAGTTAGGAATCCTTTTGAGGTCCTTGTCGAGGCGATCGTTGCAGAATTGGGATTTTGTAATTTTTTATTATGCCATAAGGAGGCGGAGGGTGATTTGTGAATATTGGTTGACAGGAGTGAATCTACTTTCATCAAAGCCGATCTGGTGTCTATAAACATTTTCATGGAGTGATTGTTAGGATGGTGTGACATCATCAGGTTTGATAGTAGTGAGAAGGGGGTGGCAAATTGAAGATTCAATCTCAAGCTTGAGTAGAATATCTATATATGCAGTATAATACCTCTATTTTTCAAAATAGACCTGTAATGTAGAAAACACATCTATCTATGATAGTAAAAAAAACTAGGTACAGCAGTATTTTTCGGGTGAGTACTTATTCCGCTACTGCGTAAATGCTAAGAGTAATTTCTTATATCAGTGATGCACATAATTTTGACAATCTCAAAAACACTCTAATATTCATTGCTTTCTACCAAAATTCAATAGCTCAGCTGAGAGAATTCTTAACTAAAATATGCAGATAAACTTCATTAGATCAAAGGTTTTTCTATGAGAAATGGTTTCATTCTATTTTGAATCAGAAGCATTCCTCGATACTGCAAAGTAGCTAAGACTATAATAAAATGTTGGTTACAAGTCTGAATCTCTGTAAGGCCTTCCATCAGGATTAGGTAGGTTAACTAAGTACCACTGATTTGGGTAGTAATAGCAACTGCTTACAAACAGTAGTACAAGGAATGAAGCACTTTATATCAAACAAATGTACTTTATTATTGATTGGACTAGCAACGGAAATTGACGTGGTCAGATCCCTATGAATTGTACACTTTTTGGCACGGTTTGTGGAACCACTGACCTCAAGGGACCGCTACAACTGCAAATCCAGTGTTCTTTATTGTTTTACCCACACTATAGCCACCAGCATACAACACCCCCTCATCCAGCTTATTCATATGTGACTTGGCTGGTGGCAACATGTTCTATTTAGGGATTTAGTATGTGCACTTACTGTTGATACCTACTGCCCCCTTCTAAATGAAGTTCAGTGGCCTGAGGCAAATGTGTTTGTATCATGTATACAAAAATGAATTGCTACAACTATTATGTGCTTAGGTATTGAAATAAAAATCATGAACATCAGAAAACATGCACTTGAAAGATAGCTCTTTACAATCAGCTTCAAGGCAATAGCTATTAGGCTTGTCCTTGGCTGGTCGATCATATCATTTTGTTAAAAAATGTGCGTGCACAATGGAGGATGGCTTCTGCTTACAGAGAAACAGCCTCATTAACCTCTTGTTTTCCCCTTCGTGCTTGCTATATTTCTGAGACCAAAGGAGAATTCACAACATTTGCAACAAAAGCAGGCCCATAGACATTTTACTTGGCAATGTTCTAGTAGGCACCAGTCATCACACTGCATCTGGAAGAAGGGCAAAGGCTTGGCTTATCAGAATCCCCTCTGAGGAGCACCAACATGTTTCTTTAGAATGAGGAATTGCAGACACCTAATGGCACTGAGTTTCAGTGGAATGTAGCCCAAACTGCCAAGGACTGGACATACATGCTGGAGCTCCACTCCAGCTTAGGGAAGAACACCACCATCGAATAGACTTGTACGGAACCTGCTCTGGCACTGTCAGATCATGAAAAGTGCTTTGGTACTCATTTCTAGTAACAGGCTTGAAAGCAATGCTGAAGCTCTTTTAGTATAGAATGAAGATGGTAAATAACTTGCCACATGGAAGACTCTGGCTAGTTCAAGGAGTCTATACATACAGACACAGCACCTTGAGATCCTTTCTACTTTTCACCAGAGACTGGGAGTTGCACCAAGAAACAGCATTTAAAACTGCAGGTGAGCTGAGTGGTGCCTATGCCTGCCAAGTCAGCTTTGTTATTGTATTGCATTGTATTGTAATTGTATTTATATAGTGCGTATTACCCCTAAAAGGCAGTTTGTGGCAACTAGAATGCTATTCCAGAAGGCAAAGCTAAGGGTTAATCCAGTGTTTGTACTCTCAAGGAAACCATTTCATGCATGTATTCCAGTTTCTTTATTGTAGGTTAAATTAATAGGATTTAGGTGTCGTCCTTGGATGGAGTTACATGACTTAATGAGCATAGTTTGTTGGATGAATAGATAGGGTAGCGGTGAATAAGTATTGTTAGACTACAGGGATACAGTTTGAACAAAACATACATTATGATCTACAAAATGAGATGTGGTGAATTTAGAGAGATACAATAATAGAGAATTAGGCAGACAGTCATTTGTCTTGGAGTAGGCTATACTGGGAAAGAGAAGATATGCAGAGGAAGAAAGGTAAGGAATGGATCATTCAATAGAAAGAAAGGAGAGGGAAACAAAAATTAGTTCTGAGGCAAAGGTGATCATGCGGGGATCTATTAATGTGGTTAGTTGCTGGTGTTATAAGATAGCATGCAATGTGAGGATGCTCAAATGTAAAACTGTAGAGAAACAATATTACTTGCATGGGAGATAGTGTATTGTATTGCAGCATTTGTATAGCTACTGGACAGCCAATGACACTTGCAAAACTAAATTCCAACTGCAGATTATGACCGTTTCTACCTTTTGGCACGCCCCCTGAATTGGAAGTGAAAATCTTCTAGGGGTCAAAGTCCAAGGCTGTGGAAAGCGAGGACCCCTCAAAGTCTTAAACAGCTTCAGTGGGAGCTTGATGATGAGCTATATTTTGGTGCAAAAAACACCAGCAGAACAACTTAGATTTCCTACTCTAACTGGGCTGCGATTGGCTTGGTCTGTGGGCTTTGTGACTGCTATTGCTGACAGTAAGTCTGCAAAAAAACAAGGAAAAGAGCAAGGGGGAAGACACATCCCTTTCACAGCCCATTAATAACTGAGTTTTTCTGGGTCAAAGTTCCATCTATGTCTGTAATTACCTGTGCTCAGTTGTGTGTATGAAGGCCCTTTATTCCTGCCAGGAGGCTCATGGGGATATCTTATTATACCAATGTTTCCCATAAACAATTCTGGTCAGCTGAGTTGAAGGCTGAGCAGAAGTCTACGAAGCAGCAAGATAAGCTGCCCCTTTGCTCCTTAGCCTCTGTGGAAGGGACCATAAGCTAAAGCAATGGTCTATCATAAAGTGGCCTTCTTTAAAGCCTCCTTGTTCCAGGGTACAATATGTGTAATTCAGCCCATTCTTTAAGTCTACCTAAGAATATTTTTGTTAACAGTTCTTCACTTGCATCAAGCAGATTAAGTAGGTAGTGTTTGGGGTTCTTTGTGCCCTCCCTCTTCTGTATTGGTCTAGTAATTGCCCACTTCCTATTATCTGGGAAATGGCTTGTGGTTAAAATTCCTTGGAATGACAGAAGATTTTTGCCCACCAGTCAACTGTGGTTTTCACTACAATAATAGGAAGAGTATTTGGCCCTATGGCTCTAATCAAATCCAGGGTCAAGATGGTGTTTTAAATTTTGACCATGGAGAACTAGGTTCTAATACCCTCATCCACCCCATTCCATTCTATTGAGCTCATAATCTCAGCCTCGAGACCCACTCCATATATTTCTTTTAGAGGATAAACCCATGCTTCTTCCAGCACCCATTTCATTGTCGCCATCTCCTTGCCTGAGCCCAGCTGTGTGAGCTTCCAAAACTTTGTTAAATTTTTTGTTCTGATAGCTTCTGGCATATTTCCCCAGCAGCACTCCTTATATGCTCTTTTCTGATCTCTAATGAGGTTTTAAAACTTTCCTTCGATGTTCTGGAGGCTAATATAGATCTCATGGTGAGGTTTTTCACAGTTTCCCTAATCCGACACTTTAGCTCTCTACAATCCCTGTTGATCCAAGCATTAACTTTCCTAGTTTTGGCCAGGGCCCTTTTCTGCATCTTCCTGTTAGCATTAAAATCTATTCTTAAGCAGTGAACAACTTGGTTAATTGTCATACCATTTTATATAGTTTTCTGGAAATTGTCAGCTCTTAACTCTGTTGGAAATTATCCAGTTTCACTAGATATTCCTCCATGAGCCTAGTGGTGAGGCACTTAGGGAGTTCTTTGTGTAGGGGTAGAACCATTTCCTTGGACCTATTTACCCATGTAATGATGTCCAGGTGTAGGGGTTAATATTCACTTTCTTTGCAATACTTGGAAACTCCGAATTTTGTCTAAAAGCCAGGGTTGCAAAAAGATATAATCAAATGGCCATGGTTGTACCCTATTTTTAAATGTCTGGTGTGTAGGGCAATCGGGGTCCTGTGTCTGTTTACACAAAAAATGTCCTATGAGCCCTGAAACTTTCCTAGTGTGATATCACTAGGCCTGCGCGGAGTTCTGCTCTGTGGAACTCCGTGAAGTGCTGAAAACTCAGTCGCGCTATGCAGAGTTCTGTGAGAGGCAGAGTTTGGGTAAGACATGCTGTTCATGCTGAATTTCAGTGCCAGGAGTTTCTCTTGTGCTGTAAAATCAGAGCAAACTGCATCATACGGAGCTACAAAGGGTGCTAACTTCTTTCTGTCCTTCAAGTAGATTTTCTACTTGAGCAGCAGCTCTCTCAACACGTGTGGCAGCTTTCTCATCGCAAGTGGGCGTGGCTTTCTGCGACCGCTCGCATTCAGAAATCTCACTTGCCAACTTAGTCATTTCTCTCATTTGCGATTGCCAACTTAACATTGGTGAGCTCGAGCGAGAGAAAAAACTCCACTCTGCGTCATTTTGCAGAGTTTTTTGGAACTGAGCGCAGAGTGGGGAAAACTCTGCGAACTCTGCCAGTGGAGCAGAATTCCTTGCCCACCACTAAATATTATGTGTAGCTTGCATACCTGCAGTGAATCTAGCAGTATTAATGTTAAAAGATGGCAATACCTTCTTGAATAAAGGGGTCAATCTTTCTTGGGCCCAATCTATGCTTAAAATCTCCCAACAATATAACCATATCTTTGTGGAGGTTTGTACAGATATATTCCACATCCTCCTTAAATTACTCGTCAGCACCCCCCTCCTCCTGGATATAAACATGAATTATTAGCCTACAACCGTATCTTTTATCTGGTTTGTATAGAGTACTCTGCACACCACCATCCAATTACATTTTAATTCCATCAGTAATATCATTTTTGCAATCTTGGTGGATGTAAAGATTAACAGCCTCACAGATGGGCACCCTTTTGCCTCTTCTTTGTTGTTCTCTTAACCTACACAAACCGATCAATTGTTAGTGTTTCATCACACATCCAGGTTTCCTGTAAGCATAAAATCTCATATCAATCTGTTGTCTCTTTAAACCTTTCTAAGTGTGACATTCAGAAACCCACTAATGTTCCATGATAGGTTCCCCAGGTTGTGCGACCACAGTTCATCCTAGTCAATAGCACTGAGCCACCGAGCCTCACTATTGGCTGGTAACGAAAGGGCTGCGTATCTATTCACAAAACTACTGGCCACACCCTGATTTCTTCATGGCTAAGGTGTGGGACCGTTATTTGTAAGTCTTCCTTCTATCTGTCAACTATAAATGTACCCTTGTTCAATCAGTGTAACGTGCCTTGGGGTCAGCCCCCGCATGATACCTCAGGAAAGGTTTGTTAGAGTAACCTGCTTCTGGTATTTCTGTTTCTGGTACAAATTTAATACCATCCTTCAACACCTCTGTTAGAAATGGGGTTTTTGGTTGGCAGTCAGGTTACCCTCTGTCCAAGCAAAAGCCCTCACTCTAGTCAGGGTAAGTCACACACTATCCAAGATCATCCTGTGCCCACCCTCTGGTAGCTTGGCACGAGCAGTCAGGCTTAACTTAGAAGGCAATGTGTAAAGTATTTGTGCAATAAGTCATACAATACCACCATATAACACCACAAAAATACACCACACAGTGTTTAGAAAAATATATAATATTTATCAGGATAATTGTAGGTCAAAAAGAATAAAGATGCGATGGAAAATTGTAGAACTATCACAGGAAAGTGATATAAAGTGTCTTAAGTCTTTAGAATGCAATACAGTGTCTTTCAAGCACAAAGTACCTGGTTTCTGGTGGAAAATCTCCTCAGAGGGCCACAGGAAAAGGGATGCGTGGAAAAAGGGTGTGTGCGTCGATTTCTCCTCAGCACACAAAGACTTGCGTCGTTCTTTTCCACGCGGGGAAGTCGGGCGTCGTTTTCCGGCGCGCAGACAGTCTCTTTTTGTGGATCGCGGGGATTACCAGATGTCCCGGGTCTGTGCGTGGATTCTCCTGCTTGTTTTCCGGCTGCGCGTCGTTCTGCGGGGCTGCGCGTCGAAGTTTCGATCTCACGGTAGGCGTCGCGTCGATTTCTCCTTGGAAGTCGGGCGGCGTTGTCCTTGCGAGGCCGTGCGTCGAAAGTTTGGTCTCACGGCAGGCGTCGCGTCGATTTCTCCTTGGAAGTCGGGCGGCGTTGTCCTTGCGAGGCCGTGCGTCAAAGTTTCGCACTCACAGTAGGCGTCGCGTCGATTTCTCCTGGAAAGTCGGGCGGCTTTGTCCTTGCGAGGTTGTGCGTCGAAGTCTCGATCGTCCCGAGGGCGTCGCGTCGATCAGCGTCGGTGTGCGGCGTTTTTCTCGCCGCGAAACAAGCTGTGCGTCGAAATTTTCGGCGCACGGAGCGTCCAAGTGAAAGGAAGAAGTCTTTTTGGTCCTGAGACTTCAAGGAACAGGAGGCAAGCTCTATCCAAGCCCTTGGAGAGCACTTTCACAGCCAGACAAGAGTTCAGCAAGGCAGCAGGGCAACAGCAAGACAGCAGTCCTTTGTAGAAAGCAGACAGGTGAGTCCTTTGAGCAGCCAGGCAGTTCTTCTTGGCAGGATGTAGTTTCTGGTTCCGGTTTCTTCTCCAGCAAGTGTCTGATGAGGTAGGGCAGAAGCCCTGTTTTATACCCAAATGTGCCTTTGAAGTGGGGGAGACTTCAAAGAGTGGCTAAGAAGTGCACCAGGTCCCCTTTCAGTTCAATCCTGTCTGCCAGGGTCCCAGTAGGGGGTGTGGCAGTCCTTTGTGTGAGGGTAGGCCCTCCACCCTCCCAGCCCAGGAAGACCCATTCAAAATGCAGATGTATGCAAGTGAGGCTGAGTACCCTGTGTTTGGGGTGTGTCTGAGTGAATGCACAAGGAGCTGTCAACTAAACCTAGTCAGACGTGGATTGTAAGGCACAGAAGGATTTAAGTGCAAAGAAATGCTCACTTTCTAAAAGTGGCATTTCTAGAATAGTAATATTAAATCCGACTTCACCAGTCAGTAGGATTTTGTATTACCATTCTGGCCATACTAAATATGACCTCCCTGCTCCTTTCAGATCAGCAGCTGCCACTTCAATAGTGTATGAGGGCAGCCCCAATGTTAGCCTATGAAGGGAGCAGGTCTCACAGCAGTGCAAAAACGAATTGAGGGTTTTTTTACACTACCAGGACATATAACTACACAGGTACATGTCCTGCCTTTTACCTACACAGCACCCTGCTCTAGGGGATACCCAGGGCACACATTAAGGGTGACTTATATGTAGAAAAAGGGGAGCTCTATGCTTGGCAGGTACTTTTAAATGCCAAGTCGAGGTGGCAGTGAAACTGCCCACACAGGCCTAGCAATGGTAGGCCTGAGACAAGGAAAAGGGGCTACTTAAGTGGGTGGCACAATCCGTGCTGCAGGTCCACTAGTAGCATTTAATCTATAGGCCCTAGGCACCTGGAGTGCACATTACTGGGGACTTATAAGTAGATTAAATAGTTCAATCAGGTATGATCCAAAGTTACCATGTTTACAGAGAGAGAGCATATGCACTTTAGCACTGGTTAGCAGTGGTAAAGTGCGCAGAGTCTAAAAATCAGCAAAAACAGTATCCACAAAGTGGAGGGAGGCAGGCAAAAAGTTAGGGGTGACTACCCTAAGGCTGTCAGGTCTAACATGTGTCCCCCCCAGCTGAAAGTGGGGAGAGCTACCCGACCTCTTGGGAGCTCTCATCGCTAAGGCGGAAGTACCTGGAGAGACCATCAGCATTGGCGTGGTCAACCCCTGGGCGATGTTCCACCGTAAAGTCCATCCCCTGTAGGGAAATGGACCACCTCAAGAGTTTTGGATTCTCACCCCTCATCTGCATGAGCCATCTGAGGGGCCTGTGGTCTGTCTGAACTAGGAAGTGAGTCCCAAACAGGTAGGGTCTCAGCTTCTTCAGGGCCCAGACCACAGCAAAAGCTTCTCTTTCAATAGCACTCCACCTCTGTTCCCGTGGTAATAGTCTTCTGCTAATAAAGACTACCGGTTGATCTCTGCCCTCCTCATTCAGCTGTGCTAGAACTGCCCCTATGCCATGCTCTGAAGCGTCTGTCTGCACGATAAATTCCTGGGAGTAGTCAGGGGCCTTGAGCACGGGGGCCGTGCACATGGCTTCCTTCAGGGCGTCAAAGGCTTTCTGACAAGCCTCTGTCCAATTCACCAACCTAGGTTGCTTCTTGGAAGTGAGTTCTGTCAAGGGTGTTGCAATGGTACCATAGCCCTTGACAAATCGGCGGTAGTATCCTGTGAGGCCTAGAAAGGCTCTCACCTCCGTCTGTGTTCGGGGTGGTTGCCAGGCCTTGATAGTTTCAATCTTGGCCTGGAGTGGCTGCACCTTGCCACCACCCACTAGGTGTCCTAAGTACACCACGGAACCCTGCCCAATCTGGCACTTACTGGCCTTGATGGTCAGGCCTGCCTGTTGCAGGGCCTGAAGCACCTCCTTGAGGTGAAGCAGGTGTTCCTCCCAGCTGGAACTGTAGACAGCTATGTCATCCAGGTAGGCTGCACAGAAGGCATCCTTGCCAGCTAGGACCCCGTTAACCAACCGTTGGAAGGTAGCGGGGGCATTTTTCAACCCAAACGGCATCACCCGGAACTGGTAATGGCCATCCGGGGTTGAAAATGCGGATCTTTCCTTGGCCCCCTCAGTTAGGCCGATCTGCCAGTACCCTGAAGTAAGATCAAACGTACTCAGGAACTTGGCAGCGCCTAGCCTGTCCACGAGCTCATCAGCTCGGGGGATGGGGTGAGCATCAGTCCGTGTGACTGAGTTGAGACCCCGGTAGTCCACACAGAACCGGAGTTCTGGCTTCGCACCTGGGGTAGTAGCCTTAGGGACCAATACCACTGGGCTGGCCCAGGGACTACTGGATTTCTCAATGACCCCTAGAGTCAACATCTTGGAGACCTCCTCCTTGATGCTGGCCTTCACCTTATCCGACAACCTGTAAATTTTGTTTTTCAAAGGGAGACTGTCACCGGTGTCAATATCATGAACACAGAGGTGGGTCAGCCCAGGAGCAAGGGAGAACAGGGGGGAGAACTGCTCCAACAGCTCATAACAGTCTCCTTTCTGATTTAGAGTCAGGGAGTCAGACAGAATGACCCCGCTTACTGACCCATCACCTTCTTGGGCAGAGAGGAGGTCGGGGAGAGGTTCACTCTCCTCTTCCGTTCCTTCATCTGTGACCAGAAGCATGTTGATCTCCGACCTCTCACAATGAGCTTTTAGTCGGTTCACATGGAGCACCCTTAGGGGATTCCTAGGGGTTTTGAGGTCCACTAGGTAAGTGGCCTCCCCTTTCCGCTCCTTTATTTCAAATGGGCCAGACCAGCGGTCCTGGAGAGCTCTGGGCTCTACTGGCTCCATTACCCACACTTTGTCTCCAGGTTGAAACTCTACCAGGGTGGCCTTCTGGTCATACCATTGTTTCTTCACCTCTTGACTGGCCTCAAGGTTATCTTGGGCTTCTTTCCAGAAGCGGGTCATCTGGTTGCGGAGGGCCAACATATAGCTGACCACATCCTGAGGGGGTGTCTTTGGAGCTTTCTCCAATCCCTCCTGGACAATGCTTAAGGGTCCCCTGACAGGGTACCCATAGAGAAGTTCAAAGGGACTGAACCCTACCCCTCTCTGGGGGACCTCTCTGTAAGCAAAGAGAAGGCATGGTAAGAGGACGTCCCACTTACGCCTCATGGCCTCAGGAAGGCCACCAATCATGCCTTTCAGGGTCTTGTTGAATCTCTCCACAAGACCGTTCGTCTGGGGGTGATAGGGTGTGGTGAACTTGTAAGTTACCCCACACGCATCCCACAGAGACTTCATGTATGCAGACATGAAGTTAGTGCCTCTATCAGACACTATTTCCTTGGGGAATCCCACACGGGTAAATATCCCCATCAGGGTTCTGGCCACCACCGGTGCAGTTACTGTCCTTAGAGGGATTGCCTCTGGGTAACGGGTGGCATGGTCCACCAAAACCAGGATGAACCTGTTGCCTAAGGCAGTTTTGGGGTCCAAGGGACCAACAATGTCGATGCCCACCCTTTCAAAGGGGGTGCCAACGACAGGAAGTGGAATCAGGGGGGTTTTAACCCTTTTTCCTGCTTTACCACTGGCCTGGCAGGTAGGACAGGATCTGCAGAATTTGTCTGAGTGTGTTCTCATTTTGGGCCAATAAAAGTGGGTGACAAGCCTGTTAAAGGTCTTGCCCTGCCCCAAATGTCCTGCCAGGGGAATGTCGTGAGCCAGACCCAGTAGGAAGGTTCGGTAACATTGGGGGACCACCAGCATACGTGCTGCCCCAAAGCCCGGAACCTTAGGCTCACTGTAGAGGAGATCATTCTCCCAATATAGGTGGTGATCGCCAGAGGCGTCGCCGGCTGCCTGGTTTGAGGCTTGTTTCCTCAAACCTTCTAGAGTGGGACATTCTTTCTGCGCCTTGCAGAATTCCTCCCTGGTGGGTCCACCCTCAACTTGCCAGCCAGCAAGCTCAGGTAAGTCACCTAGGGCGGCGATGTCTTCCCCAGTTGGCTCGGAAGCCTCCTCCTCAGGAGCCCCGTCAGCCACTGTGGGAACAGCGGGGGCCGGTTTCCCGCACCCCTGGTCCCTCCTCCTGGCAGCTCTCTGGGCCATCGTTCCAAGCTCCAGATGCCCTTGACTGCCCTCTCGGTCAGCCATGGACCGTGTGGTCATGCAGACCCACTCAGGTAACCCTAACATCTCCAGGTGAGACCTGAGCTCTACTTCTTTCCAGGCAGTGTGCTCAAGGTCATTGCCTAACAGACAATCTACAGGCATGGCAGGACTCACAGCTACTTTCAGAGTACCAGAGACCCCCCCCCACTCAAAGGGAACCAGAGCCACCGGTAGGTGACTCTCGCGATTGTCAGCGACTCTGACCTGGTGGAATGCATTAGGTACTATCTGCTCTGCTGACACCAGCTGACTCTTGATAGTAGTCATACTGGCTCCTGTGTCACGCAGAGCCTCCACCCTCTGCCCATCAATGGTGACCCACTGCCGGAACTTGGAAGTATTTCTGGGCATGTGGGCCTTGGGCACCATTTCTCCTTCTCCCAGGGACACTAGGGAAATCTCTACCTGCTCCCCAAAGCTAGTTGGGTCCATCTCCCCCCCGAGTGCTACACTAGTCAACCCAGGTGCCTGTCCGGTAGTGGACGGTGCCCTCTTGGGGCACTGTGGATCGCCTTTGTAGTGACCATATTGGTAACACTCCATGCATTTGGGGCTAGACTTTCCTGACCTGTCAAATGTCCCTGGCTTTTTCCCAAATTTGGAAAAGGAAGGGTTGCCACCCCCTCCCTGGGAATTCTTTTGGGGGCCTTTAGAGAGTTCCTTATCTGTAAGTTTATCTCCCCCCTCTTTCTTCTGTTGGGAACCCTGACCACCTTTGTGGGAGTCCCCCCCAGGTACCTTTTTGGACACTCTGGTGCTAACCCAGAGGTCCGCCTCCTCAGCAAGCTTCCTGGGATCAGTCAGCTTACTATCCACTAGGTGCTGGCGCAAATCTGTATAAGTAACATTAAGCATATGCTCTCTCAGGATCAAGTCATATAAACCTTTATAATCTGCTACTTTGTTGCCCCGCACCCATCCATTCAGTGCCTTACTAGAGAAATCAAAGAAATCTACCCATGTTTGTGTGGTTTGTTTGGTGCTGTCCCTGAACCTCTGACGGTATCCCTCAGGGGTCAGCCCAAACTTGGCAAGTAAAGTGGCTTTCTGGAGTGGGTATGTGTTTTGATCCGGTGGATCCAATGTGAGAAGTGTGTCCCTCCCCAATGGCGGCACATAACCCCACATAGCTACCCCCCATTGCCCTTCAGGAACCTCATGAGCCCTTAGTGCAACTTCATAAGCAGCTAACCATTTATCTATGTCATCTCCCACCACAAAACTGGGCACCACATTTTTGGGTATACGAACCTTCTTTTCTCCAGCAGGTCCTGTCTGTATGCTGCCACCATTATTGCTGGATTCAGACTGTCTTGCCTTGATCTCCAGCTCCTTGAGACTCAGTTCATGAGCCAACAATAGTTTCTTTTCAGCCAAAGCTCTTTCAGCTTCCACTTGTTTAGCTGCTCTTTCAGCTTCTGCTTGTTTGGCTGCCCTTTCAGCTTCTGCTTGAATCTGTTTGGCTGTCCTTTCAGCTTCAATCTGTTTGGCTGCTCTTTCAGCCTCAGCTTGTTTGGCTTCTCTTTCTGCCCTCCTCTCCTCCTGTTGTGCCTCAATTTTCAGTTTTGCCATTTGCAATTGGAACTCCCTTTCCTCTCTCCTTTCCTCTGCGGTCAGGCTTTGCATGGAGACACTGCTCCCTGGTCTGGAAGGGTGCACAATTGCAGTGGTAACACCATCCATAGATAGTGAAAATCCTTCTGAGGGGCCATTTTCTGGCTCCTCTTCCTCATCATCCTCTAAATGGGCTTCTGCCCAGGCCCTCAGCGCCACTTGAAAGTTCTCCTTTCTGGAGGCCCCTTGGGTGGGTACCCTTAATGCCCTGCAGAATCCTCTTAGTTGTTTGACCGTGTATGTATCCAACTGGACTAGGTCAAAGTCCCCTGTCTGAGACCCAGTCAGAGACATGTTGAGTGAGGATTTAGTTTTTGAAAATTGTCAGGAAAAAACGGATTTTCAAAAAGAGATAAAAACCAAGTTGACCTTCAACTGTGGGTAGGTAGTAAAATACTTAGCTACTGTATGTCACTGCACAAATACAAGTCCTATCCTCACCGCTGATCACCAATGTTAGAAATGGGGTTTTTGGTTGGCAGTCAGGTTACCCTCTGTCCAAGCAAAAGCCCTCACTCTAGTCAGGGTAAGTCACACACTATCCAAGATCATCCTGTGCCCACCCTCTGGTAGCTTGGCACGAGCAGTCAGGCTTAACTTAGAAGGCAATGTGTAAAGTATTTGTGCAATAAGTAATACAATACCACCATATAACACCACAAAAATACACCACACAGTGTTTAGAAAAATATATAATATTTATCAGGATAATTGTAGGTCAAAAAGAATAAAGATGCGATGGAAAATTGTAGAACTATCACAGGAAAGTGATATAAAGTGTCTTAAGTCTTTAGAATGCAATACAGTGTCTTTCAAGCACAAAGTACCTGGTTTCTGGTGGAAAATCTCCTCAGAGGGCCACAGGAAAAGGGATGCGTGGAAAAAGGTTGTGTGCGTCGATTTCTCCTCAGCACACAAAGACTTGCGTCGTTCTTTTCCACGCGGGGAAGTCGGGCGTCGTTTTCCGGCGCGCAGACAGTCTCTTTTTGTGGATCGCGGGGATTACCAGATGTCCCGGGTCTGTGCGTGGATTCTCCTGCTTGTTTTCCGGCTGCGCGTCGTTCTGCGGGGCTGCGCGTCGAAGTTTCGATCTCACGGTAGGCGTCGCGTCGATTTCTCCTTGGAAGTCGGGCGGCGTTGTCCTTGCGAGGCCGTGCGTCGAAAGTTTGGTCTCACGGTAGGCGTCGCGTCGATTTCTCCTGGAAAGTCGGGCGGCTTTGTCCTTGCGAGGTTGTGCGTCGAAGTCTCGATCGTCCCGAGGGCGTCGCGTCGGTGTGCGGCGTTTTTCTCGCCGCGAAACAAGCTGTGCGTCGAAATTTTCGGCGCACGGAGCGTCCAAGTGAAAGGAAGAAGTCTTTTTGGTCCTGAGACTTCAAGGAACAGGAGGCAAGCTCTATCCAAGCCCTTGGAGAGCACTTTCACAGCCAGACAAGAGTTCAGCAAGGCAGCAGGGCAACAGCAAGACAGCAGTCCTTTGTAGAAAGCAGACAGGTGAGTCCTTTGAGCAGCCAGGCAGTTCTTCTTGGCAGGATGTAGTTTCTGGTTCCGGTTTCTTCTCCAGCAAGTGTCTGATGAGGTAGGGCAGAGGCCCTGTTTTATACCCAAATGTGCCTTTGAAGTGGGGGAGACTTCAAAGAGTGGCTAAGAAGTGCACCAGGTCCCCTTTCAGTTCAATCCTGTCTGCCAGGGTCCCAGTAGGGGGTGTGGCAGTCCTTTGTGTGAGGGTAGGCCCTCCACCCTCCCAGCCCAGGAAGACCCATTCAAAATGCAGATGTATGCAAGTGAGGCTGAGTACCCTGTGTTTGGGGTGTGTCTGAGTGAATGCACAAGGAGCTGTCAACTAAACCTAGTCAGACGTGGATTGTAAGGCACAGAAGGATTTAAGTGCAAAGAAATGCTCACTTTCTAAAAGTGGCATTTCTAGAATAGTAATATTAAATCCGACTTCACCAGTCAGTAGGATTTTGTATTACCATTCTGGCCATACTAAACATGACCTCCCTGCTCCTTTCAGATCAGCAGCTGCCACTTCAATAGTGTATGAGGGCAGCCCCAATGTTAGCCTATGAAGGGAGCAGGTCTCACAGCAGTGCAAAAACGAATTGAGGGTTTTTTTACACTACCAGGACATATAACTACACAGGTACATGTCCTGCCTTTTACCTACACAGCACCCTGCTCTAGGGGATACCCAGGGCACACATTAAGGGTGACTTATATGTAGAAAAAGGGGAGCTCTATGCTTGGCAGGTACTTTTAAATGCCAAGTCGAGGTGGCAGTGAAACTGCCCACACAGGCCTAGCAATGGTAGGCCTGAGACAAGGAAAAGGGGCTACTTAAGTGGGTGGCACAATCCGTGCTGCAGGTCCACTAGTAGCATTTAATCTATAGGCCCTAGGCACCTGGAGTGCACATTACTGGGGACTTATAAGTAGATTAAATAGTTCAATCAGGTATGATCCAAAGTTACCATGTTTACAGAGAGAGAGCATATGCACTTTAGCACTGGTTAGCAGTGGTAAAGTGCGCAGAGTCTAAAAATCAGCAAAAACAGTATCCACAAAGTGGAGGGAGGCAGGCAAAAAGTTAGGGGTGACTACCCTAAGGCTGTCAGGTCTAACAACCTCACTTCCTGCCTTTCAAATGCTGCCTTAACCAATCCTGAATACAGTAATACTTTGTTATTTAATTCCCTTTGTTACTGTTAGTAAACCCTACTTGTCTGAGATCCTTTGATGCTATTGCTTTCAGACTTTTTTTTTCTTTTTGTAGGGCTCTAAATATACTAATAACTTATTTGCCTCTGTTTTATTGCTGAAATACTGTAATTTACAACTTCCATTCTACTATCCCCCTTTACTGTATTGGCATTACTATTGTGTCTTCCTCACCCTAGATCACTCGAGCCTCTATCAACTACTCTTGCTACCCCCTTTTTAGCATTTCCAGGCTCTTTCTTTCTTAAGGGTTGGGGATTGTTCCAATTACCACTCCCTGAATCGGCCTTTCCTACCTCTTTTCCCTATACACTTTGTTAAATCTCTTTCGTGCTGTTCCATGGAATTTCTTTTTTAGAAGCTCATCTATTTGTTTTCTCCCTCTTGTTGTGTTTATAGCCACCATTTCATTTTTCCTTTCCCTAGCACCCCTCCCTGGGCCTTTTCTAGTTTTTTTTGTACGAGGGAATGTACTGCCTGTACATAGTGGGTTCGCTCCATTTTTTTTTTTAACAACATAGGGTGTTTGGACACACATACTAGAAGCACCATCCACATGGGATACATAGCCCTTTCTACCTCGCTTGGAACTTCATTAACCATGGATTTCTTATTTCCATTGACATGCCCTACTAATGTTGACATATGTTCCTTTGCTTGTTTTAGTTCCCCTGGGATGATCTGTAATTGTGCCTTCTGTGATTTTATGTTGTTTATCACTGTCACCTCTAGTAATCCTTGGAAGTTTTTTGTATGAATCACATTATGTCCAAGTTTGAGGCCAATGGTGATGCTGAGACCCTCAAGTTTATAATAGAATTTTGTGCAGGTATATCTGCTTCTTCATTTGCTGTTGGCGTATTGCTAATCCCCCCCATTTTCTCTTACAGTCCCTCTATTTATCCCTAGGTCCATCATACTTTTTGGTCTTCCCTTCTTGCTTCACCCTATTATCTAATAGGGAGACTGGCCGAGGTGAAGAGGATAATATTGTTTCTAGTGCAAGCTCATTACAGTACCTCATTTCTGAATTATTTATAAATGTCAAAAACAGATCCAAAATCAGGTAACTTTCGTTCCTCGCACCACTATTGATCCTCTCTTTTGAGTTTGAAGACTCAGGTTGTGCTTGCTTTTTTTTTTTAACAAATGTTTGCCCGCGCACAAAGTTCTTGCTAGATTAAGTTACTGATGACCCACCAGTCTTATTCAGTGAGAGGCTTTTATCACAATCATGCTCCTTTGCACATCTTCGTGAGACTTTCCTTACTTCATCCTTTTGCACCATTTGATTCCCTTCTAGGGTCATATTCCCTGCCTTAGTTGTTTTCTCCCTACCTTTAGCTGGGCCATTCTTATGAGTGTTACACTGGGGTCTCTTTTTAACTTAAGGGCTTATACCACTCTCCCTTTTACAGGTAATAATATCCTGGTACTTACCTCTGCACTCCTAGTGTGATGTGACGCTGCTGCTGCCCCCACCCTTTCTCTCCTCCAGAGCACTTCTCAGGGGGAAACCTTCTAAAAAATCAAGGTTTAATGTTCTTCGAGTTGGGGGTCCTTGCTTGCACCTCTTTCTGATATTCACAGATTAAAACCGTATTTACTGTTACCAACTATGTCCTCCACAGACTGCATGCATGCACTGCCATGCCTCAAGCTCCACACAGCTTCCTGAGTTGTGCAGGCACAGTTGCTGCACATCAGGCCTGAGAGTCTGAGGTGATACACGAGTAAGGCTCACAAATATGTCTTCCATGGGGGGGAAGGGGATATGTCCCAACCTCTCTCCCACCTTCAAGAGTGTTTCTGAAGCTATGGTGGGATGGTGGGATTTGGGAGGGCAACTGAGTAGAGCAAAGAAGTAGGGAAAGCCAACCAAAAACAAGAACAAATGAAGTCACTTCAATCCAGGTTGAGAGCTCCGTCTCCGGTGTATTGGCGTTCTGCTTGTCATTGGATGAGACGAGCATGAGCACAAGCACAGCATACACTCAGGAGGCAGAGCAATTGTCTCTATTCTCCATGAGAGGCCTGTGCGGAAATCCTCGGCCTAGCCACAACCCCCATTTTAAAAAGGGTTATGGCGTACACAGCCCTGCCCAAACAGACACTAGTTGGTTTATCATCCTATACTAATTTGATTTGTGACTGTAGGCCCCTATCCATTCCTGTGGTGGTTAGTGTATTCAACAACAGGATCCCTATCTATAGAGTCAATGTTTTTAGGCAGAAAAGTCAATGCACAAGGAGGACTTTTCTTGTCATATCTTTAAGACCTGGCAGTGCTTTGTATAAGTGTTCCATTCCCAAACTTACACAAAAATAATATTTCTTAGACAGTTCTCCAGCAATACCCAGTAAGATTATTAGTCTACATGGACAAGATTGTACTGCTCACCTTTTTAGGACTGGCGTTTGCCAATAGTTTTTATTTTGAAAAACAGTTCTTAAAAAGTATGAGATGTACATAAATAAATATGTGCCTATGTATAAGGGCTTTCAACAAGCCCTCTTCATCCATTGATCTGTGGCAGTTTTATTCATATTTTGTTTCTGCCTATCACAGCATAACAAATTGGGATGTGGGTCAGTCCACTACATCGATTAGCTATTGGCAATATGAGTGATAGCATTTTGCCTGTGAACATGTCGCACGTGCCCAAAACAATAATCTGTTGCAGCGCCAGTGGATCCTTGCACTGCTACTGGGCCCTTGGGCCACTGGCAGGACACCGATTCCCATGGAGGCACTGCTAGCAGGGGTCATCTTTAAATGGGCTTTAAAACTACTCCAAAATGGGCCGCACATGTGGCCTCTGTAAAAGCTTTTTTGTTTAAATTAATGTAAAAAAACATGCTAAAATGGCTACCTGTGTGTGTGTGTGCACACGTTTCCTAATTTACACACTTACATATTTTTCCCCTGAATCCAACAATATATTCTTATGCACGCTAATTGACTCTGTTGGTGGAAGTGTTGTCTTCTTGTGAGTTCATGTGGTTTCTCCTATTTTAGAAATTGGGCGGATGTGGACAGTCTTTATTTCAAAATAACTTAATGGGAGGATAAAAGTGATATAATAAGATAGAAATGTCCTTGCATAAAACGTAACTAACAATAGGTAGTAATCGCAGTATTCACAAAAAAGTGCAGAAAAGTATCGCCTAAGAAATGTACATTCCCTAAAAAGGCCTACTTGTCAATATTGGATCCTAAATGATGGCATCAAATCAATAAGGGAACAATAAATAACGAAGTTTAGTGAACCGAAAATGAATTTCAGCTCTCTAATAGAGCATGGTTGGAACTCCCATGAATTAATTATCTAAAGCACGTCACAGCAAGGGGGAGCGGGACGGGCATGTAGTGGTAAATAACCGGAATGTGTACATCAGGGTTCGCATGACTCATGTTGCTGGACGTTTCAAACTACCAGCCAATTTTAATGGCTCTCTAATGCTTTGTAAACAAATCCTGAAGATTTAATTATGCGCTGATCTTTCTCTCGAACAGATAATTAGCTAGCTCGGAGACTTTGATAGGCCCAGCAGCAGTTCATAAATCCATAATTATCTTTGCCTGTTTTCTTTATCCGGTGCTGTTGTTTTTTTCTGTGTGAAATTAGAATGTGCATCCAATGTAACCTTAAACCCAAAGGTCGCTTTGCAGTACTTGCCATTTTTCTGCAAAAATAGGTTCTTGGAGAATAAAGATTTAGCCTTAGAGATAAAGTCTGACTAGATCCAATTTCATCAGTAATATTTAAAAGTGTGTTAAATTAATTACAGAGAGAGAAATTATATGTCTTTAAGACAAGAAAGGATAATGATAGGTGTTGGACCTGGCTTTTTGACAGGGACATCCCCAAACTTTTTGCCTCCTTCCTCCTATTTTTTCTGACCTGTTGTTGTTGCCTTTTGACCTCTGGGCACTTTACCACTGCTAACCAGTGTTAAAGTGCATATGCTCTCTGGGTAAATTGTACCACTGATTGGTTTATCCATGATTGACTATTTAATTTACTTGTAAGTCCCTGGTAGAGTGCACTACATGTGCCTAGGGCAGGTAGATTAAATGCTACTAGTGGGCCTGCAGCACTGGTTGTGCCACCCACCTCAGTAGCCCCTTAACCCTGTCTCAGGCCTGCCATTGCAAGGCCTGTGTGTGCAGTTTCACTGCCACTTCGACTTGGCATTTAAAAGTACTTGCCAAGCCTAGAACTCCCCTTTTACTACATATAAGTCATCCCTAATGTGTGCCCTAGGTAACCCCTAGAGCAGGGTGCTGTGTAGGTAAAAGGCAGGACATGTACCTGTGTAGTTATATGTCCTGGTAGTGTAAAACTCCTAAATTCGTTTTTACACTACTGTGAGGCCTGCTCCTTTCATAGGCTAACATTGGGGCTGCCCTCATACACTGTTGAAGTGGCAGCTGCTGATCTGAAAGGAGCACGAAGGTCATATTTAGTATGGCCAGAATGGTAATACAAAATCCTGCTGACTGGTGAAGTCGGATTTAATATTACTATTCTAGAAATGCCACTTTTAGAAAGTGAGCATTTCTTTGCACTAAAATCTTGTTGTGCCCTTCAATCCACGTCTGGCTAGGTTTAGTTGACAGCTCCTTGTGCATTCACTCAGACACACCCCAAACACAGGGTACTCAGCCTCACTTGCATACATCTGCATTTTGAATGGGTCTTCCTGGGCTGGGAGGGCCTTCCCTCACACAAAGGACTGCCACACCCCCTACTGGGACTCTGGCAGACAGGATTGAACTGAAAGGGGGCTTGGTGCCTTTCTTAGAGACTCTTTGAAGTCACCCCCACTTCAAAGGCACAACTTAGTATAAAACAGGGCCTCTGCCCTACCTCATCAGACACTTCCTGGAGAAGAAACCTGAACCAGAAACTACATCCTGCCAAGAAGAACTGCCTGGCTGCTCAAAGGACTCACCTGTCTGCTTTCTACAAAGGACTGCTGCCTTGCTGTTGCCCTGCTGCCTTGCTGAACTCTTGTCTGGCTGTGAAAGTGCTCTCCAAGGGCTTGGATAGAGCTTGCCTCCTGTTCCTTGAAGTCTCAGGACCAAAAAGACTTCTCTCTTTTACTTGGACGCTCCGTGCGTCGAAAATTTCGACGCACAGCTTGTTTCGCGGCGAGAAAAACGCCGCACTCCGACGCTGATCGACGCGACGCTCTTGGGACGATCGAAGATCCGATGCACGGCCTCGCAAGGACAACACCGCCCGACCTCTAGAGGAGAAATCGACGCGACGCCTGCCGTGAGATCGTAATTTCAACGCGCAGCCCCGCAGATCGAAGTCTAGAGGAGAAATCGACGCGACGCCTGCCGTGAGATCGTAATTTCAACGCACAGCCCCGCAGACCGACGCGCAGCCGGAGAACAAGCAGGAAAATCCACGCACAGACCCGGGACATCTGGTAATCCCCGCGATCCACAGAAAGAGACTGTCTGCGCGCCGGAAAACAACGCGACTTCCCCGCGTGGAAAATAACGACGCAAGTCCGTGTGTGCTGGGGAGAAATCGACGCACACACCCTTTTTCCACGCACCTCTTCCTTTGTGGCCCTCTGAGGAGATTTTCCACCAGAAACCAGGTACTTTGTGTTTGAAAGAAACTCTGTTTACTTTCTAAAGACTTAAGACGCTTTATATCACTTTTCAGTGATATCTTTACAAATTCATATTGCAACTTTGATCGTTTTGACCTGAAGATACCCAGATAAATATTATATATTTTTCTAAACACTGTGTGGTGTATTTTTGTGGTGTTATGCTATGGTGTTGTATGATTTATTGCACAAATGCTTTACACATTGCCTTCTAAGTTAAGCCTGACTGCTCGTGCCAAGCTACCGGAGGGTGAGCACAGGCTGATTTTGGATTGTGTGTGACTTACCCTGACTAGAGTGAGGGTTCTTGCTTGGACAGAGGGCAACCTGACTGCCAACCAAAAACCCCATTTCTAACATTGGTGATCAGCGGTGAGGATAGGACTTGTGTTTGTGCAGTGACATACAGTAGCTAAGTATTTCACTACCTACCCACAGTTGAAGGTCAACTTGATTTTTCATCTTTTTTGGCTCTTGGTTCTCTGATGTCCTCCTGGATATACTATTGATATTTTGGACTTTGGATTTTGTTTTTTGCTGATAAGATCTTATCAAAATGGGATTGTGTACCTACTCATTCTTTGTTCGTACTGACCACCTCACTAAGGCTGACCTAAGGAAGCTTTGCAGAAAATGGGGCCTTCCTGTAGCAAGGAGATCTACTAAGGCGGAGATGCTCCATCACTACATAGTCTGGGGGGAGGAAAGATGGGCAGAGAGAGAGGCAGCAAGAAACCAAATGACTAAGTACCCCTCAGATGAGGAGGAGGACTACGCACAGGAGGAGGAAGACTTCTCACATGAGGAGGAAGACTACTCCGAGTTGGACAGTGACCCAGAAATAGATGAATGGCTCCGAGGTCAAAGGCGACAGGAGCAACAATTAGAGGAGTATCTTGCAGAGGTTGAGGCAAAAAGACTCTTAGCCCTGGAAGAAGAAAAGATTGCAGCTCAAGAGCTGAGCTGTAAAGAGCTGAAACTGGAGGCCGGAAGGGCTGAGTCCAGTTCAGATGGTGGCAGCAAAAATCTTGCATCTAGTACTGCTGAAGAAGGGCACAAGCCCAGAGATGTGGTGCCCAACTTGAAGAAGGGAGTTGACACACCCCAGGCGGTTCAAGGGTATGAGGTAGTTCCCGTTATGCACAGGGTCCCTGAGAAGGATTGGGGAACTGGCACAGGGAGTCATATTCCTACTGGGGGGAGGGACACTTTACTGACTCTAGCAGAGAGTGACAGAGAAAAGGGTTCCCCCCTGGTGGACGTCCTGGATATAGAGTGTAGAGACATCCCAGAAGAGTATGGGTTGAGTGTCAGGGACAGACAGATACTGTCTCACCAGTCTCAGGAGGGTGAAGTAGAGTGCTTTTCCAAGGTTGAGTTACTGGGTGGTTGGGTGAAGGGTACTGTGGTTAATACATGTGAAGGGCAGAGTGATGTAATTGCTGGAGAGCATATGTCTGGTCCTTATTTTCCAGAGCTACGCCAACACCAGGTGGAGTGTGAGTTCTCTGACCCCAGGGAACTTACAATGGAGGCAGACTTCTGGGTGAGTACAAGAGAGTCTGAAGAGGCATTTGGGGGTGCTCCTGAAGGGAGTGGTCTAGGTGGTTCCCAACCGAGTGTGGTGGGAAAGGATTGTAGTGTCCCAGGTAGGTCCCAGGTCCTAGAGGGTTTCATGAGGGAACACCAGGAGGGAAGCCTAGCCTGTACCGTAGGGCCACCTTTTGAGGGAAGCCCCGCAGTGTCAGAAGAACTTGGGGGGGTGACTGTAGCCAGCATCCCAACAGTTCTGGTGTCTGGCAGTACCCCTCCTAGTGAGGGGGTGCAGAAGTCCAGACATAGAGTTGAGAGGGGGTTGCAGACCCCAGTGGAGGACCTTGAGAGTCAGGGGACAGCTCTGAGAGCAGAGCCCCCCCAGGAATGACCCAGGTGAAACCGTTTCTGGTTTGGGGGAAACCCAGACTCTGCCGGATGGGCAGAGGTCGGGAGACCTGCGCCAACCAGACTCTTGTGTGGCCCTTGGGGACGGTGTGTCCCTTGTGGGGGGTGAGAGTGCCCCCCAGGAAGTCCTGGCATGCCAGGCAAAGATTCAACCTCAGGGTAGTGACTCTGGGTTGGATACCCAGGTTCAGAGGTTAAACTCTGACCTGGTGGGAGGTAGATGTGCCACCCAAGAAGTCCTGCTGTGCCAGGCAATTGTCCAACCTCAGGGTGTTGACTCTGGGTTGGATGACCAGGTTCAGAGGTTAAACTCTGACCTGGTGGGAGGTAGATGTGCCACCCAAGAAGTCCTGCTGTGCCAGGCAATTGCCCAAGCTCAGGGTGGTGACTCTGGGTTGGGGAACCAGGCTCAGAGGTTAAACTCTGACCTGGCGGGAGGTAGGTGTGCCTCCCTGGAAGTCCTGGCCTGCCAGGCAATGGTTCAACCTCAGGGTGGTGACTCTGGGTTGGCTAACCAGGTTCAGGGGATAAACTCTGACCTGTTGGGGGGTAGGTGTGCCCCCCAGAAAGTCCTGGTGTACCAGGCAGTGGTCCAACCTCAGAGTGCTGACTCTGGGTTGGATAACCGGGTTCAGAGGTTAAACTCTGACCTGGTGGGGGGTAGGTGTGCCCCCCAGAAAGTCCTGGCGTGCCAGGCAATTGTTCAACCTCAGGGTGGTGACCCTGGGTTGGATACCCAGGTTCAGAGGTTAAACTCTGACCTGGTGGGAGGTAGGTGTGCCTCCCAAGAAGTCCTGGTGCGCCAGGCAATTGTTCAACTTCAGGGTGGTGACTCTGAGTTGAATGGCCCAGTTCAGAGGTTAAACTCTGACCTGGGGGAGGGTCAGTGTGCCCTCCAGGAAGTCCTGGCGTGCCAGGCAATTGTTCAACTTCAGGGTGGTGACTCTGAGTTGAATGGCCAAGTTCAGAGGTTAAACTCTGACCTGGTGGAGGGTCAGTGTGCCCTCCAGGAAGTCCTGGCGTGCCAGGCAATTGTTCAACTTCAGGGTGGTGACTCTGAGTTGAATGGTCAGGTGCAGAGGTTAAACTCTGACCTGGTGGGGGGTAGGTGTGCCTCCCAGGAAGTCCTGGTTTGCCAGGCAGTGATCCAGTCTGAGGGTACAGACCCTGGGCTGGAAGACCAGGTTCAGGGTGTCCCCCCGGACCTGGAGGGAGGGGCTACTGATAACAGTACCCCTACCATGTTGTCTTCTGAGGAGGCCACTCCTGGTTGGAGGGTGCTGGACCCCAGAAGGGAGGGCAGGGGGAGGGAAGCCTCACCCCGGGCCCTAGTCCAACCTGAAGGTACAGGCCCCAGGTTGGAGGGCCAGTTGCAGGTTAACAGCCCTGCACTGGTGGAGGAATGGTACAGGGCGACTTCTGTTAGCACCCTGACCATGTTGGACTCTGGGGGTACCGCTCCAGGAGGGAGGGTACAGAGCCCCAGAGGGGAGGACCAGGTTCAGGCTGTCATCCCTGACCTGGTGGAAGGAAGAGTGGTTAAAGGGTGCCCAGCACCTGGGGCTACCGCCCCCCACTCTCCACACCCACAGTGGTTGGAGAGCTTTGAGAGGCCTGGGGCCTGGCTCTCATCCCTGGCAGCTGTCAGTAATCACTGTGGCTTGCTGTCCGGGTGGACAGAGTTATCCCTGGGGAGGGGACAAGTGTCACACCCCGGGGATAGAGTGGGCAACACCACTGTGTTGGTCATGGTGGTACTATCCTGCTCCTGGGATACATCTGTGAGCAAAGTAAGGTTAGGTGCTGCACAGATGGGATCCGCAGGTAAGGAGAAAGGTTCCCCATGGGTTGGCTTAGTGGGCCCTGAGAGTATGGACAGAGTGATCCAATTGGAGTCAGGAAGGCGAAGAACTGGAGCATGCCCCTGCTGTTGTGGGCCTGGGTCCTTGTTCTGTCGCCTCAAACAGGGAAGTACATCAGGATAGTGATTGTTCTCCCCTGGCTTTAGGCTGGTAGGGGGTCATGTTGGGCCTGGCTTTTTGACAGGGACATCCCCAAACTTTTTGCCTCCTTCCTCCTATTTTTTCTGACCTGTTGTTGTTGCCTTTTGACCTCTGGGCACTTTACCACTGCTAACCAGTGCTAAAGTGCATATGCTCTCTGGGTAAATTGTACTACTGATTGGTTTATCCATGATTGACTATTTAATTTACTTGTAAGTCCCTGGTAGAGTGCACTACATGTGCCTAGGGCAGGTAGATTAAATGCTACTAGTGGGCCTGCAGCACTGGTTGTGCCACCCACCTCAGTAGCCCCTTAACCCTGTCTCAGGCCTGCCATTGCAAGGCCTGTGTGTGCAGTTTCACTGCCACTTCGACTTGGCATTTAAAAGTACTTGCCAAGCCTAGAACTCCCCTTTTACTACATATAAGTCATCCCTAATGTGTGCCCTAGGTAACCCCTAGAGCAGGGTGCTGTGTAGGTAAAAGGCAGGACATGTACCTGTGTAGTTATATGTCCTGGTAGTGTAAAACTCCTAAATTAGTTTTTACACTACTGTGAGGCCTGCTCCTTTCATAGGCTAACATTGGGGCTGCCCTCATACACTGTTGAAGTGGCAGCTGCTGATCTGAAAGGAGCACGAAGGTCATATTTAGTATGGCCAGAATGGTAATACAAAATCCTGCTGACTGGTGAAGTCGGATTTAATATTACTATTCTAGAAATGCCACTTTTAGAAAGTGAGCATTTCTTTGCACTAAAATCTTGTTGTGCCCTTCAATCCACGTCTGGCTAGGTTTAGTTGACAGCTCCTTGTGCATTCACTCAGACACACCCTAAACACAGGGTACTCAGCCTCACTTGCATACATCTGCATTTTGAATGGGTCTTCCTGGGCTGGGAGGGTGGAGGGCCTTCCCTCACACAAAGGACTGCCACACCCCCTACTGGGACTCTGGCAGACAGGATTGAACTGAAAGGGGGCTTGGTGCCTTTCTTAGAGACTCTTTGAAGTCACCCCCACTTCAAAGGCACAACTTAGTATAAAACAGGGCCTCTGCCCTACCTCATCAGACACTTGCTGGAGAAGAAACCTGAACCAGAAACTACAGCCTGCCAAGAAGAACTGCCTGGCTGCTCAAAGGACTCACCTGTCTGCTTTCTACAAAGGACTGCTGCCTTGCTGTTGCCCTGCTGCCTTGCTGAACTCTTGTCTGGCTGTGAAAGTGCTCTCCAAGGGCTTGGATAGAGCTTGCCTCCTGTTCCTTGAAGTCTCAGGACCAAAAAGACTTCTCTCTTTTACTTGGACGCTCCGTGCGCCGAAAATTTCGACGCACAGCTTGTTTCGCGGCGAGAAAAACGCCGCACTCCGACGCTGATCGACGCAACGCTCTTGGGACGATCGAAGATCCGATGCACGGCCTCGCAAGGACAACACCGCCCGACCTCTAGAGGAGAAATCGACGCGACGCCTGCCGTGAGATCGTAATTTCAACGCGCAGCCCCGCAGATCGAAGTCTAGAGGAGAAATCGATGCGACGCCTGCCGTGAGATCGTAATTTCAACGCACAGCCCCGCAGACCGACGCGCAGCCGGAGAACAAGCAGGAAAATCCACGCACAGACCCGGGACATCTGGTAATCCCCGCGATCCACAGAAAGAGACTGTCCGCGCGCCGGAAAACGACGCCGACTTCCCCGCGTGGAAAATAAAGACGCAAGTACGTGTGTGCTGGGGAGAAATCGACGCACACACCCTTTTTCCACGCACCTCTTCCTTTGTGGCCCTCTGAGGAGATTTTCCACCAGAAACCAGGTACTTTGTGTTTGAAAGAGACTCTGTTTACTTTCTAAAGACTTGACGCTTTATATCACTTTTCAGTGATATCTTTACAAATTCATATTGCAACTTTGATCGTTTTGACCTGAAGATACCCAGATAAATATTATATATTTTTCTAAACACTGTGTGGTGTATTTTTGTGGTGTTATGCTATGGTGTTGTATGATTTTTTGCACAAATGCTTTACACATTGCCTTCTAAGTTAAGCCTGACTGCTCGTGCCAAGCTATCGGAGGGTGAGCACAGGCTGATTTTGGATTGTGTGTGACTTACCCTGACTAGAGTGAGGGTTCTTGCTTGGACAGAGGGCAACCTGACTGCCAACCAAAAACCCCATTTCTAACAATAGGTGATATGAGACACATGAATCAACAGCTTTAAGACTGTGCAAAAATTACAAACAGTGTCATCATTATGATGAGGACTGGCAACAAATTAAAACCTCTAGTACAGAAATGACTAAATAAGACGAGGCGCCAGAAAACAACACGCTATAAAAAGTTAAATGTGTTCTACCATAAAGGGTCAAGGGTCGTCTCGATAGTAATGCCTCCTTCTCCTTCCTCACCCTCCTTAAATTGTACTCCAGTATCTCCTCCAGCTCATGTAGTACTGAGGTGCCTTGATAGCTGATCACTGAATCACAGTCCAGCTCTGTGCTTGCTACGTTCCACAGCATTACCTCCGTCTTATCCCTATATGTAGAATAACCTGAAACCACTGTTTTCGGTGGGTTTGTTGTATACAGAATATCATCTCCATACAGGCCCAACTTGAGCTTAGAGTTCTATGGCGCAGTTCCCCCATCCACTCTCAAAACCTGCACCAGTGTCTCTATACAGGGACATTGTTGGAAATGGCCCTTCTGCAGGGTTATCCCCAGACTTTTTGCCTTCCTCCTTCTCTTTTTCTGACCTCATTTTTGCTGGTTTCTAGACTCTGCACTCTTTACCACTGCTAACCAGTGCTAAAGTGCATATGCACTCTCCCTTTAAACATGGTAACCTTGGATCATACCTGATTGGACTATTTAAATTACTTATAAGTCCCTAGTAATGTGCACTATATGTGTCTAAGGCCTGTAGATTAAATGCTACTAGTGGGCCTGCAGCACTGATTGTGCCACCCACTTACGTAGCCTCTTTACCTTGTCTCAGGCCTGCCATTGCAAGGCCTGTGTGTGCAGTTTCACTGTCATCTCGACTTGGCATTTAAAAGTACTTCCCAAGCCTAAACCTCCCCTTTCTCCACATATAAGTCACCCCTAATGTGTGCCCTAGGTAACCCCTAGAGCAGGGTGCTGTGTGGGTGAAAGGCAGGACATGTACCTGTGTAGTGTACATGTCCTGGTAGTGTAAAACTCCTACAATTCGTTTTTACACTACTGTGAGGCCTGCTCCCTTCATAGGCTAACATTGGGGCTGCCCTCATACAGTATTGAAGTGGTAGCTGCTGATCTGAAAGGAGTAGGAAGGTCATATTTAGTATGGCCAGAATGGTAATACCAAATCCTGCTGACTGGTGAAGTTGGATTTAATATTACTATTCTAGAAATGCCACTTTTAGAAAGTGAGCATTTTTTTGCACTTAAATCTTTCTGTGCCTTACAATCCATGTCTGGCTGGGCTTAGTTGACAGCTCCTTATGCATTCACTCAGACACACCCCAAACATAGGGTACTCAGCCCCACTTGCATACATCTGAATTTTGAATGGGACTTCCTGTGCTGGGAGGGTGGAGGGCCTGCTCTCACACAAAGGACTGCCACACCCCCTACTGGGACCCGGGCAGACAGGATTGAACTGAAAGGGGACCTGGTGCACTTCTTAGCCACTCTTTGAAGTCTCCCCCACTTCAAAGGCACATTTGGGTATAAAACAGGGCCTCTGCCCGACCTCATCAGACACTTGCTGGAGAAGAAACCTGAACCAGAACCTGCATCCTGCCAAGAAGAACTGCCTGGCTGCCTAAAGGGCTCACCTGACTGCTTTCTACAAAGGAATGCTGCCTTGCTGTTGCCCTGCTGCCTTGCTGAACTCTTGCCTTGCTGCTGAAGTGCTCTCCAAGGGCTTGGATAGAGCTTGCCTCCTGTTCCCTGAAGTCTCAGGACCAAAAAGACTTCTCTTTTTCATTTGGATGCCTTGTGCGCCGGAAAATTCGATGCACAGCTTGCTCCGCGGTGAAAAATTCACCGCACGCCAATCTGGAACGATGCCACTTGATGCGACGCCTGCGGTGCAACCGGAACTTCGACGCACACACCATTTTTCCACGTATCTCCTCCTCTGCGGCCCTTTGCGGAGATTTTCCACTTTAAACCAGGTACTTTGTGCTTGAAAGAGACTTTGTTTGCTTTTTAAAGACTTAAGACACTTTTTAGCACTTTTCAGTGATATCTTTACAAATTCATATTGCAACTTTGATCGTTTTGACCTGAAGATACCCAGATAAATATTATATATTCTTCTAAACACTGTGTGGTGTATTTTTGTGGTGCTATATTGTGTTATTGTATGATTTATTGCACAAATACTTTACACATTGCCTTCTAAGTTAAGCCTGACTTCTCGTGCCAAGCTACCAGAGGGTGGGCACAGGATAATTTGGATTGTGTGTGACTTACCCTGACTAGAGTGAGGGTTCTTGCTTGGACAGAGGGTAACCTGACTGCCAACCAAAAACCCCATTTCTAACAGACATAAAAAAAGAAATGGGATAATGAGCAGCCCTGATGTGCCTCGTCTCAAGATGTTACCTTTCTGGGGCAAACACCATTCACCAAAATCTGAGCTGACGGTGCTGCATAGAGGATCTTAACTGCAGCAACATACCTTGGCCTAGCAAACCCTGTCAAACACCTTAGCCAGCGTTGATAGGGCACCCCTGCATAGTACAAAGAGGGGCGCCACTTAGGCCTAGTCAAGGACACTCAGCCCTGGGGCTGCCGCCCATGCACTGTGCCAGCCAGTGTGCAAGCATATCAAACTAACTGGTCCCAAACCCAATTAGTGTACTGTGCTGAGGGGGTCCTGGAACTTGGGGGCCGTGGAACTTGGGGGCCCTCTGCATCACACGGGCTGCCGGGGCTAATGGTATTCCGCTAGCCTTAGCGGCATATAGGTCTAAATTCACTGTTCAATGTCTATTGAGAATATCAGTTGGTGTGTCAGATCCTGCAGCTGCCTGCCTGGTACAAAACCTTTCTTATACAGATGCACCACCTTACCAACAATCGAAGGGAGTCTCTTCGCTCAGATACCACCATAGACATTATAGTCAAAATTTAATAGGGAGATGGGGCTTATACAATTACCCTGGGAGAGCATCAGGGCCTGCCACCTTCCCATTCTGAGATTTATCACTATGAAAATTATTTCCTCCTCCATAATATCCTTCACAAGATCTTTTTCAGTGCTAGACAGACCCACGAATTGTATCCCTGCTAACCACTCCCTTAATTCTGTTGCCCCAAACATACCCCTTTCTGAATATGGGTTCTCAAACATTTTGTGAAAACACACCGCAATCTCCTCTGTATATTCTGACACCCTGCAATTGCCATCCACTATCAGACTCTATATAGTTCCGACCTCTATCTGCTCTTGCCTTCCAATCTAGCAGCTTGTCACTATTGTCCCCATACACAAAATGAGCAAGCTTGTTAGCGTACCCTACATGTTATGGATCCCATCCTCCATCAAGACTGCTGCATGGTACAAACAGTGAACAGGGATATGTCCAACCTCATTAAATTTGGATACTAGTGACTTATCTATTAACAATAGTCAATCCAGCTTAAACTTCGATATTTATAACTATAAAAGATATATCTTCTACTGCCCCTCGCCTTTTTCGGCCACACAGCACACAAATTTAAATCTACCATCAGATTGTTCAGAGACTTTCTCACTTTGATGTGCTCTGCAGCCCGTCTTCATGTTGATATCTCCATGGCTGGCTGCATCAAAGCATATTTTAAAATTGCAGGTGATTACTATTGGAGGTAGAAACCCCAACAGGTTTTCCCTAGGTCTTACAGATGAAAGACATCATCACAGTTCGGACCATAAAAATTAATCTATATACATTTAAAATGAATTGTAAAAGGTCAGGCAACCAGTGATCCACCTGCCTAAACAGCCAGTTTTTAAATCTACTATATTTATACCAGCATTTTCCTAATAAAAACAGCTACAGCCCTAGAAGACAGGGATTGTACTGAACACACATTTGATGGATTGACTCTTGATCACTAACTGAGGGCCTGATTACGACCTTGGTGGATGGGATACTCTGTCACCAATGCGACAGATATCCCGTCCATCATATTCCGAGTTCCATTATATCCTATGAACCTTGTAAAACAGCAGGCTGGATAGCTGCCATGTTTGTAACTGAGTATCTCATCTGCTAAGGTCGTAATAGGGCCCTAAGGGTCACATGTAGCAACTTTCAGATTTGCGACCCGCAAGTTGCGAGTCAGAGTGACTCGCAAGTTGCGAGTCGCAAATCTGAATGTTGGATGGTGTCCCTGACACCATCTGAGATTCGCAAGGGGGTCGCAAATGCCTACCTCATGAATAATCATGAGGTGGGTCGCAATTTGGGATCTCCTTGCGAATGGTGGCCCTCAGAGGGTTGGTGGCCTGCTGCGGACAGCAGACCACCATGTCTGTGACTGCTTTTCAATAAAGCAGTTATTTTTCTGTAATGCAGCCCGTTTTCCTTAAAGGAAAACGAGATGTAGTACAAAAACAAAAAATGAAACGTTTTCGTTTCATTTTTTCAGAGCAGGCAGTGGTCCGTATGACCACTGCCTGCTCTGAAAAAATGTTTACAGTGCCATTCACAACGGGTTCGCGGTCACAAACCAATCCTACATTGCACTGTGACTCGCAATTAGGAAGGGAACACCCCTCCCTAATTGTGAGTCACAAACCCGTTTTGCGATTCGGTAACCAGGTTACCGAATCGCAAAACGGGGTTTGTGCATTGCGATGTGCTTTTTGCACGTTGCAAACAGCCAAATTCGCTGTTTGCAATGTGCAAAAAGCTTGCTACATGTGGCCCTAAGTCTTTACACTCCACTGCCCGAAGATGCATGTCCTGAAAAACTATAATATGAGCCTGGTAATCTTTCACATGCTGACAGATACATCTTTTTTTTCCCTTCACCGGAGGCCATTAACATTCCATGTCAATATCACTGCCATCTTTACCCCCAAACCCATTCTATCAAAATCTCCAACAGCTCACCTCTTACAAAACAGCCCACATATGCTCCTTTTACACTGATAAAATAGTTTTGGCTGAAATTTAGGAAAACAAAACCCTATAACAATAAATATATCAATGAGGACAATTTTTTGCCTTTCCCCCTTTTTTTCTTTTCCCCTATTTTATCCCTCATTAACAGCCTGCCCAGTGACCCCCTGCCCCTCCCCCCCCCAACAAATGATAAAATTATGGCATTTCCTCAGTGCGGATTTGGGCTCCACCCTAGGAGAATATCTAACTATATGAAAACACCTTTGCCTAGCCATCACCTTCACCTTAATAATAGTATAGTAGAAAGAAAAATAACACTAAAAGACAGAACCTGAGGAAAAAAGAAGAAATAGCCTCAACATGCGTGAGGTGACCACTTCATCTTTCTGATGAGGCCATTTGCCTGCTCATTATGCCTGAGGTTTCATTATTCCACATATCTTTTAACATGGTCAGAAACCTTAACTGAACCTTGGCTCCCAACCTCTGCAGCTCACCCATCTTCTGTCCAATTCCCAGTGCCATTGTTCAGTAGGTCAGTAAATGTTGAATCTGATGGTATGTGAAAAACCCTCACCACCCAACTTCCCTTGTCTCAGAGCTCAACTCAGAATTAATGCCTTAGTGCTATACAAGAGGAGGCTTATCCGAATCTTCCTTGGTTTAAATCAGTCAGCAGACCACTTGCAGGTTCCCTATGTATCCTTTGTTCCTCCTTCTCTAGATCCACCACTGGATTACTCTTTAGGATCCTCCCCAAGAAGATTAATCATAAATTCCTTCATATCGGCCCCCCCTTTACCAACTTAGGTACATAGACGATCCTCAAATTGTTCCTCCTAGACTGATTCTCCAGGCATTCTAAGTTATCTTATAATGATTGAGTCTGCAGCTTAAGTGCCTCCAAGTCACCAGAACTCCTTTTAACCTTTTGGTACAACCTCTCCAAATTAACCTCAAGCACCTTAGTTTTCTCACAAATGCCATCCAGCTACACCCCATGGGCATGACATACTCCTTGAATCCCCTTGTGATTAATTTCAGATGTGGCAAAGCCCTTCTGCATCTTCTGGTGCAAGTCTGTTTAAGATTTGCTCAGGTGTTGCTTGGCCACCTAAAGTTCCCACCTGAATTACAGTGGACATACCGACCTGCATGCCATCCTACTTGGACTGTGTCTTGGCCAGAGCTGCCCCCTCCCTCCTTCTGAACAGGATCTGACATAACGATTAAAGGTTACTATGGGTTCTCCATTGAATCATCAAATACCTCAGTGTTGTGCATCTTCTCTTGTATATCACTTGAGGCGGGATAAGGTAGCTCTAGGCTTGGTGCCTCCTGTGATGCAAATACATAATCAGCACCATGCCAAGAACAATCTCTAGGGGTGTCAATACAGGGGGGTAGCCTCATGGGTGGAGGGCTTCTGCATCGACTTTACCATCTGCCATCCCCAGACTTCTTCTGAGCCACTGTATTTCCTGCCATGGTTGTGGGAAAGGAATTGAGGAAGGGGGTAACTTTAGGCCTTGCAGGCTTCAAAGAGAATGAATTTAAAGGATTTGTCTGAGGCTGTTTCTAAGTGGTAGAGCTCCCAGACCCCCTCTGTCTCTCCTAAAGCTGCAGTCCACAAAAACAGCACCCCATAGGGAAGGTCTGCCACTACTACTCCCCAACTCAGTCTGTATATATCCTATCTAGTTAAAGGCACCAAAAGCTGCCTCGGCTGAGGTTTTTCCCTGCTCCTCATTTCTTTACAGCAGGAGGACCGGTGGCTGTACTGGACCTCAGCTGGAAATCCCTAAAGCCTCTTACCACAAATGAATTCTCAGGTAAAGCCAATGCAGCTCAACTCAATGCAGCCACTCACCCCACCTCTACTAGCACAGCCCTTTTAGCCTCAACATTCTCAATGGCCTTTGCTCCATTACCCCACTAAAGACAGGCCCCTCTGAAAACCAAAGGAGTGGTCACCACTTTCTCCTTCTTGCACTCAGGACAAGTCTTCACATCCAGTACACCCTTGTGCTGGCTCTGCCTATGCTGAGAAGACGTGTTACCACAATCAATACACTCCTCTAATGGTAGAGCTCCCCTGCTGCGTGGCTCCAATGTGTTGCAGGAAATCCTGGTAGCATTGATCACACTTCCTCCCTGGGCTATCCAAGCCACAAGATGCCAAACCTTTCTCTCTCTCCAGAGTTTCCAGTAGGTGCAGCACTCCAGCGACCTGGCACAAACAGTGCCCGTGGTCAGAAAGCACCATCAGATGGCTCAGGTGAGATGGTGCAACGGATCCCAGCAGGACCTCCTAGGCGTGTGCCCACGACTGGCGTTAGGTATCTGCCATGCTCCCCACTAAAAGACACGCTTAGTGAAGATGGAGATCTTCGCCAAGCTAACAACATCCCCCTATCTCTTCTTAGGGGAAGCTTACAAAAGACACAAGGGAGGATTGGGAGTTATATTTGGGCTTCTCAAAGTCCTAGACTTATGGAGTCATTAAGAGTTAGGCAGTCCGAACGCGGGACTGCTAAACTCACAGGGAGGATGCCACCACAATGGCAGAAGAGTCCTCCTACCCTATTAAGATATTCCCGCCGGTCTGACCTGTGGGAACATTGTACCAGACCTTTCCCACGTGTCAGTCCGGCAGGAACAATGCTATGAGGTAGCACTCAGTTCCCTTAAAGGAGCCAAGTGGTATCTCGTAGCACAAAGGGGGACAACCAGCAAAAAGGTTGTGGGCAGTGCAGGCCCCCATGTATCCCCCTTGACTACCTTTCGGCCAGCCTTTTAATTGCAGGCTCCCGGCCATGAAAAGGCTGACAGGAAAGAGGGTTGTAATCAGCATGGTGTCTGATTACAATCCTGACCACCGTCATGCTGTCGGATGGCGATTCTTTGGCGGTCAGACCATCAAAGCTGTGGCAGTCTGACTGCCACTGCGAGTCTGGTGGTCTGAAAACCGCCATACTCATAATGGGGCCCTTAGTTGTTAGAAACATAGAAGGAAGATGATTAAGGGTGGGATTGCACTGTCAGATTTCTTCCTTCATTACTTTGCTTCCAATTCAAGAATTACAGAATGCTCTTGGTAAGCCCAGCGATTCTAGCAGGGGTAGACTCTATGCGGGGAAGTTGAATCTGATTGGACAGTATGGTTTCCTGTATAGGTTTGGAGACCAGAAGTACATAAAGAAGGTCCAGTGAAAGTACTGCAGGATTTTTGGGAATCTAGTGTATGAGAAAAATCCTCAGAATTTATTATTACTCGGATTCCTCCCAAGTTTGGAATTCCCCAGGTACACCCTGTTTTTTTGTTAAACAAGCCGAGTGTTCCATTGAGTAAAGCAGGTCGCTGGGGGCAGTCACAGGAGGTCCTGCAATAATCTTGTGGAAGTTGTTAAGGGCAGAAACCAAGGGCACTTTATCATGGTACAAGTACTGGCAATTGGCTTCATGGGGATCTAGGCATTGGCATGGGTGGGCCAGAAGGAGCAGATGGGGCTTGGAGGACAGGTTACAAGAGCCTAACCCAATAAAGAAAGAATGTTCTTTTTGGTACCAGGGACTGGTGAATGCCGATGAGGAGAGATGTAAGATTCCAGTCCGTCCTTGGGAGAGATATCAGCCAGTAGTGAAACATCTGGATATTTGGCAGTCCTCTTTTCCTCTTCTCTGCTCCACGGTTAATTCAGCACCATTTAGGAAGAACCACCTTCTGACATGGCATAGAATTTGTTCTACCCCTGAGGGATGCAAAATTTGTTGTAGGTCCTCTTCCTTGTTACAATTGCTGCTTTATGGAAAAGCAGAAGATATCCAGATGTTTGTGTCTTGCCCTGAATTGTGTGGTTTTGGGAGGAAGCATGGAGAGTGATATCTGCAATTCTGGGTGGTCTAATCATAATATTTGTAAAGAACGTTCAGCCTGACCTATGTTTATTGTTTAAACAGCAGCTCTTGCTCTTTTATCTGATCTTATTGCCAAGGAGGGATATCTGCATAAACTGGCAGAGTCCCACCAGGCCAATTCTAAATAATTTATTGAAATCGGGGAACAGTGTGTAAATTCAATCTGTAATACAAGAGAAGCTGGAAGATTCGAGAACTTTGCATAGCGTATACTATATGTAGAGAGAGCAATCCCGACTTCTTTAGCGTCATGTAATTAAGCCTAATGTACCAATGCGAGGTCGGGTGAGAGGGCTTTTCTGTCCTCGTTCACATCAGCTTGAGGGTTCAGTAGTGAATTCACAGATAGTCAAAGGACACCTTTTGGTACCGCGTTTGTGTTTGCTGGCACCTGAGAACAAAAAAAAGACTACAAAATGTGACTGCCTTGAACAGGAAAAAGAAACATAAGGCCAGCAAGTACATGAGCCGAAGACTGAATATAAAAGAATGAATACCAAAAGCCATTAGAATCACAAATACCAGAGTGCCTGGTACAAGAGTAACAGGAGGAAACAAGGTATCCTAATGAATGTTCGAAACAGCAGCACCAAAGCATGTAAGCTTTAAAATTAGGTATGACCTATCTTTCAGTATCTGACTAGTTTGAGAAGAGAATCACTTTTCCAAAGCCTGTGATTTCAATCATGGCTCCTCCTAGTTTTGCAACTTGCACAAAATTCCTGAAGAACAGCGCAATAAGTTAATTGTAATCTGCATTACTCTTATTCCAACTCATCTTTGTCCCAGTCATTACATCCTGAGGGTAAAGCATACGGATCCTGAAATGTGGCAGCAGTTGTCACAGGGGCATTACATTTCTGAATATTATTTTCAAGTTGTCTAGATTTCCTCTGACAATCTCCCTAACAGAATCAGTCAGGAGAGGAGAGGCCGGTGTCCGCTATAAAGCTATTTGACTTTAGATAACAAATCATTGATCTTGTTACGTTTTCTTTTCAGATTGAACATTTTTGATTAACTGCAACATTCTAGTAGAATTAGAAATGAGAGCCTTTTTAAAAAATAAAATAACTAGCAAAGTACAGGCATTAAGAATGGCCAATTTATGCAGGAGGACTTTCTGGAGCCTGGGGGGCATAAAATCCCCTCGGGCTCCGTGAGGCTTTGTTCACAGCTGTTGCTGTGAACAAAGCGAACATTGGAATGTTGGCGCTGCAGGATTTTACCGGCCAGTAAAAGCCCGCAGCACTCCATTGTTTTCAATGGAGCCCCCAGCATTCCAATGTTCTAATTAAAATTCAAGAACTTGGAGGATTCCTATTAGTGTGCTCTCATTATTGTGATAGTTAGGTTCTTTGCGCTAGAACCTCTGAATTCCGTGGTGTTGTTTCTTTATATACTGCCTTCTTTCACCTTGCCAAACAGTGGGCAGTTATGGATTAATGCATATCCACTTGCATTTTGCAGTGTGTGCCACATCACTGCCCATTCCTGTGAGTTTTATTGATCCCACTGACTGTATCCTGGGGCCTTATCGTTTCCGGTTCACATTTTTTATCAAAGGGATTCGCCAGAAACACAAAATGAGGAAAGTACTTTGATATATCTGGCAACATATATTATTCCTGAAAGGTTTAATGCTTAATTAATTCAATACAGGGTGTGTGCTGCTCCCTTGCTTACTGTCTGATGCTCTGGCGTCAGTAATGTCTGTGCCACTGATCTCGAGTGGAACCAGCTATTGATTTTGAACAGGTAATATATCTCACTGTATTGCACCTACACAACAGTGATTACTTACCTTATAGAAATTAACCACGCTCCAGATCTGTTTTCTGAAATGAAGTTGATTTACCTCTGCTGCTGTTAACGATTAAGCTGTAAGTTTTTCACTAGGATTTCCAAATATATGCACTTTAACTGCCTGAAAACCGTTTATTTGAATGGGCCCCGTCATTTAAAACAATTTAATTTTATTACTATACCAAAGTCCTGTACTTTTCATATCCAAGTACCTCTGATCTCAGTCTAATAAGCGTTACACATTGCCTTCAAACAACAACTTTCAGGGAAACATTGAACTAAACTGCTTGTATGTTAACTCAATCCATGTTTAAGTATCTACGCATATATACAAACAGAACTGCAACACATCTCCCACACTGAGAAACAAGTGTATCTGCTGTAAATGGCTTGTTTCAGTTAGGTGTGGCGGAGTCCAAGTGAGCAATCTCTTGAAAGCAAAAAATAACTAAATAAGGCAGTGAATTACTAGCTGTCAGTAAAGTTAGTTATTCTGAAACTATGCTTACATTTGTTGCATAAATATGAGAATTGCGTTGTGAGGCTCATAGATGCGGGAAATGATTAGCTCTGGGCTTGTGAGACGGAGAGTTGCCATGCCCATAGTATGGATCGTATTGACTGGAATCTGATGAAGAATAGAGTTGGCTGTATTGGTAAACAGTAGCTGGTGTACCATTTCGAACATATTTGGAACCTTTCTGGGGTGTGGGGGGCACAAGCTGAAGATAAGTGTGTATTTTATTGGGGGATCCACCGAGGAAGTGATGACATTTTTATCTTTAGCAATTAAAAGATGGGAAGGAACATTCCGAACAGGATAATCTGTAGACTACCCATTATTGCAAGCTTTTAAGGTTTCACACATTGTGTATGGTTTTAAAAACCTGGATCAAGTGACATTTTTATCTATAACATTTAAAGTTATAATGGCTCCTGCAGGGATGGCTTATCATCTTGGATGTCATTGAATCTAAGCGCTACTCATGTATCAATACATAACAGGTTATTTTCACAAACAGTCTCTGACATTAAAAGGAAGGATCCTTTGATCTTAATGTTTACCTTATCATTGTTTACAAAGATTGCCTACTGAATGTATAATTGGTGTTATAAAAATGTAACAAACTTTGCTCAAAGGTCCTTAACAACAACCCTTTTATTACTTGTAGTCTTGTTAAAAATGAAGAACCTCATTATTATAGTAATTACTAACTCATGTCAATATGATGTTGTGGTAGATAAGCCCTAGAAGATGTCTTCCTTCCACGTTTTTTAGCTCACCCAAGACCCCACCACTCCTATCCCTCCTGTGATTCACATTAACAAGACTACCTCAGTGCTCCCACCTATCCCGTAGGTCGTAGCACACCCCGCTCCATAGCGGAATGGGAAGAAACCCAATGATGAAGCATGCCACCAAGGGGTAACCCTGGTGGATGAGGGTTTTTCTAACAGGAAAATCCTTTTTCCTGTCCATCCTGTGGTAGTTGTTTTAGCTGGGTCTCTTTTGTATTGTTCCTTCCAAGTCCCCACATTACACATGAATGCTTTCCTATCTAACCCAGCAGAAAGATGCTGGATGTATGTCTTTGGTCAATGGATTATGATGTCTTAAAACAATACAAATTTTGGACAACACTGCAGAGTATTCAGTTGCTGCATATAAATGGAGGTTCATTAATGATTAAGGGTCTTAATTTAAGTTTGTCGCCCTGAGGGAGTGCCCATCCACCAAATTTTGAGATGTCTCCTGGCCCACCATACAGCTCTGCATTTACAGGAACCGCCATCTCAGCAATTCCTTCAAATGCATTAAAGGTTTGATTGACAGCTCCTTCAACATGATGGAGCAATGCAGCAAACTTTCTACAGTTTTTTTCTTTTTTCTATTAAAGAAAGAAAATCTCAAATTGAAATTTTGTTTTTGAAAATAGAAAATAAAACAATGACCCACTCACCATGGGAATTTTCTCCCAAGGTCTGGGGGTCATTTTACAGTTTTCAATGTCCCTTACATCAAGGTTTTATCTAGCAGTGGTGAACTGTGAAAAGTGAAAAAAATTTCACCCACTCTAAATAGGGTGGGTGGGCAAATGCCCAAACCTATAATGACCCTTACTCTGTCGGGCCATGGAGGTATATGTGGGCAACGGAGATAGAGTTCTCCCCACCATTGACACAATGAAAGTCCACCGGACTATGAAGATCCTCCTGCCTCATTTAGTTTACCAGGGAGGGAACTCCATTGCTATTGTGACAGAGTATACTCTCTTGCAAACTATAAATCTGCCTAAGTGATTACCAAGCTGTGGGAGGAATATTCAAGGTGAGGTGAACTTGGGTACACTGTGGCTTCTTATTAGGGGTGTGTGGGCAACTCTGCTCCACTGTTGGAGCTAATAGAGTTTTTGGAACTCCATGCTCTGCTTGGAGCACAGAGTTATCCAAAAAACTATGCTAGCCCCGCTAGCAGAGTTGAGTTCACCTGGTGCATGTTGCAGCTTGCACTGTGCAGCTCTTAACTGAGCTGCAGTGTGCACTGGAGCAGAGGAGGGAGGCAGCCGCTGGAGAGGAGTCATCGTCACCATCGGACAAGGAGAGGAGGACCCCTGGAAGACCTAGGTAAGTCCTCATCTCTTTCTTTTTTTTGTCATTGTTTGTGCACACTGGTGCACAAACAAGGACTGCAATGGCAGCTTTCACTGCACAGTTCAATTGGCAGGGAAAGGTGCATTTTGAAGACTCCTGTGCACTGGCCTGCCTGCACAAGAGGCCTGAAATGGCAGCTTTCACTGCTTATGGCCCTACTAAATGCGTCCATCTCAGAAGCGCTAAGCAGGGTCAGGCCAAGATGGGCGCATTCAGGAGGACTCCACGGGTCCCGGAACTCCGACTTGGCAGAATTCCCAGGAGTTATTTTTTAACCCTGTGGAATTCCACGAAACCAGACTCTCTTCACTCCACCCAGGGCTACTTTTTTCTCACAAATTTCCTCTACAATGTAAAAGGCCATCAATACCAGGTTTTTAAAAGTTGCCCCAGTCTAAGTGCAATACGAGGAAAATATAGAATTATCACTACTTTTCCAGATGAGTTTGACCTTCCTCATTTAGAGCATAATGTGTACTCTAACAGACATTCTAGCTTATAATTAAGGGGTTTGACAGGTGTTACAAACTATTAAGCTCAATTTGGCCATACTAAGCAGCCATCTTTAACATATTTGTTTAGCCACTTATTCAAGTACAAAAGCCTGGAACCTAATACGGAGCTGAATAAGATTTGTAGACATTGATAGCAGTATTCTCTCACCCTAACTTATGCAACTTTAGACATTGTAGCTCTTTAAAGCATTTATAAACATCATACATTATAAAAGGTGTGACATGTTCCATAGCTTTGGTATAAGCTACGAAGGGCTATTAAAGCATGCAGTGCTAAAGAATTTTGGTTTTATCGTCTCAGTATATAAAAGATCAATCCCTCTGAACATGGTTTTTGATTGAGGGACTGGTTGGAAGGTGTACTTTCCTGAATGTTTCTGCTGTCTGATGTAGTTGATGAGGAATTGAGCTTTGTATACCTCTATTACTTTCCTTGCATAATCCTAATGCATGCGTTGAAGTTTATCCATTTGCCTAATAGAAATGAACAGTTCAGTTTTAGTTTTATATGCCAAATAAGTCTCTGGACATTTATTATATAGTAGCTGATCTCTAAAAAGAGGACACCTAAAATCTAGAGGCCAAACCGTTTATTATTCTTTAATACAATATGGAATTCAAGGAGCATCTCAATGTCATGAAGAGTGTAGTAGTGGGCCCGATCTTTTGAGAAAGAGATCAACACTTTTCCTCTAGTTACTGCCCCATTTTCCCATATCATCCCATTGTAAGCCCATTGGCAAGGTACTGCTGATTTAAATTCACTCATTATGATACAGAAATTTCTATCACAGGCAGGGTCTTGGTTAGGAAACTGAGAAAAAATGTAAAACTTATTTTCAAAGATGTTGACTGAAATTGGCATAAATCCCAGCTTCTATAGAATTAGGCACTATTTTTTTAGATCTCTTTTCTGGGCAGCACATTCAGTAAATGCCCTTGTGATAGAAGGGATTACACTTACCCCGTGTTTATATAAGGGTAATCCGAACAGATATATTATGACTAAAAAAGATCGGGTATTGAACCCTTTGAAGTTTTTTCCAGAGGGCAAGATAGGTGATCATTTTCATGCTTTCCATTAAATGTGTGTTTGAAGCTGATGTCCGTTTAGTCAAAAATGAAAATGTACCATATGTTTTTTTCTGATTGTGGTATCCTTCTTGGTCTGAAAATGATTTGCATACCATTCTGTTACTTTTTTCAAACTGCTGGCACAAGAAGACCTTTATTATTAATGGTTCGAAAAGAAAGGCAATGGTGGATGGACCAACATATGTTGCAGAAAAGATTTTTCTCCTAAAACTGCACCCCTACAGATTGTGGGGCACTTTATATACGTTGACTACTTTAACTACTTGGAGATCAGGTGTGAAGTAGACTGTAAATTCCCTATCCTGCCCATGGGGCACATCTCGAAGTTAGTCATACGGTTTAGTGTTTGGAGCTTTGATAGGGGCAGAATTATAATAATATGCATAATCCCAAAGTATTGACATTGCAGTGTATAATTTCTTTCACAACTGCTGAGGCTAGTGCAAACTATTTCTATTTCCCCCTTAAATTATAATTAGGTCTTACGTCAAGTGAGCCTTTTTCTGCCATACCAATGTTGCTTTGTGGAATTATCAATGAGTCAATCTTCTCACTGCTGTTTATCTACCACATCACCAAGAAGTGTGTGTTATAAATCATACAAGAACTGTACTGTAACTGTAAATTTAAATTCAGTCACTGCTGGATACGTAAATCCTTATCACTCTGGCCCATGCAGATTTCAGAATAGGTGTTGGTATAGTTGAGTAGCAATTTAATTTTTATATTACCAAAAATAGTTTTTACTCAAGTGGGTATTATTCCTAGCTTTAACAGATTTATACATTTGGTTTGGGTCACTTTATGGAACTAAATGTGTATTTGTACCACCTTTATTCACAGAATATCTCAGTCACATGGATGTGAATGTGTGCTTGCACCAACCCTGTTCAAAGTGAATGAATTGATTACATAAAAATGTGATTTCTCTGCCAGAAGGTATTGTTATAGATAACGTATTTAGAGGAAGTACGTTCTTAAAGGTGGAGTTGTCTCATGTCACCATTGGAGTGAATTTATGTCTAGTCAAAGACTGCCTGGCTTTTTGAACTTAGGTCAATACATTTGTCTTTGTACATTTACTTTTAAAAATCTAAATAAGGGGATTTGAACATTGAATATAAAAGCACATGCATTGTTTCCTGATACTTTAGATTTTGACTGCAATAGTAAATCTAGTGTTACAATGTACATTGGCAAAGCTTAGCCACCATTACATACGTAATAGAAATGTTAACTTTAATGTGAACCACGGTCAAACCACTTTAACGCTTTTAAAGATGAGCGCAACAACATTTAGGCGTAAATACAAGGGGTCGGTTGTGCCATTTATATGGCTCTGCTGCACATCAAAATTTTGCAGTCCTTACACAAATCATCTACCCATAACACAATGTGAATTTCTGATAAAGAACAAGCTTGGTTTCATGTGAGCTGTCGTTTGCACTATTGGGTGGAAGACTGGTGACGTTGCTTAGACACAGCAATGCACAACAGTATGGGGGTTCTATTTCTTATGGGGTAGACTTTGGTAAATATTGTGCTCTCTTGAGTTTGTAATTCAAATTGATTTAATCCACTGTGAATTTGGGTTTTACATTTTTAGTGCTGGTTGAACTGCACAGCACCAGTTTTTTTTTTTTTTAATTGTTTCTTTATCATGCATCAAGAAATAGTGAGTACACATCCTGGCCAGTGGCGTAACAATAGCCCCCACAGTGCGGGGGGTTCCTGAGCTCCAGGGGGGCCCACAGTCATTCACATGCGAGTTGGCTGGCACCCTGCCAGGTCCCTGGCCTTAGATCTCCTGACTGAGGGACCGAATTATGAGTCTGGTGGTCATTCTGGACTGCTGCTGCTGTGGTGGTCTGACCGCCACATTACAATCCTGGCAATCAGACCAGCAGTATACCGCCGTCGTCTCCAGGATTGGTGATCCTGACGGGCTGACGGTGGGTGCAGGTTGCAAGTCAGCCACAGCTACTGATTACAACCTGGTTCTCCACTGGCCATGGTTTCACCACCATGAAAAGGCTGGCGGAGAACAGGTTCAGGGGGCCACAGGGGGGCCCCTGCATTGCCCATGCCTGTGGCATGGAAAGTGCAGGAGTCCTAGTGCCCAGCACCCTTGTAATGCGCATTGTCTGCTGTAGAGACAATGCACATTACAAGGGTGCTGATACCCCCTGCAGGTGGCAGCATTGCCTCCGGCTTGATTACAAGCCAGCGACAATGCTTCAGCCACTTTCTTGCTGGGGTGACAGGCAGAAATCTTGGTTTCAACCTGTCAGTCCAGCAGGAAAGTCATAATGGGTCCGGCAGGGTGGTCGCCAGTGTAAGGAGTTTGGGGGACGGGTGTTCCTCTCTGCCAAACTCCTAATCAGGACCTGAGTGTGGGGGGGTGTAGGCCCACTCTAGTTTCGTTATGCCACTGTTCCTGGCAAGAGCCAATGATCATGTGCAGGCATAAGTTAGCATAAAAATCGAAAAAACAAGAGTTTCTGAGACTACAACGATATACAAGTGGAAGTTTTCATCACAGGTGAATGCGTCAGTGTTTCGTGATGTGATCACCCTCGTGTTGAAATGTATGCAGCACAACAAATTTGAATAGTCCACTTAGATGAAAAGCATAGGAGATATATTAAACATCCTATATGGAGGGATGTCTCCACAATTAGGATGCCCTGAAGTTAGAAATTGGTTGATGACCTCTTTAGCTAAGGAGAAGTACTGTAGTTAAACTTGGGAGCATGTTAAGGTCAGGAGAGGTGGATTGTGAATGCTGGGGAAAGTGGGGGTACAAGGAGTCTGAGCCATCCAAGACGTTAATCATATCATTTAAAATTGAAAATAAGAAAGGTAGGTTTGTAATCATGAGTGAAGTTTGTTTGCATGCACTTAATAACAAGTGGGTTCCTTTGAGGAATCACAAGTAAGTGGAGTTGTAGGTAGTTGGGTGGGGGAGGTGAGTCTGTCAAATTCTTAGGGCAGAAGTACCACTATTTGAGTTTACAATGAGGATTCGTGCTCTCAACATGGGAAACCATCAGTGAGGAAAAGTTGTGTCAGTGACAATCGACCACCATGCCTTGTTAATTATTGGGCACCTTGGTCATCCATACACTTTATGACTCATATGGCCAGTAGCCTCAAATATATAAAGGGAAAGTTTAATAAAGCCAGATTGTATTATTCAGAGAATATAGGGTGTAATACCAGTCAATAAGTCATTGCACAATTGCATCCTCCGATCACAGTGGAATACCTGAGCAGGAGTGACCTCAATTAAGCAGTGTATTTCAATATGCAGTCAGTATCCATGAGCAGAGCTAACTTTGAACCCATCACTACAAGGACTACAACTGCACATGTTTTCACTTATTTGAATAAAATGTGGAAAAACAACTAATTGCACAGCATCTCTAAGGCTTTCCACTTCGACCTGAGCCCAAATGAGATCTATTGAGAAATACACAAGGTCAGGTACGGCTTAGAGATTTGGCACAGTGTTTAGTTACCTTAGAGTTTTCATTTTTTTATGTGGAGTGAAAACTTCAGCAGCAGAGATGGTTCCAAGCGTTCATTGAAAATGGGATTCAGCCAAAGCAATAGCACATATTTTCTCCTTATGTGTAATCTTCAGGTGACTGCACATGAAACAGGAATGCAAGGGCTGGTAAGTAGAGAGGGGACAAAAGGGGAATAGTGAAAAAGGAACAGTGTTATGCATAATAAGTGAAACATATCTCACTGACCCACTAGGGGATGAGATGTTTTTATCACTTTGGGGAAGGACTCATTCTTTTCCCATATTTAGTTCATATGTAGAAGAGTTGGCTGGTTCTGGCTTTCCATTGATGGAACATGATATGGAGTTACAGTCCAGGTGCTTGATCAAAGATGGAGCAAACTCAATATCACAATTCATTTTGTAGAGAAACTCATTGTGCAGTCTCTGTTTCTTAATAGCTCCCCCAAATTGCAGTCAACTCAGATGAAAGATTTCCCTAAATTCCAAGAGCACATTGGGTCTACAACAACGTAAAGCAAGTAAGAACAATTAGATATTAAGTGACAGGGTACGGATCTCAAGTGCAAACGCTGCTCACACTCCTGGGAACACTGCATCTGTACTGCAATGTGTGAGTACAAGAAGGGGCAAACATGTAGCTGATGTTGCCGTCTATGCTGCACAAGACAGATAAGGTTAAATAGTGTAACCTGCCTGTGCCATTGTGCCTCTTAAAACGGTGAAATGAAAGGGTGGTTGTTTTTATGCTTAACAAAAGAAATGTTACTTTTAACATGATGCATGGTAAAATATATGAGCTAAGAGCACAGATAAATGCAATGTTTTATGTATGCCATATTTTATCATCATTTAAAAGAATGTGTTAGTGTTTTAGAAATAGTATTCTTTATAATTATTATATATTTGACTTAAGAGACTTATAAATTTTTTATAACTTGAACGTTTATTCATGTTTAATTAGTTTGGCCAGAGCGAAGGCGCATATATTTTTCTGTGTTTTAATGTCCAATGTATAGATTGCTTTTTGTATGTTTTTCTAAAGCTACAGGTGTTGGGATCCAAGACTGAGTTAATAGGGAGCTTATTGTTTGAGATTATAAGAAAATTCCTGTGGATTGCATATTGAGGATGTGAGGAGTATTCTGGGCTGGCAGCTGTAATCTTGTTAAATTCCAGAGCATGAGGTTGTACAAAGGTCAACGCCGAAAACCCAGAAGGCTGAAATGTCAATTAGCAAATTATAATTGTGGCTATGTTTTTGAACTGGGAAAGGTATTTACCTACAAGATCACCCTTGAACAAGATTTAAGTGTGGTTTAGTTAGCTGTAAGCTTCACATTCCCTCTGCCCTTAGTCGAAAGGAAACCCTACTTAGATACCTCTCTTGAACTTTACGTGGCTTCATGCCACCATTCCTCTCTTGATGGATTTTCTCCTGAAGTTCTGTCATGCTGACTATTTTACTAAATTTATAGAGTATTAGCATAGTTAGAATTTTAGGTTAAATGGATGGGCAGAAAAACTTGTATTTGAACTCCATACATCAATGGTTTTCCCTCATTTTCAGCATTATCGCTGTTGAATTAGTAGTCTTTTATATGCTAGTTAAGTTTCATATTGTATGACATTTTGATTCACTTTTTGTTACTTTGTACATTTATACTATGATTTTGAGACTCATTTCTAAGTTTGACTTTGAATCTAAGTAAAGCTCTTTGAATTGTAGTTCGGTATCTGAGTTTGAATGTGTGACCTTTGAGTTACCCTGTAATTAATTTGAATAGTTTGAATCATTTTCTCCCACCCTTCAGAACAGATAAGAAACAATCATTGGAACCCAGAATCTATAATTATGGCCCAGAGCTGGAGCAGATGGTAGCAATGAGGATTTATTTCTTTCTGAATTCAGGCGCCCTGGAACTGGGCTCTAGAACAGTTAATCCCATTGCCCAATTTAGATGCCTGTATCCAGACTTGGAAGATTAGAGGAATCATGGTGCTTTGTAGGATAACTGTACTGGCAGAGGACGAGTGAGTATTAACAGGGTTGCAGATTGTGGTAGTTGTGGTTAGTTTACAATGATTGTGTGAATAAGTGATGTCTAGCAGAGATGTTTTTGCATGTTGTGTGGGTGTGATGATTTATAAAAGAGATTGAAGCCGTTATTGGGTCCAATGTGGCCTAAGATCCCAGGATAGTTTGAAAGGTGTAGAAGACATCATACTATATTGTCTGCTGAGAGGTTATGTCATTGTGAGACATGGTCAATGCCATAGTTAAGATAGTTACCTACTTTGTGATTGTGAGATGATTGGTATAGTAAATGTTAATGCACAGCATGAAACTATACTGGTCTTGATGACACCCCGCAGGCCGAGGTTTCATCTGAAGAGATTGCAAACTTTCTTTTGTTTAAAACTATTCACTTTAGCAGAGCAAATAAAGGCTTTGCATTTTCTGTGTGTATACTGAATAGCGAGCGTGCATGCAGATTGTAAAGGAGTGGGACTGTTCTGAGGAGCGAGGACTAAGTCGCAGTGTACAGCGCTGGTGTAGGTTGGTGTTAATGCTATCACAATGCCAGTTACAATTGGCCTGATAGTTCCTATGTATAAATCAGTAGGTTCTGGAAGAAATAGGTGCAATCTGGTAGTACCTAATAGTGCTGCAGGGCCAATAAATGCTGCAAGTAATTCAGGTACTAGAGAATTTGTTCCTTTGATTCCTACACATACAAGCACTCCATGTGCAATAAGTGCAGATATGACTCTGAATATGTCAGAATGTACTTCAGTAGGTTCATATCAGAAGATGCCTACTTTAACTACTCCTGTACGGGAAGCACCTTTAAATTTGGGGAATGGTGCTCATGGAAATGATTCCACTCCTAAGATTCCTGTAGTAACTTGATTTATTAGTGCAAAGGAGATAGATAAACGGGTACAATTCTTTAATGGAAGCACTCCATCCAAAGAGAGCACAAGCACAGAAGTGAGTCAAGGAACAATTCCATAGACAACGAGAGAAAGACCTTTGGGTATAGCGAAGTTGACAGTGGAATCGAACGCAATGACGAACGCAATGATTGTTGGAAATCTTGGCTTAGAACAAATGTGTAGGGATATCAATAAGTGAGCGGGTCAAGTTCATGATAAACTGGCAGAATTGACTTTGAATTATGAAGTTGATTTAAATAAAACTAAGGCTCTGCAAAGGAGCTATTGAGTATGCTTAATTGAAAAGTCATTGTTGATATGAGAACTCCAGGACTGAAAACCCAGATTAAAGAATTTATTCAGAATATTAGGAAATGGAATGAATTTGATAAATGAGAGACTAAATGGGTGAAAAAGGAGGTAAAGAAACCTTCAGGTGAACCACCACCATTTAAAGCAAAGGGAGGTATTACAACCTTCCCTTCGAGAGAAGTAACTGATGGAGGTTAGGTACATGTGCCAGGAAGCAGGAGTGATCTTGCATTCTTTAACAATGATTTCCCAAAATTGTGAGAGAAGCCATTAGAATGGTATTGACAAGTTGAAAGATTTGTGAAAGTGTTGTGTATTGATCTGAATACATTGTTTAACACTGTTGTTCCGGCGGACCTGTGGATAGAATGTAAGATAGCTGTTCAATGGTCTACGGTGGACTTGACTTGAAATACATTGACAAAGCGTCTTTTACCATTCATAGTGAAGAAATATCAGGAGGTCATGACATTCCTGAAAGGGAAAGTGCCTTCTCAGTATGTTGATTGGGTTTATATTTGCAGAAAAACTCAAGAACTAAAGGAGTTGATCCATGCTTATTGTGAGAGGTTGTTGCAGGCATTCAAAATGTACCGTGGGATGGAAACATTAGAGGCAAAAGATAAGGAACACTTTGTGTTAATTTTTGTGACAGGTTTGAGGCCAGAAATAGGTATGATGATCCAGCAACATTTGATCTATTGACAGAATAAGTCTATTGATTAAATTTGTTACACAAAATACTGCCATGATGAAATAGAGATGAAACAAAAAAAAGCTGAAGGAAAAACTGATGGTTGCCCAAATGAAAACTGCACAAAGAACTAGCCAAACATCCCTTTTAGTAAATAATATGGGCACAATGCAAGGTGTATATCAGCAAACCCAAAATCCCATGCAAGGTAGATGTTGATGAGTCTCTAGATCCAGGTAGAGAAATGGATGTAAATAGTCCAAAAAGATCAACCCAGTGTCACATCTGTAATAGAGTGGGCCATTGGAAACGGGAATGTCATTGAAATTGAGCTAATCAAGTATAAAACGCTGGATTTGTGTCTTCTCAGAATAATAATTCCAATCAGATGCAGTGTGTGCAAACCAAAATTTCAATGTGCCTTAAGTTCCAATAATGCAAGTCCCTCAGCTTCCGATGCCACCGCAAAATGTTGTTGAGATATGTCAGAAAATGAATCAGGGTTCGAGAATGAACACAAATTTGCTAAAGGGTAATAATCCATTTCAACAATTTCCCTTGTTCAACTTGCATGATGGAAATGGCTCCGATCAGCCAGACAGTGAAATGGATGGCAGTTTTGTGTCATTGTTGGTCAATAGTGGTTCTACCTGTTCTACTTTGGGAACAGAAGAAGTCCAAAACCTACCCCCTTCTGGAAGAATAATCAAAGTTGTTGGTGTAAAGAATAAACCAATGGTTGCTCAAGAAACTGTCCCAGTTAAAGTGAAAATATGATCGCAGTCCAGTAAGGCTCTTGGGAAGAGATTTGCTTGCAAAATTAAATTGTTTAATCTTTTGCACTCCAGCATGAATTGATGTGCATTTGATGATTTGTCCCCAGATATGAGAGAGACTGTTAAACATGAGGTGTGGGATTTTACAGGGAAGGATATCAGACTGATTAAAGGTGTAGAGCCTGTCTGGATCTCTGTCAAGCCTAATGCTGAATTCCCAGGAATACTGTAATACAATTTGACACCAGAAATGATTGCTGGTATGACTCCTGTGATTGAATTCAAAATACAGCAGGGAATTCTGAAAGAGATAATGGAAAATCCTTGTAACTCTCCCATTATGGGTCTTCAGAAACCAAGTGGCACATATAGGATTGTACAGGACCTGAGTACTATAAATAACACTGTTGTTCCTTGTTGTGCCTCGATAGCAAATACATCTGTAACTGTTTCAGATTCCATGTGAGGCTGAATGGTTTACTGTCATTGATCACGCTTTCTTTTCGATACGGTTGCATGAGGACAGTCAGTTCCTTTTTGCATACCAGCTCAGAAACAGGGTCTTAACGTAGTATCATGACCCACAAGGGTATAGTGAATCCCCATCTATTTTTAATCAGATTTTAAAGAAAAATATGAAATCTTTAGTCATGTCATGCAGCAAGACACTATTGTGTTGTTGAACCACCTGACTAAGAACGAACATAAAGTGTTACCAGGAAATAAACAGTATTGTCAAAAAAAGGGTCCAATATCCTGGACACCACATTGAAAAGGGAGTGAGGAAAGTGTCACAAAAGAGGATTTCAGCCATACTGAAAATGAGTTCACCAACCACACAAAGGAAAGTCAGGGTGTTTTTGGAAATGGTGGGCTACTGTAGACAGTGGATATCCAACATTTCCCCGATGGCCAAGCCTTTACCAAAGCTGTCACACATGGATGTGTCTGATCCGGTACCATGGGATAACAACTGTCTTGTTGCATTTATAGAGTTGAGAGAATGCATCTGTCATGCCCCGGCTCTAGGGATGCCCAAGTCTTTTGCACTTTCTGCAATGAGAGTGAGGACTGTTCTCTCTTGTTGCAAACTCAAACATATGTAAATGCTAAGCACCTCGTGGCCTATTTTTCTGCCACATTGGATCATGTTGCTTCTGCTTTGCCCGGCTGTCTTAAATCAGTAGCAGCAGTCAGCACAAGTATAGAGGGGTGTGAAAATATTGTTATGGGTCACCCATAGACTGTGTATATCCCACATTCTGTAGAACTTTTGTTGACCAGAACAAGAATGCAACATCTTACAAGCAGTCAACTTACCAAAAATGAGCTGCCGATATTAGCTGCAGTGAATTGCAAGTATCAGATGTTGTGGGATTTTGAACCCTGCCACTCTGTGGCCAATATCTAATCAAGAAATCATTGAAGATTGTGCAGGAGACCACAATTGTCTTGACGTCATTGAATTTTGCACCAAACAGAAACCAGACTTTCAAGATGAACCATTACCTGAATCTGATTATGTCCTCTATGTTGCTGGTTTGTGCTTAAGAGACAGTGGAGGAAGTTTGAGAGCAGCTTATGCTGTTTGCCCCCTTTCTAAAGTTGTTGAAGCTACCTGTCTTCAAGGAATATTCTATGCCCAAGTAGCTAAATTGATTGCTCTTACAAGAGCATGTTGTGTTTCTGATCAATTGAAAGCGACAATCCTTAATGAAGGTCAATACCACTTTGATGATGTTCATAACTTCAGACAGCTGTGGTCTTTGCGATGCTTCATGATTTCTTCCTTGTCTCTGATCCAGAATGGTGAACAAGTGAGAAACCTCCTAAATGCACTACTATTGCTTCATCAGACTGCAGTGGTTAAGTGCCCTGCACATCGTTCTGGAGATGATTAGGTAACTTTGGGCAAATAGGTACACTGATGAGATTGCAAAACACTGTCCACACAATGTTTGTACATTTAATGGTGGATTCACAAATGAAGGAATGCATGAGACTAACTTTAACTTCTTGTTAACAACAGTTGATACTTGGGATGAAGTGAAAAAGCTTAAGGAGAACGTGTCTGAGGGAGAACAGCAGAGTTGGGTCAGAGCACGTTGTGTTAGGAGAGATGATGACACTTGAGTTTCAATGGATGGATGAGCAGTGTTGCCAAATCTGTCACCTCCTACCTTTCCATGGTCCAGGTCATATTGGGAGGGATGCCATGGTGAGATTGTTTCAGCAGTCTTAGCTCAATCCTAAATTTAGGTTTATGGCTGAAGCTTTGTGTCATAGTTGTGGTGTGTGATCACAGAACAAAGTTGGGAAACGAATTTCAGTTACACTGGGTCACATAGGATGATCAGGAGGACCTTTTTAATAGGATATAAGTGGATTTAATTGAAATGTCTATGTGCAATGCATTGAAGTATGTTCTAGTTGTAGTATGTTTCTTTTCCCGTTGAGTTGAGGCTTACCCATCTAGGCAGAACAATAGTCTCATTTAGCTCAGCTGTCACTGAGGAAACTTATTCCTAGGTTTGGTAACCCAACCTATTGGGAATCAAATACAGGAATTTGTTTCAACAATGAGGTCCTGAAATTGTTGTATGCAGCTTTGCAAATGGAGCAGCGATTACATTGCAGTTACAGAGCTGAGGCTTCAGACTGGCAAAGATGTGTGCTTCAACGTCATTGAAATGGCCTGATGCTCTGCCTCCTGTGTTAATGAGTTTGCCTGATCGAAAGACTGGACTATCCCCTCATGAGATCATAATGGGGAGGGCAATGAAACTGCCATCAATTCCTGTGAATGCACTTGTGAATATTACTGATGAATTGGTCTTAAACTACTGCAAAGATCTAGCTGGTGTGGTGTGTCTGTGTCTCATCAGGTTGGAGCAGCCACAACACTGCCACATCAAGAACAGTGCCATGACCTCAATCCAGGTGATTGAGTCTTAGTGAAGAAACATGTCAGTAAGACTTGTTTAGAACCTCACTAGCGTGGACCTTACCAGGTGATTCTAGTGACAATGGCTGTAAAGTGTTGAGGTCTCCCCATCTGGGTACATGCTTCCCACACTCGCAGAGTTGAGTGTACCCTAGATCTGACTGTGCCTGTCCCAAAAGAACCAGTGGTGTGAGAGAGACAACAAGAACAGGGCACACAGTTTGGTTCGGAGACCAAACTGAGCCAGACACAGCACTTGATCAAGCTAGAAAGGGTAAGGGGAGTCTTTAACAAGTCACATATGAGACCAAAACAGAAAGAAAAAAAAACCTTGCCCTGTGGCAAATGAGTTGGACTCAGAATCAGACCTGGAAGAAGGAACTAGTGCTGAAAGAAAGTGAGTGGAAGCTGGAGACCGCTGGCCGAGAAAGAAAGAGGGAAAGTGAGTCTGAACGTGTGCCATCAACGATTGCTGAAGAAGCTGAAAGCTCTGATCTGAGTGAAAGTGGTGACAAAGGCTATCAAGGAAAACAAGAGTGCCTAGACATGGGTTGTCAGAGTAGACTTATTTCACAAATGACAGTCACAGATAAAGAGTTCTGGTAATGTTGGAATGAACATAATGGTTCAGCTGAACCTCCATGAACTGAACACTGTGGTTGAACTGTATTTTGAATGTTCACTGCCTTCCATGGATTTGGTTTGTGTAGATAGTAAAGGCATTTTTGTTGATTGGGATAGAGAATTTGAGAGATTTCTTAGGCTCCAGTAGAAGAAGAAAGAGTTGTCATTTAGAAGAACACAGAGTAGGGCTAGGGAAGTCTCATGAAGATTTATACATTGTTGCTTAGTGAACTTTGAACTTTTGCTGTTGCTCTTTGCATTGGTGAAACCAATGAAGAGACATCTTTCTGCTGCAACACTTCCTCTGATAATAGATCTGATTCTAAAGACACAATGGGGACAAACAAAACAAAAATAAGAGTAGATACATAAGAGGTGCCTATTAGCTTACTTCTCTCATAGTATTAGTAATATTGCTAATAGGACCTCTATAAAGAGAAGTTACCTCCTAGTGTTCACCCACAAACCCTTAATCCTAAACATAATAATGTTTATCTGTTAGTTGATAAGGCATTACACCTAGATGAGACTAGAGGAGATTATTCAGATACTGTGCATTTTAAGATGTTTTACAAGTATGTAAATACAATAAATGCTAGCGACTGCTATCTCTGTACTCAGTCACCTGCTTCTGTGTCAGAAGGCATCACATATCATCACATCCCATTGACATATGGTATTTCCTGTAGTTTGCTATTAAGTATATTTCATACTGAGAGACATTTTAAATATTATTTTTTGAAATATGACTCAGTGTTGCCAGAGCTTCCTTTGTTTAAACACCTGAATAAGCACCTGTATTTTAAAGATACAGAGATAGCAGGAAAATATTTTGTGTTGGTAAAACATGTAGACAGTGCATATGCACATAGACACAATTTGACTTGTTCAATGACTGAAATATAAAAGAAGTTTTTGAATTAGTGGAAGATCGAAGGAGGGAATTGGAGACTAAATCCAAAACAGAAAAAGATCTTACAACACAACACAGATGGAAGAAGGAAGAAATAAAACACCAAGTGCAAGGGAATTTGTCAGCTTTAACTTTAGACTGGCGACATTAAGGGAAATTGTGCAAATACATTGATCAGAGCTATATCAATCCTTTGTTCATAGGAAAGAGCGATTGTGAGCAACATTTTAATGTCAGGGGAAAGGATGACTTCTTTTAGGATTGGAAAGGACACTGTGATTCCTGGAGTGTATTTTATTTGTGGACAGTATGTATATTTTAGGTTGCCTAAAGGATGGCATTGCACATTTTATCTAGCAAAAGTATTTCCAGAGATCTATCATGTGGGACATCTTGAAGATCTTGTGTGGAAGGTGAAACCCAGAAGTAGATGAGAAGTTAGTGCTGCAGAAATAGTGGGAGGATATATTTGTTGCATTGATTCAATCAGTGGTAGTGATGCTGAATGCTCTCAAGATTAGGAGGCTGTCTACAATAGTGAATAAGCTGGCTACTAACACAGCAAACTCGTTTGTAAATACTGAGTTGCTTGCAATAAGATCAATGGTTTTACAAAATCGACTTGTGGTAGAATTGTTGCCCGCAAAAGAGGGCAGAGTCTGTCAGATGCTGAAGGCTCAACAATGCTGTACCTTTATTCCAGAAAAAAGTAAGGATTTTGAAACGTGTATCTGTAACATTTCAGGGTTGACAAAGGATTTGAAAGAGTTGGCGCGACTGGTGCATGGAAGGCAATTGGAAATTGATTTTCTGCTATATTCAGGTGATTTGGGAATTTGGGAAGTGGAATTTTAGGCTTTATGTTGAGACCATTGTTGATTATTGGGAATAGTCTTGTTGGCTGGATATAAAATATTTCAGAGAAGGGGGATCCAGAGAGGTCAGAAGAGAAAGTGAGCAGAAGTTGAACTGGAAGATAGTCAGTGTAAATTTTATGATGATATGCATTAGAAGGATTCAAGGCAAAAACTGTTCAAAACAACAAGGTTTTAGAGAGTCTCCTTCAAGAGTTAAAGGAATTTATGATGACTCTAAAAGTCATCAGAGGCAAGGGTAAGAGAGTGTATTCTGGTTGTGCCATTACACTTCTTAAAACGTGAAATAAAAGAGTGATTGTTTTTTGCTTAACAAAAGGAATGTTTCTGTGGTGTAAGGTAAAATATACAAGCCAAGGGCACAAATAAATGCAATGGTTCATGTATGCCATATTTTATCATAGTTTAAAAGAATGTTTGTGTTACAGTGTTTTAGAAATAATATTCTTTATAACCATTATGTATTTGACATAAGAGATGCTATAAAATGTATTATATAACCTGAAAGTGTATTTTTGTTTAATTAGTTTGGCCATGGTCTAGGACCATATATTTTTCTGTCTTTTAACTTTCAATGTGTAGTTTGCTTTTTGAAAGTTTTTCTAAAGCTGCAGGTGTCAGAATCCAAGACAAAGTTAAAAGGGAACTAATTGTTTGAGATAAGAAAAGGCCAGCGGAATTCTTATAGAGGATGTAAGGAGTATCCTGAGCTGGTAGCTGTAACTCTTGAAGAATATCAGAGCATGAGGGTGCACCAAGGTTGATGCCAAAAACCCAGAAGACCAAAGTGCCAATTAGCAAATTTTAATTTGTGGCTATGTTTTTGCACCGGAAAAGGTATTTGCCTATGACCTCTTCCCTGGAAGAAGCAAGATTTAAGTGTGGTTTAGTTAGCTGTAAGCTTCAGATTCCCTCTGCCCTTAGTCGAGAGCAGACCCCACTTATATACCTCTTTTGAACTTTATGTAGCTTCATGCCACCATACCTCTATTGATGGAATCTTCTCCAGAAATCCTGTTGTGCTGACTACTTTCCCAAATTGATAGATCATTAGCATAGTTAGGATTTTAGATTAAATGGTTGGGCAGGAAAACATAGATTCAAACTCTATACATCAATTGTTTTTCCTCATTTTCTTCATTGAGGTTATTGAATTAGTTCTCTTTTGTATGTTATTTACATTTCAAATAGTACAACCTTTTGATTCCCCTTTGGTTATTTTGTATACTTATACTATGATTTTGAGACTCATATGTAAGTTTGACTTTGAATCTAAGTAAAGCCCATTGAAATATAATGTGGTCTCTTAGATTGAATGTGTGACTATTGAGTTACACTGTAATTAATTTGAATAATTTGATGTATTATCTCCTCACCCTTTGGGACAGAGGAGAAAAATGAATCGGACCCCAGAATCTAGAATCAGTTCCCAGAGCTGGAGCAAAAGTATTCCAGTTTGTTTTTTATATGTTTTGTTTTCCTTTTTATGGTATTTACACATAGAATGAACAGAGTTATACATTGTTTCTTTGTGTAGGTCATGGTCTGGCTCTGTGCTGACCTTTAGTGAAAAGGTGGACAGAGAAAATCTTGTGAGAGCCACGAGTTACAGTGCGATCACAAATGCTTCATTGTGTTACCTGAGAGAAAACCTTATGCCAGGATGATCATGTTGAGGAAAAACACAGGTAGCATAATGTGACGCCGCGAAGACCAGTGGTGTCCCACTTGCGGACCACGGTCAGATCGGCGGTCAGCCGTTTCTGCTGCGGGCCACTTTTTGGGTTGCAACCTGTTTTTTGGGCCGCAGCACTACCTGAAGCTTTCCCTTTGGGCTCTGTTTCACGCTGTGCATACCTTTTTTACCCTCCCTAGTTTTACTTACATGTTTTTTTACTGTTTTTCTTCTTTTCTTCTTTTTTCTCTTTTTCTTATTGTTTCTTCTTGGCCATATTTTCTCTTTCCCAGGAGTCTGTGTTTTCTTCCCTGCATGCTTTGCTCCCTACTTTTTATACTACAGCTTTTTTTCCATTTACTTCCTGCATGTCAGTATGTAAGCTCAGTTGGTCTTCTGTTCCTTGCGTTGCAAACACTTCCGTTCTGTTTGTGCTCCTTGCTCCTGTATCCAGTGATTTTGGACTTCACCTGCTTTTCCCTGTCTGCAGTTTATGTTCCAGACTTTTTGTCTCACTTTTTCTTTTCTTTATATCTTTTTCAGGAGTTCCTTGAACGGAGGTTTTTCCCTTTTGGGTTTTTTCCTCTGGGACTCCTTCTGGAGGTTATAGCCTGCTTGGTGTTCTATTATCAGCAGCACTGTGGCTACGGGAAAGGGTCGACCCTACCTTGGTCAATCCAAAGCAAGCAAGAAACTTGGTGGTGCCCAGAGACTGGCAGATTACAGCGGTAAGAAGCGTTCAGGTCGTGACACATAAGGCACGAGTTCCGTGTGAAGGAAGGGCTAAGCCCCCTTGGTTAGAAAATATCCCAAACTGGAGAAAACATACTGCAAAGGTAAAACAGCACCCAAGAAGTGGTATATGAAATAAAGTGAAACAGTATTGCTCAGCTGTAAAAAGTGTCAATAGCAGAATACCAGCCGAAGTGGAGCAGAAAAACAAGGCAATCTAGGATCTGTCTTGACGATTAAGGAAACATTTGCTTATTATATGCCCTTCTTTTGGTTTTGGTGTAACTTAAAAAGATGGGGCACTCCTGCATAGTGTGACAAGGGGGGACTGAGACGACCATATTTCACAAATATCAATTGGAGTTGGGTTGAACGGGGCCCCTCTAAGGGTTTAGGGGCCCTGAAGGGTTGGAACTCCCATGCGCCACTGCGGCTGCGAGGCCTTTGTTGCACCCCTGAGAACCGTGCACAAAAAAGATCTGCAGCTTTTGCTACTGCACACCTCTATCAGAATAGCCTAAAACAGAGCTTGTCCAGACTGGGAGGTATGATTTGTAACAGATGTTATGAAGTAACCATGCTTCTGTAGAAAAATTAAGACAGATGGGCAGAATTGCTTAAATTCGTCTTAAAAGGTAATTATTATTCATTATAGTATTTCATTCAATTGTTTTCTATTCACAGTAACCAATTGTGGATATGTAAGCACTGGGACCTCTTTGAGTGCACCTTTCCAAAACAATAAGACATTTTTCAAGGGTGTTTTTGTTCTTTTATATGATGATCACAAGAAGTCATCTTGGCTTTACTTCTTCATGACTGCAATATAGTATGTAGCGTCACAAACACATAGCTGCAAGAACACATGGTAAAATGCACAAATGTGACTAGGCATTTGCACAACAAGCACATTTCTCTGAACTTCTGCTGCCTTTATAGATTTAGCTATCATGAAGTACCACATACTGAGTGGACATCTCATCTGAACCCGCAGAATATGAACCCTGAACCAGCAGCTGTAATTCCAATGTGCCTAGATGGAACCACCCACTCATCCTGTTTGCTGGCCATGTCTTAATCTGTGCGAATGTTTGTAGGTGGAGCGCATTCATATGGGGACCTGAATGTATTTTTCATCATCAGTCTTTGGCAGAGAAAGGCATAAAAGGTGGAAAGAGCAGTTAAAGAAAATGGGAAAAATATGACAAAAGGAGAAAGCAGGGATGAAAAGAACCTGCAAGCATGTGGTAGCAGGGCAGGCAGTGTATGGTAGTAGATGAGTCAGGAGATGAACTCAAGTCTAGACAGCAGTAGAACTTGGCAACTCTGGGGTTTGTCAATGCAGGTGGCAGGTTCTAGGAAAACCTTTGGGCCCTGGCACTTATTCATATACAAATTAAACACTTCCATGGGACAGTGGTCTATGAGATCAGTGGCGCGATAGCTCCCTTTTAAGATAGCTAACCACAGTAAATACCAACCCCCAGATCCCAAGGGTTCATTGGAATATAGGAGGTTAAAATAAGATATGCAAAAACTGAGGCACTGTTGTAAATACACTGCTCTCGAACTGCAAGTAGCTTTGAAGATAAACGTGCTGGAAAAAGGACATAATAAAGACAGGAAAACATTTTTGTAACCATGATCATTTTGCTTTGGCCTCTAAAGTAGTCATTAGGTCATTATAATCTTAAGTATGGCTTCCTCTGAGCTTAAACTGGGGGGCAAACCAAAGCTTTGGTGATGACAGCCCTTTCTATAACAATCACCTGACATTACACAGGAATTCCTGACGGCTGTCCTAGGAGCTGCCCTCATACTGGGTCTAATCCCACCACGGTTTGGACATTTTTAGAGAACCGAAATGATCTCCATCCTCACGGTCAAGACAAATGGTACTTCCAGATTAGGGCCATCAAGAGCTTAATTCCCTAGGCCTTCTTTATAAATTGCCCTTAACATTAACACCTTGACACATATTCAACAGTCCTGGCCTAATTTTTAGATAAACTTTAGTAAACCAATTTAAAATTAATATTGAGGAAAAACATAATATCTGAATACCAGATTTACTTGGTTCAGTACAAATTGTGAATACTTTGTGATTTCTTTAATAGCTGCAACTGGTTGGTTATGAAATTATTTAGTACTGAAAAGAGGTTATTTTCAGACACACTTTGCCTGTAGGCACGGTGTATCTTTCAGGGGTGGCAGTAGCAATTCCATTTGCAGATTTCTACAGAGAAAGTCGTATCCCTTTAATTACACTTATGAAAGTGCACCCTGCTAATAATTAGCAAGGAGGTCTCGTGCTTGACATGTTGTAGCGCTTTCCTAACACCAACTATGGTAAATTTTCAAACAGCTTATAGGCATTTTGTTAAAACATCACCTAAATGCAAAATCTATACCTAAAAACACATTATTTAAGTATCACACGGCAAATTAGTTAAAATAATCACATTAAAATGTATGCCATAAATTATTTTATAATGAGCATTCGAATCAAGAGGATCTTAAAAGTGTAACTACAAAGATATGGGACAAGGTTCTCTTCCTATATTTTAGTATCACCTCTAGAGATGACAAATTAATCACTTCAGCTGTAGGTGAACGAGGGAAACAAATCACACTTTAGTTAAAATCATTTTAATTTATATTACTGTTCTAGTCACCATTAAGTCGATGCTGTTTTCCACCTACCCACTGGAGAAACATGAATTGTGTCTTCATCAGGGCAACGTGATTCTCAATCATAGTTCTACTAGTGAAATGTTATTTCAGTGTCTCTCATTTTAATTACTACAACTGAACCAGGTGAGCTTTCCTGTTAGTGATAGCCCCAGCAAGTATTTTTTCCTTGTTTTCTGGTGAGGAGCACCCAGCAGGGCTGACACTTCAAAAGAGCCATGGCTTTCCAAGAAAAGAACTTCCACCTTTCTAGTAAGCCCTAGGGCCGCAGGTAAATGTAATTAGAGACGCTCCATGAGGATGGAGCTTCCCGGAAGTGGCTAAATGGTTTCCAATTCTGAGGCAAAAATTATCAGTCATTCTAGAAACCATTATTGTGCCATTTGTACCAAAAATTTAAGTTCACCAATAAATTAGATTTGTATTATTATTTAGTAAATAGGGTGTTTCTAAGCCAGGTTACACAATTGTAGTTTATGCGTGAACCTGGGTTTGACAATAGCAACTCTAATGTAACCTATACAATAATTAGCAGTATTGTTTTTTTTGTTTTTGTTGCAGAGATATACAAATTACAATTTTTTCTATGTTCTACTTCTATATATTATACAAATTGGCTTTGTGGGCTACAAGCTACTCATTACTGTTGATTTATTTAATATTTAGATAGGTAGTATATGGCATTTGTTTAATCGGTCAGGTTGAAGCTTGTATTTTACTGGTACAGAGTTGCTTGTCCAGCTCTGCTGCTATGTTTAAAGTCTCTCATGGATACATACTGCATCCAACATGAGACGTTTGCCTTTTATGCCATTTCTGCAGTTTACAAATATTTTCCATCATATACTCACTTTAATTTCAAATGTGCCTATCCGTGTCTGGCAATTGGTTGACCTATTTAGGGGAGAAAAACATGTAGTAGAGGTGTTTATCAGAGGTACGTCTAAGCCCCATTCAGCCAAAGTGGTGATGACCTGCATAATATGCCTGTATCTCAGCAATGTTTTCTTTCTTTTCTGAGAAAGCTAGGCTAATCCAATTTGTATGTAGTTACAGCAAATGATGTTTGAATCATTGGCCACCCTCTGTAAAGTTAGTATTAGGACCTCAACAATGGAAAATATTATTTTGTGCATGTCTTGTCAGTGATGGCACTATTGTTTTAAACTACTACTGAAGTCTAGACAGTAATGTGAGATTGTTTCCTATGTAAGGTGTTTGTCTCTGTTTCAAATAGACTGCTGAAAATATGTTTAAATGGCAAGGTTGTGTCCAAGAGGAGTATGCAGATGTGGTTTATAAATTCAAAGTGGCTCTGCATGTCCCTGAAAGTGTCAATGCATGCTAAACATTTAATGGAACATGATACACAAGAAAAGCAATCTAAATTAAAAGGCGTGCAATGGGAGTTTTGGGACACTGGAAAGTATATGGTAGGAATCAAATTTTATGATTGCAGTTTGTGTTTTTTTTGTTTGTGTGACGAACACAAAACTGTGTTTTAGGATATTTTTCTGTTCATTGTAGATCTTGTGTGACACTGCTAAAATCATGTCTAGAAATCAGATATCCAAACACATATATCATTACCATTTTGTCATATTTGCTTGACACTTACTGCAGCAGAATTTCCTTATCTCATGACATTCTCTTTTTTATTAACCACAATGCCTTACAAGGGTGGCTTGGGATGATACAGGGGCGTTGGGTTGAAATTGATGAAATGCTTGATACAGATGGATTGTATGCTTGAAACAAGAGTGATATATTTGCGCTAGTTAGGCCGTATATTCTGCTTGACAATACACTATAATTGGAAAATCAAGTAAGGTTGAATGTGATATTTCATAGTAAGACAATGATGCATGGAACTTGACATCATCTATTTTCCAAATATTGGCAGTCATTATGAACACAGCGGGAAAGACCACCAACCACCCTGGCGGCGGTGAACAGAATCCCGCCGTTGACGGTGAATGGAAACCTGCCATATAATGAACGAAAATCCCAACCCCGCCAAAAATCACCAGACCACCACTCCCCGCCAGGAACCTGTTGGCGGGAATCCCAGACCTCCCCACCCTGCCACCACCAAGCACACCAACATCCCACCCTCCAAATAACGATGCACAAATCACCTTGGTGGACAGTGGAGGTCGAACGACCATTGGCGGCTCCGACCGCCACGGGGGGCAAGTGGACTTAACAGCAAGAAGTGCACACATTGGAAAATGGTGTAACCCACACACCTGACACACATCCATAACCCCATAAAACACCCCCAAACATGCCCCACGAAACCAGGCCAAGAAGACACAGAACACCAGAAGCAGACATCGAACACCAACATACAGGAGACGCACACCGACCCACAGAAGAGCACCCTCACTGCGTTCCCAGCCCCGACACTATTCAACACACTCACCATGTCACCTCCCAAACATCCACGCTTCACCAAAAGGGAGTTAAGGACCATGGTGGACGAGATCCTGAAGGTGGAGCCACAAATATTCGGGCCGAGGTGCAGCACACACCCATCGCAAGGAAAATGGAGCTATGGAAGACCATTGTGAACAGGGTCAATGCAGTGGGACACCATCCACGCACCAGGGACAACATCCGCAAAAGATGGAAGGACCTGCGGGGGAAGGTCAGGGGCATGGCATCAAGGCACCACATCGCAGTGCAGAAGACTGGGGGAGGACCGCCACCAACACCACCAGAATACACAGACTGGGAGGAAAAGGTACTGGCCATCATGTACCCTGAGGGACTCACTGGACTCACAGGAGGAATGGACTCGGGTAAGTCATCAACATATACCCCATATACACCATACCTGTAATGCATGCACCACCCAACCCCACCCACACCCACCAGGACCAACACCCCACGCAGGCATCAGCCACTTTATCCACCCCGCATGACCACAAACCCACTAACAGGCCCACATCCCTCTCCCTGTGCAGTCACCTACCCCTGCAAGTACCCACAATGGAATGACACCCCCCACCACAATGCAACCCCACAGTTGACGCTAAATGCAGTGTCTACCTCACAAAGGCACCCTGTAAGGCCACTGAAAGTAATCCCAGAACAAAATATCCCAGTCCTGTTCATCTCAAACGTTCATGCAGCTGTAACAGACATGTCTATGTCCCCCAACAGGCACCACCACCCATGCAACCCTAACGGACGGGACAAGGAGTACCAATGCCCCCCTAGGGAGACAGAGGCACCTCACAGGACACTGGCGAAGGATCTCTGGACACTGGTCAGCAGGCAGCCCCTCACACAGTCCTGGACTCTCACCATGCAGTAGCCCCACCCAGGAAACCCCTGTCACCCCTACCACCCAGTCAAGACCAGCAGCCCAGGGCAAGCGTCCCCACACCAGTGTATCCAGGCCACAGAATGGTGGAACATAGGTACAGAAGCCACAGTCTCCCACTCCCAACATGCAGGAAGGCGAGGGCCCCAGTACAAGTGGTACTGCCAGACCTGTGCAGGGGACACATGCATAGGGGGCTAGGGCAAGTGCAAGGCTGGCAGTGGGCCGGGGGGAGGCCACAGGATGGATGCAGAAGCCCAGGACGTGATAGCAGAGGTACTGGGGGCCTACCAGCATACCCATGACAGGTTGGCACAGATTGTGTCCACCCTGGAGCACAGTCAGAGGATGCAGCAGGAACACCACCAACAGGCCATGGAGCAGTGGAAACAGCACAATGCCACAATTGCCACCATAGCAGGAGCACAACTTCAGCTGGTTCAAAACCAGTCTGACACCTACAAAGGACAAGAGGCCCCCACTACAGCCCCGGGCACCCACCATCAGTAGAAACATCTCAGGAACTACCCTTACAGGAAACCCAAGGGCCCACCATGTCATCCCTTGAAGATCAACAGCAGGTGCCCAAACGGACCCTCAGGCCAAGATATGGCACAGGAACCCCAGCAAAGAACAAGGCCCCCTTCAAAAAGTAAGTCCGCAACAATCTGCACAGCCACCATCCCACTCAGTCAGCCACCACACATTGCTAAGAGGCAATATGAACTAATGTAGGAAAAGATGGACCCATCATTAGTACCAACAAGGCTGCCACCATGTGGTTCTTGAGGACACCCACCCCTTACGACTTGCCATCACTGTAAATAGCACTATTCACTCACTTCCACCAATAAAACACATATCACACCTGTAACAATGTCCCCTGTGTTAAATTGTGAACAAAGTGAAGTATGGATGCAACTGGCTGATAACTACTTTATTGTCAAATCTGTGCATGAAGGGAGTCCTGTGTGCCTAAATGTTGGCAATAATACATGCAGATAATTTCAATCTGTACCATGCAGAAGTGGACCATGTTTCACCTATCATTATCAACCCCCCTATATGACTGAGCACACTGCCAGTATGTGTCACAAACCCCAATGTCAGACCCAAGTCCCACACAGTTACTGGAAGTAGAGATGTATCAGTTGGGTCCTGGAATTGACATCTTCCCCTTCCTCATCATCACCAACACTCTCCTCACCTCTCTGAGGTAGCTGGTCAGTACAGCAGCCCCCACCTCCAAGAGGGGGATAGAATGTCTCACTGTCACGTTGTGCAGCATGCAGCCACCACTATTCTACACACCTTTTCAGGCTCATAGGCCAGGGAATCCCCAGAGATATGTAGGCAATGAAATCTAGCCTTCAGAAGACCTATAGTTCGCTCTATCACCCTCCTAGTATGCCCATGAGCCTCATTGTAATTTCACTCTGCATCCGTCCTGGGATTCCTCACTGGTGTTAGGAGCCAACGCAAGTTTGGATAGCCAAAATCACCTAGAAAAAAGTGCAATACAGAGTCAACAATTGTTATGCCCCTTAGTCAGACAGCATGGCTGTCTGCTATGTGTCAGTTAGTGACAGGCACACTTACCTATGATCCACCCTCTGTCTTCTTGGAGTTGTTCCATCCTGTGTGACACACTACTTTTCCTCAGTACAAAGGAATCATGGACTAAACCTGGGAACATGGCATTCACATGTGAGATTTACTGGTCTGCAGTACATACCAATTGGATGTAAATGGAGTGAAAGTTATTTCTGTTTCTGTACACCTGTTCACTCACTCTTGGGGGGATGATCGGTATGTGGGTGCCATGTATGGCATCTATAACATGGGGTATGTTTGCAAAGGCATAGAATTCCGACTTGATGGCAGGGAGGTCAGTACTTTGGGGAAACCTCACATAGGATGACAAGTGTCGTACAAATGCATTCAGAAATCTTGTCAGTACCATGCTGAACATTGGCAGTGAAAATCCAGCACCCTGCCCACTGTCACTTGAAATGAGCCCATGGCCAGGAAATGGAGTGCGGAGAGCACCTGCACTTCAGTAGGGATGGCATGCTGATTATGATTTCCAGGAGTTAGTGCAGTATCCAGTAAAGCACAAAGTTCCTGAATTGTTGCATGTGTGAGTTTGTAATTGATTATGATCTGACGTTCCACCAAGGTCCTCATATCCACAAGTGATCTGTACACCGATGGTGCCCTTCCTCGCCACAAGGGTCGTACCTACGAGGGGTTTCAAAAAGGTGTGATGAAGACACATACATAGGCACACATTTCATCATTTGTGCACTGCATAGTTCATTGTAGTGACTCAACATTGACTGCTTCCTGACAGATCTACATCTACAACACAATGAGGGAACAGTATTTCATGTGTGGTATATTATGGAATGGACACATACTTAGGTGCTTCATGTGGCTAGTAGGGCCTGCATTGTGCAAAGTTTTATTTATAGATGCGTAGTTACTGCCAAAATGTCTGCCCATTGTAATCCAGCCCTTTCGTTGTGGAAAGGAACTCATACCGCTAGCGGTTGACGTCACAGCGTAAGACAGTGTTTTTTTCACCGTTCGCACCGTCATTGGTTAACATGGATGCCTATGGGGAATCCTGGCGTATCACGATCGCCGCCGGTGGTGACAGGGCACACCGCTGCAGAATGTACGCAATTTCGCCGTTGATTATTCACTTGACTCCCTGATCTCATGCGGACAGGTACTCCACTGTGTGTACTGCTGTGGCCTGCCTCTGGCAATGGATGTGGCTCGTGTTGCAGGGGAAAGGGCCCCGGCCTTCACCCAGGAGGAACTGGAGAGGCTAGTGGATGGGTCCTGCCCCGGTATGCAAAACTGTATGGACGGCCAGAGGTACAGGTGAGTCAGGGTTTGGGGGGCACTGTTTGGATGTAATGGATGGTGTTGAATGGATATATGTGTGCACTTCTGAGGCTGCATGGGCCGTGGTGCATGGCATGCTGCGTGCATGTTTGGCCTGTAAGTCTGAGAGTACTTTCTGTCGCATAGTGGACAATTAGCCAGCTGTACCTATCTTGCAAGTGCCTGACCTCTGTGTTCCATATCTGTGTCACCCTTTTAGGTCAGCGCCCATCAGAAGAGGGTACTTTGGCATGCCATCGCCAAGGATGCGGAACCTGGGGGCCTACAAGCAGCGGAGCACCCACTGCAGAAAGAGGTGGGAGGACCTGTGGCGCTGGGTGCGTAAGAGCTGAGAAGCCCGGCTGGGGAAGTCCTGCCAACATGGAAGGGGTACCCGTGGGGCACTGACCCCCCTCATGCGACGTATCCTGGTGGTGGCTTACCCAGACCTGGATGGGTGCTTGAAGGCTGCACAGCAGTCACAAGGGGGTGACTACTCATTTCACAAACTTCAGTCTGGAAGGATGTCTGTGTGTGTATTAGGGTTCATGCTGCTTAGAGGCAGGCACTCTGTCTGGTGTCCATCTACTTTATGGTCCCCAAAGGGTGTAGGGGTGTCTTTGTCAGGTCTCTCACATGTCGCCTCCTTAGGTAGTCCAGGGGATAGGTGTAGAGCAGTACTCTGGTCAGTAGTCAGGGGCATGGCATGGGCATAGTGAACGGTGCTGCATGTTTGGGGTGGCTTCTGGATAGGTGTATGTCTGGCCATTATGTACCTCCATTCAGCTATTTACTAATGTCTCTCCTGTTTTGTCTCCCCATTCCTGTTCTCTTATGTTGCTTTGGTACAGCAGCATCATCTGGCAAGGGAGCTGAGGCACCGGCAAGTGGGGAAGCAGCAGCTCACAGATCCTCGGAGGCAGACATCCGACGCCCAGGGAGGGTGAGGGGAGTTCCACAGGGGAGGCAACTACCACAGGAGGTAGTGACTGAGACCTCCTCCGATTGGGGCTCCCTGGCGGTGGTGGACCCTAGTGGCCACCCCACTACAGTGACACCCCCATTCCATCACCGCCCTCCCTTCTGCTCCCTACCGGGTTGCCAGTGCCCGCTCACCCAGAAAGGTGGGCGTCTCCTTCACCCCAGGCACCTCCTCCCCTGCCCCAGTCAGCCCTGCTGCCTTAACAGAGAAGGCTATTGACCTCCTGAGAACCATCTCTGTAGGGCAGACAACCATTGTCAATGCCATCCAGGGGCTAGCATCAGAGGTGCAGCAGACAAATGGCTATTTGGATGGCATTCCCGGTGCTGTGTCTGCCCTACAGAGATCTTTTCAGGCTCTGGCCTCCTCTTGGACTGCAGCCAGTTTCCCTGACCATTCCGTTCCCACTCCAACCTCCTCTACCCCTTTCAGCATCCCACTCCCTTCACTCGTCCAGGGCACATATTCAGACATGCAGTCAAGCACATCAACACACAAGAAGCATACTTCTAAACACAAGCACCACACCTCCCACCACAAGCATTCACACAGCCAACAGACACATGCACACACAACAACATCCACTTCCCCCAGTGTGCCCACCTATTCCACCTCCCTGTCTGTCCCCTCTACATCCACACCCTCATGCACTGAACCTTCAGTCACTGTTGCTACTCCTCTTACTGCACTCACCACAATTGCAGACATCCATACATGTACCCCATGCACCACACCTGCACTCAGCACAACTACTGTAGCTGACACATGCAGCACATTCACCAGACTTGCAGACACCCACACAACATACACCCACACAAGCTGCCTGTCTTCTCCCACTGTGTCCACCCCCTCCAAAAACACACAAATGCACCAAGATACCCACCCATCACACATCCACCACACCACAGCATACTGTCCAGTCACTTGCACCCACTACACGCACCCCTACACCACATACCTCCACTGCCTCCACTCCCACGCCCTCATCCAGGACCATCCCAATTGCTCTGAAGAAACTTTTCCTCTCCCATGCTGACCTCTTCCAACCCACTGGCCCACCCAGTCTTGTCCCCAAGCGTGCTTGCCTCCTTGACCTTTCCACTCCTTCCACTTCACAGCCCACCCCTGTCCGTCCTTCACATTCCCGTGCCCCTTCCCCAGAGAAAAAAAAGGCCCGGGTTGAGCCTAGTCCATCTGACTCCACCAGCTCAAACACCCCCCCTTCAAAGGAAAAGCCCACCCCCCTCCACCTTCTAAACGAAAGTCCAAAGCCCACCCCTGTTGCAAATCCCCACCCCACCACCCCCTGCCCCGTTCCGTGAGGTGCTTGGATGCCCCTTTGTTGCCCCATTAGGGGGAGTACCATGCACTTGTGGGAGTGAGGTTGGGTCCGTTGTGGGCCATGGCAATTGTAGCCGTACGGACTGGCCATTGGCCCTGTTTGGACAATTTGGTTCTGTGAGCTTTCATTAAAGATTTGTGTGTGGCCTGTGTTTTGGCGGCACAGTGGTGAACCCTGGTCTTTCATTTCATTGTTTATGGGTGTGGGCATTTGTGTGTACTATGGTCAGGTTGGATTTGCCTTGTGTCGGGTAAGTACCTCTTGCTGTGGGGTGTATGACTTGTGCTGCTCTGAAGGGTTGGGGGGGCGTTGCAGGGTGGGTGGAGTGGGTGGGCATGCAAGTGTGCCCTTTCTTCCCTTGTTCCGTAGGCTGCAGTACTTGCCATTGTCGTCTTTGTTGCCGGTCTCGGTCGTGGAGGTATATGACAAGGAACAGGGCTGGCATGATCTGCTGCTCTCTATCCATGTCTGCTTCGGCGCTTTGTGTGGGCCTCAGGTGAGTGTTTCCTTATAATTGGATCATTTCCACCTGGCTTTGCGTGGCGGTGGTTCCCGCCCCGGAACTGACTGCGGACTGGTGGTTCATTATTTGATGGGCGCGTTGGGCCATTTTGTTGGCCTGTGGACGGAGTCTGCTGTCATCGGCGGCACTCCTCTGCTGGTGGTGGGTGGTTTTCGAGATGCCTGTCTTTCGTTTGGTTCATTGTTTGGCGGTCTGGCCCGCTCCTCTGTTGGCGGTCTTTGCCGCCACCGCTGGCAGCACAGAACGGACTGTTGTGTTCATAATGACGGCCATTGTCTTGTAGTTTCAAGAAACTCGACTAAGTGATATTACTATAACCTAATTCACAGATACATTCATGTCTTCCATGTGATACAACCATATTTGTAAAATAAATCAACCAAGGGCTACTTATGAACTAGGGACGACATCATACCAATTGGGTCTCTCCAATCTTCAAGAACTCTACAGATTGCACCTTTCTATATGCATCACACTCAAGGCGTCCTACTTCATCTTCGTGGCAGTCAACTCCGATTACACTCCAAAGGTAACATTTCACTGAGACTCTACCCTTCCCCATTTACTTTAACTAGTGAATCAATACCTGTTCAGGAATTCGTTAGTATATGCACATGAGGATTAGATGGGTGGTAAATATTACTCCCTTCTGATAAGTAAAAGTCAAAAGACAGCACCATTTTTTTAATCTGCAAGGGCAAGAGTTTTTTTCCTGCACAGATGTTGCTTGGTAAATCTTGGCAAATTTGTGTGGGGAAAATACCACACAGTCTGACATTTGAAAACATATATTATTTCAAAACCTTTCCAGGCACATTAAGAATAATGATTTCTTCTTTTTTAAATGCATTGTATACATTTTTAAATTCCCTACGACTTGACCTGGCCATCTGTTTAACACTTGGCATAGCCAAATACATTATGAAATTCTTGAAATGGGGACATTTTTATTATATGGTATGAGTAATAATAAAAATCTTCATTGCCACTCACACATTGGTTTGACTTAATTAGCGACAAAATTTAGATGAGTGTTCCCGTTACATATTCAGTATAAAAAGAATAATAAGCAGACTATGAAACCCTGTAGGGAGTGCCCAGTGTAATTTGAAAACTCATTAAATAATATGATGTAGTCGACATCTCTTTTAAAAAGCTATGTATCGTTGTTTTATATTTTTAAGGCTGACAGTGTTGCAAATGATTGAGGCAGCAGCCATTTCTTTCTATATGCCTGTTCATTAACACTTGACTTTCCCTGCAAATTATGTCCTCTTAGGTTTAGGATTGAATTTAAAAATACTTTGCCCAACTCAAGTTTTTTTTGCACTTTTAGTCTAGAGATGAGTGCTGCTTTAAAACACTACTGTAACACTCTTTATCTAAACCTTTTTTATGGCGATGGCCCATTTTGTGTTGTGTGTATTGGGTAAATTTAAAGCACAAATCACCATATTTATGTTAAGTTTGAATATAAGTAAGTATTGTCTATAATACACAGAGAAGTAGCAACAATATTACAAGTATGACATACTCGAAGTAAATATTGTTTGGAAACATTGCATATCATAGACATTTGAATCTACAGTGTCATTCAGATTCTGTACCGTTGGAAACAAGATTTGTATGACTGTTCATCATTGCAATATAGATAGGAGAGAATTTTGAAATTCACGTTTAGTTAAGTGGTGTTCTTCTCATATTTACTTGTTCATGTTAGGCTCTAAGATCCAGTCTGATGTGATAAATCACATTCACACTTTCTAGCTTCTAGCTTCTGCTTAAGATGCTTGCTAGAAAAATGGACATTGGAAGTAAGGAGTTTCAGAGTATCAGTGGTGGATAGGGTGCTCTATATAAAAGAACTGCTCTCCACTTGAACAGAGTTCTCTGCTTCCTTTTATGCATAATGTATGAATCACTCTAAGTTTGAAAGGGTATTGCCTCATACCACTGAGTAGTTATAGTTAGAATCATGTTTCCAATAATTTATTTTTTGGTTTGCATATATCTTTGGTACCGTTTGAGGACTCTTCGTGAAATCACCTCATCTTCTTCATGGAAAGTTTTGGGGTGATCTGTCAAGCAGGAGCTGAGAAAAGAGTGGAGGGGGTTCCCAGCCATGTTTTTCCCATTTATTTTGGCAAGGGAATGCTAGACAATATTTGGCCAAAAGCTACGGCCCACATTATGACATTGGCAGCATAAACCACCTACCACCGGGGTGACGGCCGGCAAAAGACTGTCTCCGCGGTTACCAACCATCCGCCAAATCATGATCACAGCCAGACTTCCGCCACAAGAAGGGTGCAAATCCAGGTGTGGCCATGCTGGGGGGTGGTGGTGAGGTAGTACTGCTACTTTTGTGTAGCTGAATTAGCTTTAGCTCCATGCACTTTTTTTTTTTTTTTAACACACTAGGCTGCTGTGCACTCTAACCTAGATACATTTTATTCGGCTTTTACTTATTATTGTTACAATAGCCACTTTTACAGTCTTGTTTTATTTTCTGTCTATCTAACTGTTTTGCCTAGGCCAGCACTCTGTTCTCAAATAAGACATTCTTGCTCACTCTGTGCTTCTTCCAAGGCTACAGCACGGTACATTGCAGCTGAACGTGGTAGAAGTTTTGTTTCCAACATTCGTAGAAAACACACATCCTTACGTAGGTACCTTTCCTCAGAACATCAGATGTGTTGTTATAAAAACACTTTATTGTCCCCTACACGTTAGAGGGAGATTCCAGCCAGAGAACCACTACTGTATGCTGATTGTCGAATGCTTCGCTGACTGCTAACGCAGACCGCAGGCCTTTGCTCAGGTATGGCGGATGATGTCTTCCTAGGGGAACTTGAAGGGCAGAATTAGAGCTTAACATGCTGTGCTATATTATAGCCTAGGTAGGAGGTAATCTATTGACCATAGTGACAATATGATAGTGTTATTTCTATGCTTCACTCTCCTCGTCACAATTTTAATACTGTCATGTTGTGTTGTCCTGGTTATTGCAGCTCACACTTTGCTATCTAAGATGCAATCATTTTATTAAAATCATTATTGAAGCGTATACTGCCTTTCTTTGTCATTTATATATGAGACTTATGAAACTGAGAGAAACGGATGAGACCTGAGTGACCACGGCTTCCCTATAAACCAATTATGTCAAGCGTTCGGCTGCCCAGTCATCCCTGCCCTTGGGTAGAGATGAGGCACTGCTAGTTAGCGGGAGCAAAACCCGGATTGGAGCGACAGGTGTCACCCACAGTGGGTCAGACTTAGTCTCCTACGCCGCGGGTGATTCTGCCGCTCAAAATCCAGTAGTCTCATTAGAATAATGAGAGCCTACGTGACAAGGTGCAGCCAATGTTTGTTCAGGCTCTAATTTTTTGGCCCTCCAGACTATCTCTGTCTCAATATATACAACGATACCTCAGTATCATATACGGAGAAGCCCATGGTACTGAGGATTTCCACCCCAGCTATGTAGGCTATCCTATCTGAGGCTGGAGGTTGTTCAAGCTTGAACTTTAAAAGGAAAAACCCTATTTGGTGTGCTTTCCCCGGACATTTAATCAATCTAGTATGGCGAATCCACAGCAGATAGCAATAGCAGTCAATATGAGACAACCTCTGACTGCACATTTACTAGCAAATGGCTTACCAGCCCAGGGGGGTCCAGTCACATTTGTGGTGGATGCCCATCCAGCTTATAGAACAGAACTTTTTTATTCTTGGGTCACATTTCCATCAGTAGATGGGAACACATATAAACATGCAAACATACCTGGACAATACAGGACATATGCATATTTAGAAATGCCATTATCTTATCAAGAACATAATAATTGGGTTGATGGCACCCTACCCCACACAATATTACCAGTAAGGTTAGGTCCTCTTAGTAATGATGGTCCTAACTGGCCTTTATTGGCCACCTATACCCCACACCCTGCCGTAGCGAATTTAGCAGTAGCTGAGGTTTGTCGCTTATATACTGAATTAATAGCGACATAAAGATGATTGGTGCAGTTTGGGATGCAGACATTAAATACAAACCCAGCACATGCTGTGCCAGCACAACCACATGCAGTGATGCCAGGTATAAACTCTGCAACTGTACATTCGATCATGGGTAAAGTACCCGCCAAACGAGAGGAAACTCCGTTTTGATTAGCACAAAAATTAAATGCGCTGGAAGCAGTATTTCCCCATACGGAACCTCAGGATAAACATAGAATTCTAACAATGTGCTTGCCATTTGGGATAGTCCCTACAGTAGATAACTGTAATACTTGGGGCACAGAATTTGCCACTCTCTATACAACCGCACACAGTACACTGACAGTTGCCAATTTGCTGGAAGTGTTGAAACAAATTCAAGATGAATACGGGGCTGCCCCAGCCCTGGACTTGGGGATGCAATTAATGGGCAATTTTGCCACAGTATACTTGATTATTTTAAGTAATCTTAAAGGGGAAGCGGTCGCACTAGCAGTGCGCATGCAGCTCCGTGACGTTCATCAACAGGATCAGGAACATGAGCTGCCTAAGATTATCGCAGAAACCTATTCCAGCATTGGTCAAGATAGTTTAGGGGCCAGACCAACTAAACTACAATTCCAGGGCAAATCTAACAAAGATTTTTCCAAGCAAGCTCCTAAGGGTAATAAGAAATGCTAGGATAAAAAACAACAAACTCCTAAAAAAGAGACAGGAGAATCTCCACGTATGGAGACCCCACAGAATAGATATAATCTCAGAAATAGAGATAATATAAAAATGCCTGATAGATATCAATATACTGATACACGCCAATCTCGTTCATTTCAGAACTCATCGGAAAAACGAAATGAGAGCGGTGGGCGATCAGAGCGGAGATCAGCGTACGTGAAACAGACAGGAATCACAACGCTCCTCTGAGGTTTCTGTTAAAAAGAGAAACCTGCCCAACAGAAAGCCCAATTCAAAAAGAAAAAAGTGGCAGCGGTCGCAGTTCGACATGCCACTAAGGAAGAGGGTCCTCTTGAAGAACAGGAAGTGGGCCCTAGCACTGCTAGACAGCGCGGCAGAGGTCTCAATAGTTCGCCGGAGTCTTCTAGAGCATCTGATGGTGAAAACAACTGATGACTTTATACAAGTAGAAACTGCGGACATGCGTGTTTCCACGTCTGATAGGGTGTATAAAGTAACGCTACAGCTTGAAGGAGACATTGAGCGCAAAATAGATGCAATCTTTTGGGATCGCGTAGTAAACATATATGATGTTTCGTTGGCCGAGCAGGATTGGACACCTACATTTGTCCATACTTTCCCATATAGAGAAGATGTTATTAAACATTCTTTCTCGCCCCTTGCTCCAGAGGAACTCGCTGAAACCTATGCCATTGATTGGGCTTTGGCACAGACACCTGTGTTATATCGCAATCACGTAGGATGGGATAAAGAATCCCCCTACCATGTAATTCCTATTAAAAAGCAACCCAACCCACATCCTCAGTATCCAATAAAACATGATGCAAAAGCACCTGTGAGGGAAATACTCACACAGTTAGAGTACCAGGGTGTAATTGAACCCTGTCTCTCCCCAATGAATAATACATTATTCCCAATAGCTAAATCAGACCATCCACATATAATAGTCTTGGATTACAGACAGCTAAACAGTCACACACGCACATATGCTATACAAAACTCACATAGCACTAATGAACAATATAGTGCGGAAAAAATACAAAACAACACTGGACATTTTCAATGGTTTCTTCTACCAGAATATAGCGCCTGAGAGTACAGACTTAACAAGTTTCAGTGCACTAGGCTCACAGAAAAAAATCTGTAGTTTACCCCAGGGGTATAAAAACAGCCCAGGACTGTTCGTAGCTCGTGTTAATGCAATTTTGCACGAGATTGACCCTGAAGCATTGTCCTATGTAGATGATATTAATCTTACGGATGATGAATTGCTACAACATTTAAGATGGGTAGCCCGCATTGTCGGATTTGCTGAATTTGGCTACAAATTCAACTTCAAAAATGAAAAAATTGCCTTCCTCAGCTTCCTGTTTCTTGGATATGTGCTGTCAAGTGAATGAAAGAGCCTAGCGCCACAATTCATAGAAAAACGCACACAACTACAACCCCCACACACCATCAAAAAACTCCAATCTGTATTGGATTTCCTGAATGTTGGCAGAACTTACATTCCAGATTATGCTTCATGCATAAAACCTTTATATGATTAGATACATCCTGATTTTTCAAGTAAATTTTGGACAATTGAACATACACTCATTCTCAGAAAACTGCAGACAGACATGCTTGCAGCACAACATTTACACACAAGGGACAACAGAACACATTTGGTCATTAGAGTAATTGCTGGTGCCATCGGTTTCACCTATGTGACATTTAATGGAGGTGAGACAGTCCTGATTGCATAAGAATCACATTTGTACTCAGCAGCAGAACAACGCTTTGCTCCCAATGATAAAACACTCACTGCTGTACAGATGGCGGTCATTAAAGAAAGACCTCTAGCCCAGGGTAAACGCATTATTGTTGTTTCCCCAATCCCAGGCCTGGAGGCTGTTACAAAAGTCAGCGTTCCAAACGCAAAAGCATTACATCCATGCTGGATACAATGGGCCAAGTCTTTGACAGCCACTGATGTAGACTACATTTTTGACCCAAAGTTACAAAACTCAAGCAAGAACACTGCCTATTGAACAATATCATAGTCATGTACACCGATGGCTCTGCACAACCTGCAGTTGGCACAAAACACCTATTTTCTGCTGCTTGTGTAATCGTAAGTGGCTATATGGAGGACAATAAATTTTGTCCCCTCCATACATTTATGCAAACCCTAGGGGATTGCACTGCACAATTGTCAGAGCTAAAAGCTCTTTTGATGGCACTGGAACATACGGATCCTGCACAGCCAGTGCTGATTGTTTGTGATTCGTATTATTGTGTCCAGTCCTTCAATGAATACCTGCATTACTGGTGCCAGAATGGGTTCAGAAATTCTAAAGGCAACACCATAAAACACCAAGTTCTGTGGAGGAAAGTAGCAGATCTAAAAGAAACGCTGCCAAATGTCCATGTTGTACACACACTGTTGGAATACACGTTGCTGGGAATACACGTTGCTGGGAATACACTGGCTGATGAAGCCGCAAAGTCAGCAGTGGCTGTGGCTGCTGTTGCTACAGTAACTCATTTGAGTTCAAAACCGGACGCATATATATGGGCTGCAGTGACAGCTACGGCAGATGGTACACCCTATCCAAAAGGTTTTCCTGACAAATATTCCTATTGAATGGGACGCTGAAGTTAAGATACCAGGCGCAGGGGTACGAGATATTCTCAACAAAGATATAAGATCACAATTGATTAAAGCAACGCATGAGGGGGTGGCATCTGCCCATGCTGGTATGGCGGCTATGATTTCGATCTTGCAGGCCCGCTATTGGTGGCCAAGCCTCTATACAGGAGACCAAGCAGTATGTCCTTTGCTCTGACATCTGCCAACAAATTAAAGTGTCAACTGCCACACTCCCGCCGCAGACACCCCTTTTGATTTCAAACAAACTCTTAAAATGTGTGTACTTAGACCATTGCGGTCCCCTAACACCAGATAGTGCATACAAGTATATACTAGTCGCTGTTGATTCTTGCTCCAGATTTTTATGGGTGTGGCCACAATGTTCGGCTGACGCTCGGACTGTTATTAAAGATTTGCGAGTCTTTATTGGTACATATGCGGTTGCAGCTTTACAATCAGACCAGGGCCTGCTTTCACCTCAAGGGCATTCAGGGATGCCATGGCTTCATTTGGGGTCCAACTTCAGTACTCGTCTCCATTTCATCCCGAGGGAAATAGTGTTGTGGAGCGATTAAACCGTGATTTAAAGCAATCCTTAACAGTCAGAGTCTTAGGTACGGGTCTCAGTTGGCTTAATCACCTGTATGGGGTTCAAGGAGCACTTCACAATCTGCCTAGAAGGTCCCTGGGGGGGTCATACTTCATATGAGTGCCTGTTCAGAACTCAAATGTATGTTCCTGATCTTGATGGTCCTGGCATGGAGGCGGCAGAAACACCTTTTGACATAAATTAACGTGTCACTGTCTTACAGGAATTGCAACACTTCCGTGATGGCAATCCTTCTATCAGTGCTGCCTCCAAAGGAATCAAGGATGTACCTAGTACGTGAAAAGGTTGCTGTGAAAAAGGAATTTGGTTCTTTTTATCGAGCACCAGTCCCAGTCTTGGGGGTACACAGTACCAGAACTGTAATTCTACCGACGTTGGCAGGTGCCAAATAAAATTGTTTTGTCTCTATTGACAAAGTGAAACTACACCATGTGGCAGATTCTGCACAGCAGACCTAGGGGAACAGCCAGTAGTTCCCGAATCCCTCTCACTACTGGTCAAGACGTTCCTCTACAAGTTGTAAGCAGTAACACTGATGCCTCTCCGAGCTTGTGGAGGGTGGAAAATGATCTTGCATTGGTTCCACTAACAGCACTGCCACCCCAGTAGACCACCCCCAGCCATTTTATGATATGATATGATATGGCCTGGCGGTGTTCTGCTGGCAGTAGCAGTGCCCCATCCCATTCCCTGACGGAAGACCACCTGGATGAAGGCTTCCGACAGGGGAGTGGGGTGTTGTGTGTGTGTGTGTGTGTGTGTGTGTGTGGGGGGATTGTGTGAATGAATGTGTGAGTGTGTGCGTGAATGCGTCTGTGTGTAGTGTTGTTTGCGTGGGTGTATGCGTGTATGTGAATGCATGTAAGAAAGTAAATGTAAATGTGTGTCTGCATGTCAGTCTGAATGTGTGTACGGATTTGTGTGAGCATGACTGGATGTCTGTGTGTATGAATGCGTGTATACTAGTGTGAGTGTGTGGGTGTATGCATGGTGCATGTCTTCAGGTGTGTGCATCTATGGGTGAGTAGGGGATCGGAAGGGGGGAGTGAGGATGGAGGAGGGCTGGGGGCATCTGGGAAGTGTTTGGGGGTGGGTAAACCTCCTACCAGTGACCAGATAGGCATTACCCGTCACTAGTAGGGCCTACTGCCGTGGTTTTCGTAGCTTTGCTAACATGACAAAAACCATGGCGGTAGGCTGGCTCATAATGCCGCCGGCAGTACTATAGCGCCCACCGGGCTGGAGATTGATAGCTCCGGCTCGGCGGCTGCTACCGCCATGGTGGTCTGAATGGAGAAGTAGCAGGTTGGCTGCATCCAAACCGCCATTCTCATAATGTGGCGGTATGGTGGCTACTGCAACATTACCACTCACCGCTGGGGTCATAATGACCCCCTAGATCTTGGTCCGGAGAAAGAGTTTTTTGTGATTTGGTGTAAATCTGTTCAGTACTTTTTGAGCAATTAACACTCCAATTTGTTTTATATATCACCTTGACCCCCAAGAGCCAGTTGAGAGGTCCCACTGAGACCCCACTAGGGCCAAAACTGTTTTGATAATTTCACTGCAAATTCCTGTAGGATCAGCAATTCTTGGGTGATTTTTCAAAACAAAGTGTTGGATTCAGTGCATTTCAGTGCATTTCCATTCCCTTCCCCATGAGGTGGGCGAGGGCCTGGGGGGAGAAGGGGGTGTATTTTTTGTGGGATGGGATGCACAACCACCCTTCCCGAGCCTAAAACTGACATAAGGGCCCCCATTCCCAGGGTTTTGTCATAAATAAAAGGGAGAGCGGCACACCCCCCTTGAGCCTAAACAGACCCCATCCCCTGGGGCTGAAAACAGAATTGAGAGGGGGACATGTGGCCCCAGCCCGAGCCTAAAAAGCTCCTTTTACCATAGCCTGTGTTGTTGATACAATGTGTGTTGGGCTGCATGCTCACTCCCCTGCCTGCACCAGAAGAGGCCCCGTGGATTGGTTCAGGTACAGAGTCTTGGGGTCTCCAACCCCTGGGATCCTATCTATTTCCCTGCCAGATAGTGAGGGCAAGGAAATGACACTTTTTTCACAGTGAGAGGAAGCAGCTTTGTACTACCACCTGGTGGGAGAACAAATCTCTTCCTGGCACATGCTCATGGACATGGAAATACAGTGAATTACTCCTACCTTGCAGCAGCAAAAGAAAACTGCTACCACTGGTGGCAATAATGCCTGCTCCAGCTGCACCTGTGATGGGTGCAAGCAGAGAGCTGGTAGGGCTCTCGAGCCTTGGGTGTCTAACCGCATTTTCAAAGAACAGTAATGGTGCCTGGGTGGGAAATACTATTAGAAAAACAGAATGACTGTTCCTGCCTGGCCCTGAGAAGTGGGGGTGCTTGCAGGGAGCTAGCGGGAACGCAGGGTTCACGGAGCACAGCAGCCTACCCCCTATTAAAGAAAACAGTGGGTTTCCAGGGTGGGACCAGCACACCCAGAATTTTGCTTTTAAAAAGCCACTGCTCCTTCTAGGAGTGCCCATATTGCCCTGTGAGGGTTATTTATTTATGTTTTTTATTTTGGTGATGTCCCTAGAAGGGATAGGCGGCAGAGTCCTCTGCTGGGAGTTCTGCACCCCCAGTAACATTAGAAAAAGAAACAGTAAGTCTCCTGGGTCATTGAATGCATGACCCCAGCAGAACCTACCATTCATTTTAAATAGTTGTTCACAAGCTTTAGCTTTAGCTCTACAGATGGTATTGAAGCTCTCTCTAGGGGCTGATACTATGGTTGTGTTTTATGTGGCCTGAACATTCTAAAAAAAAATACAAGGCTCTCATGTAGTTGTATTTAAGAATCTATTTTTAAGGATGTTAAAAGGAAAATTCAGAGGCATATTTTAAAGAAAATAATGTGTATTTATTTTCACATTTTTCATCCACAACATGTAGTAATAAACTGTATCAAGAGAGTCAGAGATATGCAGTTTTGTACATTTTTTATTAAATATTTTTATGTAATCAATATTAATACACATTGCATTGTGTGTTTTAGTGAAATATGTATTTAATTAAATTATTGTTGATTTTTGGAAAAGATGATAGATTTGCTTTATACACATGAGTTTGGGTGTAGAGGAAGAGGGGAAGGTGGGGGTTTGACCACAGGACCTGGTTTTTATGTATGGGTAAAAGTACATTATAGGTGGGTGAACTTGTCAGTTAAAACCTGACATTTTAAATGTACAAAACCAGTGAAATTGACCAGTTATAGTTACGTCAATTAACTATAAATTTGAGCCCTAAGGTACTATCACTTTTGCCCTCACCGTGAACTGCTAATACCCCACATTTTACATTACTCATCAGTGATAATATCACTACAACATTTGTAATTAAATTATTGATAAGAAAACTGTGCATGGGGGGGTGCAATATAATATCCCAACTGATTAAGTGTCTTTTTACGACCTTAGCAGTTGGGAAACTCTGATGCAGACGCGACGAATATCCCACCCGCCATTTTACAAGCTCCATAGGATGGAATGGAACTTGAAATATGGCGGGTGGGATATCTGTCACGTTTGTGATGGATTATCCCATCTGCTAAGGTTGTAGTCAGGCCTTAAGTGTGTGTGAGTGATATTGCTTCTGCAATAAATGACAAAATAGCAGCAGATAACAAACAATGGTTTTCTTTTTGGTGAGAACTACATAATGACAAGCAGAGTGGACATGCCTAAATGATTACCAGGACCATACTGATCCACATGTGTTTAACCCATAAGTAAACTTTGAGAAAATAAAAGGAGTATTAACTTCTGGGTGATGAGAAAGTCTGTTGCTAATAATATGCGGCAAGTAAGATTAGGGCTTGAATAAGTTGGGCATTGCATTTCTTCCTGAAACATTTTTTTCTTCTCAGTTCAGTGTTCAATATGGATAGCTGCGAGGTGGATAAATATTACTGATACCTTCTCATCCACGTAATAAGCATTTATGTAATTCTCTAAGTGATGTGTATGTGAGCTGAAAATATGTAATCTTCAATCTTTGGCAGATAAATATTTTTTTTTATTTCATAAGGAAATCTGGTTAATAAAAACAAAATTAACATATCGCTTCATATTTTAATTTATTAATAATTAAACTACTTACTTAGGTAATGCAAATTGAATTTGTCTAGATGGCTCATTCGTAGTCTCATACATTTAAAATAACAGTAGGCTTAAACTGCACTATGACAGAAGCCATATACCTGCTACCCACTGAAACCTCGGTAGGCCTTATAGTGGTGTCTGACAAAGTGAGAAGTAGACTCAAAGGCAGTGGTACACATGCATCATCCCTCAGATTGTTCCTCAAGCAACCAGAAAGGGGGACATCCTACTAAAACCACTGTTGGACTTGAATGGTAGGTTTTCTGTCACTCTGGTATTGCCAGATGAGCTATTCAGCAATTCATATATCCAGTGAGGCACAGTAAAAAGAAACAGCCACTTTGAACCTTTGACTGGCCCCATTGTCAATCAGAGAGTGACAGAGCACACAACAGGCCAATACAAAAATGACCAAAATGAGGTGGAGCCAATATCAATACAATGCCAGACAATGAAACTGCAGAAGAAACACATGCTTACTCTCCCTCTTTCTACCAAAACGTTCCCCCTCCCACATCACTACTTTTCCTGAGACCACTGCTGGAGCTCAGGGATATCAGCTGAATATTGTTTTACAGAGTCAGATTTACTATCTCACCAGGACAGTAACCCTGCACTAGTGGGCCAACAGACCTTGGACGTAAGTGAGATTAACCAAGAGCTGTAAATCAATCAGTCATCACAATTTCAGTTATTTTCAGCCTATGATGACAGTTGATGTGAGTTCCAAAGCTTTATGTCAAAATCTTTTAGTAATTTAAATCGTTATTGAATTGGCATAATCAGTCAATTAATAAAACAATATATATGAGTAACATCAGAGCAAAGGCATAAAGAGCTTTACTTAAAGGAAAAGTCCCTAATCTAAGTGTCAGAGTGGGGTTAGGATAGGTGAGAAAAGGTGCCAGCATGAACCCAGCATAAAGCTTCACAGTAAAAACTCAAAAATGCATGAAGCAAAACCTTCTATAAAGAAAAGTTCATGAAACTCCGTAGAGTCAAAGACCAGCAAAGATTCGGGCAGGGAGTGAATGTGCACTGAGAAAATCTCCTGCATAGAGTCTGTGAAAAGATGAGCTTAACTACTCTAAGAACACCACTAAAGTAAAATGTCATATCTAAACTTTTGCAACAGGTATCAGCTTCCACTTCATCTCAGACAATCAGCAAAACAATGTCTTCTTGGGGACAGCAATATTTTGCCATCATCTCATAGTACCAACAATAGTCCAAGGTCAACAATGTTAATTTGCTAGAATTTTATCAAAAAATCTATATTTGAAGTAGTCTTCCCATCATTGTCTTTGCTTAAAGAAAACTTCAGTTCAGGATTAGGCTTTTACTAGGGGTGGCCAGCAAGCTCAACTCTGCTGGTGGAGCTAACAGAGTTTTTGGCACTCCATGCTCCAAAGCTCTGCTAGCCTCACCAGTGAAGTGCAGCTCACTGCGTGTGCACTACACCCCAGTTATGGGCCACACAGCACAAGCGCAGACAGTTTGCGCTTGTGATGTGTGGTCCATAACTGGGCTGCAGTGCACACTCTCTCCAACATCAGTGATGAAGCAGCTCGCTGGAGCCAGCAGCTCTCAATCCAGGTTTCTCTCCACCATCAGCCCCGGCTGGGAGCAGGGGGCAGAGGGAGGCAGAGCACCAGGATGCTGGCAACTAGAACCCCCTGGGAGGACCCATGTGATTCCTCCTTTTTTTCTTGTTTGTTCATGCACATACTGGTGAAGAAGAGACCTGAACCTATAATTTTCGCTGCCTACGTCCCTGGCCTGAACTCAGGCCAGGGCCATAGACAGCGAAAACTGGAGTTTCAGGCCTCTTGTGCACAAGCCTGCCCAGTGTAGAGTGCACACAGCGCCGGTCAGTGCACTAGAGACCTGAAACAGCAGCTTTCGCTGTCTAAGATGCCACTTCAAGCCTGTTGTGCACCGGCCTGCCCCAGGTGCACGCCACATGGGGCAAGCCACTGCACAAGGGGCCTGAAAATTTCAGGCCTCATGTGCATTGGCCTGCCCAATGTGCACTCACTGACTGCACACGGGGCAGGCTGGTACACAAGAGGCCTGACAATGGCAGCTTTTGCTGCTGCCTCCTCTGGCCTGAATGCGCCTGATCTCAGAAGCACTAAGCAGAGCCGATCCTGCTTAGTGCATTTCTGAGATAAGATGCATTCAGGCTGGGCAGACGGCACACCACCACTCGCGGAACTCCGCAGAATTCCACTGATTTGTAAACCAAGTCCACGGAATTCCGCAGAGTTGAACTCCATGAGCTGCATCCACCCCTAGCTTTTACATCATTCAATTTAATCACAATCTACCTATTGATTCTAAGAGTATGCCTTAGTTCATTTTGAAAGATTTAGCAGAATTAAGCTGGTACATTTTAATACATTAATATATTCTTAAAAAATATGCTTTTGGGTAGGTTAAAACTATCTTTTCTTACATTGTCATATTCTGAGCATATTAACCTGATTGAAAGTTCAGCATTTCACATTCCTAACCTAGGTCAGGTTTGCAAACTGCACATCGATTTTTCAAACCTAATACGTGTACATGTGTCTTTTCACTTGAATAAAAACATTGCAATTTGATCTAAGGCCTACATGTTAATTCTATACGTATTTGAATTATTTTTCATTATTTTTAAAATGCAGAGCTGAGAATCATTTTTCATTTCAGTTTAACAAGAGCCACCATCGCACCATCCAATCCCTGTAATTTATTTTTAATGGATGGAAATGTGGTCCATCTAACTGAACCCCAGATTATTTACAGGCCATAATCTGCCTCTTTATATTTTTTATATACGTATTACCTGTCCCAAATAACTACCATATTCTGGGGAAGAATAGCTACCATACTCTGTGGGATATCCCAACTGCTGCCCTTTGCGCTTGGGTGTGAGAGTGGGAGGAAGTGTATCTATGTGTGTGTTTTTCATGTGGTTTCATTGAGTAAATTGATTGGAAAGGTGCATCTGTGTGAAAAGGAAGTAATTAAGAGAGCTAGTATTTCAAAATAGTAAAGGGTCATTATCAATCCTCTAAAATGTGTTTAGGGATGTATATATGATTGTATAGCAATATCTTTTACTTTTGTAAAATGTGCAGTCTTTTGAATTAATATTTGCTGACATTCTCAAGACCATGTGATATTTGCTGATGCTAAAAGAATTATGCATGTCACAATACATAAAACATCTTGGTCTTGAAAACAGCAACTGTTAAAACACAGAGGGGAACGCCAGCAATATCGTATCAGTGTGACATCTCCTGGGGCGCAGTATAAAGCAACACTACTTTCATGGTATATTTGGTTGAACAGAGGCAGCAAAACGTCTGATTTGGAAATCAGAGATTTCTTTGAACAGCTTCAAAATATTTATATGTTTGCTTGTAACAAAGCCAGGAAATGGAAGAGAGGTGTGTTTCAATGAGAATCATCCCCCAGAGAAACGTGTGGCCAGCACAGTTTTTCAGGTGCGTGCTTTAGTGAGAACAGAGATAGCACTAGTAAAAATGCTTGAAATGGCAACAGCTGTCGGAGGATCTGAAATCTTTGATATACAACAATGAATCCACCACGTTTTTTCTAAATATCTTGAATGAGTTTGCAGCACCACAAAAAAAGAAAAATCGATTTTATAAATGCGAAACAATAAATATGAAATATTCATGCTAGAAACATTTTAAGGCATGGGCAAAGTGAGCTCTGGCCCAGGGCCCCAGCCTTTGAGGGCCCCCTCATAGTCAGCTCTTTTCTGCAGAGTCTTGCCCCGATGACTTTGAATAAGTCTGTAACAGATTGTTTTAAGTACTATTAATTCACTTTTAATGTGGGTGATGTGTGAGTCTATTACAGACATTTTACAGAGAAATGTTGTGTTTAGGTGTCATGCAACATTCATAAAAAAAGTTTCCTTTAGCTCAAAAGAGGACCTCACATATGAGAAATGGGAGGGTATCACAGAGATTATTTTCAGCATTAGAATATTGTTGCTGTGTTACAATGTTAAAAACACACATGGCCATCCATGAAAATTAGATGTTAACACATTTGATCTGACTAGGCCAAAGAGGGTATGTAAGAGCTGAAATTCAATCATAAATTGAAAACTCAATAACAAAAAAAAAAACCCGAACAGCCTAAATATTGTTTCACACCAACAGGTCCATATATTCTCATTTGGCCCTTTAATCGTAGTGTTGATCTTGGAAATCACAGTATCGCCTTTATCGTACTAGTGCAATTTTGCCTTTGGTTACAGCAATGCATCTTGTTTACAATAGCGCAGCCAACACTTGTTTAGTAGTATGTGGTTTGGTCACCTACAACTTCTACAGGGCCTAAATTCAATCCAACTCAAAACTATATATATATTTGGATATTCCAGCTCAGAATCTAGTTGCTGTATTCTTATATACCCCTTCCATGATCTAATCTGTGAGTACATATATTGTGTAGTCTAGTAGTAAATAATCCTGGTCACGTCAGGGAGTGTCCCGATATACAGTGTGTACACTAGTGTGCATGCTGTATATTGGGACACTCCCTGACATGACCACAATTATTCAGACCTCTCTGATTCATGTTTGAGAACTTGGGAAATACGTGAGACAGGCTCTTAGAAATCCCACTAGGCACTCCAGTAAATGTCTACAATCATCATGTGCACTCCAAGTTAGATGGTGAAAATGTTGTTCACATTGTCTTTCCCCATCTGGGCTGCTCCTTGCTAAGTGACCTGGAAGTAATGCAGGTGTTCAATGTTTAGGTTTAAATCACTTTACTATGAAAGTAGTACATGGGATGTTCCACATACACAACTTAAACTTTTTAAATGCTTCATTATTAAATACAGTTGGCTAATGTATAGTGAAAGCTACTCAATCCAGTTATAGAATTTACTAATCATCTCTCTAAAAGGAAGGAAATACTGGATTAATGTGGACCACAAAGAGGTGGAAAGAGACAGTGTGGAGAGACAAAACGTGAAACATAGCAAACATTCACTCAAAAATCCCACTATCCTCACTCCTCCTTCCTTTAGGAGAGTCCCCAAGCCTGTAGCTATGAAAAACCCACCCCCAGTACCCCAATGATAACCTATTACTTCTACACAAGAATAGTTTTAAGCAAACCTCATTGTCATCAGCAACCTGTGTACAAACGCCCAAGTTCATTTTAGATGTGAAACACGTGGCCCTTCCCTTTTGGAAGAGAGTTTTCTAATTAGCATAAATTATATGTAGAAACATTAAATGTGTAGAAATGTATGTATGCCTGAAAATGAAATGTATTTATTTTCTTGTTTCTTTACAGGGCAGTAGCTGAAAGCATGAAGTAGCAATAATTTTAGTCTTTAATTAAATAATGCTCCACTGAGCACATATTTTACATGATTTGTCATTATTTTCTAGGTCAAAATTTTTTTAGGAATAACTGTTAGAATTTGAGTAGCAGCATTGCTAGATGGGCCCCAAAGTTTTTTTCAGGACTTGAATCTTCAAGTAATAATGATAAATCTTATATCCTTACCTGATGCCAAAGAACACCCGTACTAAAACATTTTTTTCTGGGTGGCAACCCAATAAGAAAATAAAAGCACTTCAGCTACCTGGGAATTTTAATTGACAAAAAGCTGTCATGCAAACACTTGCTCTCTCGGAGATCACAAGCTATGGCAGTAGGGTACAAGCAGTTGTTTAGATTTGCCAAGAAACTAGGCCATAAACCCTTGAAAGAACTGATTCAATTATACAAAAGCAAATGCTTCCGTGTAGGTACCTATGGTGCAGGAGTATGGGGATACAAGTCACCCAGTCCAGGTTAAAGAAAATAGGTTTCCGAGTAGAGTTTTGGGTCTGCCCACATCAACTTCAAGCTTCATTCTCCACTCAGAAGCCGGCCTAGATTAGGTTGGTACAGCACCACTTATTCTATTGCTTAATGTTTGGTGATGCCCTGAGTTCATTTTTTCCCAGAAGATCCTGGAAGATTGCATCAGGCATTGCAAATATCAGTCCATCCCCTGGATCTTATATGTTAAGAGCAAACTATGAGAAATAGGCCTGAGCCACCTCTTTGAAGCCCCTGTAAACATAACAATGAGCGCTAAGGCTCTAACAAAGGACCTCTTCCTGACCCACACAGATAATACAAGATGGAGAAAGGTGGTGGAAATGTTGTCAGTTAATTAATATATTCCCATATCAACATGCCATGGTATGGGGCTAAATCTGACTTGGGTGAAAACCTAAATCGCAGATTTTACCTCACGCAACTCAGAATTAATACATCAAATATTTTAGGGGCATTCCCAGTCACAGGTTCATGGTTTGGGTCATTGCCCTGTTGTCCGTGTGATGGGGTTTCTAAACCATCTACAAAGAAAGAAGATACAAGTTACAAAACTGTGTGATCATAATTGTGTGTTCCTAGACTTTTGTGGGAATCTTTTGGGGAAGACTGTTAACAAAGCCTTTCGAGGTTTTTGCCCAGTAGGGAGCTTTTTCTTTTTCAGAAGGCTTTTTAGCAGAGAAGCTATAGAGGCTTGTGCTCATTCAGTAGTGATTCACTCTTCCATTCGTATGCTCTGTTCTCTCCAGATGCTGTCTGAGATACTACTCCGACTCATTTTGAGCTGCTTTATTTTTGACACTTAGACTCAATTTTTTGCCTGAAACTTGCTTTTCTCTAAAACTCTACTTAGTATTCTAAATGCTTTCATACCTTTGATTTATGGGTCTCTACAATTAATTGATTTGTCTTTTTCTATAAAACCATCCTCTAGATTGGATTAGGATATTAAATTGTATGGAACACACATTATGCATTGTTCTGTTAACTTTCATATATGGTTTTTAATTCTTGTCAATAAAGATGAGAAACAAAGAGGAAAAACGAAAGTAAAAATACTTAATCTTCTGCAAAACTCTCATTATTGACTTCTAAAACGAATGTCCTTATAAGACAGAAATGTATTAATGTTTTGATTGCAATCTTCATATGTCTCATTAGACATCTCAAAGGTCTGTCACCGGGGGTCCAGTAACAGTGTGTAAATATTATTATAATTTATGAGGTGATTTCCGCACTCAATCACTTCCATCTCCCTTCCTCACTATGCCACTGGAACCAAACTACACCTCAGAGCAAAACAGGTCTTGAGTTGCTTGTGTTCTGGTTTAGAGAGGGCCAGACTTTGAAGTTGGGCTGGACTGTTCCTATTTGAGCAGGTTCAAGACTGATTTGCATATGGCTGGGTCTAATTTGAGATGGCATGGTGGGCAAGAGAACAATTGTTTGGAATGCTACCTCAAGCAATTGCAAGTGATTACAATTATTGCAAGCATCTTCCTATCACCTTTTATGTTTGATCCACAGTAGAGAACACCTGTCAGTAAAATGAATGTGATGCAACCGCTAGACTTACTTACCCAATTTCACTTTATAAAGGGATCATGGTAAATAAGCAGTGGAACAGACCAGAAAGCCAAATGGGTGCAATGAATCCTGTCTTCTTTTTCCCAAGGTGGAGAGTCATATAAAGAGACAAATAGAGTGACTCACTCAAGATAAGTGCTAAGCTCTAAATCCCAAGAAATTGAAACTAATAAAAAGACTATATAGCAAAACAGATTATTGATGGCCATAAAAACAAAGGTATTCCACTTGTTGTAGCTACAACAGTAAACACAGAACACTTATTTAACACTGCTATTTCATTCCTGGTCTTTCTTCTGATATTGGACAGATGTACTCCCTCAGCCTCCAGTGTGGATTACAGTCTAATTTAAAAGGCACACAAAAGCATTTTAGAAAATAGAAGTGTTCCCTTTTTAAAAGTGGCACTTCTGGGTTATTATTGACAAAACCACCTTTACCACAGAAAGTGGTTTGTCAGGACGAATCCAATGATAGTAAACATTATGAGGCTGCAATCCTTTATTGCAGCTAGGAGTATTTGTAAGCTTCCCCATGTTAACCTATGGGCAGGGCAGCTCTCATAGATAGTGAAAGCACACATGCGTATTTTTCATTTCATGGACATATGTGCCCTTGCACACATTCAAGCCTGCATTGACAGGCTGGACACATGTTTAAAAGCACCATAGGTGCAAGTGCACACACAGGCCTGCTATGATAGGCTGGACTCATGGTTAAGAACCCCATAGTTGCAAGTGTGCACACACAGGCCCACTGCAATACTGTGGGCAAGTGCACAGAGTCCTAAGGCCACGCTAAGAGTCAGCACAAAAAAAACAGGAGGAAAAAGCAAAGCATGTCAGGGTTATCTCCTATGAAAGGCCATGTCCAACAGCAATGTTATCACATTTTAAGGAGTGAGCGCGCACACTGAAGATGCCACTTTTAGAAAGTTGCTATTTTCTTGCCACAGCAATTTGGTGCCTGAAACCTTTCCCTGGCCACATGACTAGGTGTAGTTGGCAATTAGGATTTGTGTATTCCTCCCAGACATCCAAACACAATAGGAGCCTAGATGGGACTGGATGAGGCATCACTGGTAAGATGGGAGGGAGGAGCTGGACCCAGCCTCACTTTCACCTGAATAGGCCATGGTCTGCCTCCACACAAGGGACCTAACTACCCTCCATTGTCTCTCAAGCCAGCTTGGAGCCAGAGCAGGGGAGGGGATTCTCTATACTGCAAAGACACTCTTTATAAGCTTCTCCTACCCTCCAGAATCAGGGTGACAGGGTATAAAAGATGGACCTCAGACCCCATCACATAAGTACACTTCTGGGCTTGTGGATGCTCTGCTGTAAGAAGGACTGTCGTGCTGCTAAAGGTCTGCTGGACTGCACTCTGCTGGACTCCTGCTTTGCTATGCTGACCTGCCACCTGCTGCCCTCTTGCTTGGGTGAGAAAGACTGGACCTGCACCACTTGAACCCACAACCCAGAGTGACTCCAAGAACTGGTTGGTTGTTCTTCTGATCTTAAGCCTCAGGGACACAAGAGTCTTCCGACAATCTTGCATCTGCATCTGGACCTTGCCAACTGTAAGCATATTGTTCAAAGTGGATTCACACTAGTCCTGGACCATTGGAAGTGGACCTAAAAAGCTTTGCCAACCTGTGGATCCAGTGGAACCGATGCCTCTCCTCTGCAGTGTGGCACAAACTAGGGCAGAATCGATTGCCACTGCTGCATGGATTGGACCCGTCACTAAGACTTGAATCGTTGCCCCAGCCAGCATCGCCTTCGGAACTGCCACTGCGCAACACGTCCTTGGTGCAAGCCCTTGCATCTCTCATTGATAACAGCCTCGACTATGACGCTGGACTCTGTATTGCAGCCTTGCAGTATTGCAGGCTGACATAAACCCCCCAACTGCAAGTCGCATTCCTGACATTGGACTTTGGATCGCTAGCCTTGCCGACAGGATCCTCCATTTTAATGGAACAGAGCATTGCACCACAGCCTCACTAAATCTCAGACCAAGTGCATCACCTCAGCTGGCCAACGTATTTGTACAGATCCGTGCAAAGCACGACAAGCCAGGATGGATTGAAGGTACTGTGTTCAGCAGGCCTAACTGAGTCGCTGTAGCCAGCCCGTGCGCCACTGCAGTCAGCCTGAACTTGTGACTTTGTCCCAGTCCGTAATAACCAGTTAGCCAGTTAGCGCTTTGCATCTTTTTAAATGTTTTTAAAGAAAATAACTCCAATTCAATATCTCAGGTTCTAATAATTGGATTTTTGCCATTTGGTCTTGTTTAATTTATTAAAGGCAACTCTATTTTTATGACTCAATGGTGGACTGCTTTTGTGGAGTATTTCCACTGTGTTACTGTTGGAAGTGTTTGAAGCACAGCTACTTTACACATAGCCTTCTATCTAAGCCTGAATGTTGTTTTCCATGCTACCAGAGGGTGAGCACATGTTAATTTGGGGTTTGATTGTGCCTTAGCCTGATAAGGATTGTGGTTGTTGCTTGACCCGGGCTAACACCCCCATCAACCAACATCCCAATTTCTAACAATATGTAAAATAATAGTAGGTGATATTGGATAGGTGATGCAGTTTGTGTTGTAATTGTAACTATGTTTTATTTATATAGTGCTTACTATCCCTGACAATGTGTTTAAGCACTTTGCAATGAGGAGCAGGCTACTCTGGAACCCAAGGCTTAGATGTAAATAGGTAGGAGATTAGCAATATGTGCTTGCTTTTCCTTGAAGGATTGGTTTGTGCTCCTGAGGTCTCATGCATTAACTTCATCCTTTTGAATAGGGATAGATTCATTGATTTTGCGAGAACATTGAAGCAATACTAGAAATTTGTAATTTTGTACTCACTGCTCATCACAACTTGGTTTATTAATAAATGGAAATACCAGTGTGCTACAGCTTTGTTTTTGTGAGCACACACTGTGTCACTTTATAGATCCCACGTATATGGCAAAAACAGTGTGCACCTACTAAAGTAATTCTTGATCTGTACCGAGGGCCTTGTCAAAATCCACCCACACAATACATTGCTGGATAATTTACTTCTGCCTTCAAGATAGAATGGTTCTTCCTAAACTCTGTAACAATCTTTCCATTTCCCAAATTACTACAATTATATATGACACAGACGTTATTATTGTGCTACTTAGATTTGTTGCAATGTTCATAAGTTAAGGATTGTCAGAGTTATGGATACGTTATGGAACAGGTGAGAAAAGACACTTAATCACGCTTCATATTCTATGCAAGAACCTTAATCCAGAGATGCCCAGTGTTCTTATCAAGGGACATATTCTTACAGGTGATGACGCTAGGAGCAAAATTGGAACAAAGCTTGGAGCTTTAACTGTGAATTTTCTAAAAGAATTTGCTGAGACAGAAGAAGAATATGTTGTGCATGTGTGGAAAATGAGTTCTGCCTGTCACACATTTGACATTGAGTACACTGAGTTCAAGAGATCAGTCCCTCTAAGTGACCTTCCACCAATGTCATACTGTGTGAGCAGAAATATTAAAATAGCGTTCTACTTTGGATTATGCATATGTAGAGAACGATCCATGTGAATTTGTTTGGGAAGTTAGCTGGGGTGGTAAAACCTTTGAAATTTCGAAAGCCTCTAACCTCAGAACTTATACGTACATGTATGTGCAAAACCTGTGCTATCAAAAGATGTCTATGTGCTCTTCTTAAATGTTGACCATTCTGCGAATGTACCACAAGCGACTGCTGAAAGAAATAAATCAAGTGAAATATGAAAATGTGTCTAAAGCAGGAGTAATAAACATTATTTTTTTCATATTCAGATCATAAACATTGTTTGGTGTATACATTAAAGGATTAAATACCATTATTATTTATTTCATTTCTATATGTCTTTTCTTCCTCTATTATAGCCACCATTTTGGAAAATGGCTGAAGGGTTACTCTGAGGAATTACTTTATGTCTCTATAAGACTACTTAACCCTGAAAACCTATGTTTTGACACCAAAATGAGGTATATAAGTCTCATGGTTCCTAGAATATTACATTGTCACTGAAACACATCCACCATTTTTAAACAAAATGTCATCCAGAACAATTTGGCCCGGATCAGCAATGTCTTCCCAAGCTAAATTACTTCTCTAATGATCAAAAACACAATACAAAAATGGAAATCTCTGCACAACATTTTTTACAGAGGTATATCAGGGCTTATCAGGGATTATCAGTTTCAGCCATCGCTTAGTGAGGCTAATTCTTTCAGAGACAGCCACTTCCTGTGCTAACACATGCTTGCACACATCAAAGAAAATGAACAGTGGCTGTGTAAGCGTGGTGCGCACTTCCAAAGTATCAGCTGAGTATTTTGCAAAGAATCAATATAAGGGTGTCCTTAATAATAGTCCACGGAGTGCCACAGTGGTTAGACACCCAGCCACAGGGTGTGGGTAACTGTAAACCTCCACTGGTTAACAGTTATTTAAACAACAATCAAAACCACGGCACATCTCAGCTTCCATGTTTCTTGTCTTTATTTTCCCTGATAAGTTTGTGGATGTCCGAACAAATGGAACTCAGCAAATCGCAACAGTTATGACAATTCAAAACCATCCACAGCTGACACGTTTCGTCAACAACTTGACTCTTTCAAGGCTGTAAATACAATTCATAAACATAAAGTTCATCAACTGACTGGTTGCAACTTTCTGAAGGTTATGTTAATAGAATCTGCTTGCATTTTCAAGCATCATAAACAAAGAGAACACCCAAAACTCAGGAGTGGGGTGACTACAAATATGGACCACCTTCCAAATTTGTGTGAAATCTGATTATTTTTTGTGGTATGCGAATATGATCACCTAGGTGCATCTACAAGCGTACCCTAATCCAAATGAGCCCACATAAGTCAGAAACACACCTAGGTGATACAAGTGGACACTATGGCCCTCATTCTGACCCTGGCGGTCGGCGGAGAGACGGCGGTCGGACCGCGAACAGACCGGCGGTATTAAAAATGGCATTCTGACCGCGGCGGTCCCCGCCGCGACCGACCGCTACTTCTCCACTCCGACCGCCACGGCGGTCATGACCGCGGGGCTGGAGTTTGCGCACTCCGGCCCGGCGGTCGTCCCAAGACCGCCAAGGGTATTATGACCCTGCATACCGCCGCGGTTTCTTGCGAGCGGGAACCGCCGTGCGAACCATGGCGGTAAGCACTATCGGGGCCAGGGAATTCCTTCCCTGGCACTGATAGGGGTCTCCCCCACCCCCCACTACCCACCCGAGTCCTCCCCCCACACCCTCCACCCCCCTGCCACCCCCCAGAGGTGGTACGAACCCCCTCCCCACCCCCACCCCGACATGCACATACATGTACCTCGACATGCACACACCCCCAACATGCACATATACACACCCCCTACACACACATACACAACGGGGACACATACCCGCACACATACATGCCGACATGCGCACCTGCCGAACAGCACACATTACCCATAGACACAGCAGCACCCCCCGCCCGCATACACGCACTCACACACCCCCTCTACACACTCACACGCACACCCCCATGCACGCCCACATCACACAACACCCCCCCACCCCCTCCCCTCACGGACGATCAACTTACCTTGTGCGTTGGTCCTCCGGGAGGCGACGGGAGCCATAGGGACGTGACCGCCAACAGAAGACCGCCAACAGAAGACCGCCACACAGAAATGTGGGTCGTAATTCTGTGGGCGGTGTTCTGCTGGCGTGGCGGTGGAGGTTGACCAGTCTCCACTTTCCCGCCGACCGCCAGTGTGGCTGCTGGCGGTTTTCCGGCGGAACGCTCCCAGCGGTCAGAATGCGCACAGCGGCACACCGCCGCGGTCGGCGGTCTTCACCGCGGCGGTAACTCAGCGGTCTTGCGAAAAGACCGCCAAGGTCAGAATGAGGGCCTATGTGATCTACCTATAAGTGCTAAAAAAAAGTATAGAGTGCAGAAAGATCCATAGCTTGAAAGGCTGAAGAAGTGAAAATCATACTGGAAAAGAGTATAATGTCAGGATATATATCAGTTATTGCAGTAGCAATGCTGATGCCTACTGCACATGGAAATGGAATCCTTATTTCTGAGTAGTCCAGTTCATAGAAAGACCATGTTAAGTCACAAAGTACAAAATTCTTGGGTTGTCCACATACGTGGATCAGACCATGATAAGTCTAGAGATCGTAAAAAGATATCCAAAATCAATATAAAGGGAAAAAATTATAATCAAATGCTGTACTAAATAGAAACCCTAATGTGACCATGAAAACGATTGCAAGTGCAAAGGTAAAATCACAAGGGGCCGTGTAGCTTAAATATAATTAAAAACATACAAAGCGCTAGATCGCTTTTAAATAGCGCACTACTTTCATTGATAAAATTAAACAGGGGTGAGGACGCATTGTTATAGCAGGTGTCGGTAGACAACTTCTCACAAGCGTAATATACGAAGCTGCGTATGTCAAGGGGAAATGCATATAAGCAGCAACCCCCAACGGTTGTAATTCCGGCCATAGATATTCATAAAGATAAGAGCGTGCATTAAATGTAAGGCAACAGGTATAATACAAAAACCTAATCTATCTTAGAGTACATTCCAATTTGACAGTCTGTACGGAATCGGAGTCAGCATCCCAATGAAAACCAAATGGGTTCCTCCATGCTGGTTTTATATCTTAGAAGGGGTACTAGAAACAGAAAATGGACTAGCGGAACACTGTTATCCTATGATTACATTTCGCACTGCAAATCTCGTAACTATTCTCAGGTTGCCATATTGGAGTGAGGAGCAAACCTGATTACGTGCTCGATAGACGAATAGAAAAGCGACAAAATATGCATGTGAGGCATAAGAGTAGCGGGAACCAGTTCACCCGCAGTTTTGTCATAGTCTGCATGAAGTGTACAATGTAGAGACATGTAGACAATGACAATATGGTCCATATAGGAAGTGAACGGGAAATCAGGGCAAATAGTATAAAAAATTATTTACACATATATAATAATGATCCACTCTACTGCAATCTAATGGTAAAATTCAAACACAAACACATATCATTTGAAATAATCTTCCCATAAACCAAAAAACATATATGTTGTATCTAATGTCTCTAATTATATAGTAGATAGTATTCCTGCTGTACCATAGTGGTGGCAGACTTCAAAATGGCACATATTCGATATTCGCGGTGAGTATTTGAATACCAATCTAAAAAAGAACCAGTAATATGCATATATATACAAATAGCAATAATTATAAGAAGACATGTAGGTCCTTTTCTACGTTCAGGCCCTCTTCCATTGCTTGAAGCTTAATAATCCACCTACTCTCTAGCCGTCTGAGCAAGAGAGTCTTGTTTCCGCCCCTAGGGCAGCCGCCCAAGGTAGCGATGCCATGAGTAGTGATTCCCAAAACCTCCCTGTGAGCATGAGCCGAGTTAAAATGTACTGCAAATGGATATTCCATGTTGTTATTTTTTATAGCTCTAATGTGTTCCTGCAGTCTCTCCTTGAAGGGTCTGATCGTGCTTCCTACATAGATTCGTTTGCATGTACATATGAGGCAGTAGACAACAAATCTTGTTTTGCAATTCATGAACTGCCTGATCTGGTGTGTTATTCCCATATTGTAGCAAAAAGATTTGGTTTTATCAATTGTGTAATCACATATGTTACAGCGACCACATTTATAGAAGCCCCAAGGGGGCTGTGGAATCCAGCTGTCATTTCTGACCGGTGGTAAGAAACGGTGACATAAACGGTCTCTTGGGGTGCGACCTCTATGTATAATGTCTGGTCTGTTCTTGATTCCACTTTTCAATGTGTCGTCGGTTAGTAGAAGGGATCAATTATTTTTTAAAATGTTATAGATGTCAGAACTGGCATTGCTATATGGTATTACAAGCCATAAACCAGTCTTCTTAGAAGCCCTTTTGGGGCCTAGGTGAGAAAGTAGGGATGATCTTTTTACTGTCTTGATTCTCCTGTGAGTTTCTTTCAAGAGTTTGTTATAATAGCCTCGGGTGAGAAATTTGTTCCAATTCTTTCAATTCATGCGAGAACTCCTCATCTTGACAGCAATTGCGTCTTAGTCTAATGGCCTCGCCATATGGAATTGCTTTAATTTGTGAATAAGGATGGGCACTAGTAGCATGTAGGATAGAATTAGATGCAGTTGATTTCCTAAAAAGTTTGGTACAAATTTTATTACCCTTGATGTAAAGGGTCAAATCTAAAAAATCAAACGTATTAGTGCTGTAGCAACTGGTGAAATGGATGTTTAAAGTATTACTATTTAGGTAGTTTATAAATAAGTCAAGCGAGGTGGAGTCCCTGACCAAAATAGAAGGACATTGTATATGTAACAGCCCCAATACAAAATATGCTGCGTCAGTTCAGGAGAGCACTTTTGCCAGATGTGTGCTTTTTCATAGTAGCCAATGTACAAATTAGCGAACAAGGGTGAAAATTTTGCACCCATGGCAACTCCCTGAATTTGTTGATACCATGTACCTTCATGCATGAACACATTGTTGTCCATGACAGTAAGTATTAGGTGCATGAGCATGTGAGAATGTTGTAATAAAGTGGCCTCTCTTTTGTCTAGAAAATGTTGTATTGCTACCATGCCTTCTTTTTTGGGTATACAAGTATACAAGGAAGTTACATCCAGGGTGGCCAAAATATAACCCTCCGTCTGTGCATAATCAGCAACTTGGCATAATAAATCTTTTGTGTCCCTAATGTACGATGGGAGATTTTGTACAAAGGGTTGTAGATACAAATCTATGTATTCTGAAAGTTTTTCTGTAGGGGAATCGATTCCAGAGATTATAGGTCTACCGGGGGGAAGTCAGCTATTTTGTGTACTTTCGGAGTATAGCTAAAGGGGAATTTGGGTGTCTGATTGAACATATATTTAAATTCCAAATCTGACAAAAGACCCATATCTCTCCATATACACAGTTTTTCTTTTATGTCCTTGATTATCCTGCTCATGGGCTTACATGTCAATTTGCAATAAGCCACATTGTCTGATAGTTGTCTATCAATCTCACTAATATAATCCACCCGATTCATCACTACGATGTTGCTCCCTTTGTCCACCTCCTTGATCACTATATCCTGTGCGCTTGCCAAGGTACACAGTGCATTATGCTAATTTGTATTGATGTTGTGCAAGAATGTCTTGCGTCTAGTTATGTGTCGTTTCTCTAAACAGTAGAGATCCTTTGTGACAAGTTTGTAAAACAGATCTATGGCATTATCTGTTCGTAATGTTGGAGTGAACTTAGAAGCAGGTTTAAACCCACTGTCACATATCCTTGATGTATCTACACCCAAATCCGATAATATTTCCTCAAAGGAAGGTAAAGATGTACTGTCAGTGACGTACTCTAGGGACAATAAGGTCTGGATATCTTTTACATCTTTGATAGACAATTCGCAAGGTGCTGTAATGTTTGGCATGGGAGAAACCACATTTTGTTTATCCTTGAAATGTTTAAATAATTTACAATTACGTATGAATTTGAATAAACTGATATGGATCTCTGTAAAATACGGTGATGATGTGAGTCCAATCCTAAGCCTTTACTCAAAACATTTAGTTGATTGGTGTCAAGCACTTTATTGGATAGATTTATCACACAAACATCATTGTCAATAGAAATGGAAGTATGTCTATTCAGGCCTAATTCCTCATATTGCGTGAGGCTGATCTCGTGGTTACACCTGTCTTGCCCTTTTCTAAGTTTTGTGTTTTTTCTTTTGCCTCTTATAGTTCTCTCCGATAGATATCCTGGTTGCACACATGCCATTTAAAGGACACATATATATTCTATTTCTTTTTTCTATAGATATACTGCCAGTTGTCCAACATAAGTTTTGCACCATAAATGAAATGTCATCAAAGAACACACCTGAGTTTCTATAGTAACAATTAATTATGATATATTGTTTGAGGGAATGAGCAGTCCAATTAGTGTATTCAAACTATGCAGATGTGTTTAAGTAAAATTATCACCATTTATTTGTTTTTTATGTGCAGTAATGCAGTAAAGAAGTGCACTGGTTAGACCAATAAATCCCAGTATTATTTGTGGCATGCTATATTCTCCATCTTAAATCCATTATGTGTGAATTTGTAAATTGCAAATAGCCTTTGGATCAAAAGTAATCATAAAAGATGAATCGTTAATGAGAGGGGAGCTCTCCAGATAGTCCCAAAGGCGAAGGAAAAGCAACAAACAACATCACAGAATATCAGTGCCCAGCAAGCTGTGGAATGAGAAAAGGCATGTTTCCAAAAAACAAATGGCATGCACCACAGGGACCTAGCCCATAAAATAACACACACAATAAAATATGGCAACATGTTTGTGAGGTGGACCAAAAATTCTGAACCAGAGAAAACATTCCCCAGGCACTCTAACCCCAAGCCCCGTACTTGACAAGGATCCAGCATTAAAGAATAATTGAGACCTACAGATGCCAGATGAAGGATTACCCTACCAAGGACCAACAAAGTGGATCATCTGTGAAAGGCAATCTCATTAGCAAAAATGAAGCAAGGGCCTGAGGCTGGAAGGGAATAGTATCACAAAAAGCACTGAAACATTATTTCCTGGTACAGTTCAGAAGCAGCAGACAAGGCTCAAAATAGAGGGAACCCACAGCCAGCCTTAACAGGCATGCACATTCCTAACAGGAAGACCCCAATACAATGAGGAAGAGAGAGACTGCATGGACATATAAGAACAAAAAACAGGTCCTGCCTATGTAGCCTGCCGAAATCTCAAATCCCCACTTGCAGAATATAAATGCTTCCTGGCTGTAATAGGGTCAGCCAGCCTCACAACAACAGCAGAGCTCTAGCCTGCACCATTCATCTAGGGCAATCAAGACCCCATTTACAGCACCTCAAGCATTAGAGGTACTTATCTGACCTTCAGTTATGTGGTCTCTTGCAGCATGTACAGTGCTAGTATTTAGCAACACCAAGCCCGGGAGAAAGCACAGAGGGGATGGTCTACATATAGCTTGCACAACACTTGTGGTAGGCATCTGTGTCCATCAATGAATGCCAAGCACATCCCTCAAAATGAGCAAACCTGGGCTCCAAACCAACAAGGACCCTTGAACAGGTCTATCCTTGGAGCCAGCATCACACTGCCTCCAACTCCAGCAGAGGGGCAAGGAGTACACACTCAGCGAGTCAGAATCCCATCATGGGCCCGGAAAGCTAGAAAAAAGTAGAAGTGCAACAAAGAGCAGTAACAGAGGAATATCTGAAACTCTGAATGCTTCCTGTGTAGATAGAAGAGGGTACTTTGTTTTATGCTTCTTTTATGTTCCTTGTCTTTATTATGAATGTTTTGGTGCCTAGATTTGAAAGTTATAATTAAAGGTAGTCTTATTAAATTAATTATTGGTTTCTTTATGCCAGTGCTGCATCTATTTATCAGTGATTGTAAGAGTAGGTTTTTGTAAAGGACTGATAAAATTTCATTTATTTCTTCACATATTTAACTTTACATTTACAGGTAACCTCATATCAGGAGGTCTGCTCTTAGTGGTCACGGTACAAGGTACACTCTTGCCTTTTAAATGTGTTGTAGTTGTGCTGAAAGTAGGACCAGGAACTGGTTCATGGAAATTTATCAAAAATGCTAGCTGCAGGGCTATGTCCGTTGCCCCTATAAACAGAATCATCCTGATAGATTCACAAAATTCTCAAGGAGTACCATGAACATTTACTAAAGTTAGCGGTTTCACAGACATATGCCTTTTTCCAGTAACCCAAATGAGGAATGTCAGTAGATGGAAAATCTGCTGTTTTACGTTAGGTGAAATTAGAAGGGCACATTTTGTACTCAACAAATTTTGTCCACCAAATATGTATATTTAAGATGGAACATTGTGTGCAATATTTGAAACTCTCTACTAAGTTGTTACTTTATTATTTTTATCAACATTCCTAAAGGTGCTTGATCTGATCCTCATTTTGGAGCTCCAATTTTCTGATCACTTTCTTAAATGAATGACAGCATTAAATCTGCCCACTCAGAGGGTTTCTCCTGCAGCCCCGAAGCACTACCAGCCACTAAAATTAATTCAAGCATTTCAAGCATCACCTTTTTCTCAGTGAGATACTCTAAATGTGATAGGTATGCACAGATATTGATCTCTTTGCTCACTGGGCCAAAGATCTTAAGCAGCACACATCTATTGTTGTTGGTATTTTCATTCAGATGGGTCATATCCTAACACTTGAGGAAGGACTCTAACTAGTGCAGAAGGGCCCCAGTTGCTTTGCATTTGGTTTGCCCCTGTCTATAGTGGCAATGAGCAGAAACAATAGATTGAAACGAAATCTAGAGTGAATTACTGGTGGTTGAGATTATTGAACCATTCCACACATCTCGGTTTTGTTTTTATTTCTACTTTGTCCTTTACATCACTATCTAGTAGTTGATTTGGCAGCCTACTAATAGTTAAGGTAACATTCACCTGCAATACATTATTGCATGTCTTGTCTTATGTTAGACCTGGCATCCTGGACTTCCCTGTCTTTTTTTTGCCTCTGCTTCCCATGTTTTGACTGTGTGCTGGACTCTGTTTTTGCTGTTTTTGGTACTCTGGGAACTTTATCACTGCTGACCAGTGCTAAAGGTGCAAGAGTTCCCTGTGTAAATTGTATGTGTAATTGGCTTTTCCATGATTTGCATATTTGATTTACTAGTAAAGTACACCGTAGGTGCCCAGGGCCTGTAAAACAAATACGAGTGGGCCTGCAGCACTTGTTTTGCCACCCACATGAGTAGCCCTGTAAACATGGGTCAGACCTGCCACTGCAGTCTCTGTGTGTGTAGTTGTACACTGCCAATTTGACCTCGAAAGTGTACCCACTTTCCAGGCCCAAACCTTCCCTTTTTATACATGTAAGGCACCCCTAAGGTAGGGCCTAGGTGCCCTATAGGCAGAGTGCAGTGTATGTTAAAGTTGGGACATGTACTGATGTGTTTTACATGTTCTGACCGTGAAATACTGCCAAATTTGGTTTTCATTGTTGCAAGGCCTGTCTCTCTCATAAGTTAACATGAGGACTGCCTTTAAATAACTTTTAAGTGCAGTTTCCCTTTTGGAGCAGATAGAGATGTGGCGTTTGCAGTTTCTGAACTCACAATTTAAAAATACATTTTTTGATAAAGTTAATTTTTAAATTGTATGTTTGAAAATGTCACTTTTAGAAAGTGGTCATTTTCTTGCTAAAACCATTCTGTGACTCTGTCTGCCTGTGTATTCCCTGTCCGGGACAGTTGGGCTGTTTGTGAATCTCCTAAACAAGGACTGAAAACCACTCGCAGAAAGCCATGCGAGGAAACTTTTGACGCAACACCCGCTTGCAGCTGTTAAAATTTACGTAAATTCCACACAGTGCTGTTTTCCATCAACGTGCGCAGATCTGAGGTGCCCTGTCCGCAAATCGATCGATCGATCGCTCTCTTGCGGGAGAGAAAAATGGCGCATCATCTACCTGACTAGAGAAGAAATGACGCACGGCCTCATTTGGAGTGAATAATCGATGCATCGCTGACTTTTCCGACACACGCTCACCCATGCGGCTTTATTTTTTATGCAAACCAGGTACTTTGCGTAACAACGTTTCCATTGTTTTCTTTGAGTAAGACTGTTTTTACTGAAAAAATTCATAACTTAACTTGTGAATGTTGGATTTTTGCCATTGTGGTCTTGTTTGATTTAGATAAATATTGCCTATTTTTCTAAACTGGTGTGGTGTCCATTTGTAGTGATTTCACTGTATTACTGTGTGTTGGTACACATACTTTATACATTGCCTTTCAGATAAGTCTGACTGCTTGTGCCAAGCTACCAAGGGAGCGAGAATGTGTTATCTTAAGAGTGTATCTCCATTGCCCTGACTAGAGTGAGGGTCTCTGCTTGGACAGAGTGCAAACTGACTGCCAACCAAAGACCCCATTCCTAACACATTACCTTTAGTTTTAATATGTTACAACCGAATTGCAGTAATGGGGCAGTCACCTGGGACATGTCCCCAGTTAAATTCTGTTAAATATCCTGTCCAGTAATACCTATAAAAGAGGTATATGATTCAATCACTACTTTTCTAAACAAACTCATTAACATGATCATTGCTCTAGAATTACACATAGTAAATTTTTGCTACAACTCTGCTATATATTTTAAAAAGGAAACATAATGATCGATGTTTGTTCCATGGTGTTACACATGTGCCAGTAGATCTATTGGAAGAACCATAAACTAAGCTAAAAACTTATTTGAAAACAAGCCAGAACCAAGATTAATATTCTCACTAAATCTGTTCAAGCATATTGCAGCAATGTTGATTAATTTGCAGTGAACACTCAATTATCAATTCAACTTACAGTCACAACCTTTACGTTTCATCTCTTCACTGTGTGTGTGTGTGTGTATATGTATGTGTGTGTGTGTGTATATATTATTATTATATATATATATATATATATATATATATATATATATATATATCTTAATTACCTACTGGAGGTTTTTGTTTTGCCTACAACTATGGCGCCGCTTGACAAATCTTCACAACATTTTTAAAACGTATACTTTGCTAAGTTCAGCTTGTGTCCTCAGAGTTTTGGGGTGATCTGTCAAGTGTGGCTGAGAAAAACACAGGGGTCAAAAAATGTATTCTCCCCATTCATTTTTCCATAGGAGCTTGCGTGCCTGCCATGCACAGTTTTTTTGTCAAAAATGTTACTGCAAATATTACATTGATATTATCAATGATGTAATCAAAGATATCAAAAGTGCCATAATTTGTGGGTAATTACCAGTGCATGACGAGGGCACAAGTTATAGCTACCTCAGGGCATGAGTTTTAGTTAGCTAAGAAAAGTATAACTATAACTGGCGAATTTCTAAGGTTGTATACATTTAAAATGTGAGCCTCACTATAACGTCCCTGTAACCTTTGCTTTGTTTTCGGTGAATATATATATATATATATATATATATATATATATATATCTCTGAAGACTAAACCCATGTAAAATTGGGAGAGGAAATATCACAGAATGTGCTCGATCTAAGTTAGGTGCAGTGGTGAAATGGATGGGTCTTGTGTCTCTTGAAATTACAAAGAGGGGCAATAATTGCTGCTGTGGCAGGTCAATAGCTTTTAGAACTTCAGACTGCCATGCTTTTTCTATCAGAATAAACTGCAAGGTGTCCCATTTTTCACTAAAAGGCATTCTTTTGTTGTTTAATTGCTCTTTAAATACCTGTCTTACTTCTAACAACCCACCATTATAGGAGGATATTACTTTTAGGACCTGACCTCCATTCATTCTTTATCACAGCAATGATTAAGAGCCTTAACTTAAGCAATCTCTGAACATTTGTTATCCCACTATACACTCAAAGCATGATTGACAGGCTAGAATAGAGCTAGAATAAGCGTTCTAACACATCACCTTCAAGGCTAAGGAGAAGGGTTACTAGATCAACTGAGCTCTGAGCACCATAGTTTGAACATACCTAGACTAAGTTAGCTAGTCCCAGAGCAGTGGCTCCATTGGGTTCAGGAGTAGTATAGTGCCATATATTATTAAGGCGGTGACCAGTCTCTAATCAAACAAGGAAATGCAATACCAAGGAAATCATTTACTCAAAGCATGATTGACAGGCTAGAATAGAGCTAGACTAAGCGTTCCAACACATCACCTTCAAGCCTAAGCAGAAGGGTTACTAGATCAACTGAGCTCTATGAGCACCATAGTTTGAACATACCTAGACTTGGTTAGCTAGTCCCAGAGCAGTGGCTCCATTGGGTTCAGGAGAAGTTTAGTGCCATATATTATTAAGGTGGTGACCAGTCTCTAATCAAACCAGGAAATGCAATTCCAAGGAAATCACCATAACCAATTACAGGCCATTTAAAATAAATTATATTATGACATATGGCCTGTATTTACCCAGCAAATGAAGATGATACAGCAATGTGTGCTTTTACTTATAATATATTGCTTGATGGACAGGGCTACCATGTTCCAGATCCACTGCTAAAATTAGGTAAGGCATCTTTACAGCAGTTTATTGTTTATATTTGAATCTCGTAAATTACCATTCTGTGCTATGCTTTTGGTGTTCATAATTAGATTATCTTAGCATTCCCTATACTTTTGAGACTTTTCTACAGGCATGGTGATACTCCATTGGGAAAACTCTATTATATGAAAAAGTATATTTTTTAATTTAGTTAGACCATGTGAATTTGCTGAGCTTCTAAACTGAAGCCAGTCAAACATTTTATGAAAATAATGTATCTACTTGTTATAGATGTGTCAAACTGCCTTCCCATTCAACTGCCCTATTGTCACCCATAACAGTGAGGTAACAACCTCTGAATTCTCAGCTGGATGCCTATTTAAGTACAGTTTTAGAATTCTGCATTTGATATTTTTTTCTCTCATTTTATGCAAGCCATTATGTTGAGAGAGTACTGTGCTATAGTAATGAACTGCATCTAGCTAGCCTCTGTTTTACAGGTCAGAGGAATCACAAGTATACAGGTATATTGTGACAAATAGCACATCAGTGCCTTGGTTGCACTCAGATGTGAACCAAGTAGCCCATTGTTCTTTATCATAGAAATGAGTATGTAATGAGACTTTCATCCTCACAACTTATTTTAATGAGCATTTGTCAGAATGTTCTTTGCCAGGCAAATCTAAACGTTGCACAACTTCTTTCTCTTATGATTTGTTAGCGCCAACGTCTCTCCAGACCCATGTGTTTGTATTCCACTGTGTACTTATCCTTGTCTTCTAATCTCAAATCAATTCCAATTTACATTCCTGTTTCGGGGGGTTCCTTTCCACCTAGCCCCATTTTCCTTGGGTCCTCAATTTCCTAAGCCTCCATGCCCTTTTTTGAACAGGTATACTAATGGATTTAAACATTCTTTCTGCAGAGTGCCTCACTTTTGCAGCCAGAATGTGAAAAGGAAGATTTTCAAGTGCCAGAACACAGCATGTGGTGGTGGTGAGAACATGTACAATACCTTGTCTTTTTATTATGCATGACTATAGATGTATTTGGACAAAGGCTTAGGTTTGTGCCCCTCCCTTCAATTCATTATAACTTCCCTCATTAAATTGTTAACTCTGAAACTCTTTAGGTGTATTTTTCGGAATGCGTTTCTCATAATACTGAAATGTTTACCTGGACTTTTGGTTTTTTATTTGCCACTTGGAAATTATGAGATTGTTGGCCCAGCTTTGACTTGTTATCATCTACATTCTTCCTTTTGGCAGATTGTTTCAAGGATCATTTCACTGTTACACAAAGTATGCCTTTAACACGCGTTTGACATTCTTTGGGCACATTTATTTCATTTGTCAATAAGTATATCAGTTATTCTCTTCATAAATGGGCTACCTCATGTGATCTAGCAGTTACTGAATTGCTGATTACACAAAACATGTTAAACACCTGATTTATGTTTTGTCAGAATTTAGTGGCATGGCTGTATCCCTACTCCTCTCAGTGATAGTCTTATAAATTTAGTAAAGTCTTCTTAAGTTGGTCAGGTGGTGGCATACAAGTTTCTTGTACGGACCTTGATAAGTTTTTAAAACTGATACCTTTGTTGTAAATAATATTTAATCCATGGCCCTAGTATTTCTGCACCTCTCTCCTCTATTTTAGCAGATGGCTATGTAAGTCACTGTACATATGGTGTACTTGTTCTATTTAATGATCTGCCTTTTCAAACGCACACATTTAGGTTCTTGTTAAAATATTGAAGATGATTCAATTATGAACCTGCTAAGGAATCCACATGTGGCACAGATGAGGTCTTTAATCATTTTCATGATCTTCCCTGCTAGCATACATCTCAAAGAGGAAGTGACGTCCAGCAACTTCCACAGGAGGGAACGCTCCCTGTGGTTGATTCTGCACAGACAAGCCAGATGATTGTACAGTTTCATAGAGTGAACTACTGTGATGTTACATTATGCATAACATGCCCTGACACACAAAAAATCAATTTAAATATACCAGTGTACCTAAAGTATAAGCACAACAGTAGACCTAAGCATTTCACAATTTTCTTTTTTTTAAACAAAACAGTTGAGGATCGACTAATCCATGATGACCAAGTAAAGGACAGTTAAAAACTGGTTGGAGGGATTGTCACGCCGCAGACCCATTATCCATGACTCAAGCATACAAGTGCAACTAACCGTTTTGTCCTAGTCCGACAGTCTCCTGTAAAAGAAGAGCATAGAATGAGACCCATCTCCCTAGGTCCAAACCGAAAAACAAAGACAACTGATAAATTAAATTTCATTTCTTAATACTGCTGACAGTCAGGGAGGGCCGTCAATCAGAAACGCTGCTCACTTTTAGCCAGACTCTGACTGGAGGAGACACTGCAATTAAGCCCACCTTTTCACTCTGTTCTGTGCCAAACACACCAATGCTCAAAGCTTTGTGACAAGCAATAACATGGAAAATACATAATAAAGGGTAAATGTTAAAATGAAGAAGCAAGAGTGCACCAACATCTTTTTCCTTTTATTGCTGGTATGTGAAGAATGTTCTTCTGTTTGAGATATTCACTCAGCTATAATTTAAGGTTACACCGAGGTTTTAAAAAAAATATATATATATTTATTCTAAAATAGGGGCCCTAATATTATGTGAAATGCAAGCTTTAAAGCACCAGATGCCATTTTACGCTTTGATATAAGAAATGCTTTCATCATCACTGTTCCTAGAACGCTAAGAGGGAAGCATATTTTATTAGAACACTTTGACTTCACAATGTGAAGCTACTAATACCTGTGATAACCGAATCAGAACAGAATATAAACTAACAATAATAGGTCATGGCAGTGGCAAGGAGGCAACAAGCCTGGAGGTGTGATTTGCATTGTCATTAGTGTATATTTTTAAATGTAGAATGTGAAATAACATCTAATGTGAAGAGACGTGAGATCAAGTTTTAGCAGACAGTGCTTCAGGCAGTGAACATCACATTGCATCAAGTGACATGTCCTTGGTTGCATATCTCTAGTACGGCATCAGGAGTAATATGGTAAGACAGATCAAAATAGGAAGGAGATTCCAACCTCTGGAGAAAATATGCTTTGACATAAAATGTGATCATCATCTGGGCTGCTGTGCCATTACATTGTATCCATTTATTTGCAGCAGAAGGAGAGGAAGGCTGAAAATGCTAAGATAATGTTCCTTCATACAATTTATTTCTACTTGCTATCTATCATGGATAGTATTGCTTTAAATCTGGAGGGACTATAGGGGCGTTATGAGATGAACACACAAAGTCTAATTCACATATTGATTTACTGAGTCCAGAAGTCTCTTTATGAATGGCTTGTAAATTATATGGGCCTGGTAACTGGAGTTAAGGGACCTGTCTAAATTATCAATATTGAGTTTCAAGTAGTGATTTTGGCTGCTAAAAGCAACCAAAATCTACATGGGAAACTAAGAAGTAAAACACAAGGAACTCATCAGTCCCCAAAAAAGTTGTAAGCTTGTTATTTCCCCACCCATGGAATTACCAGGACTCCCACTTACAGTAATTCAGACATGAGGAAATAGCAAGCATTTTAAAGGGCATTCAAAATGAGGGTCTAAGAAGAGAACAGAAATTGAAGATGAATAAAACACAGGTACCCAACATAATCTATTTTTCAATTTGATGTGCTACTTTTTAACAATTTAGTTAGTTGATTTAATGTGATTGATACTTCTATAATCACCTCTAAGCTCTTAATCTATGCTGTAAAAATCGGTGATGTAGCTGAAATGTTATTGCTACCTTTGTCATCATAATCATCTGAGTGACAGAATTTGAATTTTGCAGTTTAAACCTCTAACAAGTTAATTGTAAAGTGGTGCACTGAAAGCCTATATTGAGGTGCATTCACTGTAGACTAGTGATCTAAACTGATGTGGTAAAGCCCTAAAACTTCAAGTATAAGTATAATCAATTTATTTGATTCCATATGTTTCCCCGGGATGTTAATTAAGTCTGCACTAAAACAATAATGAATTTCTAGAAGAAAATGTTATAAGTGTCATATGTTAGTGTTGAAAATGTAGTTCATTATAATTATTACATAAATGTTATATGTATTCTAATTGACATAAATGAGTGTGACATATTAAATTATTCTGTTAGCATTTGTGTGGTCTGCAAGACCTTGTTTCATACAATGTGTGAAAATCGTTTAGTCATTATTGCTAATGTGCGATGTCTTTCAGACTTCGTTACCATAGAATATGAACTTGGAAACAGATGTCCTATTGTTTTACAGATGGAGAACCTGAGAAAGTAACCTTGGATACAGTAGATGGAGGAACTGTGGACATAGAAGTTATACAATTGTTTCAAATCATGCAGGCGGGGAAGATGGATGCCTTTCCTATGTTGGGAACCTTTCCTGACGTTTCAAATGACTGTCGTGTGATGGACTATGATTGAATAGTTAAAGCTTCTGATTTGTGTGGTGTGATGGATGAACAAATCATCTTTGACTATGGACTTTAATATACTGTTCTCCAGTTGGACTGCCAGCCATTCCTCATTCCCTTGGACTTTGAGTGGTACAGAGCTCTGTGCTCTTGCCCATGCCTTCCCTAATGCTGAGAAGAGAAGACTTAGATTTTTCTTTTGACCTATGGGAAGACTTTTGACCTTGTTTAGATCACACCTGGGATGCTCAACATGGGTGATCAGACAAATCTTAATTTGTTTAAAAAAGATTGATTAAAAGCTTCACTCTGAAATGCAACCATATCTGCCATAAAAGGGTAGGCTGCATAAGAAAATAGTCTATTATACTAAGATTTGATCCCCTCCTTCTCTTGTGAGGCAGATATTCTAGAGTAATGAGATCAAGAAAAAAAGAACCTCAATTCAAATTGTGAAAGGCAAAGGATGTCTCGAGATATTTAAGCTTGATGCACACGTTCTTCAAAAGCAGTGTTCATGGGTAAGTATTCTGTGTTTTGAATTCTTTAAAACAATGCTATTGCGTTCAGCTGTTTATTGTGCATGAATCACCTCAAATGTTGACAACTCAAGACATCCCTTTGGAGCAGTTGACCATTGATTGTCAATGTTTCTTTGGAAAGCATATCTTGTGATGGAAATCTGTCAATCTTTTATCTGTAGTGCAATAAATTTACATGAAGTCATCTTCACTTATTTTTCCAATTATCCTACCGGAATTACTCTAAGGATGGTGCAGAAGAAACATTGTACAATCCTGCTGAAGACTTTTACTTGTTTAAACTTTATAGAGATCAATGTGTGTCATTGGCAAATATGCTGAACAGCTTGAAATTAGTGATTTACAATCAATCACCTGATATTGAACATGATAGATGGAAGTGGTGGCCCTTGAGGACCTCTGAAACATAACGGCTAAAATAATATAGAGTGGCTCTGTTTATTGCTTGGAGATGATGAGACATCGGAAAATAAACAAAGTTATTCCAGGATGACCAACAGACCTATGCAGTCTGATGACAGAGTGGTCTACTGCTTTGGTCTTTGTGCAGGTATGAAGAAGAAAAAGTATTGTGAATCCACTCATTTGTGTGAAGCACAAGGTACATTCCCACAAAAGTTGTAAAGCTGACTTATTTCCGCTGGTTAGAAAATCAACTGATTCACTTGGGTCAATAATTTCTCATTGATCTTCCGACTGCAGTTGTTACCCACAATATTAATTTGACCTTGCAGCAAATCCACTGCAGTGTCTGCAGAACTTCCAAACAGAGATTGTTAATTGTTGTAAAACTGGCAATCAAACTTTTTAAAAAAAGAAATGGAGTCTTTGTAGACCACCAAACGTAATACTTTACAGGTAGGGTCCTTGATAAAAAGTTGTGAATATTAAAGATCACCAGCTAGGACAAAAGTTTGCGGGAGGTGAAAGCAGGCAAAACATTAAGCACTTTGAAGTTACAGCAGGTCTATTAGGTTGTCTTTCGAAAACGTCATCCCATTCCTGATAATGAGTGTACAGCATTTATCATATTGGCTGTTTGACACAAAGTTAATTTGTAGTGCTGTTTGTTAAGCATTAGTATAATATTCATGCCAGTTCTAGGGTAGCTTAAAATGGAAGAGATCAGGTGGGTACTGAAGTAATTAATTTTGTTAAGTTTCTTAAGAAATCTCTGTTCATTATAATTTGATCATGTTGCCATTAACCTACTTGGTTAAGGTATTTTCTAGTATTGACTAAATACCCCAGGGAACAACAATTATATACTACTTATCGACATCCATAACACATCCTCTAGGGTGTCTGCTGTAGCAACAATTCATCACCAACAGTGAAAAATAAAGTCCTGGAGGAGACCTAAAAGAAAAAATGAGAGCATTTCAAATTCAATATACATGTTCTATCTCCTGTAGTCTCCTCTGTGTTTTCTGATGTGCACTCCACACTATCACCCTGATTTCAATAACAGATTTTCTAAAACACACACTTTGTCCATTGTAAAATGTTTAATTACCACATTTCCTAATGAAATGTTCCATGAAATCTGCCAATATCCAGTTTAACCAACTACAGATAATGCCATTCCCAAATTAAATATAATATATGTTTAACCTTTTTGTTATTCCTAAATGTGTACGCTTGTAGGCAATGCTACATAGAATTCAAAAGAAACATTTGAAACATGTTTTGGGCACATCCATGAAAACCAAATGAGTAGTACTTATACTTGTTCATTGATATATGGTTAGTTCTTGGTGGATAGGTAATATCATTACAATTCTTACCCATCTCATTCTATCAATATCAGCTCCCACATATTTCTGGGAATAGTTAGACTTGTTAGCCTTGGGGTGGTCTTCCACCAGACTTTTTTTTTAGCTGTTCTCTTCCATGTTTTTAGACCTATTTGTGTTGGGCTTGGGACTCTGAGCTCTTCACCACTGCTAATCAGTGCAGAAGTGCATATGTTCAAACCTTAAACATGGTAATATTGGCTAATTCTACCAATTGGCATATTTAATTTGCAAACAAGGCTCTAGTAAAGGGCACTACATGTGGCTAGGGCCTATAAAATTAAATGCTACTAGATGGCCTGCAGCACTGATTGTGCCACCCACTTAAGTGTCCCTTTAAAACATCTCAGGCCTGCCACTGCAGAGCCTGTGTGTGCGGTTTATACTGCTGAACTGACAAAATAAACCTTTTGCCAGGCCCAAACCTTTCTCTTTAAAACATATGTCACTCCTAGGGTAGGCCTTGGACCGCCCAGAGGACAGGTTGCAATGTTTTTAAAGTGTAGGACTTGTACTTTTTAGTTCTACATGACCTGGTAGTAAAAAACTCTTAAATTTATTTTTTCACTACTGCAAGGCCTATATCTCAAATAGGGTAAGATTGGGCTTGCCTTATTACATATGATAAGTGTAACTTTGAAATGGGAAGAGATAATCCCTTTGAGTTTGGTGTCTCTGGAATCACAATTTAAAATCCTAACGTATGGTGAAGTGGGTTTTTAAATGTTAATTCTGAAAATACCACACTTAGAAAGTTAGCGTTTTTTTTGCCTTAGCCATTTAGCGCCTGCAATCTGTCTCTGGTCACATGACTGGGTGTAGTTGGCAATTGGGATTTCTGTATTCCTCCCAGAAAGTCACGCAATAGTGGGAACAGATGTGCCTTGATAGGGGTGCGGAGCTCAGCACAGCCCCCCCATACACCTTAACAGGCTCTGTGCTGTCCACACACAAAGGGCTTAACAGCCCTGTATTGTTACTCCAGCCAGCTTGGAGCCAGGGCAAGGAAGGGAGGGAGTTACTTGCACTTCAAATCCACTGCCTTGAAGCTTCTCCCACCTTCCAGAACCAGGGCATAAAGTATAAATACTGGACCTCAGACACCACCACTTCAGTACACTTCTGGACTTGTGGTTAATCTGCCAGGAAGGAGGACTGCTGTACTACTGAAGACCAGCCACTCTGCTGGACTGATGGTTTGCTGGACTCCTGCTATGCTCTACTGGCCTTGCCTGCTGCCCTATTGTCTGGGAGTGAGAAGGACTGGACCTGTATCTCTCTAATCCAGAACCCAGAGTGACATCAAGTACTAGGTGGCTTGCTTCCTGATCTGAAGTCTTAGGGACAGAAAAGACTTCCCACCAACCTCCTCTTGGACTCTGCCCTGCCAAGTGGTGCCGCTCTAGACCTAGATCCTTGTACATGGGCCTGAAGTGTTTTGCTCCAGCAGAACTGATGCATCCTCTGCTGCAGGACACATCATTTTGCACAGCTGGAATGAGGTACTTTGGTTCAGCTGGCTCAACTGGGTCCCTGTAGCCAGCCTGCACTCCATCAAAGAAGGCCTGAACCTTTGAGTTTGTCCAGGTCCGGTGCAATCAGATATCCCCAGTAGGCTCTTTTTGCTTCTAAGCGCTATTTTAAAGGTTCATTTTTTTAAATTCATACCTCAAATTCTGCATATTAGATTTGTCATTCGGTCGTGTCTTATTAATTAAAATAAGTTCTAGGTTGCAAACCTGTTGTGGGATACATTTGTGTGGTGTTTTACTGTTTGATGTTTTGCACAAATACTTTACACACTGCCTCCTGGTGAAGCCTGTCAGCTCTGTGCCAAGCTACCAGAGAGTGTGCACAGGTTAATTGGGATTTGCTTGTGCCTTACCCTGACTAGGATTGTGGTTGCTGCTTGACCAGGGCTCAAACCCCAGTCAACCAACAACCACATTTCTAACAGGAAAGATGGGCATAAAAGAGCTATTTGGCTGCATAATGCTATGTAGATGGAAATTTTAAAGGTCTGAGCTGTCTGACTGCACGTGATACACAAGTTTATAAAACACATTTACATCTAAACTATATGTACTACATAGGATTTCATTCATGCAGACATTGATAATCCACTGAGAAGTGGAAGTGAATATGTTTCAACATCACTGACTGACATTAGAGACTTAGGAGGTCATTTATACATTAGCCAGTGTTAGCCCCAACTCTCAGTTTCCCCACCCTACTTAGACATGGTGGAAATATAGTTGACCCTCCAAATGTGTGCGGTTTCTCCAAGATTAATGTCAATGATGTGGCTTTAATGCTGGTTCCTTTCCCATCATATAGACGGGATGGTAGGGCTTGGATGAAACCTCCCATGAGTTTCCCTAGGTTAAAGCACTACTATTCATTTTCAGTAGCATCGCTCAGGAACAATGTGATGGTCATCATTAAAAAGACACATCTACAGGAAAGCTAGACTGTGGTGTCCTGTAGATGCATCTTAAACATTGAGTCATCTGGGGAAAGAACTGATTAAAACCAATTAATTAGCAACAAATTAAAAAAATAATAGTGGCTTCTGTCCTCTGCTGCATTCTCAAAATAGCCGTTGTGTCAAATCAGGTAGTGACTTGAGCATCATTATGAATTCTCTTTGCACATGGCATCACAAAGTATAGCTCAAGTAGATCATGTGCGTGCTCCAGTCATTTGAAGTTTGTGTGAGTAATCCATGCACATTGTGCTTCAGTTTGTGGTAAAAGGTTGAACTCGTGAAGCGCTATAAATTTACATGAACACATTGCTACTTGTTTATGATAGAAAATGCATAGGCCTGTCTAATGACTGTGCCCAATTTCCCCAACCTATTTTTATTAAACTATACATTCATGAAAATATACCGCAATAGGTCAAATCATAAACATGGAAATGTCTTAAACAGCAAATATCAAATTCGACTATTAATGAAGCATCCCATTTGTTGAAAGGTAGGTGTATGCAGATATTTAACACGTTTCTCTGTTTTTGAGTATACTAATAGGATATATGTGCAATGCACTGCAGTACAGTGGCATGAAAAGACTGAATATTTCTACGATTGTTCCACTTGTTTTCAACCAAAGGAGAATCAACAAATCTAAATTGGAATGAAAGAGTAGCCATATGTTGGCTAAAGTGTCAGAAGGCAACAAATGTTTTTCTAATTCTGATGGGAACACTTTTGCATTAGCTAAAAAAGTACACATTTGGATGCAGTGGAATTTGTGATTAATTATTTCACGTTGCAAATTCAATAATTATTAGCCTCCAAAGGGATGAACCAGCAAAAGTAAATATTATATTGTTTAGACAGCAAAGATAAAAACGAATGTCTGTATACATTAGGTCCCCGTCTAATTTACTCTGGTTCTTCAAGGAAGGTAAGTCTGTGTGACCAATGCTCTTCGTTTAGCTCAAACATTAAAAAATAAGCGTTATGTCGATTTACTTGACGAACTAGTATCTAGAACATGTTATTTGGATAATGTTACCTAAATAACTTAGACACCGATGTAAAAAGGTTGTTGTCCTCTCTGAACTCGCCCTACTTAAGCATAATATGTCAAGACTGGAGTAGCAGAACAGTACAGAAATCTGCATTACCCTTCACCACCCTTTCCCTGTTCTCCAACTTACAACAAGTCGAGCCATCATCAGCACACAAAGGTCCTGCTGCTACACGTGGGTGAGTCCACGGACAGGAGAAGGCCCAGCTCAGCCGCCACCATTGCTTCTATCATATACTGAGCCTTTATTTCTGCACTGGGATATACCATACTGAAAATTCCACCCCTCATAGCCACCCCTGCTGAATTACTACATTCAGGCCAACTTATATGTCGTTGTACGTATGCTCTGCCGAAGTTCCTTATCTTCATACTCAGAATTACCTCTGCGCAATAAATTATTTATGGATATTACCGATTTTCAGATTCGAATCCTGCAATCACCCTCATCAAATATAAATACTTTGAGGTCACAAATGGATTAGTCACAGGCAAGTGCAATTAAATGAGAATAAGAACAGCATGGGTGCAATTTCTGGCTGAGGAATAGTTAAAACAATATAGAAATGTAATGTAATTTGAATATGATGATGTAGTAATGTTCATTTCTTTTAGTATAATATTTTTTTTCTGAAGTGTGCTAAGGCATCACAAAAGTTCTATAGGAATAAATACCACCCACTAGTACCGTTTGTATGCACATCATTTCTTTCTAACAGTACACAGTGATAGATCACTAACATTGCAGAGAGCACCCCCTAGATTAGCTGAGATAATGGTGTGAAATGAGCTGTAGGTATATAATATCTTATGCTCTCTGGTGCCTGTAAGTTTGGGACCTGCTGAGGCTGTCAGTGGATTTGTTGTTATGTAATAAGGATGTCTGTCTGTATGATCTTAGAGGGCTGTCGACGGTTTACCTCCTATCTCCTAAGAGGGCCTGCTGAAGATGTCTGTGGGGGGCTGGTGATGGTGATGGTGACGGTGACAGTGGTTTGATTTGGTTCTGTGACTCAGTTGGTTCAGTTTTTGTGAGGCATCACCTCTAGATGGTTATAATTCTTGATCTGCCGGATCTAGCAGGTTAGAAAGAGGGTGGTGTTATCTTTTGTAGGCTGCTAAAGAGTGTGGCGTCAGTACTGGTAGAAGCTGTGCACCCACAGTGGGTGTAGTGTGAGGGCAGGACGGAGGCTGTATGAAAAGGCACATTCAGCACCCAAATACTACCCTGCATGGTGGTAACGCTAATGTAGATTTTCCTAGTTTTAATGACGGAAAGTCTTAATTTTATTAAAGACACGGAGGCGAGTATTATGCATTTCTTTTCTTGCTTTATTAAACAGCAGCAAGTGAACAGAAAACTACAAATCCCAGAAGCGAAGAAGAAACGAGCCAATGGGAAATAAAGGATAGTTCAGACACATCAGCCAATCAGGATACATGTATGCGTTTATTACGTCACTTGATTGCGAACAGCCCTCTTTTCGTGCACTAAGAGTCAGCTAGAACGAAATAAAGGAAAAATAGAAACCAAAATAAGGACTGCCATAATAAAGGATAACAAGTCCCAACAGAAGTTCATAAATCCAGGAAACTGAAGATGAACAGGAACACACAGATGGGTTGCTAATCGAACTAGTGAAGAAGGTAAATGAGACTATAGTCATGTATCCAAATCACAAAAAGATGCTCTACGAGGAAGGTTGATCTAAGGATGATGACACTGAAGGGATGGGAGAAAAAACAAATAGTGGTTACATGAAGCGGTGGGATAATACTCGCCTCTGTGTCTTTAATAAAATTAAGACTTTCTGTCATTAAAACTAGGAAAATCTACATTTTATATTATGCTTGTTCAAAGCAAATTAATTACATTCATAGAGACAGTATCAACAAGTTTGCAATAAAAATCTCTAAATACATTATCATTAGACCAATCTGCTGATCTAAGAATGTCCTCAAGACGGGAACCCGCCCAAAAGGCTTTAGATGCCATAGCTCCTCTGTAAGAGTGCACGCCAAACCTGGAGGTATCAATCCCTGCTACCGACATTATCCATCTAACCCAATGGGCTGGAGTGGCTGAAGATACGGGTTTGTAAGGTTTCCTAAAAGAAATAAGAAGTTGTAGAACTGAGGACATTCTTAGATGTGCAGTCATTTGTTTGTAAACTTTCAAACATTGTGCGACACGTAACTTGGGATGATCATGAAAATATGGCTAAAAAACTGATTTTAAATTTGTTTTTGTTCGATGAGACACAGTAAATAACACACCAGAAAGAGTAAACTGTCTAGAGGAAATATCTAAAGCTTTAATATCAGATAGACGTTTAATGGAAATAAGGCACAACAGCATAGTCAGCTTGGCAGATAACATCTTCAACGTAAGGGAAGAATTATCGGGCCATGACAAGATAAAATCTAAAACCACGTTAACGTCCCATAAAACTCAGTATTTTGGTAATGGAGGATTAGAAAATTTTACTCCCTTTAAAAGCTGGCAAATTAGAGGGTGTTCTCCTCCTGATTTTCCATTTACAAAAACATGGTTGGAAGAGATGGCTGATCAGTACAAATTAATGGTACAGAAAGCTTTGCCTTTACTAGCCTCAGCAGCTAGAAAATTCACGATGAAGGTCACATCTGCTGAAAGGGACTCAACATGTTTTCCCAGACACCAGCTGTGCCATAATAAAGACCAAGCTGACTTGTAAGTTTTTCTGGTCCCCGGGGCCCAGGATAGTCTGATATATTCCGAAGCTTCCGACGAAAGGACAGGGAAAGGCTGGGAATTCCTGAGATCTTCCATGCTGAAAGAGAGAGAAGATTGTCCAAAATCAGGTTCTGTGGATGATGTAAAGGATCCAAGAGTAGGTCTGTAAATGAAGGAATGATGAAAGGAAAATCTATTGAAAGTTCCAAGAGAGTTGGGAACCAAATTTGGGATTGCCAGAATCGAACTATGAGAACTAAAGTGGTCTGCTGTCATCTCACTTGGGCTAATGCCCTGCTGATCATGAGAAAGGGGGGGGGGGGGGGGGAGGCATAATTAAGGGACTTGGACCAATCCTGAAGAAGTGCATCAAAAGCCAAGGCCAAGGGATCTGGACGACAACTGTAAAATTGAGGAAGCTGAGAATTGAGACGAGACGCAAACAAATAAATCGTCAAAGTGCCCCATTTGTTCTGAACTGATTGAAAGATCGATGGATGAAGCATCCAGTCGCTTGAATTTTGGAGATGACGAGAATGCCAATCAGCGTTAGAGTTGAGAGCTCCTGGAAGATACTCTGCATGAACTGAAATTTGGTTTGAAATGCTAAATTCCCCAAATCCCTTTGCGAGTTCTGCTAATAGTTTGGATTTTGTGCCTCCGAGATGATTTATGTAACGGACCGCCGAAATATTGTCCATTCTGAAAAGGATAGCACAAAGAACTTTGCTCTTTGCAAGACTTCTGATTGCAAAGGAGCCAGAAAGCATCTCTAAACAATTGATGTGCAATCTGGACTCCTCTAAAGACCATATACCTCCAGTCGATATTGGTCCACATCGGGCCCCCCCCAGCCTCTTTGGCTTGCATCTAACTCTAATACAAGATCTGGGGCTGATGCAAAGATAGTTAGTCCGTTCCAGGCATCTAAATGGTCTATCCACCATTGGAGCTCTGTTCAAGAATCAAGGTCGAGAGGAATAATGTCTGCGTACGAAAGACCTTTTAATAAATGTTGAATCTTTAACCTCTGGAGAGCCTGGTAATGTAGAGGACATGGAAATATCGCCTGTATGGAAGAGGAAAGAAAACCGACTACGCGGGCAAGAGATCTTAGAGAAATTGAAGAGTGGCGTAAAATCTGGAGGATTTCTGACTTTATGGATTTTATCTTTGCTGAGGGAAGAAGGAGAATAGCAGAGACTGAATTCATTTGGAAACCTAACAATTCTATAATTTGGGTAGGAAGAAGAAAAGATTTTTCTTTGTTGATGATGAAACCTAGATCTGAAAGTTGAGAGCAAGTTAGGTTCAGGTGGGCTATGAGAGACTGTGGTGATTGGCTCATAATGAGAATATCATCATGATAAATAAGAAGTCTTACACCCTGAGCTCTGAGGAATGCTACCACCGGTTTCGTGAGCTTGGTGAAACACCATGGAGCTGATAAAAGACCAAAAGGTAGAGACGTAAAGTGGAAGTATTTGTCGAGCCATTGGAATTGGAGGAACTTCCTGTGTTCTGGATGAATTGGGACAACAAGGTATGGGCCTGTAAATCTAACCAAACCATTCAGTTGTGCTGGAGAACAGAGTCCCTGAGGTGGAGAATCGTTTCCATTTTGAAATGACGGTAAACTACAAACTGATTGAAAAACTTGAGGTTGATAACCGGTTGCATCCTCTTGTTCTTCTTTTGAACCAAGAAGATGGAACTGGGGGAAACCCGAGGAATCTGGATGAGTAATTGCTATAGCCTGTTTTTGGAGGAGAGAATGAATTTCTGAAGAGATAAAGTTGACCATTTCTGCCAAAACACGTGGAGGAGGAGGAGGAAAAACTACCTGAACAGTAGTTGAATAAAATTCAATCATGTAACCTTAAATCGTGTTTAGTACCCAAGGATCGGAGGTGATGGATAACCCTTTTGGGAGAAAAGGAAAAAGATGTCCGCCTACTGGAATATGACCTAAGGGCAGGCTTACCTGATTGATTGGGAGGCCTGGAATTCCTGTATCCTCTGGAACAGAAACATCTGGCCCTTTGTGGATAAAATTGTGGCCTGAATTCTTGATAGGATGAGTTGTAGGTGACATGGGAACCTTGATAGTAGTAGCCACGGCCAGCAAAGCGGTTCCTTCCTCTGCCGGCCCTGGTAAAAACCCGTTGGTTAAACATTTTCTTTAAGGAATGTTGAGCCTTATGTAATGAAGTAAATGTGGCTACATATTTGCATAATTCTTTAATAAAGGTGTCACCGAAAAGTAAACCTGTTTTAATCTGGGGTTGCATCATCACTAGATTAATTCGTTTTGGGTCCAGTTTAAGAAGAAGACCTTTACGTCTTTCATGTGAAAGAGCGGCATTAGCATTTCCAAGGAGACATACCGTCCTTTGAACCCATAACGAAAGTTCTTCTGGGTCAATAAAAGAGCCATCTATTCTGGCAGTCTTAGCCATATCGAAAATTCGAGTAAGAGGACCGATGACATCTAAAAGTTTGTCCTGGCAAGTGGACCAAGCTTTGTCCACCCCTTTTCGAGGATCTTTGCCAAATTTTGTGAAAATTGTCAAAATGGTTGGTCGATAGAAGGAGTAATGGTAGCTTTGGGAGAAAGAGAAGGACATGGACATTCAGATTTGAGTTTGGCTCCGGTTTGTTTGTCCAAAGGACAATTAAGTTTGGCAGACACATAATCACCAACATGAGAGGCTGGGAACCACTCAGTTGAATTAGGGTGAAGTATTAAGGAAGGATCAAACATAGGTAGACTCCCGCAATCCAATAGTGGCTTGGGATTGTAATGGTCAAATGACGATAATTTCGTTTTTTTAGGGATAGGAGAAGATGTTAAGTCGTCATGGTCAGAAGCATAAACATCCGAGTCCACATCAGGCATATCATCATCAGTGTCCGGAATTGAAGTAATAATCATAGGAGACATAAGGTGTTTGGTCTTAGTTTAACTTTTTTGAGACGATTTTAAATTGTCTTGATTTTCATTCTCCTGAAATGGAGCCTTGTGAGGAACCGCGTCCTCTGCCATAAGTGAGGGAGCCTCACAAACCTTTAGCGCCAATTTCCAAGAATTTTTTGATTGAGACATAGGAGAAAGGCGCTGTCTGCATTCCCCTGCAGAATGGGCCAAAATCGTCTTGTTAAACATCTTTAAAACTGAGGATTCCACATTTTTTGACAATTTTTGTATAGAACTGTTAACTGCCTGCTGAACAGAATTCTGTATGAAGACATTAATGTCTGGATTTTTTGCAGATACTTCATCAGGATCCACCTGAATTGAAGAAGAGCTGTCAGATTCCATGTTACAACCAATAAATTAGAAACAAATGCAACAGAGGGAGAAAAAACTGGCAAACGCAGGGTTAATTTTTTTAAGAAAACCCAAAGCCCCGCCTCTGGGCGGGGTCGAAACAGGAATGAAAAGAAAGCGGAAAGTTCACTAGGAATCTGGCAACCGGAGATTACTCGGTGAGTAAACGAGAAGGGAAACGAGCGTGACAGAACGAAAATCAACGTTCCTGAAGTGCAGGCTAAAATGGTGCCCGCAGCTTGAGGAACGGATGAAACCGTTCGGGAAACAGAGCGCTCGCGAAATAATGTACGCGAAGAGGACTAAGAGAAATGAGTGTGCGGCAACTTGCCGGCTGTCAATTGACCCCATTGAAAAAATAACGTTAGGCAAACAGTGCGGTAGAGCAATGGAAATATATTGAAATACAAACAGTAAAACACACAATGTAAATAAGTATTATTGGAAAGAAATAAAGGTACTTAACTTGGCTGCGAGCAGCAAGAAAAGAGGGCTGTTCACAGTCAAGTGAAGTAATAATAGCATACAAGTATCCTGATTGGCTGTTGTGTCTGAACTACCCTTTATTTCCTATTGGCTCGTTTCTTCATCGCTTCTGGGATTTGTAGCTTTCTGTTCACTTACTGCTGTTTAATAAAGCAAGAAAAGAAACGCATAATAGGAGCCTCCACTCTTGTCATAAAATCAGGATAGTTTCAAAGACAACAGAATTGACAGATCAGACATAGAAGAAGGGAAGTTTTTCTTCTCCTCTGTTCATAGAATGAACCTTCCCCCTTTCATATTGCACTTCAATATTTCACGCACCAAATAAAGCTTAAAAGAAAATATCATGTAATATATTGCATTTCCTTGATTTTATGCGGGTAAAAAAAAGGAATAGATGAGGGTGAAACAAAAAAGTGACGGGTTGATTACTTGAATTAATCTCAGCCACTGGAAATTACTCTAGGCCGTAATCCAGTCGATCATTTCTGCAATCATTTACTACGTACTCAGGGGCTTTTCTTGGTCAGTGAGATTAGAGGGTGTGAGCTTCTGATTTTTCAACTGTGACACAGGCATATATCATGTTAAAATACATCCTAGGATAAGCAGGCAATGAGGAGGGCTTACATGTCAGTGGAAAGGGAAAGGCGTGCGGTTTGTTACAGGTACTAAGTGGAAAAAACACAATATATTCCAAAATGACATTTTTGAAGACCGTAAAAACAGCGTGGGGGGGGGTTTGTCTGGGTGTGTGTGTGTGTGTCTGGGTGTGTGTGTGTGTCTGGGTGTGTGTGTGTCTGGGTGTGTGTGTGTGTGTGTGTGTGTGTGTGTGTGTGTGTGTGTGTGTGTGTGAAAAAATCCATCTGAAATCCAGTAATTTTCCCATTATACTGGACATTCTCTGTATTATATGATGGAAAATGTTTTTATTGAAATAAACCTCTACTCACCTTGTCTTATTTTATCTTTTGTCTAATCAAAGGTATGGACAGATACTAAGCTTCTTGAGCTACTCACAGCAGGAAGAAGATTCAAAAACAGCACTTGAAAGAATAGCACCTCCTTGTAGTTATTATATTATAAGCCAACGTATTGCTTACTGTTTTAGCAAATTTTAAATTACTTGTGAACACATTTGACACAGTGGCTTTGAAATGCAGATGTTAAAAACCTATCAAGTGAAATGGAGGGTACACCAAAGTTGGAACCATCTTGCAATGCTGTATTTTATACTTTCAAAAACATTTGTTCTGTCATCTTTTGTTACAAAAATTAGTTGTGGCCTCATCACAGACCATCCAATATTAGCTGAATATGTGCAGTGATGGTATAAACACATCCCAGATATCCATATATAAGAATGCCTTTGATTAAAGAGCTGTCTGTCAAGTAAGGTGGGCTTCTACATCGTGTCTCCTGTTTCAGGGATATTCCTTTTTAAAGCAGCAGATTACACCATGCACAAAAAATCTTACAAGTTAGAAGAAGGTTAGGCTGTCCTCCCATATATTGTCCATGTACAGCTCCATATGCCTTACGAATGTTTGGTAGTTATTCAGGATTTTGAAATGGGGTGTCTAATAATTAGGGGTGTAGGAACTCGCAGAATTTCACTCCATGGAATTCTATGAAGTTTCATAAATAGTTCATGCGATTCCATGGAGTTCTGCCAATGGGTGGATAAAAAGCATTTTGCGCTGTGATTTAGCACCAGAAGCCCATTCTGTGCTGAAAAATCAGCATGAACAGCAACAGGCCAGGCCCAAAAGTGCTCAGCCTAATTTTGTTGCCACTTGAATAGAAAATCTACATGAGAAGCAGCCCTCTGACCACGCCCGCTCTCACGACAGTTTGTGTTAGAAAGTCATGCTTGAAGGCTTCCCAGCGACGGGAAATCTCGCAAGTGGATGCCAAATCTCGCTTGCCAGCACGTTTGCTGGACCTTCACATTGTTCCCATTGTCATCTTGTTGTATGAATGGGGAAAGGAAATTGGCCAAACTGTAATTGGCAAAATTTGGCTGTAACTCTGTTAAAATGGTAAGGCGGAGTCACCAAATTCCTCCAGTTCCATCAGTGGAATTAAAAATTCCACCTGGGCCTAAACATAATTGGTGCATGTGACTAAATGTCATCTCGATTTAAGTCAAATGGCAATAATCAGACATTATTTGATTGACTGAAGCTTCATATCACCTTTTAGCATTCTTGGAATAACATACTTGGTCACATTGAAATGTCTACTTTATGCTCTCAAATACTTTGACTACATTCTTGTGAAATTCTCTGAACTTGAGGTGTTAACATGAATATATCTTTATTATTTTGTCATCTTCCTTAGAAAATATAGTGTTTGGAGAATGCCAAACAAGAGAACAGATGAAGGCAGAAGGTATGAGACCTCCCTGTCAAAATAATTTCTTGAATTCATGAGATCATTAAGAAACTGCACATAATGATGAGGTTACAGTTTACGGCTAACAAAAAGTGTTAGATAAATTAATTCATGCTAATACTATTTTCCATATGTCTAAAGCACTATCTTTAAAGCATGTTTCTAATCCCCGCACACCTTGTGTAAAAACTCAGACAGGGCCAACTATAGCCCAAACCCTTTCCAACCACGAACACCATACGTGCATCTAGACACAATGCCCAAAGATCCCATATGAGCACTTTACTGCGCAGTCTGGGTTACAAAGCACTATATAAATACAACAGTACAATTCAAAAGACTGAAACTTTTAGGTGATTAACATATCAATCTTTATCCCACCGTACATGATCTTGCAAGTTTAATACACAAGGGGAAATAATGCTGCAGGTTCTTTCCTTAGAAGCTTAGTTTAGTATACTTTAAACAGAGGTGTTAACTGCGGCAAATGCAAGGACCTAATGTTATGGTGATCTAGGGTATTCTGCTATGAAAGGGACAACAAAGAGTAACATTGGGAGCGTGGATGAGATTTTAACTCCCTAGATTTTCAGGTCTCACAAGGTAAGAAGTAAATTGTTGGCAAGGATGTTGAGCACAAACAAGACACAGCGACCTGATGAAACAGTCAATACACACAGAAGGAAAGGTGAAGAGGGAGGAGAAAGTGTTCAGTACCAACTCCAAATCTATCAGACGTGTCTCCAACTTATTCTGATAGTCTAGACTCATCAATAAAATTGATTCATTGACATCTTCTTCCAGAGCTCTTGGTGCTCCTATTTTGCGTTACCTACAACACTTGAATAATGCTCTTGATGTAAGTTCAAAAACAGCCAATAAAACAAACAGTTTTCTTTTGGAAGCATGTCCCACATACCTAAAATGCTGTTAGTATAACAAAAAACAGAAGGACTTCATCCATCTGCTGCATTAAGCCATAGTGAGAAAAGGTTTGAGTGGACAGTCACACTCTGCACACAACTAGACATCTCTTGAGGGAATGCAAAGGGTCTGCCACCTTCATCGGCCAACCTCAGCAATGATGATATTAACATTAAGTCAAATCCTCATCCCGGTAAGGTGTCAGATTTCTTTTGTTCCATTGCCCAATAAAGACTGCACTCATGCAACCTATCTCTGCACTTTGAAATGGCCAAAAGCAGCAGGTGCTGCTTTCAGCACCTCATCCACATACATGAAACCTTTGTTCCACATTTTTTGTAGTTACATCTAAATCTCAGCAGGTATAAGTAAAAGGTCTGAGTAGTGTCTGAACCCAAGGCATGGCTCATGGCTATCTTGAGTGACTTCCAGGAAATGTCCATAACCACCACTTTACATCCATCCAGCACTGAACGAAGCACATGAAATGGAAATCAAGGAGAAGTAGGTGCAATTGAGAACGGTGGGGAGAAATAGTCAGTCTATTTACTTTTTTAAGAAATGTATTCATACTGAGACTCTTGAAGCATGTGTTTGCCTTTATAGATAGTTATATATATATATATATATATATATATATATATATATATATATATATATATATATATATATATATATATATAGTCTAGTGTAGCACGCTGAAAACACAATAGTACAATATATATTACATTTGTATATATCAGGTTGCATCTATAGTCTCAATTCACTGCCTTCTTTTCCGTTTGCCCTCCACAGTTTTCTGTGTGTCACTTGACCACGTGACTCCACCTCCTGGTAAAAAGGCTCATGGGCATTCAGCGTGATAGGTAATCAGCTGTGTTAAATAATAAGACAGAACTAAGTCTTTGTAATTTTTGACATTTCAGTGAATAGAGGAATAGATCACTTTACCAGTCATTTCGATCAATACAGTGGACTTATTGTGATATCCCCAGACTATAATATTATCTTATACCACATAACACAAAGCACATGCAGTCGAATCCACCACAATGCATACATCAGCTATTATCAGATGAGATTACAAAAATAAATGCATCCTCAGATTCATCCACTCTACCCTTCCGGATTAAACCAATATTTATTGACAAAACCCTGCGCAGCACATTGAGAACACTTTTAGAAACACCTATGGTACTATTTACTGGCTGTCTCCAAAGATCAGTCAGGCATTAAAGTAGAATCATTTCTACCACCAAATACAGCATGCTGAGCAGGCCCATTCCAGACCAACACAGGACTTTTAGCATTGCAGATGCACCTTAAGGGCACCAAACCAGTGTTAGAATTGGGGCTTACCAAATACCCACTGGCTCGAATACATGCTACTGAAATACAATACCTAACTTATAACAAAAACTGTCACATACTTGTTTTTTATAGAAACCATTTCAATAAAGAAAAAAAAGATTCAATGACATAAATTCCAAAAGGAATGTGTTAGACTTTTCATCCTTGGCGTGGTCTCCCTTAACTTTTTGCCTCTGCTTCCCAGGTTGTTGATGTGTGCTGAACTCAGATGTTTCTGTTTTTGTTACTCTGGGCACTTTACCACTGCTAACCAGTGCTAAAATGCGAGTGTTCCTTTACAAAATGTGTATGTAATTGGTTTGTCCATGATTGGCATATTTGATTTATTATTAAGTCCCTAATACAGTGCACTAGAGGTGCCCAGGGCCTGTAAATCAAATGCTACTAGTGGGCCTGCAGCACTGGTTATGCAATCCACATAAGTAGCTCTGTAATAATGTCTCAGATCTGCCACTGCAGTGTCTGTGTGTGCAGTTTTAAATGTGAATTCAACTTGGCTAGTGTACCCACTTGCCAGGCCAAAACCTTCCCTTTTCTTGCATGTAAGGCACCCCTAAGGTATGCCCTAGGTAACCCAAAGGGCAGGGTGCAAAGTATGGTTAAAGTAGGACATAGAGTAATGTCCTAACAGTGAAATATAGCTAAATTCGTTTTTCACTGTTGCAAGGCCTGTCCCTCTCATAGGTTAACATGGGGGATGCATTTAAATATGATTAAAGTGCAGATTCCCTTTGGGAGCGGATGGACATGTGAAGTTTGGGGTCTCTGAGCTCACAATTTAAAAATACATCTTTTAGTAAAGTTGATTTTAAGATTGTGTGTTTGAAAATGCCACTTTTAGGAAGTGAGCATTTTCTTGCTTATGACATTTCTGTGACTCTGCCAGTTTGTGGATTCCCTGCCTGGATCAGTTTGACAGTTGGGCTGGTTGCACCTCACACTAGACAGTGACACAAAGGGAGCTGGTGTGTAGTCTGCATTTCCTGATCAGCCATCTGTGCTAGGGGGAGGGAAGGATTGGTCACTCATGCCTGAATGGGCTGTGCCTGCCCTCACACAATGCAGTCTCCAACCCCCTGGTGAGTGTCTGGGGCCTGGCCTGGGGAAGGCAGGATTTCACATTCAAGAGTGACTTTGCTTTGAAGTTAGCCTACTTCAAATGAGAAAATGGGTATAAGAAGGGTACCCAAAACCATAGACTTTAGAACACTTCTGGAAACAAGAGGAACCTCTGACTGGAGAAGAGCTGAAGAGTTGAGGAAGAAGAGTTGCTTTGCCTGTGACTGTGCTTTGTGGAGCTACCCTTCAGTTGCTGCTTCTTCCATAGTAATAGGGTAAAGACTGGACTTTGTGTGCCTTCCATCCTGTGAAGATCCACAAAGGCTTGATTTAGAGCTTGCTTCCTGTTGTTTGAAGTCTCAGGGACAGCAAAGACTTCTCTCTGCCAGCACCTGGAGTCTCTGGAGAGACTCCTACTCTACCCTCTGGTGCCCACCCAGTTCCTGGGACCCTGAAAGGAGAAGCTGGCAGCCTAAGGGGAAGACACAGAACACTGTGCAGGAAAAAGATAGACGCAGTTACAACCTGCGGCTGAAAAATCGACACGCCGCCGGCTTCGTGGCTGAAAATCGACGCTCGCTTGCATTGCGAAACAGAGCAGGAGAAACGACGTGTAGCATCACTGATGGAGGCTGGTGAGATTGCAAACCGCGCTGTGTGGTTTTCAGATCATCGTTCGGCTGGATTTCTGATGCAGCACCACTGGGTGTGAAAAAACAATGCAAGGCCTGCCCGGACCCGAGAGTGCTGACCGGATCAACGCATTGCTCCTGCGGAAAAAAGAAACGACATGCCCCAACCGGACGAAAGGAAAAACTACGCAAGATCTCACTCATGAGTGAAATCGACACATCGCAAGCCCTTTTTTGATGCACACTCGCCCGTGCGGGGTTATTTTTGATGCACCCATGGTATATTTTCACGTTAACAGTGTTAGTGTGTGTATAAAACTACGTGAAGACTCTTTTTGCTTTTCGATTGATAACTTGACTTGCGTATTGTGGATTTTTGTCGTTTTGGTCTTGTTTTGTTTCGATAAATATTCTCTATTTTTCTAAACCTGTGTTGTGTCATTTTGAAGCATTTTCATTAAGTTACTGTGTGTGTTGGTACAAATTCTTTACACCTAGCACTCTGAAGCTAAGCCTACTGCTTGGTTCAAGCTACCAATGGGGTATGCAGGGGTTAGCTGAGGGTGATTCTCTTTTACCCTGACTGATGGTCCTTGCTTGGACAGGAGGTAACCTGACTGCCAACCAAAGACCCCATTTCTAACAGAATGATATCTGTTTTGATATCTTTTTTAAAAGCTAGAGGCCTGAAGTCTCTGATCTACTCAGCCAAGCACATCTGTATGGACTAGCCCACTCCAACGTACTCCTCATTTGAATGTGTGTTTGCCAGATGCACAAGTAACTCAAATGTTTCCTTCATATTTGAAAAAATATACACCCATCTAGATAAAATTTCAAATTTACGGACAAGATTCTTAATCTAGTGCTAAACCTGCAAGGTCTAGCGGGAAATGTTCACAGCTTCAATGTATGGGAAGACAGACATGGCAATAGAACCAAAGTATAATTAATAAAAAAAAAAGACGAATAACCTGGGATTCACGCAGGTTGTGAATTGTTCAACAGAGATAATGGAATGCATGCATTCTCATGTTCAACCAGAACTTAGTATATGCCAGTAATGCCAATATTCAGATCCAGCTACAGATCTAATCAGATCCCTCCATTTCTCTTCATCTGCAATGGCTATATTATCATCGACGCCATCAAAGAAGTATTCAAAAATCTATACAATCTCATTTTCTCAAAGTACTAAAGATAGAAGAATTTGATTTACAGAAAGTGACAGGGCCAAAAGCAAACAAATAGCCCAGTATATCTAAACAGACCGGTCGACCACACATCACCACCTCATTGAACAAGCAGTGACCAGAAAAAACAGTAAAGTCAAACCGGGCCTCAAAACAATCCCAGAATTGGATCAACTACGGATTCTCAAAACTCAAAAGGCACTGCAAGACCTTGAGCACTAAAGGAGTAAACCTCAGCTCATTCTACAAGATGAGCGCAAAAAGATATCTGAAAGGCATTTGGACACGAAATTAAGCCTCAGCATTTTGTGCACACACAGAAACAAACACAGGGCCGTTACCCCTTTTCAGTCTCCTATATCACATTGTGCAGAACATTAGTAAAATAGTTTTCTAAACAAATATTAAATAAAAGGATGCAAATATTGCACAATTTGGTCAAGAGAAATTTGAAATAGAGTGCAGAGCCATGGGTAGGAAACTGACAATAGGGTCCTGTTTAAAAGTTACGGACAAATACATGCAGATGCTCCTGGTGACAGAATTACTATTTTCACTAGTATCTCCTATTACGAGTTAAACCTCATTGCGTGACAAAACACTGTGCAGACCAGAATTTACTATTTGGTATTCTGCCTAGAATTCTCCATTCTGTGGGGTTTAACACGCGCATGTACCAGCTGCTCTGGGCAGATGGCAAATGTGCTTGATGGGAGGGTTGCAGGGGACAGAAGGGAGGAAAGAAGAGGAGGGTATATCTAAACAGGAGTCCTTAGATGCTCCCCTTGTGCATTTTTACTGAGTTTTAGGCAGGGCCCGGGTAACAGGTCTGAGCTGTAATGCAGTCCTTCCCCGGACTGATCCTGCAGTCAGTCTCAGCCGGTATAATCGGTGCCCGAGTTCCAGCACCTGAGATATTTGGGTAACACCGGTCATCTCATTTGTACCCGGGAATTCTGTACCGCACATCTCGTATTAGGGGCCTAGATGAGGTGCGACATGTGTAGTGAACTGTGTGCAGAGTCCCAATACTAATATCTCCTGTTAACAGTGGCATGTAAGCACTGCAGCTTACAAAACGGAACCATTAAATTGGCACACTCGCACAGGTCAGCGGCATGTAATTCCATGTGTTGCCACATACATCACAGCTTTATATGTATATATGTATAGGATTTTGTACGTTTTCTCCTTGAAACCCAACCTGTTTCTTACCACCAGCATTTTAATAAGAAATTCATGTGGTGTTACTTTGTACTCAGAAGAAGATGTGTGCTGAATGACAATTAGCAGTCAGTAATAGAGTTGAAGAAGCCATGAAAAATGAATGAAATTAATTTTGAAGCAAAGAAATACACAGCACTACTCTGATAGACGTTTTGCGTAAAACAAGACATGACAAACATGATAATTTGACATAAACATAAAGTACAACTGTCTATTTGGACACTGTTCACGATGCAGCTTTTTAGGTTCGTTTAGATGCACGTAGGATATTGAGGATTCTTTAACTCGATGTAAGTGCGCACTACAGTCATATGAACAAAGCAATGTCATAATTCTATTAATTGCAGTACAAGCGGGGAAGATATGGTAGCAGGGGTTATATAGCACATTCCGACGAGGTTAATTATTATTGTGCCATAAATCCTGTTCAGATTACCAAGTATCACTCTATCATGAATGCAACTACATTTAGACAGGTATAGGATTACTATTCTTAACTCCACATCTATCTAATGTAAAGAGATATATACCTACACACATACATACACATAGGCATATATCTATTTCCATACATACACGCATGTGTGTTTGTGTGTGTGACAAAGTGCGCAAACTATAAAAAGGTAACAAGTGGCCCAGCAGCATTTTTCAGCTGCCCCCGTAAAATATATGAAATATAAAAAATAATACCACGCCCTAAGGGTAGTGACCCTCACCAAGTTCTGTTGACCACTAATTTTCTGACCTAACTTTCTGCACTTTCTCAAACAGGAAGTTTTCTGTTTTTCCTCACTTACGTTATAAACAACTCAAACTCATCCAGGCTGCCACCTTTAGCATTCAATCAGTGACTCGAGTTGGATGTCTCTAGGTCTTGCCCCGTTGAAATCACCAGTTGGGTGTCACCCGCGTACAATATTATTTCAAATCCTGAGGATTTGACAATCTTTGCAAGAGGGCCACATAAATATTAAAAAGGGTTGAGTACCTGAGGTACTCCCTTAATATTTGTGACTGTCCTAGATTTGAAGGGATGAATCGAGGCACATGGGTTCTGTCAGTCAGAAAGTCCCTGAACCATGCTGGGGCCTTTGTGTATGCACCTATCTCAGGGAGTCCTTGAACAAGGATTTATTGGGAATTCGTATCAAAAGCGCCTGACAAATCTGGTAATACTAGCATTACCAGAGTGCTTACATCCAGCAATGTCCTAGTGGAATTGATAACTGACAGGAGGTCATTCTTCGTGCTGTGTGCTATTCAAAAACCCAATTGTGAGGGGTCTAGTATGCGATTGTGCTATTGGTATTTGGAGAGTTGTTTATTACTTAATACCTCAAGAACCTTACCAAAAATACGAAGATGCAAAATCAGCAGATAATCTACCTACTCGTTAGGATCAACATTAGCTTTTTTAAGATGGGGGAGACAAATGCTAACTTCCTAGCTTTATGTATTTAGGCTGACTCCAGGGATAAGTTAAATAATTTTGTAATATAAGGGATTAGAAGATAAGACAAAGAAAAGAATATGTATACTGGGCAGGGATCCAGTGGTGACCCAGCTTTAACCTTTCTCATAATTTCATGCACCTGTTTTTGGGAGATTACATCAAAATGTCTCTGCAGAGCTGGGGCATTTGGTGGCAATACATTATATTTTGCTGGTTTACTTGTCCTTTCCACCTGTGGCAAAAATTCCTCACCTATTCTGGAAATCATATCCTCTAAGTAATGGCAAGCGACTCACATAGCTCTTGAGAGGCAGGTATTACTAGCCTAAAGGCTACCAACTTTAAGAATTCATTCAGCACTTTAAATAACTTCCTCAGAGTTGCAGGATTGCTCAGTCCTCAAGATAATATGGCTTCTATGTCCCTCCTCATCTTCCTATGCTACTTTTTATGTGCTCCTCTCTACTCAAGTGATTTAGTCCTATGTCAACTCCTTTCCAATCTTTTACAATTGTTTTTATTCCCTCAAAAGCTCTGCCCTGTTCCAGGGGGTTTGTGGTTTAGTGAGTCTACTACGGCAGGATTTGGAGGAGGCCATTAAATTAAAGACTTTAATGAGGGAGTTGAAGTATGTGCCAAATGCCTCATTGGTATCATATGATTTATGCATATTTGGCAGTTTGAAGGTGGTCTGATAAGTCATAAGGTTTACCTTCTTCCAAGGGCTTATCGGTCTTGTGCTTGCTGCTTTTTGATGGCCATTAGTATGGGACAATTGTAAACCAAAGCAAATTGAATAGTAGACAAAGCCTTTATTTTGGATTGGCCATTATCATCTGCTTTGAGTTAGTGAAGAGTAAATCCAAGGAATGGCCTGCTTTATGTGTTGATCCCGCTACCCTCTACTTTAATCCTAACATTTCCAAATCAGCATGCAGTTGATTAACTTCAGCTTCCAATGCATCTTCCACATGATAGTTAAAGTCACCTAATTGAAGAATGTTTCCAGTTACAAGGATTTATGGAGCTAGTCTCTCAACCAGCTTAAGGCTTATGTCTTTCTTAGTGCCAGGGATTAGTAGACTAATGCTCCTTTCCTTGGTTCACCTGTTGGAGTATCCAACTTTAACACACAGATTTCTAACCATCCTGTAAGGTGCGTATCAATGATTGGAACCTTCAGAGAGCCAGAGAAAGCAATAGCTAAAGTACCTCCCACACTCTGTCTCTATTCAATTTGACCATCTTGTATTTCTCTGAGAAGGGAATGCGAATATTAGTAAGGGCCTGGGCATGAATCCATGGTTCAGTGATGAAAAAAATGTCAGGCTTGAAGGAGGTCAACAAGTCCCATAGCTCTGTGTGGGAATTGATCTAGAATTGCAGTTTAGCCCTCTCATTGCCATTTGTTAGCCATTTACAGTAAGAGCCTGCTTCTCTATGGTCTGTATTAGTAGTTTCTCCTCCAACTCAGCCCAATTAACAGAACAATGTCCAATGCACTAAAAGCTCTCCTTCTTGTCACATTTCATTCCTGCACAAGAAGAACACAACATTAGCAGGAAAATGAATCTTCCAAGGAGATGGATGTGTGTTTAAGACATTCTTTAGGTGTACCCTTGCCATAGGTGTCCCTCCCCCACATCCTGTTTAGAGCTGCCAAGGCCTAGGACTGCCAAAAACATGCAGGGGTCATGGTGGCTGGCAACATCTGGGTGCAGATGGGTGCAGACGGGTGTGCCCAAGGTGCACCTGCTCAGGGGTTGTAACTAGGTTAGTAAGATTTGTGGGGGGTGAACTTCGGATTACTCAAAAATCATGCTGGCCTATAATGTCAAAATTAATTATATGACAAGCAGGGCACATGAGAGGGGCTAAAGGGGCAGTGGAAATGGAGACATGCAGATTGGTAGGAGCACTAAGGGAGAAAAAGCAATGTTTTGTAAAATAACCAACATTTTAATATACTTTTAAAGCAAAGAGGGAGAGAGAGTGTGTGTGTGTTTTTGTCCCTGTGTATGGAAAAATTCCTTGTGAAATCCGACAGACATCTCACCACACCGACTAACTAAGCTCAGTACCTAACTATCTTCCGGAAAGTACATTTATTGGTGAGGGTGTAACCCTCCAAACACCCCCACTGAAGCTACGTCCCTGCACCTGCGCTTCATGTTCGCTTCACATCCATGCTTCCAGGAGACTTAAGTAGGTGCTACTGACTTCTACCAGCCAGAGGAACAGTAGATTGCTGACTGCACAAAAATTAAGGCCAGAACTGTCCACTGAAGAATACCTGCTGCTCTTGCTCTCTCTCTGTGTAAATGCTAAAAACCAGGACCGAACAGAGAACTGAGCAAGTAGAGTAAAATAGCGTTGAAAAATAAGTAAAATAGCCCCTTTCTCCTGTCCCTGAGCCACGTTTTAAACTATACCCTCCAACTCCCCCCCATAAAAAGGTTCCACAAAAGATTTCAAGAGCACGGTTCCAAGTACACTCTGAAATCACAGAAAAATCAAGATTTCGTCAACAATGTCATAAAAACACTAAAAGTACTGCTGCTCCAGTTTCTGGCATTACCTTCCCTCTTTCCTTTGGAGGCCACAGGCATCCCGCCTTTCATGTCCTGGCTAAAGCCTAACTAGAGGGTATACAGTCTTTTGTGTGGATGTAGAACATAACCTATGCATGTGTAAGCAGGGCTGTGCCCAGCACTGCCCTCCCATCCTGCCAGTGATAGCCGATCCAGGCACTCCTAAGCTCTCTATGTGTGTGGATGTCTAGGAGGAATACACAAACCCCCAACTGTCAGCTACACCCAGCCATGGAACCCAGAGACAGGATGCAGGTAGTAAATGGCTAAGACAGGAACATGCTAACTTTCTAAAACTGTAATTTTCAAAATTGTAATTTAACCCCTTCTGTGCCGCGGACGTAGTGGTTACGTCCCGCGGCACAGTGCTGCTGTGCCGAGGACGTAACCACTACGTCCTCGGCACACAGCCCAGAGGGAGTGCTCTCGCTCCCTCTGTGTGCTTCCCCCCCACCCCCCAAAGTCAGGGATGGAAGGGGAAGCCCTTCCCCTTCCACCCCCGACCCCCCCCCACCCCCCCATAATGACGTCAGCACGCGATCGCGCGCTGACTTCATTATGGGATCCTCGACGCACAGGAAGCCATTTGCTTCCTGTGCGGCGACGAGTCAAGAGGTAAGTTCCTCTTCCCGGTGGGTGGGGGGTTGGGGCTAAAGAGGCACCGGGGAAAAGGAAAGGCTTTTCCTTTTCCCCGGTGTCTCTTTGAGCATTCCTGCTGCCCGATCGCATTGCGATCGGGCAGCAGGAATGCCCACTAGACACCAGGGATTTGTTTTTTTTTGTTTACTTACCTGTTTCTGGCACGCGGGGAGCGGCCCCTTGGGCAAGGGTCGCTCCCCTTTGGGGGGCAATTAGTTACGGCCATTTCTGCCCCCCTTGGGGGCAGATCTGGCTACTTTTTAGCCAGATCTGCCCTCAAGGGGGGCAGAAAACACTAGATCACCAGGGATTTATATTGTTATGTGTATTTATGTGTGGGGGGGTGCCCCCTTGGGCAAGGGGCGCCCCCCCCCAAGGGGGCAGAGAACTGTTGGCCTTTTCTGCCCCCCTTGGGGGCAGATCGGCCTATTTTTTTTTAGGTCCATCTGCCCCCAAGGGGGGCAGAAGCCACTTAGGCACCAGGGATTGTGTGTGTAGTGGATGGGGGGGCGCCCCCTTGGGCAAGGGTCGCTCCCCTTTGGGGGGCATGTCTTTTAGGGCCATTTCTGCCCCCCTTGAGGGCAGATTGGCTACTTTTTAGCCAGATCTGCCCCCAAGGGGGACAGAAAACACTAGATCACCAGGGTTTTTTATTTTTATGTGTATTTATGTGGGGGGGGGTGCCCCCTTGGGCAAGGGGCACCCCCCCCAAGGGGGCAGAGAACTGTTGGCCTTTCCTGCCCCCCTTGGGGGCAAATCGGCCTATTTTTTTTAGGTCCATCTGCCCCCAAGGGGGGCAGAAGCCACTTAGGCACCAGGGATTGTGTGTGTAGTGGATGGGGGGGCGCCCCCTTGGGCAAGGGTCGCTCCCCTTTGGGGGGCATGTCTTTTAGGGCCATTTCTGCCCCCCTTGAGGGCAGATCAGCCTATTATTTTTAGGCTGATCTGCCCCAAGAGGGGCAGAAACCACTGGAACTCCAGGGATTTTTTTTATGTGTTTATTTTTGTGGGGGGGCGTCCCCTTGGGCACGGGGCGCCCGCCAAGGGAAGCATTGACCTGTTGGCCATTTCTGCCCCCCCCTGGGGGCAGATGGGCCTATTTTTGTAGGCCCACCTGCCCCCAAGGGGGGCAGAAGCCACTTAGACACCAGGGATAGTGTGTGTGTGTGTGTGTTAGTGGATGGGGGGGGGGGCCTTGGGCGTGGGTCGCCCCCCCACTTTGGGGCACATGTACCCAGGCCATTTCTGCACCCCTTGGAGACAGATCAGCCTATTATTTTTAGGCTGGTCTGCCCCCAAGGGGGGCAGAAACCACTAGAACGCCATGGTTTTTTTTTAATTTGTTTATTTTTGTGGGGGGGGCGTCCCCTTGGTCACGGGGCACCCCCCCAAGGGGGGCATTGACCTGTTGCCCATTTCTACACCCCCTGGGGGCAGATGGGCCTATTTTCTTAGGCCCACCTTCCCCCAAGGGGGGCAGAAGCCACTTAGACACCAGGGATAGTGTGTGTGTGTGTTAGTGGATGGGGGGGGCCTTGGGCAAGGGTCGCCCCCCACTTTGGGGGCACATGTACCCAGGCCATTTCTGCACCCCTTGGAGACAGATCAGCCTATTATTTTTAGGCTGGTCTGCCCCCAAGGGGGGCAGAAACTACTAGAACGCCAGGGATTTTTTTTTATTTGTTTATTTTTGTGGGGGGGGGGCGTCCCCTTGGTCACGGGGCGCCCCCCCAAGGGGGTCATTGACCTGTTGCCCATTTCTACACCCCCTGGGGGCAGATGGGCCTATTTTCTTAGGCCCACCTGCCCCCAAGAGGGGCAGAAGCCACTTAGACACCAGGGATAGTGTGTGTGTATGTTAGTGGATGGGTGGGGCCTTGGGCAAGGGTCACCCCCCACTTTGGGGGCACATGTACCCAGGCCATTTCTGCACCCCTTAGACACAGATCAGCCTATTATTTTTAGGCTGGTCTGCCCCCAAGGGGGGCAGAAACTACTAGAACGCCAGGGATTTTTTTTAATTTGTTTATTTTTGTGGGGGGGCGTCCCCTTGGTCACGGGGCGCCCCCCCAAGGGGGGCATTGACCTGGTGCCCATTTCTACACCCCCTGGGGGCAGATGGGCCTATTTTCTTAGGCCCACCTGCCCCCAAGGGGGGCAGAAGCCACTTAGACACCAGGGATAGTGTGTGTGTGTGTGTGTGTGTGTTAGTGGATGGGTGGGGCCTTGGGCAAGGGTCGCCCCCCACTTTGGGGGCACATGTACCCAGGCCATTTCTGCACCCCTTGGAGACAGATCAGCCTATTATTTTTAGGCTGGTCTGCCCCCAAGGGGGGCAGAAACTACTAGAACGCAGGGAATTTTTTTTATTTGTTTATTTTTGTGGGGGGGGGCGTCCCCTTGGTCACGGGGCGCCCCCCCCAAGGGGGGCATTGACCTGTTGCCCATTTCTACACCCCCTGGGGGCAGATGGGCCTATTTTCTTAGGCCCACCTGCCCCCAAGGGGGGCAGAAGCCACTTAGACACCAGGGATAGTGTGTGTGTGTGTGTGTGTTAGTGGATGGGGGGGGCCTTGGGCAAGGGTCGCCCCCCACTTTGGGGGCACATGTACCCATGCCATTTCTGCACCCCTTGGAGACAGATCAGCCTATTATTTTTAGGTTGGTCTGCCCCCAAGGGGGGCAGAAACCACTAGAACGCCAGGGATTTTGTTTATTTGTTTATTTTTGTGGGGGGGCGTCCCCTTGGTCACGGGGCGCCCCCCCAAGGGGGGCATTGACCTGTTGCCCATTTCTACACCCCATGGGGGCAGATGGGCCTATTTTGTTAGGCCCACCTGCCCCCAAGGGGGGTAGAAGCCACTTAGGCACCAGGGATAGTGTTGTGTGTGTTTTTTTTTTTTTTTTTTTTGAGGGCTGTCCCCTTTGGCAAGGGTCGCTCTCCATGGGGACACACTACTAAAGGTATTTTCTGGCTTCCTTGGGGTAGACAGGCCTATTTTATTAGTAGGCCCATCTGCCCCTATGGCAGAATCCACTTAGGCACCAATTTCTAAATGTTTGATGGTGGGGTGTTTGTCAACTGAAGAAGTCTTTGCATTTGTGATAAAAAATGTTTTCCTCCTTTTTGTTCTAGTTCAAAGCTTTTGCTTTATTTGCTGTGGCTCCTTGCGGTTTTGGCGGTGGTTGACCTGTAGTTTGCACAGTTGCATGTTTTAGGTAAGTAAAAACAATTTACTCCAAAGGAGTATTGTTGCCATGCATGAATGACATGTTTGTAGGGGGTGTACTAAATGCAGGATTGTGTGTGAAATTGTCCTTAGGTTTGTGCACAATTATATTTGTTTTGTCTTATTTCTAATTTGCCTTTCTTTCTTTATTTTTAGTGGGATATCATTGGTGATTGCTGTGTAGTTGCTGGTGAATCAAGCTTTTTCAGGCAAGTGAGCGGTATAGTTTTTGAGTTTATAACTCTTACTAACAAAGCTACACTTTGTTACTTGTCTTACACAGTGCTGGTTGTTGGTGGTGAATTTGTCTAGTTAATTTTAGCAGGAGAGATCATGGCTAGCCGCAGGATGACCGCTCAGCAGGTGATTGGTATGCTTTTTGAGTCACAGTCTGATCATGACTATGAGACGGACTCTGCATCTGAGGCAGAGGAGGAAGTCAGAGATTCTGGCAGTGATGTTTCTCTTGGAGGGGAATCTTCTGATGATGAAGCCACACTCAGTGCAGATGAAGGGCCTGTTTTAGAGGAGGACATTGATGTGCCAATAGTGCAGCAACCTGGGGCTGAAAGGTTTCCCGTTATAAGACCTGATGTCTGGGTTGCCCCAAACATGGAGCAGCCAGAGTTGCCTGCCTTTACTGGTCTCCCGGGGTGTAACGCCAATACAGAGAACTTTATGCCTATCAATTTCTTTGAGTTATTCACGGATGATGTGTTTTTGGAAGAGATTGTTGAGCAGACTAATTTGTATGCGGAGCAGCATTTGAGGGACAACACTGCTAGACTTAGGCCGCACTCTAGAGCTGCCCAGTGGATTCCCACAAATTTGGAGGAGTTAAAAAAGTTTTTGGGTTTGACTTTTTTGATGGGGTTGATAAGGAAGCCGTCACTGGCTCTTATTGGTCTACTAGTCCCTTGATGGCAACAGCTATATTTCCAGCGACCATGAGTCGTAATCGGTATTTGCTTCTTCTTAGGATGCTGCATTTTTTGACAATGCATTAGCCTTGCCACGAGATCACCCAGATTCTGACCGTCTTTTTAAGATTAGGCCTGTCCTTGATCATTTTGTAGATCGGTTTTCGGAGGTCTATGTTCCAGGCAAAGAGTTAAGTGTGGACGAGTCTTTGGTCCTCTTCAAGGGTCGTTTGGTTTTTAGGCAGTACATTCCTAGCAAAAGGGCACGATATGGAATTAAATTGTATATGCTGTCTGAAAGTAGGACAGGATATGTGTATAGTTTCCGTGTGTACACTGGTAGGGATTCCAATATTGACCCCCCTGGTTGTCCTCCCACTTTTGGAGTTACTGAGAAAATTGTGTGGGATCTTGGTAGACGACTGTTCAACAAAGGTCACCATTTGTATGTAGATAACTTCTACACTGGTGTGCAATTGTTCAAGGAATTGTTTAGAGTGGACACAGTTGCTTGTGGCACAATCCGTTCTAACCGGAAAGGCTATCCAAGGGAGCTTGTCTGTAAAACACTTGAGAGAGGACAGTGCTGTGCCTTGCGGAACGAGGAGCTGCTAGCTTTGAAGTTTTCAGACAAGAGGGATGTCTACATGCTAAGTACCATCCATGATGAGAGTACTTCCCCTGTGACTGTTTGGGGCCAGGTTGCTGAAGTGCGCAAACCTGTGTGCATTTTAGATTATAATAAGCACATGGGAGGTGTAAATAGAGTTGACCAGAGGTTGGAACCTTATACTGCTATTCGTAAGTCTTACGTTTGGTATAAGAAGTTAGCACTTCACCTCTTCCACTTAGCAACCTTCAATGCTTTTATTGTGTTTAGGGATAGGTCTCCAGAGTCAAAGATGACATTTGTGAAATTTCAGGAGTCAGTGATAGAGAGCCTTATTGTGGTGGAACAGGCCAGAGTTCCTAGAGAAGCAGTGGTGGAGGATGTGGCTAGATTGAAAGATCGCCACTTTGCTGAGCACATTCCTCCCACACCCAAAAAAGACTTTCCAGCTAAGAAATGTAGAGTGTGTTTTCGAAGAGGTATCCGGAGGGAGACTCGAATGTACTGCCCAGATTGTCCTTCAAAGCCTGGGCTGTGTGTCAGTGCTTGTTTTAAGAATTACCACACCCAGAAGAATTTCTGGGAACAACCATGAGTGTAGACTCATGTCTGTTTTGTATTTTCATGTGTTTAGTTTCATGGTTAGCATTTCTGTCATGTTCTTAGTTAGAGCGTTTGTGTGTGTAGTTTTGTAATTCTTTCTACTTAGTTAGGGGTTCCTCTGTTAAAAAAAAAAAAAAAAAAATGATGCCATTGTGGGTGGAGTGGGGCTTGGCTGAGAGTGTACATATTGACTTGCTGTTGGCTACTGCAACACACTGCCAGCCAAACACCAGTCCACACATTCCCATCAGCTGGTGTGATTGTTGTATCAGGCATGTGGGCGTATGTAAGTGATGGGCCCTTGAGTGGCGCTGTCTGTCGATGTGAGTGTTGTAATGTGCTGGGCCCGTGGCTGGCGGTGTGAATGGCCTTGTGTGTGTCATGTATGAAAGTTGTGTGAATGGACTGTAAAGCGGTTGGTGCCTTGTCGCGGCTTTACAGCTCACGAGCTGTGAGTCATTGGTTCAGTTTTTTGCCTTTCAGTTACTAACAGTGCATTTCATTTTTGTGAAAGCTCTTGTTAGTAAAATTTGATCCACTGAACCATCACTCACCCTCGTGCCAAATGCAACCAGTATGTGTGGTAAAAATGACAAAACCTGCTCCGCTGTAATCAGGTGTCGCAGCACACCTGTGACACGCTAGGTGCCTCAGGTGGGACCCCGATGATGAAGCATGCCACCAACTTGGTTGGTGGGTGAGGGGTCTTTTTCACATAACCTAACTGTGTTTCTTTTCAAAATTTTAGTGTTTGGCACATCACGGACGTATGTGGGCACATCAAAACGATATATTACAAAACTACCTGTGTTTGGGGGGGAGAGGGCACCTATGTTTTTGGTCCTGTGTGCGGCCTTCATCTAGGGAAACCTACCAAACCCAGACATTTTATAAAACTAGACACCCCAAGGAGTCCAGGGAGGTGTGGCTTGCGTGGATCCCCCAACATTTTCTTACAAAGACTCCTCTGTAAACCTCAAAATGTGCTTAAAAAAGCGTATTTTCCTTACTTTTCTTCGTAGGATCACCACTCCAGCACAAAATTCCTACTCCTCAGTGTTCCCCTCAGCCTCCCAAGTAAAATGACACCTCACTTATGTGGGTCCCCAAAGCAGAGTCAGTCTAAAGATGTATAAAAGAATATGTCCTTATAAACTTGCTGTGCTATCCCCTCTATCTCTACAAGTTTTGGGCCTTATTCTGTTGCAGGCACCTGGCCCACCCACACAAGTGAGGTATCATTTTTATCGGGAGACTTGAGGGAACGCTGGGTGGAAGGAAATTTGTGGCTCCACTCAGATTCCAGAACTTTCTGTCACCGAAATGTGTGGAGAATGTGTTTTTTTAGACAGAATTTGAGGTTTGCAAAGGATTCTGGGTAACAGAACCTGGTCCGAGCCACACAAGTCACCCCATCTTGGATTCCCCTAGGTCTCTAGTTGTCAGAAATGCACAGGTTTGGTAGGTTTCCCTAGGTGCCGGCTGAGCTAGAGGCCAAAATCTACAGGTAGGCACTGTTTTCAATGAAAAAATGTGATGTGTCCACGTTGCGCTTTGGGGCGTTTCCTGTCGCGGGCGCTAGGCCTACACACACAAGTGAGGTATCATTTTTATCGGGAGACGTGGGGGAACGCTGGGTGAAAGGAAATTTGTGGCTCCTCTCAGATTCCAGAACTTTCTGCCACAGAAATGTGAGGAACATGTGTTTTCTTAGCCAAAGTTTGAGGTTTGCAAAGGATTCTGGGTAACAGAACCTGGTCCGAGCCACACAAGTCACCCCATCTTGGATTCCCCTAGGTCTCTAGTTTTCAGAAATGCACAGGTTTGGTAGGTTTCCCTATGTGGCGGCTGAGCTACAGGCCAAAATCTACAGGTAGGCACTTTGCAAAAAACACCTCTGTTTTCCTTCACCAATTTGGCTGTGTCCACGTTGCGCTTTGGGGCGTTTCCTGTCATGGGCGCTAGGCCTACCCACACAAGTGAGGTATCATTTTTATCGGGAGACGTGGGGGAACGCTGGGTGGAAGGAAATTTGTGGCTCCTCTCAGATTCCAGAACTTTCTGCTACAGAAATGTGAGGAACATGTGTTTTTTTAGCCAAATGTTGAGGTTTGCAAAGGATTCTGGGTAACAGAACCTGGTCCGAGCCACACAAGTCACCCCATCTTGGATTCCCCCAGGTCTCTAGTTTTCAGAAATGCATAGGTTTGGTAGGTTTCCCTAGGTGGCGGCTGAGCTACAGGCCAAAATCTACAGGTAGGCACTTTGCGAAAAACACCTCTGTTTTCCTTCACCAATTTGTCTGTGTCCACGTTGCGCTTTGGGGCATTTCCTGTCACGGGCGCTAGGCCTACCCACACAAGTGAGGTATCATTTTTATCGGGAGACGTGGGGGAACGCTGGGTGGAAGGAAATTTGTGGCTCCTCTCAGATTCCAGAACTTTCTGCCACAGAAATGTGAGGAACATGTGTTTTTTTAGCCAAATTTTGAGGTTTGCAAAGGGTTCTGGGTAACAGAACCTGGTCCGAGCCACACAAGTCACCCCATCTTGGATTCCCCTTGGTCTCTAGTTTTCAGAAATGCACAGGTTTGGTAGGTTTCACTAGGTGGCGGCTGAGCTACAGGCCAAAATCTACAGGTAGGTACTTTGCAAAAAACACCTCTGTTTTCCTTCACCAATTTGGCTGTGTCCACGTTGCGCTTTGGGGCGTTTCCTGTCGCGGGCGCAAGGCCTACCCACACAAGTGAGGTATCATTTTTATCAGGAGACGTGGGGGAACACTGGGTGGAAGGAAATTCGTGGCTCCTCTCAGATTCCAGAACTTTCTGCCACAGAAATGTGAGGAACATGTGTTTTTTTTAGCCAAATTTTGAGGTTTGCAAAGGATTCTGGGTAACAGAACCTGGTCCGAGCCACACAAGTCACCCCATCTTGGATTCCCCTAGGTCTCTAGTTTTCGGAAATGCACAGGTTTGGTAGGTTTCCCTAGGTGCCGGCTGAGCTACAGGCCAAAATCTACAGGTAGGCACTTTGCAAAAAACACCTCTGTTTTCCTTCACCAATTTGGCTGTGTCCACGTTGCGCTTTGGGGCGTTTCCTGTCATGGGCGCTAGGCCTACCCACACAAGTGAGGTATCATTTTTATCGGGAGACGTGGGGGAACGCTGGGTGGAAGGAAATTTGTGGTTCCTCTCAGATTCCAGAACTTTCTGCCACAGAAATGTGAGGAACATGTGTTTTTATAGCCAAATTTTGAGGTTTGCAAAGGATTCTGGGTAACAGAACCTGGTCCGAGCCACACAAGTCACCCCATCTTGGATTCCCCCAGGTCTCTAGTTTTCAGAAATGCACAGGTTTGGTAGGTTTCCCTAGGTGGTGGCTGAGCTACAGGCCAAAATCTACAGGTAGGCACTTTGCAAAAAACACCTCTGTTTTCCTTCACCAATTTGTCTGTGTCCACGTTGCGCTTTGGGGCATTTCCTGTCACGGGCGCTAGGCCTACCCACACAAGTGAGGTATCATTTTTATCTGGAGACGTGGGGGAACGCTGGGTGGAAGGTAATTTGTGGCTCCTCTCAGATTCCAGAACTTTCTGCCACAGAAATGTGAGGAACATGTGTTTTTTTAGCCAAATTTTGACGTTTGCAAAGGGTTCTGGGTAACAGAAACTGGTCCGAGCCACACAAGTCACCCCATCTTGGATTCCCCTTGGTCTCTAGTTTTCAGAAATGCACAGGTTTGATAGGTTTCCCTAGGTGGCGGCTGAGCTACAGGCCAAAATCTACAGGTAGGTACTTTGCAAAAAACACCTCTGTTTTCCTTCACCAATTTGGCTGTGTCCACGTTGCGCTTTGGGGCGTTTCCTGTCACGGGCGCTAGGCCTACCCACACAAGTGAGGTATCATTTTTATCGGGAGACGTGGAGGAATGCTGCGTGGAAGGAAATTCGTGGCTCCTCTCAGATTCCAGAACTTTCTGCCACAGAAATGTGAGGAACCTCTGTTTTTTTAGCCAAATTTTGAGGTTTGCAAAGGATTCTGGGTAACAGAACCTGGTCCGAGCCACACAAGTCACCCCATCTTGGATTCCCCTAGGTCTCTAGTTTTCGGAAATGCACAGGTTTGGTAGGTTTCCCTAGGTGCCGGCTGAGCTACAGGCCAAAATCTACAGGTAGGCACTTTGCAAAAAACACCTCTGTTTTCCTTCACCAATTTGGCTGTGTCCACGTTGCGCTTTGGGGCGTTTCCTGTCACGGGCGCTAGGCCTACCCACACAAGTGAGGTATCATTTTTATCGGGAGACGTGGAGGAATGCTGCGTGGAAGGAAATTCGTGGCTCCTCTCAGATTCCAGAACTTTCTGCCACAGAAATGTGAGGAACATGTGTTTTTTTAGCCAAATTTTGAGGTTTGCAAATGATTCTGGGTAACAGAACCTGGTCCGAGCCACACAAGTCACCCCATCTTGGATTCCCCTAGGTCTCTAGTTTTCGGAAATGCACAGGTTTGGTAGGTTTCCCTAGGTGGCGGCTGAGCTACAGGTCAAAATCTACAGGTAGGCACTTTGCAAAAAACACCTCTGTTTTCCTTCACCAATTTGGCTGTGTCCACGTTGCGCTTTGGGGCAATTCCTGTCACGGGCGCTAGGCCTACCCACACAAGTGAGGTATCATTTTTATCGGGAGACGTGGGGAAACGCTGGGTGGAAGGAAATTTGTGGCTCCCCTCAGATTCCAGAACTTTCTGCCACAGAAATGTGAGGAACATGTGTTTTTTTAGCCAAATTTTGAGGTTTGCAAAGGATTCTGGGTAACAGAACCTGGTCCGAGCCACACAAGTCACCCCATCTTGTATTCCCCTAGGTCTCTAGTTTTCAGAAATGCACAGGTTTGGTAGGTTTCCCTAGGTGGCGGCTGAGCTACAGGCCAAAATCTACAGGTAGGCACTTTGCAAAAAACACCTCTGTTTTCCTTCACCAATTTGGCTGTGTCCACGTTGCGCTTTGGGGCATTTCCTGTCGCGGGCGATAGGCCTACACACACAAGTGAGGTATCATTTTTATCGGGAGATGTGGGGGAACGCTGGGTGGAAGGAAATTCATGGCTCCTCTCAGTTTCCAGAACTTTCTGCCACAGAAATGTGAGGAACATGTGTTTTTTTAGCCAAATTTTGAGGTTTGCAAAGGATTCTGGGTAACAGAACCTGGTCCGAGCCACACTAGTCACCCCATCTTGGATTCCCCTAGGTCTCTAGTTTTCAGAAATGCACAGGTTTGGTAGGTTTCCCCATGTGGCGGCTGAGCTACAGGCCAAAATCTACAGGTAGGCACTTTGCAAAAAACACCTCTGTTTTCCTTCACCAATTTGGCTGTGTCCACGTTGCGCTTTGGGGCGTTTCCTGTCATGGGCGCTAGGCCTACCCACACAAGTGAGGTATCATTTTTATCGGGAGACATGGGGGAACGCTGGGTGGAAGGAAATTTGTGGCTCCTCTCAGATTCCAGAACTTTCTGCCACAGAAATGTGAGGAACATGTGTTTTTTTAGCCAAATTTTGAGGTTTGCAAAGGATTCTGGGTAACAGAACCTGGTCCGAGCCACACAAGTCACCCCATCTTGGATTCCCCCAGGTCTCTAGTTTTCAGAAATGCACAGGTTTGGTAGGTTTCCCTAGGTGGCGGCTGAGCTACAGGCCAAAATCTACAGGTAGGCACTTTGCAAAAAACACCTCTGTTTTCCTTCACCAATTTGTCTGTGTCCACGTTGCGCTTTGGGGCATTTCCTGTCACTGGCGCTAGGCCTACCCACACAAGTGAGGTATCATTTTTATCGGGAGACGTGGGGGAACGCTGGGTGGAAGGAAATTTGTGGCTCCTCTCAGATTCCAGAACTTTCTGCCACAGAAATGTGAGGAACATGTGTTTTTTTAGCCAAATTTTGAGGTTTGCAAAGGGTTCTGGGTAACAGAACCTGGTCCGAGCCACACAAGTCACCCCATCTTGGATTCCCCTTGGTCTCTAGTTTTCAGAAATGCACAGGTTTGGTAGGTTTCCCTAGGTGGCAGCTGAGCTACAGGCCAAAATCTACAGGTAGGTACTTTGCAAAAAACACCTCTGTTTTCCTTCACCAATTTGGCTGTGTCCACGTTGCGCTTTGGGGCGTTTCCTGTCGCGGGCGCAAGGCCTACCCACACAAGTGAGGTATCATTTTTATCAGGAGACGTGGGGGAACACTGGGTGGAAGGAAATTCGTGGCTCCTCTCAGATTCCAGAACTTTCTGCCACAGAAATGTGAGGAACATGTGTTTTTTTTAGCCAAATTTTGAGGTTTGCAAAGGATTCTGGGTAACAGAACCTGGTCCGAGCCACACAAGTCACCCCATCTTGGATTCCCCTAGGTCTCTAGTTTTCGGAAATGCACAGGTTTGGTAGGTTTCCCTAGGTGCCGGCTGAGCTACAGGCCAAAATCTACAGATAGGCACTTTGCAAAAAACACCTCTGTTTTCCTTCACCAATTTGGCTGTGTCCACGTTGCGCTTTGGGGCGTTTCCTGTCACGGGCGCTATGCCTACCCACACAAGTGAGGTATCATTTTTATCGGGAGACGTGGAGGAATGCTGCGTGGAAGGAAATTTGTGGCTCCTCTCAGATTCCAGAACTTTCTGCCACAGAAATGTGAGGAACATATGTTTTTTTAGCCACATTTTGAGGTTTGCAAAGGATTCTGGGTAACAGAACCTGGTCCGAGCCACACAAGTCACCCCATCTTGGATTTCCCTAGGTCTCTAGTTTTCAGAAATGCACAGGTTTGGTAGGTTTCCCTAGGTGGCGGCTGAGCTACAGGCCAAAATCTACAGGTAGGCACTTTGCAAAAAACACCTCTGTTTTCTGTGATGTGTCCACGTTGTGTTTTGGGGCATATCCTGTCGCGGGCGCTAGGCCTACCCACACAAGTGAGGTATCATTTTTATCGGGAGACTTGGGGGAACATAGAATAGCAAAACAAGTGTTATTGCCCCTTGTCTTTCTCTACATTTTTTCCTTCCAAATGTAAGACAGTGTGTAAAAAAGACATCTATTTGAGAAATGCCCTGTAATTCACATGCTAGTATGGGCACCCCGGAATTCAGAGATGTGCAAATAACCACTGCTTCTCAACACCTTATCTTGTGCCCATTTTGGAAATACAAAGGTTTTCTTGATAGCTATTTTTTACTCTTTATATTTCAGCAAATGAATTGCTGTATACCCGGCATAGATTGAAAACCCACTGCAGGGTGCAGGTCATTTATTGGCTCTGGGTACCTAGAGTTCTTGATGAACCTATAAGCCCTATATATCCCCGCAACCAGAAGAGTCCAGCAGACGTAACAGTATATTGCTTTCGAAAATCTGACATTGCTCGAAAAAGTTACAGAGTAAAACGTAGAGAAACATTGATATTTTTTTCACCTCAATTTCAATATTTTTCTTTTTCAGTTGTTGTTTTCTGTAGGAAACCCTTGTAGGATCTACACAAATTACCCCTTGCTGAATTCAGATTTTTATCTACTTTTTAAAAATGTTGCGGTTTCTGGGATCCAGCGTTGGTTTCATGCCCATTTCTGTCACTGACTGGAAGGAGGCTGAATGCGCAAAAAATCGTAAAAATGGGGTATGTCCCCGTAAAATGCCAAAATTGTGTTGAAAAATTGGGTTTTCTGATTCAAGTCTGCCTGTTCCTGAAAGCTGGGAAGCTGGTGATTTTAGCACCACAAACCCTTTGTTGATGCCCCTTTCAGGGAAAACACCACAAGCCTTCTTCTGCAGCCCATTTTTCCAATTTTTTTGAAAAAAACGAAATTTTCACTGTTTTTTGGCTAATTTCTTGGCCTCCTTCTGGGGAACCCACAAAGTCTGGGTACCTCTAGAATCCCTAGGATGTTGGAAAAAAAGGACGCAAATTTGGCGTGGGTAGCTTATGTGAACAAAAAGTTATGAGGGCCTAAGCGCGAACTGCTCCAAATAGCCAAAAAAAGGCTTGGCACAGGAGGGGGAAAAGGCCTGGCAGCGAAGGGGTTAAACCTGACTTCACTATGAGAGATGTTTTTTCATTACCATTCGAAAAACAACACAAATGAACTGGTTACCTGCTCCCATCTGGAATTTATCACTTATTAAATCTAATAAGGGAACTCCTACATCAACCTGTGGGTTCGGTAGGCTTTGTAGTAATCAAAAATAAATTTAAGATTTTTTCACATGTAAAGCTTGAAATGTATGTCACACTCTTTCTACATACACTGCATTTTGCCCTCTGGGCTGTTCAGGACCTTCCCTACAGGTGGCTTACTTGTATTAAAAAGGAAGGTTTGGGTCTGGGAAAAGGTTTCTTCTGCCAGGTCGACCTAGAAGTTTAGAAACTGCACAGAGAGTCTGTAATGGCAGATCTGTGACATGTGTAAAGTGCTACTTAAGTAAGTGGTACAATCAGTGCTGCAGGCTCACTAGTAGCATGTAAATTACAGGCCCTGGGCAGAGATAGTGCCACTTTACTAAGGACATACAATTAAATTCACTATGCCAATTAAGTATAACCCAAATTCTACCATGTTTTAAGGAGAGGGAACAAGCAGTTTAGCACTTGTTAGCACTGGTAACATGAGAGAGCACAAGCACTTTGCACACGTTACCACTCATAACCAGTGCTAGAGTCCTAAAGCCAGCCAGAAATCAGGAGGGTGAAGGCAGAACGTTTAATGCTGTCCCTTCAGAAAAGGCCAAGTTCAACAATACTGATTTGCTGATCTTGAGTCCTGGCTTCCATGATGATGTTGCAGTATCTACCAAGACAGAATCACACATAAATAAGAAGAACACTTTTATTGGACTATTTAGACCTCATGTTTATGTTCATTTCCCAAGACCAAAATACTATTATACTAATAGTTAAATCCTTGCACAAGATGCATAATGCAGCAGTTATATAATGAATCATAAGCAAATTCTGAATTTGGGATTTCATAACCCAGTCTGTGAATGGTACTTTTCTTTGACTTTTGCCTTCTTAAACAACAGTAGTGTATCTAAAGCAGTTTGTAAATTGCAACCTGTGGTGACATTGTTGGATATCGGATAACCAAAAAACATTGGTTTATAAAGGATAATGGAGGAGGATCCACCATATTGGAGCTCTTGGAGACAGCCAAGCACGAAGTAACTAGTATCCTCACCAGAGATCAAAAGATTGCACATCTTAACATTTTCAATCCCTTTGCATGAAGATAAATCCAATCACCACAAGATAACCCCTTTTCCAGTATACTATGCTCCAAGCTCTTGCCCCCAGTAGAACTAGAATAATACCTGCTACACTGCAGTGGAATTGAGTGTCTGGCTATGAATTGTTGGGTCGAGCCCTGCACGTATCAGAGACGTATCATGTGAATCCCATGGAAAAATTCCTGCCACAGTGTCTAGAGACAGTGATGGCATTAGTCCAGGAAGAGGCTCAGCAGATGAGTGAGCAATCTTCGGCAAGCACACGTCAAATCAACATCACGGACCAATACCACTGAACTGGGAAGCCTCAGCTAGCACTTACTGATGCATGAATTTCCCATAGAAGTAAATGCTTATTAACTGGGCAAACACAAAACATCACATGCACTGAGCACTTGAATCCTACCTTGCGAAAACTGACTAAGTGATAAATTCTTCACTCTGTCTTTAATTAAAGATTTTGAGGTTGACAGGTTATCAAATCTGATAGCAGTAGTCCGGGTAAGTGATGCATAATTAAGGTGCTTAGCATATGCATTGTCTCTTAGTTGTTGAAACCAACAGCATGTCAGTGCTTTCCCAATATCCACAGAGATTCCCTTTGAAGCAGCCATGGAAAAAAGCATGGAATGGTAAAAGTTACGAAGTAATAAGACATTAACAATGATTTAACAATAGGGCACTTTCTTCCTACTCCCAAGTTGAAACTAAGAATCATGGTGCACATTTAGGAGTAAAGATGTCTCCTCATTTCACTCCCTGATGATCACTAAAAAGATCATAAATTCTTTCCTATGAGATTCTAGATGAATAACAAAAGAGAAGCCAGATACTGGTTTACATAAAGTTAGTATACCAGTGACTTGTTAAAAAATACACTTTAAAGAGACAACTGGATCATAATTCTTAGAATTAGTTGCACAAAGAGGTAAACATTTCCAACTTAAGTATTTAAGTTAAGTATTTTAACAGCACCATAATAACATTAAAAGCAAGAAATCAATTTGTAACGTTTCCAGACCTATGTAGTAAAACATGCAATAAATATATTTGTTAAAATGATGAATACTGGTTAAGAGGATCCGACTATTTGCATTTTGAAAACAATATGAAAAACAGAAACAATGCAATTTTAAATTTCAGAGTTAGTTCATGTGCCACGGGAAGTCATTCTGGAATCAGGAACGAAAACAAGAAAATGTTACATGCAAGTAGTCCTGCCTTTCAGTAAACAGACATTCATGGGTGGAGCGAATTACAAAGATTAGAAGCAACTGAGAATACAGGTCTGAGAGCTACGGGACAGCAGCCCCAGTTTTCCTTACCCGCTTTTTTTTGCTAGTTCTTCCTACAAGATGCCTTTCTTTAGTTTTGTGTCCCCCTTTGGCTACAGGAAGCCAATGATGTGACCCTTTAACAGCTCAGCACTGGAAGACATTTTGAGAGAGCAGCTTCAGACCTCAGTCCTTTCCTTTTCCAGACAGTCACAGCCACACATTATTCCTATTTTGTTGTTCTCCAGTCCAGCTATGCTCTGAAAAGGTTGTCATAGACATTTCTTTTGGGGCACTGTGTTCAATTGTCAGAACATTCCTATACCTAGCCATCCTATTTTTCTGAATATCCTGTTGCTTTTTTTCAGTAAAGATTCCAGGGAAACCTTGCTCTTTCAGTCTTCCAAAATAGTGAACCACATGGCCAGTGTGTGAAGCTAGTATGTTTTGGAGTCCCAATCGGGATGTCTTATTACAATGAGGGAGCTCACCCTGAAAACCAGTCCCGGCCATCAATGGTCTCTCTGACACAAAGATAGTGTTTATCATCTACACTCCAATTGTCCAGGCCTTCGTCAGGTCTTGGTCTCACTACTGTTGTTGTGGTCTACTCTCATTCACTGCATTCCATTATAAATGACAGTAGAAGACCTGTAAAGAATTAATCCAGGCTTTCCTGCCATCAAGGGAAGCTTATTGCTGCTTACCTGAAAGTGTTTTTCACAGTTCATCAATGCTAATCCCTGTCACTAGTTTGTAGACATTTTCAGAAAAAATATGGTTGCCAATGTATTAGGTTTTTGCTACATTTTACAAGCATCTGGTGATGAAGCCTGTAGCTATTTTCTAGGTTAAATTGTAATTCACTGTAAATGTTTTCTTGTGAAAGAGTCTAGAGAAAACTATTTGTTACCAGTGTTCTGCAATTAATTCACTCCAAGCATCAATTTCTATCTGTCCATCAATCCTTCAAATATTTGTTACTCTTGCAAACACATTTGAAATAAAAATGCACTGTGTATAAACTTTCTTTCATTAGAGAGCTGATGCTGCACTTTAATTTGTACTAAGATTGATATTATCTTTAATGTTCACCCTTTAGCACTGAGTAACTTATTGTTTATCAATTCATATTGGAGAAATCACCAAGTTAAATCACTCCTTGACAATTTATACTTCCTAAACAATCCTATGATTTCTAACATTTCTCTAATGTTGCATTCTTTATGTTGCTATTTGCATAATCGACGACATTACTTTCTTAGTTCAAATAATGTGTCCATCTTTTGCCCTTTCTTTCTAATTCTGCATGTCTAATATAGCTATCATCATACGTCCTCTCATTATGGTATTATTACCTCCTACATACAAGAGGGGTCTTTTTATGTCCAGTAATTTTGAAACCCTGCTTACAAAAATAGTGTGTCTGTTCATTTCAATGAGTTATTCCCATCGTAAAATGTTATGGACGTTGGAGGTAGTAAAGCTTTTGCATTCTTAATTTTATAAATGAGATGGGTTTAAAATCAGGGATGGAAAATATCAATCTTCAAACTAAATCTACTTTGATAAGGTAGCCCATAAGGATTAAGTGAGATATGAGTTCCTTTTTCATATATACTGTTTTCATTAGCTGTGTTACTTGACAATTCCATTCTCTTCACAATTTTAATGAGATAGTAATTTTCTACTCTACTTCAAACTTCGTCCAAAGATAGGTATCTAAAAGGCCAGCCCTATAATGGCACAGTTTTCAGAAAGATTGGAAGTTGAACACCTGCTGCTAGAAATCCCTTTTAGTCTGCTCAGGGATGTAGCTTGGTTAGTAAGATTGGGGGAGGAGGGTAAGCTTCAGATTTTCCAACAATCGCGCTAGCACATAATGTTAAAATATATTATGAGAAAAGCAGGGTGCAAGAGAGGGACTTAAGAGGCAGCAGAAATGGAGCAGTATGCAGAACGGTAGGAGTACTAAATGAGTGAAACAATATTTTGTAAAATAATCAACATTTTTTATGGCTTTAAAAAATGAAATGATTGTCTGTATTTTTGTCATTGTGTGCATGCATAAATCCCAGGTGGAATCAGACAGACCCATCTGAAAGCACCTTCGCCCAACTATTCATCAGAAAATGCAATTATTAGGGTGCGTAACACCCCAAATACCACCTCCTCAAAGCTATGCCCTTGAGGCTGCCTATATCCCTACCTCAGCATTTCCATTCTCCCACTTTTGTACAGTGCTCTGTTGCTTTGCAGCTGCTTTCTTACTATATAAATCTGCATATATGCTAGTTTTGTAGGTTTGACGAGGGCCCTATTTAGACCCCAAATACTTTATAATATCATAAGCAGTGTTATTAATAGGGCTTAAAATGCCTAGTGGATTGTTGTACCACATTAACCTTTGCCTTGTAAAGTCTTGTAAAACTCACAATATATAGAGTAGTTTTCCACTGTTTCCTACTATTCAAAGCTAAGAGCATTTTCTGTGCTTTGCTACCACTGCCATTGGCTCTTGATATACATTTCATCCTTAACATTTACAGGGGGATTCTGTTGAAAACTGGTACTGAAAAAAATGAAACATAGCAACTGTTCCTTCTCTTGGCCAGGTTACAATAGTTTCAGTTTAACACACATTTTAATTAGGCATTCACAGTTTGTATTATAGCCAGTGGTTTGCTACCCAGTCACATTTAGAGCCAAAAATATGACATAATTATGGAAAATGAATGAACCTTTAATAAAAGGTCTGCATTGTTATGGCCAGCAGCCTTGTCACTTAAGGCTCTGCTTTTTTTTAACAACTGCTGAGCTTAATTAGGGTTCTGCCACAACAGTATGTAAATGAGAGCTTGTATGGCATGCTACGTGCAATTTACTCAAATGAGGTCTGAAAGTGCAGCGAGTGAAGAATAGGCCAATGCTAGCAGGAAATGGAGAGAGAATTAAAAGAAATGTCTTTGCTACAGGCTGTCAAATTCAGATATCTTGTAGCCAGTGAAACAAGCTAGCATCTCTTTGTTTGGACGACTCATGTAAGGTTTAGCTTTCCCTGGAGTTTTCGATTGAAGTTTTCTTTATGATTACATTTCTGGCTACATTTTTTGGTTTTGAGGATGTACAATTACCCTTAATTTCCACAGTGTAACAGCAAACAAAAGTATCTTAACACCTTAGGAACATTCATCTCAAGCATCTGGCATCCGGTATTAACAAACTCCATAATCTGATCATATGCTGCCCATACCTTGTTTTTAGACTTAACATTGCAACGTTGTCAATCTAAAGGCCTGAGGCAGTTACAAGACACCAGCAAAAAAAATGGTAGGTGCTCCGAACCGGCTTCTCCATTCAGCAGCCCCATTTAAAACATGGTTGAACGTTGTGATCCTGATGGCAGAGATACCATTGGCTGCAATATTGGGGACCCCTGTGTTTGTTGTAACACCGTCAGAAATGGCATATAATTAGCCATTCAATTTATATAGGCTGGCCTATAACTACTTGACAGCTCTCCTTGCAAACAATGGATGACAAGGGAAAGCCATAAAATGCTCCTGTTATGTGGAAAGTAAGCCATCAAACGTACAATGGGCTTTTTCATTGTAAATCCTAGAAATGCTGTTCAGTTCAGGGGTGCAGTTACAGGACCCAGAAATAATAAGGCAGACGAATGAGTCATCTGGAGCCAGGCCTTAAAGGGGCAGAGTCATTGTGAGGAGCCATGAGTGCGTGGGTCTGGTGGGACTGAATCTTCAATGTAGAAAGAGCTGCATTGGAAAGGAGGTGGGCAAAGCCTGTCCATGGAGGTGCCAAATTCACAATGTGGTAGCCATTCCCTCCAAAGTGCGGCTGAGAGTTTCCCCTTTACCGGCAGGTAAGTATTAGCACTGCTGCCCACTAAATGAGACCCTAGTATTATGTTTTTTTAAATTTTCACCAACAGCTCAGCTTTGCAATATAATAAAAATATATATGCCAAGTGTATGGGCAGTGCAGGGGCACCCCTGTGGCCCCCCTGCCACTGCTCTACACCAGCCTTTTCATGGTGGTTAAACCACCATCAAAAGTCTGGCAGAGAACTAGGTTGTAATCAGCATGGCGGCCCTGAGTTCAACTCCGCCATGGCTGATTTTGACCTGGACTGCCGAGAGTCCACTAGGAACTTTGTTCCCAGTGGTGGTTTGGCAGTCTGACCACCAATCCCTTAATTTAGCACCCTTAATTTAGAACTTTGTTCCCAGTGGTGGTTTGGCAGTTGAACCACCAAACTGACGACAGTCAAGACCGGCACCGCAAGGCTTTTTGTCTCAAGACTGCTAACCTCGTAATGAGGCCCTTAATGTTTAAATTCTCTTTTGCAACAAAACTGTGCAGTAAAATTACCTTTGCCATGAACATTAAAGACAAGAAAGAACATATAATAACAAAACCTCACTGTCAAATTCAGTGTAATTCCGTCCAGTGGTTTGTGCTGTGGCCGTGTTCAAAACTCCTATAGGAATTAACATCCCCTGTTTGACGGATCACCCCGAAAATGTCCATGCACAGAAAGAATCCCCGGCACACTTTTTTGGAAACTTTTGGGAAGATCCATCAAACGATGACGGATTGTGATTTTATTTATATATATATATACACACACACACACACACACACACACACACACACAAATTGCCTGGTTCTCTGCAATATTTAAAAGTTAAGTGAAAAGTGCTCAGGAGTTCACAATTGATAGCAACAACACTTGGGCAATGGTTCACAAATAAATAGATAACTAAAGCCACAAAAAGTATGTGCTTTATTGTACTAAATTTAGGAGAGAAATACCTTGGCTTTAGAGAGATACTCATTCAAATCAGCCACATACAAATTAAAAATCAGAGATTCTAGTACACACCTATTTGTATATGTTTTCTCAGCAGGAATTGAGGGGGGGGTGATGGGATTAATTCTTATTAGTTTTTTGTGTGTGCACATTTAACAATGAAACCTTAAGGTGGTTCAACTTCAACTTTAAAACAAAGTTAGTTCGCATATTTTACAGTTTCTTATATGCTTGACATTATTCTTTACTGTTCTGTGCTGTGATAATAGTGGGGCTGAATTCAGTAAGATTATAAAGTTTTAGAGCTGATTCTAACTGATCTGAACCATTTTATGGTCATATACAGGTTAGTACACAAAACAGCCTGTAGAAGTTAATTCTGCATCAAGAGATTCAGTAATTTGCAGATTAGTGAGATGCTTCATCAGGAGTATAGCATGTCATACAGTAGGGTGTGCATAATATTTCTTGAAGAGCTCCTAAAGACAAATCTTATTTGTGCATCTGCAATGAAAAATATTGTCTGCTTTAGACGTCAACCAGAAATATTAAAATAATTTTAATATAAACTTTTATTGGACAGGGGTCTACAGCTTCCAAAATCTATAGAGCTCTTACATTTTGTTATTACTCTTACTGTATTTCATTTGAATGCATCTCTCAGTTGCTATTTTTCCTGTGCTTCCCTAAAAGTCTTGCATAAGACCATAATTATGTTTACCATGCAAATGTTCTTGGTCTTGTGGGTTATTGAAAATATGCTTTACTATCACAAATTGTGTCCTAAACATTGGGTTTCTTTATTGAACTTGCCTAAGATTTCATGTATTTTGGAGTCTTGTCTGGTAAATGTACTGGAAAATTAGCAAAAAAAGGAAAAAAACTAAAGTATTGCTTGAAGGTTTTTAAAGTTGACTGTCCTTCCTTTTCTCTGGAGTTTTGTCCAGTAACACTTTCTCTTTTTCCTTTTAGGGTCTTCTTGGTGTTTCCACCAACACCCTTCAGGGAAAAGAGATATGCTAGTTAAGGAATTATCTTTGAGAAAATTATACCTAAATGGTCTTAACGTCTTTCAATCTGTTCTCTCCTTTTCTCTAAACTGTGTATTAGAAAACTTAAGGTTCCATGAGGAGTTCTCCCCTGCACCTTCATTAAATTAAACTGGTCCTTAGTTATCTTCCCCTTAGCTCACACAGTGCCACATACTCATGCTCAGAGAGACATGAATAAGGTGTGGCAGCAGAGATGTGTCCATCGGTGTCATCCTTCACTCTTCTGTTCACTCCTCTCTCTCCACATCCTCCTCACACTGGCTGGATTTCGCCTCACAGACTCCACAGTGAACACTTGTTGAAGCAGATACGCTAATTAGAAATTATTAATCAATGTTTATGTGCTTTGATTAACAAAGAGTTCTTAGAGAAATTATTTGTAGAGAAATGAATGTGTAAGTTTGAAAACGTGCCCACAGGGAGTGGTAGCCACTTATACAAATTTATTCCAAAATGAAAACAATGTTTAAAATAATGAAAATGTTTAATAATAATGTAGTAATGTGCCATAATGAGATGTATAACCTATGTTTTGCATTATATCGTAGAAGCTAATTTAGCTGAAGTTGTGGCCTACTTGTCAGGCCTCATGCAAAAGCAAAATTAATAAACACACAAAGTAGAAGTTACTGGTGCCTATGAAGTGACCATGATCTGTGTGCTTAGCTAGGATTTTCTGCAATGTACCGACGGATAGGAGATGATGAAGTCAATTTGATACAATTGTGTGTAGAGTAGGCTGAATGTACTTTCCCAGGACTTGAACAATGAGAGCACTGAATGAAGAGGAACATGCAACATTTTCGATACCTGAAGAGCCGGATGATGAAGACATTGTACAGTGGACCAATCCATGAACTGAGAAAGACGAAATTTAGAACTCATTGATATATAGAATAAAATGTATTGGATAACATCATATATGGACGACTAATTGACCAATTAGAAATTAGGGGATAGACTGAAAAACTCTGATAAAAAGTCATGACAAGGGGCTAAAACTTGAGATGCGAGGGGAGATTTGATGACGACAGCTGGCGCGGTTCGAGATTCTGTCATTGGGCTCATGCTCTTGAGAGCCTGATGAGTTGCTGATCTATTGATGACCTGAAGACGAAGACTGACTTTGTTGCTGATCCATTTCGTGGATAGGTAGCTATGACAATGTGACTGATTAACTTTGTGCCTCTTCTTTTAGGTACCAACTGTGCTGTTTTATAATTTTTTTGATAGTTGGATGTTTCCCAAATTCATGTTTTCTAAATTGTTTTCGCATGAAGTCCCACATGCTGATACTAATCTGGGTTAGGTAGGTTTTCCATGGATGACATTGACAGTGACAAATGATTGACGGACTGATTGCTGAACTCTGCTATTAATGTTGATATATTCATCTTTGTGGGCTTATGCTGAAGCTTTTGAACACATGTTTACTCAAGTTCTGATTAAATTGTGTTATTGGTGGTCACTAATAAACTAATTCTAAGCTGATTGAATAAAGCTTGAGTTAACCGAATACATTAGAATTGTAATTAATAGGGATATAAAAGTTGTTAAACGCTTTATTGAGTTGTGGTTATTTATGAAATAATGGTTATAATTGTTTACTGACTAATGATTCTCTTAGTGGTTACTGATTGATTACATTGATTATTGATGCCACTGATCACTACGTGATTAGGATACTCCATGCGATCCAAAAGGTTAATCGGCCTATACACGTCCCCTTGTATAAGTTTACTTATTAAGGACCAGGCGTGTTTGCACACTAGTACAGTTTTTTTCTTTCTGCCATCCACCACCATCTCTCAGTTGCCTCTGGCTTTTATCTTCTGTACTGCTACTCTTCTCCATGTCCACTCCTTCTCTATCCTCACCTGATCCTTGTCTGTCACCTCAGTTCAGCTTTTCTCTTCTGCTCCGCGCCTACTGCGACAAGTCTGTTTTCAATGTTTCCTCTTCTCCCTGTCTCTGCTCTTCCTCCACCCCCTCTTTTGTTGTCCCTTTTCTCTTTTCAGTTTCTCCTAGTGTTCAGGATAGGCATGGTGGGATGCTCCTTCTTGCTCCAGGTAAGTTTAGGTCAGTATTCACTAGGCCTCCACAGGCACCAACATGTCTTTCCCACATAGGGGCCCAAATGAGGATACTAAATGAACATTTTAGAACTGTTTCATATCTCTGCTATGGCCAAAAGGTGCCAAGTTCACACATTTGAATGCTTGTATATACGTCTTCGCTTTGAGTACCAGAAACAGGCTGAAAACTATCTGCTTAACACCTTACTCCTACCTAATTGTTTGCTCAATAGAACGGTTCCTTGCTTTTGTTGTCTCTTTCTTGCTCTCCCTTTATGTTCTTGGGCCTCATAGTGGGTGAATCAGTGCAGCAATTGGTTTCTTGTTGCTAAGGTTTCTCAAGAAGAAAGGCATACATGATTTGTGACATTGTGGCATACCCTTACTAGTAATGAAACAGCTTTTTTTATTTCACATTCTGCTCGTGCTTATACTGAAAATCTGGCCTGGGTGGCTGGCAATCGTAATAAGTGATTATCAAAGGCATACAAATCAACTATATGCTATATGGATTGAAGACAAAAGGCAGGCATTCAGATATCAGTTCTTAAAACACCTTCACCCTGCTTTTCTATCCCTTGATGAGTACAGTTATCTATTCAAAAGATTTAAGTGCGAAGTAACATGATTTCTTTCTGTTTGACTTCTAGACATCTAGAGAAGGTATAGGAATTATAATAATGTCAGTGAATCTTCTCTCTACACAACTACTGTACATTCAAGGGGGTTGCCAAGGCAACATGCAAGTAAATAGTTATTCCAAACACTAGATGCGTAATGCCTCCCGGGAAATTTAAGTAGATGAGGACAGATACATGCTTACACTCTCGAGAGAAACTGGGTAACCAGTGTGTGTACAGCTATTAGTGTTTGACCTTCCTAGTCCTTGAATTATATCTCATTTGCATTGTACTGCTGTTCTTCTCATCGTGTAATTCACTAAGGACCTGCGCTGAAGCCCAACTTCGAAGAATCAAAATGCCTAAGAAATGCTGCATCATATAGTGATTGCATTTTGATTAACATTTAACCTACAGTAAATATTGATTAAAGTGGAACTCGAAAAGGGAATGTATGCGTCAGTAATAAAGAGATTACTTTCCTTTGAAAACAGTAATGCTGACTGCTCGGATATATCATCAATAAAGAGAAGACAATTTATAAATATTCCAGTCATGTTTTCAATTACAAGCACATTTCCCGATTCAATCTCTGAGTTTCGTTCGCTCATGAATAGGTGAGCATCCAGGGAGCTAGGCTGTCTGGCGTTCTAAATCACTGCTCTAATTAGTTCTGAATGTTATTCCCATGCAGATATTGTTCTTGAGGTTTCAGATTATCCTAAATTCTTGCCAATTGAAGGCCTAATTGTATAATTGAATGTTATAAAACTTTAAACAGTCACTTCAATAATATCCTAGAGTCCCCTAAGTTCACACATCTGCTTTTGTGAGGTAGATAAAAATATACATTTTTAACTGTTAAACTTGGCATCCTTGGCATGGCTTTCCACCTAATGTTTTGCCTTAAAACCTCCTGTTTTGCTGACTTTGTTTTTGCTGGCCATAGGACACTAGCACTGGTTAGCGGTGGTAAAGTGTGCACAGCGCTAGTGCTCACACCTTAAAACATGGCAAGATTGGCTGATATCCAATTGGTATATTTAATTTTCTTGGCAGTCCCTACCTGTGCTCAGGGCCTGTAAAATAAATGATACCAATGGGCCTGCAGCATTGATTGTGCCAACCACTTAAGTAGAATTTTAAACATGTTTCAGGCCTGCCATTGTAGCCCTTGTGTGCAGTTTAAACTCCCATTTCTGCCTGAAAAAATAAACCTTTGCCAGGCCAAAAACATATTTTTTATATATATATATATATATATATATATATGTTACCCATAGGGTGGCCCTGGACAGCTCATATGGCAGGTTGCAGTGTATTTAAAAAGTTGGGCATGCACTTTCTAAATTTTACATGCCCTGGTAGTGATAGCATTGGAGTTATCTTTTTACATTTTATAAACTGTAATTAGCAAATTGGAACAGGAAATTCGTTCATGGAATTTGAATTGAAAAATCCTAACTTATGGTGAAGTCAGATTTTAACTCACAACCTTGAAAATGCCACTCTTGAAACGTTTTTCTGCCTTAGCTATTTTGTGCTGACAGCCTGTTTCTGGGTCAAATGACTGGGAGTAGTTTAAAGCTGGGCTTTGTGTATACTTCCTAGACAGCCACACACAATGGGGATCTTAGGTGTGCCTGGATGGGCCATCATTAGCAAGATGGGAAGGAGAAGATGGGCACAGTACTACTTACACTCAAATGGGCTGTAACCTGCTGACACAAAGTTTATCTACCCCCTGTAGTTAGTCTAGTGCCATTGCAGGAAAGGTATGGCACATGTGCACTTCAAAGGCTATGCCTCTAGAGGCTTTTCACAACTTCCAAGGCACACCTGGGAGTAAATACGGGACCTCAGACATCAACTATTCAGTACACTTCTGAACCTGTGGATACTATGCAAGTAAGAAGAACTGCTATGATGCGGAAATGACTGCCAGTCTACTGGACTACTGCTCTGAAGGACTGCAACCCTTCTGTTTGCAGACCTGCTGCCTTCTTGCCTGGGTTAGAAGGACTGGACCTGCATCTGTTGAACCCAGTACCCCAAAATGACTCAAAGGACTTGTTGGACATGTTGGCTGGCCTCCTGACTCAAGCCTCAGAGACAGAGGCTCCAAGAACCTTGAACCCAGCACCTGGACCCTGTCATCTTTGAGTCTACCTTGCCAAATGGTGCCATCCCAGTCCTAAACCCTTGGAAGTGGGCTTAAGGGACTTTGCCGGCCTCTGTGGATCCAGCACAGATCAGTACAGCTGCAAAAACATGCATTGCATCCCAGTCCTTTTCCTCAAATCCCTGGTCAGTGGCAGACTTGACAATGATGCTAGACTCTGCATCGCAGCTCCTCAGAACGATGCATCTCTCCAACTTTGGGATGCATCGTCAATGCCAGACTTTGCATCACAAACCCTCATCAACATGATCTTCAATAACCACACAGGACATCGGAACCGATGCATCACTTCAGCAGTGCAATGCATCTTCAACATGGACCCTTACAATGGTCCACAAACCAGATTTTAAGGTACATTAGCAGCAGGTCTAACCGGGTCCCTGTACCCAGCCGATGATCCATCGTGGTTGGTCTTCACTTGTGGCTTTTTCCTGGTCCTGCACAGCCAGATATCCACAGTTGTACTTTTTTATTTTTTTGGTGCTATTTTCACTGAAATCTTTAAAACTGCATCTCTCTAGTTTTACTGATTGTATTTTTGTAGTGTTGTCTTTGTTTTATTTAATAAAAACAACTCTATTTTTCTACCTTGTGACATTTTCACAGTTCTGTGGCAAGATACCAGAGGATTGATTGCAGGTTAATTTAGGGTTGGTTTAAGCCTCACCCTGACAAGGACTGTGACTGATTCCTCACTAGGGCTCACAACCCAGTCAACCAACAACATGATTTCCTACATTAACTATTTTTTCCTGCTCAACTCCTCAACATTACAATTCTTTTTTTTTTTTTTTTTCTTTTTTTACTTTCCTTCCCTTTCCTTTTTTTATGCAAGAAAAGCAGGGTTTTATGTACCAATCATTTTGCAGCTTAGAACTGCTGATGACCTCATGATACTTAACTTATTCCATGCAGAATGCAACCAGCCTATCACATTAGAAAAAGCAAAGTACTATGCCAATACCATCAAAGAAGACTCCAACAGAAGCAGAAGATTTGTCAAGACAATCAAGCACTGCATCACCCCCTGCCAGACCCGTTGATTCCTCACCGCACAGAAATGTGCAATGCCATCAACCTCATCGTTAAGGAAAAATACAGATTATTCAACATTACATTGAAACCATCAAGCCAAGCTCTGTTACACATATCCCTTCCCATAGGACTCTGCAATGATTAGCCTTCAAAATCCTACCACACACATCTCACTGACATACTTAGTGACGATCTCACCAACTACTGGCCCATCCATTACCTAACATTCTTTGAAAAGAAGTTTGCGTTCAACTCCAAGATCACATCAATGGTAACCATCTTCTGCATGACTACCATTCTGGCTTAAGATAATGCTGCAGCATGAAGACCGCTCCCTTACACATCACAGACAATGCCTTCCTGGCAGCATTTGAAGATGACACCTGTCTCCTGATATTGATGGACCTCTCAGCTGCCTCCAACACAGTTGATTACACAACCATCAGATACACCCTGGAATCTCAAATAGAATTCACCAACAGTGCTGTACACTAGTTCCCCTCATATCACAATCAGCACCAGTTTGTTCACATGGGCACCTCATGGTCACAAAAGATCTATGATACCTGCTGATTACTTCAGTGGTTCATGCTGGCCTCTGTCATATTAAAACTCCTCATGGGGTGTTTTGTGCTCTACTAACAGATAATTACACAAGTATTTACCAATATGCCAATGATAGGTAACTTTGTTTGAAAGTGTTGTCTGCTTCAGACATCCAATGGTTCAAACAATGTCTGCATATCATCCATATCTGGATGTCAAGCCCCTTCCTAAAGCTCAACCCAACCAAGAGAAAATGCTTGTCACAGGATCAACAAACAAGAAATAGTTAAGACCTGGCTCAATGCAATGAACTTTGATGACTTTGATCCCCAACTTTCACTAAATGCCAACTGACTTTGTTCTCTGAGGGTGAGGTTGGTGTCCAGCGTGTATATCTTGCTAAAAAATCAAGATGGCCTGGTGCATGGTCTATCTTCTAAAGAAGGTAAAAATGTTTCTTCCAGAAAGTAACTTTAGTACTATTGTAAAAGCCTTCATTCTCCTGCATCTGTATATTTGGAACAGACTGCTCCATATCTTTCCAGACTCCACACTGACACTCCTTACAGGCACCATACATGTCAGTTGAATTCCATTGGCTCTCCTTGCCATCCTATACCATCTTGAAAAAAACAGCTGCATCATTTACCAAGCCAGCACTGCCAACTCCTCTGCTCATCATGTAGACCAGCTCACCCTCTCTTGTGATTCTCGGCAGCACTGCAGCCAGGAAACCATGAGACTGAAAAATAGCAAGTGTAAAATAGAACAAAACAAGGCAAAATGCCACTTCTATGTACTTATCATCTCGAACAACTTCCCTGTATTCATCAGAACTACCCCAACACTGCTCTAATTCACAAAAGAGTTGAAAACACACCTCATTAGAGAAAGCTAAATCACAATGCATCAATCATCCAGTAGCAAATGGTCTGCACCCACTTAATTTATCCAGATTTATGCTTTTGGACTACCCGGTTGCGGACTATTACTCTGAGGGAGTCTCACCAACTGAGACTTACTTATAGAAGATGCTGAGGAAATAGAGAGTGCTGATCTCCAGTGTAGACTTTTAAGTTAAGATTTGCTGTTGCGCACCAATGATAAGAAACTCTGGGAAGATTAGACACATGTGCACTCATGTGTGGGCTGAGCGTGTGAGACAACTCTCTACCTTAGCATAATTTCTTCATTCGGGTAGCCTGTCAAAGAAGGGTCCCCTCAGGGATTGGCACTGATGTGGTATATGCCTTGTATAAATAAGTGAAGCATAGACATTACAGTAGTCACTAGAGATGTAACCTATGAAAGCCCACACACATTACATTACATTACAGGTAAAATCTGTATCATAGTACAGTTTCACTCTATGCAGGACTAAAGATACAGATATCAATCATAGTGTAAATTGTACCTAAAGAGCAGAACTACAACGCTCTAAGAATAAAAATAAGCTTTAGAGGCTAGGAGACCTGAAGGAAATACTCCTGGTGACTAGAGCTGGCTACTAGGATTACAATGCCACTAGAATTATTCAAGACACAGGATAAATTCCTTGTTGGGAGGCATGTGGGAAATGGAGTTCATACTCTGGGAGAGAGCCAAGGCACCAGGGGTGAATAAGACAGAATTGCACCCCTCCCACAAGCCATTTATAATGAGGCTAGGTGCCCCATCTCTTCATGGGTGGACACAAACTGAGCACCCATGCGCTCTGCCTTGGTTAGTCCTTGGAGGCCTCCATCTCTGCAGGTACTCAAGGACTGAATAGAATGTCTGCTTCCCGTTCCAATGTCTGAAGGGTGCGAGGAGAACCCAGCATAAATATCCCCTCCCACACTGATCATGGACTGGGAGAAGGCAGCAGCACCATCTTGCATTCTCTACATCAGACCAAAAGAGGAAGTTTAACAGCCATTTCCCGCCCAGAGGGAGGGAGACAAAACGGCATGGAGCTGACTCTTTCACTAACTGTAGGCGAAGCTGACTAAGTGTCAAGCCAGTCGGGATGCACAGTAGACTCCCCATGCAGCCACAGTAAAGCAATTGTGCTGTGTGCTCCATCATAGGGGTGGGGCCACCAGAACCAGACAAATAATGAAAAATGCGGTGTAAATTGCATTGGAATTTTTTTTAAACAAAAATAAAAAGCAGCATGGCTATAAGCCCTCACTTCCCTTCAGCAAACGCAAAGACTTCTCCACTAGGTCCTTGGGGTCGACCAAACAAAATAGCATATTTGATCTTGTGGTGCCTCCGGAAAGGCATGAGCACCACATTTAGAGTTTGAGGTCTGCCAGGCATGCAAAAGCCTTCCAGCCGAAGCTTCCTCAAGTTTGCCATAAGTCTCACAGGGAGTTATTTTGATGTTCCTGGGAGAAAGGTTTTTTCTTTTTTTAAGCACTCCTGGATCTTATGCTTTTCTGCAAAGGCTTTGGAGCGTGGAAATCCCTGATGGTTGGTCTTAAAGCTGCAGTGCCAGTGTGTCAAATATGTAAGGGAGGCTCTTGTACACAGTATATTTAAATTGTAATGCTTTATTGACAATTAAATATTCTATGTTTTCAAGAAGGTTATTGAAAGAGGGTAGCATCCATAGTGATTTCAAAGGTTTTGAAGCTATTTTGTATGATGGGTTTCTGTTTTTTATTATTGTGATGACACCCTGACAAAGCCAGCACACTGTCCTTATCATAACAACACTCTGTTATATTGTGTTTAGTACAGGTGGTAGGGTATTGTGGTTACAGGGGTTAGGGCTCGCTGGGGTTGTGAACTGTTCTGAGGGTGTCACCATAGTATTTCCATCTGCTTATTTATAGATATTTGTTAAATAATGGGTAGTATTCAGTGGTGTGTGTGTGTGTGTGTAATAAAGCACTTTATCTTTTTATAAGAAAAGGCACTGGCTGGTCAATGATTTGTTGAATGCTTGTTGCTACCAGTATTAGCCCACACCACCTCCACTAAGTAGGCCTTGGACTGCTGCACTTTGCAACACTGAGAAAGTCAAGTACTCCTACCAGCTACTTTATTCCCAGTAGATGAAAGTTATGGACTTACTCATTGTGAAGGACTGACATCCTTCAGAACTAATAACTCACTTTCTTACATATCCACAAACCATCTTCCTCTCCATCACTCGACGTTATGTTTGCCTTTGAACCCTGTACAGCGCTCCAGTGCTTTAGATTTACATGACTACTCATAGGCATAGCAGAAACAAATTAGGAATTTCCAAAGGGTGACTGACTATTCTTGCATATGGAAATATAGCATAAAAGAATGCACAAGCAAATTTTAATTTTCCCTGTTTTTATTTCTCCATAGGTAACTATTTGGAGAAAGAACATTGCTTACTCCTACATTTATTTTGCGTTGGTTGCTCCCAGTTCTTTTCGTGGGCGCACAAATGCATCTGCTCTTGATGTGGGTTAGTTGGATTGCATTTCATGATGGGCAGCTTGTGATCATTTCTACAGAGTGGCAGAGCGATTAGTGTGCAAAATCAATTATGAATTAGACAATTAAACTTACCCCCAAAATGTAACATTATGAAAGTGGCTTCTTCAACTAGAACAACATTATCAAAGGGGGAAAGAAGTACAGGTACAATTATATTCTGGTAGTAACACCGCAGTGCAAAATCTGCTAGACTGAAGTTCAGAGTATGCATGAAATGAAGATTTTCATAAATTGACGTGCAAAGCCTTTGAGATTTTATCAATCATATGGTAAATGCAAATACACAAATACCAGCACTGTTTTATCTATAACCCAAGAAGTTACTTTTATGTTACTGAAGCACCTATCCAGAGACAGATTTGAGCATCGTCACAAGATTTATTATGAAGACTGACGGCCTGATTACGACTTTGGTGGAGGGGATTACTCTGTCCCAAATGTGAAGGATATCCTGCCCGTCCGGCGTATTACAGGTTCCATAGGATATAATGGAGCTTGTAAAATGGCGGACGGGATATCTGTCACATTTGGGACGGAGTAATCCCCTCCGCAAGGTTGTAATCAGGCCCTGAATCTGATACTAATGCAAACCCTCACACTAGTTACCATAGTGACTTTTCAAAAATTCCACAACATAAGTAAATTTTAGTTAAATCTGAATTCTACAGAGTCCCTCTAGGGTAGTCCAGAAATATCAAAATAGTCTGATGTAAGAATTTAAAGATGGATTGCAGATTAAGCGCAGAAAGTTTCAAAACGCTAAATATTTTGCGAATTTGTGTAGCTTTTGAGTAACCAAACTAGAGTGCAATATTTTGTTAGTAAGAGGGTACATAAGAGAAAAAACATAATTTCTAGTCATTTGTGTTAGATATCAAATGTCTGTGAGACCGATCAATTCGGTAGTAAATAAAAATTGTTTGGAAGACGGTCATATCATCTTAGAGCTTGACAGCGAGAACCAGCAGGTGGGACTTTATAAGTAACAAGTGCAGCTTTTAAAACGGTATTATAGTGCGTTAGCTGTCGGTAGCAGCAGTTACAGCTGCACTGACATTCTTAATAAACTATGCGCTTGCGATTTTTGACAAACAGTTGTATAAAGTTTTTACAATTTGCATATTCAAATTTGCTCTATTAAATAGATGTAAGGCTGATATTGGAAATTTCCTTAAAGGCATCTGTTATTTTGGTAAGATGAACAGCGTGATTTTGTAATTGTTTAACTTGAAAAATGAACCTCCCTTGCCTCGTCATCTCTTCAAACAACATTGCTACTTTAAAAACTTTATACAACTTTATTCCAGAATAAAGTAACAATTTCTATTTATTGAAGCATGTCTTAACTGTTAGTATCCTACTCACATTATAGTTTACTATTCTTGTGGAAATCATTGTTTTTTTTCTCCTCAATACAAGCATGCCTGTGGGCAGCTTCTTTTTCGAGTGTATTGAAAATAATCTTCCACGTCATTTCATCCTTAAAATAAAAAGTATATAGATGATGACAAGCAGCTTGTCCTGGTAATGCATACTAGCTTCTACAATTACAAAATTTATGAGAGCATAATTGGCAGTTTTTTTTCTTTGAGAAGTCAAAGGATAATTCGGATCTTTGGAAAGTTAAAAACTTATTTTGCTAGACTTTATAGTGCCACGCATGTCTGCTACTCATAGTTCCCATTAACATATTGTGAGAAAACAGGGCTGATTGCAGAGGCCCCATAACCTTTTGCCCCCATTTTCCTCTTTTTGCTGGTGTTTTCCTGACTTTGTTGGTGCCCTGGGTACTGCTAACCAGTCCCAGGGCCTGTGCTCTGTGTAAAATGGATATGCAAATTAGGCTAATTATAATTGGCTAAGTTAACCTACCTATAAGTCCCTAGTATATGGTAGGGCATATAGGTTTAGGGACCACAGCATAGGTGGTGCACACCTAGGTGCACTGCTGAGGTGCCCAGTGTCATTTTAAAAGCAAGCCTGCCTTGCTGGCTGCTTTTAAATTAAAGTTATATGCAAATTCGACTTTGGAATTAAAGGTACTTCCAAAGTCTTAAACTACCTTATTTTTACATATAAGTCACCCCTAAGGTGTGCCCTATGTGCCCCTAGGGCTGGGTGCCATGTAACTATAAGCAGGGACTTTATAAAAATAGATTTATAAGCCCTGGTGAGGTAAAAACAGCCAAATTCGTTTTTCCCTCATTGAAGTAAATGGCCTTCATAGGCTAGAATGGGCAGACTTTATTTTAAATTTTAAAGTCTCCTTAAATGTTACATACCAAGAATTTGGTATCAAATTAATTGTTGTAATAAATCCCACAACTTCCAGTTGTTGGATTTAATATAACTAGTGCAGGTAAAAAGTTTAGACTTTACCTAAAAAGTTGCCAATTTCAGCTCTGCATTGTTTTTGCTGCTGTGCTCTGATTGGCCAGCCTGCAGCAGCTTCTGCCAGGCTGCCTTGATGAGGTGTGAAGTGGCCTGGCTTCACACAAAGGAATGTGCTTGGGGGAGAGAATCTCCCCTCATCAGATAGTGAGGCAGGAAGGGGGAGGGCTGCCAAACTGGTCTTCAAAGGCAGAGAAGGACATCTGGAGCACCCAGCAACACCCCCACATCCTGCAACCCCAGACAGCTAGGTGCCCCCTTGATTAGATTAGGAGAGGGCAGGAGAGGGGTGTGTTTATGATTTTTAGCCACACCAGTGGGTGGGCTCAGCCAGATGTAACCTCCAAAAATCAGATTCAGCCATGTTGGATTTTTAGAGACTGTTGCCTTTTGGGATGGATTTTTGCCACACTTCCCAGGAAGTGGTCATCACAGGGGGACAACCCTGTCCCTGATTGGAGAACCAGGGCCCCCCTGCTTTTCACCCAGGAGCAAGGATAAAACTTGCAGACCTGCCCCCACACCTCAGATCCCCACCAAATTTCAAGAAGAAAGAACTTAAGGAGAAGAAGGACTGCCCTGCTGGACCCCTGGCCTGCACCTGGAACCTGCACTCAGAAGGACTGCACCAGCTGCACACTTGGGCTTCACCACAAGAAGGACTTTGCCTGGCTTCAACTGGTTCAAGGAGGGACTCCCTGTTTGCTACAGGTGAAAAATTGCTAACCAGAGTCCCCTGCACCAACTCCTGAAGAAAGCGACCAGCTGACCACTGTCCAGTGGCCAAAAAGGAGTTTGCGCCAGGTGCATTCTGGGAGTTGAAGTCCGCACCCCCCAAGGACCATCACAGAACTTCTGGACCCTTGGGGTGAGCTGTGGACCCCAAAAGAACCTTAAAAGAACATCTGGGTGAAGCCCCAGAAGTTTGGAAAAGATTTGAGAATTTTTGGAAAAAAGCTCCAGAGAGGGACCGACCCGCCGCGGAAATTCTAGCCGGCTTGCCTCAACCGCGACCCGGCCTGACTTCGTGGTTCGTCCCGGTAAAGAAAAACATCCAAAAAAGAGACTAAGGGCCTCATTCTGACCCTGGCGGACGGCGGAGGCCGTCCGCCAGGGTACCGCCGCTGAATGACCGCACCGCGGTCAAAAGACCGCGGCGGCCATTCAGACATTTCCTCTGGGCCGGCGGGCGCTCTCCAAAAGAGCGCCCGCCGGCCCAGAGGAAATGCCCCTGCAACGAGGACGCCGGCTCAGAATTGAGCCGGCGTAGTTGCAGGGGTGCGACGGGTGCAGTTGCACCCGTCGCGTATTTCAGTGTCTGCTTAGCAGACACTGAAATACTTTTCGGGGCCCTCTTACGGGGGCCCCTGCCGTGCCCATGCCATCGGCATGGGCACGGCAGGGGCCCCCAGGGGCCCCGCGGCACCCCCTACCGCCATCCTGTTCCTGGCGGGCGAACCGCCAGGAACAGGATGGCGGTAGGGGGTGTCAGAATCCCCCATGGCGGCGCAGCAAGCTGCGCCGCCATGGGGGATTCTAAGGGCAGCGGTAAACCGGCGGGAGACCGCTGGTTTGCCTCTTCTGACCACGGCCGAACCGCCGCGGTCAGAATGCCCTGCGGGGCACCGCCGGCCTGTCGGCGGTGCTCCCGCCGACCCTGGCCCCGGCGGTCTTAGACCGCCGGGGTCAGAATGACCCCCTAAGTCCGAAGGTAAAAAGTTGACCGGGACCTCCCAGCCATCGTATCCGAGAAGGGCTCCATGGACGTCGGATCAAGATCCAGGTTTACCCCGGTCGAAGGATTTTCATCTCGAAAAAACGACTAAGTCCGAAGGTAAAAGTCTCCACCGAGGAAACCCACATCGCGTATCCGGACAAGGGCTCCAGGAGGTCGGATTCAACTGGCAGGTTCGTCCCGGTGAAGAAAAACTTCAAAATAAAGACTAAGTCAGAAGGTAACTTTTTAACCGAGGCCTCCCGCGACCTGTAGCCGAGCAGGGCTCCATCGCGGTCGGCCTGAAAGTTTGACTTTGGCCCGGTCGAGGTGCAACCAGATGACCCGATTGGCGCTTTTTGTTTCTAAGCGCTAGAAAAGTAATAATTCTTTAAAAATTCATATCTCCGGTTCCCCTGAACCGATTTTAATTGTTTTTGTGTCATTTTAAAGATAAAAATATAAACTATTTTTATAAATTGGTTTTGGATTTTTAAACTGTTTTCTGTGTTTTATTTAATTACTGTTTTGTGATATTTGAATGCTTTACACTTTGTCTCCTAAGTTAAGCCTTGACGCTCGTTGCCAAGCTAGCAAGGGTTGAGCTGGGATTAATTTACTGAGACCTAACTGTACCTAGGTGGAGGTTAGTGGCTTGTTGCTAGGTGTAGGTACCTACCTGCCCTACCAATAACCCATTTTCCAACACATATCCAATATATTTTTTGTATACAGCGTTACTGAATGCTTTTTTGGTAAACATTTAATTATAACTTGTTTTTGTGTAACATTTTAAAACCAGTACTTTTGCCAATTCTAACCACTGTAAATATAGCAGTTGTTACTGTCACTCAATAATATATAATGCTGCCTATTTTGCTGATCCCTGAAGGATGGGAGGCTGAGTCAGCCATGTTGAAAATCAAACTCTCAACTGTTAAATAATCACTGAGCCATCCTTCCAGCTTACGATGGAGAAGAAAAATAGGAAATTTAATCTTCCATACCACTTTGAAGCTTCTTGTATATGTGGCATATGCATTCTATAGTAAGGTGTAGGAAATGTTCTCGTACTGATCGAAACATTGAGAAAACAGCATATTAAAGGTTTTTAAGTGATGCATCGCATTTGAACTATTTATAAGCACAAATGGCACAATGCTTTGCCAGATAACTTTCAGTATGGTGCTGCCCAAATGTTTTCTTGATTGATTGGATTTCAAAAGCATTTTCTAGTCCTAAACTTAGGTATTCCATCAAAGGTCATTCTCACACCCTAGTTCTCAAAACCAAGTGTTTAATTTATTTAGACTCATTAAAAAAAGATATGCATTAAGTATGAGCACAAGTTATGCGTTGTTAAAATGTACGTCCTTACTTTTTGACTATCATTTAAAGCTTTAAAATAGCTAAAAATGTGAAACTGGCTGAAAGGTGCAACTAACTATCAATAGCATGAGGTGAGAGAGAAATACTTGTCTGGGTGGAGCCAAAGCCCACTCAACTGTATATTTTAAAGAATTGATAAGGCTATGGCTCAGATTTACAGGAAAGGCAGGGAATGCAGCACAGCAGCTTCAAATACTGCTGCTGCGTTGCTTGACGGGGAGGGAGCAGGAGAGCACCATATTTTCAAAGATATGGCACTCTCTTCCCCTCTCCCTAGCGCCAGTGCTGATTTTAGCTGCTGTGCACCATGTACACACCTTTGCGCATTGTACAAGGGTGTGTGTGGAAGTCTAGCATAAGTTTTGTACTGGAAGAGTACCCTTCCAGTACAAAGTGCTATGCTTAGACACACTTTAAAACGTTTCATACTTTGTATGCGTGCTGCACAGTGCAGCATGCATGTGAAGTCGGAAAAGAAATGAGAAATTAAAATATTTCTCCTTTAAACTCCTGCTTTCAAATGGTGTTAACTTTTGGCACAAAACCCTGTCTACTATTGCTTGTAGCTAGGGTTTTGCTTCAAAAGGCATGGGTGGTTGCAAGGGAACGTCCATGTACCACCCATGATCCATTGGCGCTTAATAATGCAAAGCAGTGCTTTACACTGGTTTGCTCTAATTTTAGGGTACTTTCCAGCACAAAACAAGGTTTGCACTGGAAAATAAATTAGGAAAAAACATTTTGTGCTGGTTAGTGCCACTTGTGAAAAAAATGATTGTAAATCTTCCCCCCCCCCCCCCCTGTCTTGCAGACAGCCAGACCTAAGAATAAAAGGGACGAGTAATAAAATAAAATAATAATGCCAAAATGCTCAGAATTTGATAGAGGAAACCAGTGATATGGCTTTCTAAGTTTTTAAAGTGAGAAAATCATCATGGAACACACATCTCCACTGGGTGTGGTTGAGTGGGCCCTCTGTGTGCTGCCAGGCCAATTTCAATGGGGCAGAGATTGATTAAGCCTTGTTGGCCACACAGGTTGAAAGTTTTACCACAGGGATTAGTGTTTTTTAAGGAAAGCCAACTCATTTACTGATGCATGCCACGTCATTGTAAGTAGCAAGTTCCTTTCAAAGTCAGATATTCATTTTTCAAGGTTCTGCTGATGTCTTGAGTTTTGGTACTAACAGGGTCAATCTTGAAAAATTTGGCAGGTCATATCCTTTCCTCATTGAGGTCACTTTTACACCTTTTACCGCATTTGAGATTGATCTTCAGTCTTATTGGCTTTTTTTAGAACTTGAGATCATTCAGGCAATATAGTGAAGTGCCCTGTAGCCAATGAGGGCTCCTTGAGGATGGATACTTGCTTTCAGTGGTTAAGAACAGTAAAATAACAGCCATGTTAGCATCTTATTAGGGGACCTTTGGAACCTTGTTGTGGTGTTCTGGAAGCCAAACAAATCCCAAAAGTCAAACTTTGAAAATGCTGGAGAACTTAGGCGGTCATTCCAACCGCGGCGGGCGGCGGGCGGCGGGCGGCGCCCGCCATGCGGTTACTGCCGAATGACCGCACTGCGGTCAAAACACCGCGGCGGCCATTCTGGCTTTCCCGCTGGGCCGGCGGGCGACCGCCAAAAGGCCGCCCGCCAGCCCAGCGGGAAAGACCCAGCAATGATGAAGCCGGCTCCGAATGGAGCCGGCGGAGTTGCTGGGGTGCGATGGGTGCAGTGGCACCTGTCGCAATTTTCAGTGTCTGCACAGCAGACACTGAAAATCATTATGGGGCCCTGTTAGGGGGCCCCTGCACTGCCCATGCCAGCCATGCCCCACGACACCCGTTCCCGCCATCCTGTTCCTGGCGGTTTTTACCGCCAGGACCAGGATGGCGGGAAGGGGGTCGGAATCCCCATGGTGGTGCTGCGAGCAGCGTCGCCATGGAGGATTCTTTGGGGCAGGGGTAAACCGGCGGGAAACCGCCGGTTGCCCTTTTCTGACCGCGGCTTTACCGCCGCGGTCAGTATTGCCCATGAAGCACCGCCAGCCTGTTGGCGGTGCTTCCGCAGCCCTCTGCCCTGGCGGTTTTCAACCGCCAGGGTCAGAATGACCGCCTTAGTCTTGAACCCTAGTAAACCTCCCTGAGCTATTTGGGAACGGGTGCACAAGAAACAGCTTTTTGGGAAGCTGGCTCAGTTACTCCCTGCAGCAAATACTCCAGAATCATCCAATCCAGTCCCTTTCCCATTTATCAACTGGCTCTTTTAAAGAGAAACCCCTTTACTTGGCCTTTTCTATCAATGAGGCTGCAATAATCCATCTGGTATGACCATACAGATCACGTTCAAAGAGAGGAAGGGTCTCTTTAGTACTTCTTCTCAGACAGTAATCTTCTTATGGTATCTTCCAAGGTCAGTTGTATTTTAAAGAGCTGATGGTGGGAAGCTTTGTCATAGGACACACTAGCCCGCAATTGATAGCAATTCCTAATTGAATCTTAGGAACACTCTCAAATTCAACTCAGCTTCACTTTTTTCAGTTCTTTATCAGAATGCCTTTTAAAATGGCACAACCATGGGGCCGGTGTGTGGCGCTCTAGGTTCTCACCCAAGGAATGTCCTATTTAAAATGAGACTACTCATATTAACAACTATCCCTGACTGGTTCTCAATTCAGCCCCTCCTTTACTGGTAGCAGAGACAGATTGTCTGGGAGCAGAGCACTTTCAAAGCCCCTCCTGATAATATAGCAATGTTTACAGTAAACATATCTGCACCGTTTTGACACTGCCCTCCTGCACTATCGACAGACACAGGTTAAAGTGGAACCTTAATCACGGACTGTAAGTTATTACTGTCCAATGTCTGAGGAAATTTTCTTAGCATCTTTTCCCTCAAAATGCTTCTCATCTGTCATGAGCAAAATACAGCCTTGTCTACTCATTTTTCATGTGCTTTGTGTCCCTTCCTGCATAATACAAATCTCATTTCACTCGGGTCATAAGGAAAAAATAAAACAGAATTCTCTCAGTAGCAGTTTGCTGCAGGCATGTCTCCAAACACATAGCAGCTACCAGGGAGCCAAGAGACTCCATTTTTTTTAAAAAAAGGGATGGCCAGGCCTTACTGGATTCTCATTTTAATTCAGCCTTAATCTCACCATAATCACGCTTTCAATGACCTGGCAGGAACAGCAGGTGCTTTACAAATTTGAGTTCTGTTGGATGAAAGTGTGGCAAGGTGTTAAATCTGCTCACCATGCAGTGGTACCCAGACTCTTGACGACAGCCAGTTAGAAGTGAGATATTATAGACAAGCAGAACTCACGTACCATTATTATCCACACTGGAGAGACTATACTTTACTCTGAGTAATGTGAAGAAAATACATTTTTAGTAATTACATCCAGCAGCAAAATCCTTGAATACAGGTTGTGAGTCAGTTCTGCTGTTGCTAAGTCTTTTCAAACGTCTACAGACAAGGAAACATGTAGCAGGCTAGGGTCTGATATAGCAAAAAAGGATGACAGATATTCAGATGGATTTGTAAATATTCTGTTTCCTTTGAAATTTACTAGAATTTGTAGGGTTAACCTTAAGAAGATGGCATGTATTTTCTTTGGCGAAGTAATACGGTCCTGAGCCATATTGCAAGGAATGCCTCCCCTCTCACCCATGGCTGAACAGTAAAAGCAGTAATGAGTGTGATTCTTTTTGCCCCTCATGCTGCTGTGCTCAGGTGCTACTACACCTCTGCACTATTGATGGCTGAGCTTGTATGTTTCTCACTAGGTGGTCTAATAGTCATTCAGTTGACTTTACAAATGTATTCAGAATTATGATAACTAGAGCATGCATAATAAGTCTAAAGCCACTATGAGTTGCCTCATAATAACAATCATTGATTCTGATTTGATCCATTCTTGTCATGAGCACAAGGCCCAGCTACCCAAGTGGGATAGCATTTCTATTTGGACAAATGGCAGAACGCTGGGTGGAAGTAACTGTGGGAATCCCTCTGGATTCTGTAATTTTTCATCATAGAACTTCAATGAAAATGTGTGATTTATTTTGGCTACGTTGGTGGTTTGCAGGACATTGTTGGACTTCCTCAGGTGTCTACATTTTAGACATGTCTGGGTTTGGTAGGTTTCCCTAGGTCACGGCTGAGCCTGGGCCTAATGATTGCAGCTGACCCTATTGCTGATGTCTCATTGTTGCGTTCTGGGACCTTTCATGCTGCAGGCGCTAGGTGCACCCGCACAAGTGGGCTTCCCTTTTAATCAAGAGATAAAAATGCTGGGTGGGAGGAAATCTGTGGATTCCAGCAAATTCCAGATCTTTCCCCCACAAAAATATGAAGAACATTTGTGATTTTAGAAACTTTTTAAGTTGCTAGGGTTAGTGGGTAGTAAAAACTCATGAAATCCATGCAAATCACACCACCCTGGACTCTTATGGGTATATAAGTTTCAGAAATGTCTGGGCTTGGTAGGTTTCCATGGGTGCCGGCTAAGGAGGTTGCTTTCAGTGTAAAAATGTGATCTGGCCATGTTGCATTTTGGGCCCTTGCCTGTCACAGGGGCTAGGACCACTCACAAGAGTGGAGTACCCTGTTTTATTGGGAGATGTGGAGAAACCATGGATGACAGCAAATTTGTGGTTCCTTGCAGATTCTAGAACCTTCCTTCACAGAGATGTGGGGAAAATGTGTGTGTTTTTTCTAAAGATTGTTTTGCAAGGAATTCTGGGTAATATAAATCTCTAGAAAGTTACACCGATAACACCATCTTGTACTCTCCTGGGTGTCTAGCTTTCAGAAATGTTTGTGTATGATAGGTTTACTTGTGTTGCACCTTATCTAGGACCCAAAATCTGCAGCTACCCACATTGTAAAAAATATAATTGATTTTGCTGGGTAAATTGTGATGTCGCCAGATCATGCTTTGGGGAGTTTTATGTCACAAGCACTAGGCCCAGCCACTCAAGCTGGGTATTTTTTTCTTGGTAAACATGAAGACATGACGAGAGGAATATGCTGGGCACAAGAGCATATTGCTTGTGTTATTCAGTCATTGTGACAAGAAGTTACAGATGAAAACGTCACAAATGGTTGTTTTTTTTTCTACTCGTTTCCATATCTTTTTTTTTTCAGCAGTTGGTTTCCTTGGAGAACGCTTGAGGGATCCTACACAATTGACCCCTTGCTGAGTTTAGAAATGTATAGCTTTCCAGAATCACCAATGGATTTCCCACCTCTTTCCACCACAAACTGCAAGTAGGCTGAAATCCCCACAAATAAAACAAATAGACTCCTGTTAAAAACATGTTCCTGAAAGCTGGGAAAATGGTGATCGCAGCACAGCAAATTTTTCCTTGATGCTATTTTTTTTTAGAAAAGAATAGGCTCCTTGCACAGCACTTAAAACATAATTTAGCTATAGTATGTCTATTTTCTCAGTTCCCTCCAGGGGAATATACTAACCCTGAGTACCTATAGAATCCCCAGGGAGGTGGGGAAAATGACTCAAATTTCACATGGATACCATTTCTGGAAAACAAATATTATGAAGGTTTAAATGCAACCTACGCCTAACATCCGAACTAGGGGTTAGGATGGGATGGGAGGCCCTATCTGTCAAGAGTTTAAAAGGCTGGAGGTGAAGAAAGTAAACAAAACCATACCATGATAAAGAATAAACACATGAGGATGTTATATTCTTAATGCACATTCTAGATTCTATGGTCCATCAGCAATCAGTCTGTTTTGGCTAGTGGTAAAATGCAGTTCTCTCTTTTAAAACAAATACACACACATGCTCCTAAAACAACCTACTGCCTTAAGTGGTACTAAATATCACAAGTTTAATATTGATTAGCTGCATTACAACATTTTGTGTAATCACACACTTTTGGAGTAAAACCCCTACTTGAATAAGAGGTCAATTCTTTAGCAGTCTGATTTTATTATTTAGGTTTTATTTTGCAGCTGCTAATAGCACCCTTCATGAGAGCACCAGATTGTACACTTGTTTTTACTTTTAGGTAGAGAAAGGTTATATAATTTGCCCAGATACACAGTTGCCAAGGCCTAGGATGACATCTAATTACCCTGTTTCATGATCATCAGCACTAGTAACTAGGCCTCTCTTGTTTATTGGATGAAACAGTGGAAAACAATGTTGCACTCATGAGAATGCAGAGCAGTTAACAGGCTGGCAAGCCAGAAACTGCCCTAACCCCGCTTCCATGCTTCAGACACTGTAAAACAAAATAGTAGCCTCTGGGCTTTTACATCCCCTCTCTGATAAGATTGTATCCTTCTGTTACTGGCTTTGATTTCTTGATGTTTTCCATTGCTGTGATGCTTTGTTTTTTGTTGCTCTGTTGTTTTGCGATGTTTGACAAGATCACTTCACCCTGCATTTCAAAGGATGTCTGTCCATGAAAGAACTTGTCCCTGTGAAAAAAGACTGAACAGAGGTTTGTCCCCACCACACCCCACCAAATCTCCTTTCAATAGAGAATATTAGATTCAAAGATCCCATGGTGCTGGCTAGGCCCTCCCATGCAGCTAGCCAGTCCCTCCCATGCAAATAGCCGGTCCCTCCCTTGCTGAATGAACCAGGACTTGAGATTGTCTGTGCAGGCTGTGAAATATGGTGTGAGAACACACCTCGGAAGCAGGAGCTGCTGGAAGCTCTGCTTGATTTTAGCTTGAGTCCTAGATGACCTCAAGCAGAGCCAGTACAGCATCTGACTCGAGCCGTCAGTGCTCTAATTACACTAACCTCCTGAATTATATGGTCCAGGTGAAGAAAGTCAAACCATCAACAATACGCTTTCAGGGTGTATGTCTTACGTTTCTGGGCATAAATGGGATTTGACTTTGTATGTGAAAATATTGCTGCAGATCTCTGTCCTTATTTATATTTTGCATTTACAGGATAAATGTAATCTGGCATGACTCAATAAAGGAACTATTTCTAATGCCCAAACCTCTGTTATTGTGGCATTTAGCATCTATAGTTTGTCCTCCCTTCACAGAGCGGCCTCCAATGAGTAGGAAACTACAATCTGGTCTGTCGGCTGGAAGGAATATATTGTCTCCCACTCACAAATGCAGGAAAGGTGCCTTTCCCATTTTGAGTGGGGAGACATTAGGATATACCCATACTATCCCCACCATTTTTATTCCACATGACTCCTAGAAAGGCCACCGAGCACACTCTAACTGCAATGCACATTGAGCTCAAAATGTATTCACAAACAGATTGCAAAGATGTAATTTTACTGCCTTCAGCTTGGAAAAGTTTTATTTTAATAAAAGTGCTTCTACTACATGGGAAAAGTAAATTCAGACTTTGCCATGAAACAATTATTTTATAAGATAGGTTTAAGAAAGTGGAATATTATTGGTTGTGAAGAAATGCCCACCTAAGAGAACAAGCACCGTTCCTACCAGGGTGAACCCTTAGAGTCACTTAATTACTCTAGGCTCAGTCCCCTAGTAGCTATGGCACAGAGCAGACAGGCGTTTTATAAAGGTAATGAGAATTTATGCAGTGCCACAACAGTAATAAGGGCAAAACAACAAGTGTTAAAAAGCCCAAACTTCATTAGAAAACTAGAGCAAAGTTTACACCAAAATGACAAAAACCCAATATGGGCAACCAGAGATATGCATTTTCAAAGTATAAAGTAAATATAGCATCAACGACAAATGATTGTATGTGGAAGTGGTAGATTGGGACCTAGGTATGATTTCAGGCCCAATGGGATGGAGCCTGGATCACATACACCAAATGGATTGGTCCCGATGAAAATCTAGAAGTTAAAAAGTTTTAAAAAATGTCTAAGTCCTACTTCAGAAAGGGAGTTTGAATTTTATTTTAAGTCCTTATGGGGGCGACAAAGGTGAATCTGTAGCCACTGCTGTGGAACCCAAGGCCAGATACCACAAGCAGACTAGTCCTGCTGAATCTCTTGTGCTGTGAAGATTTCTTGTTGACAATTTTCTAAATTGTGAATCAGAATGGGACTTTGCGATTGTTTTGCGAGACGTAGAGGTTTCTTTGCAGGCCAAAGCTGAAATTCATTCTGACACCATGGAACTTCTGGTGAGATACTACTCTTCCAGAACACCAGAGCTTCAGCAGGACAGGCTGGGAAACGGTTTTAAATGTTTCCAAACTTTCTTCTGGTGCTCATAAAACACAGGAATACACTTCTAAGGCCTCAGGACCTCAGGGTAAAGCACATAGAGACTCTTGGCGAGGGTGTCAGCCAGAGGACAGTAGCAAACTCCAGTACTGGTCCATTTGTCCCTGCTCAGTAGGGCACTCTAGGGAAAAGGTCTCTTGCAGCTTTTTGTGTCCCTATAGCCACACAGAAGGTCAACCAGCTGACCATTTAAGTCCACTTCTTACTACAAGGTACAAAGAGAAAGCAGGTCCAGTCTTTCAGGGCTCCTTTCAAGTCACAGTCAGTAGGTCCAGTCATCTTCAGATCTTCCTCGGGTCCAGAAAGTGTTCTGAAGAGGGTACCACTTTTATGGTTCCACTAGTGAGTGGGTGGTGATGACTTCTGGGCAATCCAAAACCGAAGAGGTAAAAGTTCTCAGGCCATGGCCCTTTTTAATAGCTCCTATGTATCTTACTGCAAACCGACCCAAAATGCAATGTGTCCGGCAAATTCCACGCTAGCCAAAGTCTTCAGGCACTCAGGAACTTGGGCTCTGAGAACCTGAGGGTTTGAGAGAATTATGGGGAGTTTACTACGGAAACTAGCAGTGTCTTTCCACATCTAACAGTATGAATAAGTCTGAAGCAAGCCATTCGCCCACAACAAAAATGAGACAGAAGTCTGGAAACACAAAGCAGGGTCATTTGGCAACCAGACAGGAGATATACAAGAATTGTGATCTGGTCTTGTTTGCTCTCTTTCCAGAGCACATATGTTTTACATGTGCCTTAGACAGGCCTTTCAGGCAGTAGTTTGCACTGTTATGCCGACATAAGGGACAGGACCCCTCACACAGCTGAGCTCAGAGAAGTCATCCCTGTCCTTTCAGGTTGGCCTGTTAATCATAGTGGCCTATTGTGTGGCACCGGCAAGATTAATGTGTCCATTAGGACCAGGCTAATTAACCATGTTTAAAAGGGACACACAAGCACCTTACTCCTGTTTAGCAGCAGTGACGTAATGAAACGTCGGGGGACCCTGCTCAGTGCATGGAGGGGCCCTCGCTCTGAAGTCACTTGGGAGGTCTCATGCCAGTGTACTGTACCCTTGGAGCTCAGGCTCCCTCCCCCTTGCACTGCAGGGGCCTTTGTATACTTTACCTCTGCTAAACAGTGGTGTAACGGAGTTAAAAAACTAGAAAAAACTGAGTCCAGAAAAAGACAAAAAATCTAAGGTGTCATGCAGAAAAGACATATTTCCTACAATACGGATTAACTGAATTATCTATCAATATCTGTGTTCTGTAACAATTGCTGTGAATGCGTCTTTTAAATGAAAAAGTAATCTTTAGCTGCAAATTATCGTTTAGCATATTCTCCAAAGGATAGTCATCTATTTGTGCAGGTATCTCTTCGTATGGCTGTGAACTGCTATGACTAATGTGTCCTTTCCTAGACCATGTTAAACTTAGAGAGTAAACATGGCTAATAATTTGTCATCTAAACTGCAGCTGTGCAGGGAGCCATGCATCGACTCAGCAGTCCTGGAAATAAATCAATGTAAAAAATGGCATCAGGTAATAGTAATTCAGTACCTGCCAGTAAATGTATAGGACATATGCTGGTGTGGCTGCTTGTGACCATTCTAGACGATAATTTAAAATGTGTTGCCATAGTTGTAAATAGCTGCTTTTAACGGCGGTATATTCCCAAGAAAAACGATGGAAAGAAATTGAGTAAAAACATATCTCAATCGAGAAGATGTTTCAAATCTACTTTAAATTCCCTTCGAAGCGCGAGGTTTGAGGGTGATATAAAATGTGAAGCAGCTCTAGTGAAAAACAAAGTGGCTTGAATATTTTTTTAATTACTTTAGAGGTTAGCTCGAGTCACAGTTATGATTTTTATCTAATGCAAACGCATTTCGAACATTAAAAGTGGTTCTCATTGCTTTGCCTGACTGAACATTTGTAATGCAGAAAACTGCGCTGAACATGCCTGTTGTTTTCACTCCTACACATTTTTGGGTACTTTATAGCTAAAATAAAGAACTAAAATATGTAATACCCCCAGCACTAACACCAAAACATTGAGAGTATTGGTAGATTCAGATATGCACATGACAAGCAAGACAGTCATATTGTACTCACAATCTCATTAATACCCATAGTCACTTAGACATATTTGCTATATGTTCTTGAGTTCTAAAAAGACTTCCTCAATTGCTACAATAATTATAACTTCTTAAATAGATTTTAGAAACTCACTTTTGATGTTTAACTCCTAGACAAATGTTCCAAAGCTCCAAATAATCTACAGCTCTACATCACACGATGTGACCAACATACCTCAGCATGATCACACGTACCATTTTTTCTGAGAAAATTGTATCATGCCCTCAACACCTATTTACCAAAGCTTAAACTACTCACTGTTTAAAAAGTCAGCTCACTCAGGCTACCACAGTTTGACAAAGGTGAGCATGTTCTTAGTTCTATATGCAGGAAACCCATCATGGGCGGGCAGGCACTTTGTGATGCATCTTTGTGACATTATATTGTTATCCTGGCTTAGGAAACATATTAATATTCTCATCCTGTATTGTATTGGAAGTCTTAGCACCCAGATGCTCAGTCTGGGTTTTCGTACCACTTATGATGATGGTGACATTGCATAGCCTGGAATCACTAAGGCACCCCTACATGTCCTCTTCTCAGGATTGTGTTTCTAAGGTATTAGAATGGAAGCTTCTTGTTGTCACTGGTCACCTCATCTGTGTGTCACATGGTGCACAGGAGTCAAGGATTACATTCATGCCTACATTGTGCATGTCTTATGGATGGCAGGAGAGTACATAAAGCTGAGTAGCGTTCCTTCCCATTGACCTGAATGTAATCAAGAGCTAGATCTGTGCCAGTGTGTCTGATGTACATGTGTATACATGTGAAGAAAACTGCTCTTTTCAGAGAGACATAGAAACATAGTCAGGCAGATGTATATGGAGTAAGAGCTTCTCCTGAGTAGGCAGTTCTGTATGATACCACTGATATTGTCACTTATCAGTTATGAGATGGGATATCATAAGTAATACTACTAGCATTAATAGTAGAAATTGCTTAGTTTATTGAAGGACAACTGTGTGCCTTTTAAGTTCACAGCAGGGTGATTCTAACCTAAAAGCAGTGAGGTTTTCTTTTCCCTTCTTTCTTGAAATGTAAACTGAAATGAGGACCCCTTTGGGACAACAATATACTTCCTCATTCATATCAAGGAATCCAGGGTCTGACATTTGCAACCACTGTGTAAATAAATGGATCTCGTATTAATTCCAGTTCCCGAACCAGGTATCCAAGCAACAGGATTCCTCTGGAAGTTAATCACACTCTGTGGGTTTCTCCGTGGGAAGTACCATCAATATGAGCTGCTGCTAGCAGAGACAGTACTGGAGAAATGCATGTTTTCTTTGCTTTAAGGTGGTCGCCTTTGTCACACTTAATGAAAGGCAACTTGATTCACTTGACATTTTAATGAAAAATATATTAAGAATAATTTACAGTGAAAATCTGTGTCGTGCTTGCTTTCTCCTCCAAACCAAACGTGTAATATTGTACTTGCTATGCTAAATTAATAGGAATACAGAAATAAGTATATGAACGCAGCAGATGACAGCGTCAATTTAAAGATATTATGCCAAACAACTGATGCAGTGAAATTATTGGTGGACGAAATACTTTTATTAAAATGATGTGCAAAGCTTACGTGTAAAAAAATTACTGAATGCTAAAGTGTATACTTAAATGTTTTTAAGCCTGTGAAAGAGAAAATAAGTGAACGTTGTCTTACGCTTAGCTTAACTGACAGTGCCATACTAAATGAGAAAATGCATTAACATTGAAAGGCCTGTTATTTGCATTGAATACTTGATGTGCAATATGTTTTTCTTATTTTTCCTGTAGATGTTGTCATTTCAGAAGCTACTGTTAGCTAGTGAATGGACACTTGTTTTGTATTAGACAACTCATAGCAAGGTTCCCACCGCAAGGAGATGGAGACAACAGGAAGAATAATTCATGGGGAAAAGATTTTGAGACGGGCTGAAGCATTCAAGGACACATGGACTGATGTCTGAAAGACAATTGTACTTTGGTGAGAAGATGGGAAGTAAACCTGTTCCCATAAGTGTATGAAATCCTATTAATAATGAGGAGGAAGAAAGAAAATATTGTTGCAACATAGAATTTGTATATGCATATTAGTGCATGCTCCTATAGTAGCGGCAGATTCGTAGACCCAATCCCTTTCTTGGACTGAGAGACTAGCACAGCTGCGATCGGAGGCCAGGAAACAGTTTCAGGAAGGCCTCGTAAGAAAGGGGAGAGTCTCCCCTTTCTTACGAGGCCTTCTGAAAGTGTTTCCTGGCCCCCGATCGCAGCTGTGCTGCGATGGGGGCCAGGAAACACCACTAGATGTCAGGGATTTCACTTGAGGGGGTCGGCCCCCTCGGAAATATTTTTTTTTAAAAAAGGTAGGTGCCCCCGGGGGGGCGCGATCGCACGCCCCCCCCCCCAGGGGAAACATATATATATATTTTTTAAAATAAAAATAAATGGACAGGGGGTCGCCCGTGGGCAGGGCAACCCCCTGTGGGGGCAATATTTTTTTTAGATGTTGTAGGGTTTCCCTGGGGGCCATTTTGCCCCCCAAGGAAACCATACAACAACAAAAAAAAATAGATCTATATATATATAGATAGATCTATATATATAGATAGATATATCTATAGATATATCCATGTACATAGATATATCTACATAGATATATCTATGTAGATAGATATATATATATATATATATGTATATATATATAGAGAGAGAGATAGATCTATATATATATCAATCAATCAATCAAAGAGATTTATAAAGCGCGCTACTCACCCGTGAGGGTCTCAAGCCACTGGAGAGGGAAGGATGGGGGGGGGAAGGGGCTGGGAGGATCACTGTTTGAAAAGCCAGGTTTTGAGGCCCTTCCTGAAAAGAAGTAGGTTTTGGGTCTTGCGAAGGTGGGTTGGGAGGGCGTTCCAGGTTTTGGGTGCAAGGTAGGAGAAGGCTCTGCCCCCGGTGGTGGTGTGTTTGATGCGGGGGACAGAGGCGAGAGAGAGGTCAGCTGAGTGGAGGTTTCCTGTGGGGGTGTGGAAGGTGACTCTCGTTGAGGTAGGCAGGGCCTGTGTTCTGGAGTGATTTGTGTGCGAGGATGAGGATCTTGAAGGTGATCCTTTTGTCAATGGGGAGCCAGTGGAGGGATTTGAGGTGTGGAGAGATGTGTTCGTGACGGGGAGGTCGAGGATGAGTCGTGCTGCTGAGTTCTGGATGCGCTGTAGTTTGCGCTTGAGTTTTAGAGTGGTGCCGGCGTAGAGGGCGTTTCCGTAATCAAGTCTGCTGCTGATGAGTGCGTGAGTGACAGTTTTTCTGGTCTCTGTGGGGATTCATTTGATTTTTTTTTTTCAGTATACGGAGTTTGTTGAAGCATGAGGAGGTGAGAGCGTTGATTTGTTGGGTCATCAAGAGGGAGGAGTCTAGGATGATGCCGAGGTTGCGTGCGTGGTTAGGATGGGTGGGTGCAGGGCCTAGCGTGGTGGGCCACCATGAGGGGTTCCAGGTGTTTTTGTGTGGGCCAAAGAGGATTATTTCGGTTTTGCTTGAGTTGAGTTTCAGGTGGTTGGCTGTCATATATATATCACTTTTGTCAATATGTGTGTGGTTTCCCTGGGGGCTGCGATCGGCCCCCAGGAAAATCAGACCCACATATAAAAGTGATATATATATATATATATATATATATATATATATATATGTGTATATATATTTTCCGCCAGTTGTCTTGCAGTTGCAGCTTGCGTCTTCAAAGCAATGCACATACTTCAACTGACGCTTTTCAACTGTAGCTTTTAGGCAGCAATAAAAAAGTCAAGTAAGTATTGTGACTATGTTTCTGCTACAAAAGGGTCAGACTTGTCTAGTGGCAGTTTTAGTGCCATAAAGAAGCGCAGAAGGTTTATATGCCTACTGCAAAGAGCAAATCTGTATTTTATGTAAATAGCTGAGTACATTAGTAAAGTCAGCCATTACCTGCGCTATAATACCAATTAAATGTATGTGCGGGGTGGAGGGCGGCTATGGAGAGATGAAGGGCACTTTTGCTGGGTGGTAATGAGGAAATCCGAGAAGGAGGGAGTGGGAGCACCAATAATGATTGTTAGACTGGGCGCAGGAGGTGCTAAAGACTGTGACGAATGGTATGTGACAAGGTGTTTTTTGAGTGTCTTTATAGAACGTGCTGATTGAGGGAAGAAGCGCAGGTAAGGTGGCCTCTACTGTTGCACGTATCTCACACACACCATCGATTTTGAGACTGTCTACGTAGGCTAGTGTTTTAGAGCAACAGTTTAGCCAATAGCAGAGATGGCATCTTGATGGATGACTTCTGCCGGCACTCGGGTTATAGAGGGCAGCTCTGACATAGGATCAGAGACTGAGACATCAGATACAGAGACAGCATCTGAGGGATAGGACAATGGCGCAGACTCTGGGAGTGTTTTTTCAGTCGGAGGAGTCCCATTCGATAACTCCTCTTCCAGTACATTATGAGGGAGGTGATGAGGACAGTCCTGCTGTCCCTTCGCAAGCTGTTTGTGCAACTGGGTAATAGTGGGTTAGCCCAACCCAGAGAGCAGGTGAATGCGGCGGCAAGCAGAGAGAGAGAGACAGAGAGAGAGAGAGAATTCTCTCCTGGGAGCTCCCCAATTTAGTTCAGCCCCAAATTCCACCACCCAAATCGTATTGTGGAGACATCAAAATTATCTATGGCAAAACAAACTGATTTTGTAAGGCAGGCACCTGTGTTTTTGGTCCTGGGTTCGGAGGCCATATAGAGAGAAACACTAAACCCAAACATTTCTGGAAACTAGACATTCGGGGGAGTCCACAGAGGTGTGACTTGTGTGGATTCCCCAAAGTTTTCTTACCCAGAATACCCTGCAAATCTGAAATGTTGAATAAAAACTCTATTTTTCTCGCATTTCTGTCACACAAACTACAGGAATATGTTGGGATCCACAAAATTCCTACCACCCAGTGACTCCTCACATGTCCTGATAAAAACACTACCCCACTTGAGTGCCTACACCTAGTGCCTGCGTCAGGAATGGATCACCCCAGGGTCAACAGCTGCCTCATGTAAGGACCAACATTGACCGTTGTGTGATCTATTCCTGTCGCAGGCACCAGGCCTACCCACACAAGTGAGGTATAATTTTTATCGGGAGTCTTGGGGGAACACTGGGTGGAAGGAAATTTGTGGCTCCTCTCAGATTCCAGAACTTTCTGTCACTGAAATGTGAGGAAAACGTGTTTTTTAGCCACGTTTTGAGATTTGCAAAGGATTCTGGGTAACAGAACCTGGTCAGAGCCCCACAAGGCACCTCATCTTGGATTCCCCTAGGTCTCTAGTTTTCAAAAATGCATAGGTTTGGTAGGTTTCCCTATGTGCCGGCTGAGCTAGAGGCCAAAATCTACAGGTAGGCACTTTGAAAAAAACAGCTCTGTTTTCGGTCAAAAAATGGGATGTGTCCACGTAGTGTTTCAGGGCATTTCCTGTCGCGGGCGCTAGGCCTACCCACACAAGTGAGGTATCATTTTTATCGGGAGACTTGGGGGAACGCTGGGTGGAAGGAAATTTGTGGCTCATCTCAGATTTCAGAACTTTCTGTCACTGAAATGTGAGGAAAACATGTTTTTTTAGCCAAGTTTTGAGGTTTGCAAAGGATTCTGGGTAACAGAACCTGGTCAGAGCCCCACAAGTCACTCCATCTTGGATTCCCCTAGGTCTCCAGTTTTCAAAAATGCACAGGTTTGGTAGGTTTCCCTATGTGCCGGCTGAGCTAGAGGCCAAAATCTACAGGTAGGCACTTTGAAAAAAACACCTCTGTTTTCTGTCAAAAAATGGGATGTGTCCACGTTGTGTTGTGGGGCATTTCCTGTTGCGGGCTCTAGGCCTACCCACACAAGTGAGGTATCATTTTTATCGGGAGACTTGGGGGAACTAGTGGGGAAAACTGTTCATATTCTGTTGCGCCGGACAGGGACAAAGTCACAAGTGCAGGCTGACCATGATACAGCAGGTCCAGCTACATGAACACAGTTACCCCCACTGAACATTAAATCCTGTTTGCGGAGCATTGCAAGAATCCGCATCAAAGATGTTTCGAGCAGCTGAAGCCATATTTTGTTTCTGAGATGTGGCTATGCTGCGATGTGAGAACCTGCATCATCATCATCATTGAGGATCTCAATGATGAGAGGTTGCAATGTGAATTCTGGCATCGAGAATGCGTTGCACATTTGAAGCAATGCATCGGTTCTGAGGAGCTGAAAGGGTGCGATGTGAAGTCAGTCTTCATCGTTGAGACTGCCATCGAAAAGGGATGTGAGGGCCTGCCTTGAGGATGTGTCAAGCAAAAAAAAGCAGGTCTGATGCAGCAACGGGGTATGATGCAGTGTGGGTCTTTGTGGTGGTTCATATCCATGTAGTAGTAGCGATGAGTCATTTCTGCTTAAGGTTGCCCCGTGCAGGAAAGGAAATGTGTCAGTTCCGCTGGATCCACAGAGAATGGCTGAGCACCTTAGGCCCACTTCCAAGGGTGAAGGACTGGGGTGGAACCACTTGGCAGGGTAGACTCATAGATTACATAGTCAAGATGCAGGTGTGAGGTTGTTAGAAACCTTTTGTGTCCCTGAGACTCCAGATTAGAAGGCCAGCCAACTAGCCCTTTGAGTCACTCTGGGGGACTGGGTTCAAGAGCTAGAGGTACAGTCCTTCTCACCCACGCAAGCAGTCCTTTCAGAAGCACAGCAGTCCTTCTTCCTGGCAGAGTATCTACAGTCCCAGAAGTGTACTGAAGTGGTGGTGTCAGAGGTCCAGTATTTATACCCAGTTGTGCTTTTTGAAGTTGGGGAGTGGTCTATAGGTTTCCCATTGAGTTACCAAGGCATTTTGCCTTCCCTCTCCTGGCTCCAGACTAGCTGCAGGGGAGTGTGCAGCCTTTTGTATGGAGGTAGGACAAACAGCATAGTATGATATACATAACAAAGTACAAAATATTAAATATAAATGTATAATGCTACATAGCATGACAAAAAATGCTGCTCCTCCTGGGAAGTCTGTTATTCTGGTAATTACAAAAGATTATCATATGCATCCCCACCTTACAAAATACACATGACATTTCATTGGCAGACTTTTTCTACTGTTCAAGAAATGTTATTAGTCTATATATTATATTTATTTGGAAAAAAATGTTTGGCAGAGTATGATAGTGAAATAGATTGGCTGTTCATATTTTTTGTTCATTCTTTTTCTAAAGTCCTAATTGCCCCTGGAGTACTCAATATTACAAAGAATCACTCAAGATGTATGCAGGGTTGCCCTATAACATAAGCTACTACTGCTTAGTATTCCACGCATCAGCCATTCATTCATTGATAACCATTACAAGAGGCATCCACCAATCTCTTCTGCAAGTACTAGTCAGAGATACATTAATCAACAAATGTGTGGCTATACCATAGATCTATGTTGTGCAGGATTACTTGGCTGTCAAAGCTCCCGCCAAGTCAGAGCAAACATCTATGTGGGCACCCAGGGCCATCTTTGTCTCCTTGCGGTGGCCATGCAGCTCATCTCAATGAATACATTATCCCCGAGGAGGTGGTGGTCCCTGGGGCAGCGGGGGGGTCTGTGTCAGACCCCACTCATTATTGTATTTTGGCCCAGGAAGATGGTGGTCCCGGGCTGCGCGTCCCCCCCAATAACATATGACATTGGCCTTGGGGAGATGGGGGTCACCGGGTGGCTGGTCCAAAACCGACCCCCCCCCTTATTATTGCATTTTAGCCCTCAGGAGGTGGTGGCCCCTGGGCCTGTGAGGGGGGTGCACAGCCCCCCCACACAGAGATAAATATTCCAGGGGTGGTGGTGGTCCCCAAGGCTGTAGGGGGGGCCCATGTGCCTTCCTGCTTAGCATATTAAATTGACCCTGGGGAGGTAGTGGTCCTGGAGTCTGCGGGGGAGAGCTGTGTAGGCCCCTTGACACATCTATGTTTTCACCCCGGAGAGGTGGTGGTCCCCGGAGACAGGGGTCCATAAAGGACCCCCTTTAATATTTAAATTGAGCCCCAGAAAAATGGCGGTCCCCGGGGCTGAGGGGGACCCGTGTGGTCCCCCGACATCTATTTTGAATAAAGCCTGGGGAGGTGACAATCCCCCGAGCAACGTGGGCGGGATGGTCTTTCTTCAAAATTTGAATGTCCCTGGGACATGGCCTGCCCGGGGGCATCATTGAAACAAGCACAGGAGCCCCTGCTTGTTTTTTTTTTTTTATTGTCAGTGGATCCGTGGGCCTGCCGCGACTCCGGGTGATTAAAAAAATAAATGCTTTTTTGCTGTCAGGAAGGGGTGCTCTGGGACCCCCAGCACCAGAGCTAAGGGATCACGGTATCCCTAACCTGGCCCCTTTTATTACTTTTTATTTTTTGTGGGGCTCGGCTGAAACAGAGCTGCCAACACTTCCTTTACTTGCTGTAGTGTAGTCAATCAAATCTCAGCACTAGATCAGAAGGGTTCGCAGAGCATCTGCATCCCTATATATACACAACTGTTTTTTCTTTAGTACCTCAGTCTTTGAGGTACTGAACAGATTTACACCAAATAACAAATAGCCCGTTTTCTGGACCAAGAGCTATCTTTCTCTTAAATGTGGTGTAATTCTGTCCAGTGGTCCGGGCGCTATTCCTGTTTACAATCCTTATGGAAATATGCATGGTGGAAAATCTATTAGGGACCCCCCTTTTTCTCGGCCCCTGCTTGACAGATCACCCTGCAACTTTCCAGACAGACTCTGAAGTGAGTGTCTATATTTTTGGGAAATTTCAGGAAGATTAATCAAATGGCACCAAAGTTATTAGCAAAACAAAAACGCTTTTTATATAGAAACTAGGTCCTAACTATAACTAACTAGTGGTAACCACCACTAGGTAACATATATATATATATATATATATATATATATATATATATATATATATATATACAGAGAGAGAGAGAGATTGCATGTTGAAACTCTGTTCCTTTTGCCATCTCATAAGACTTATTGCTGCGTATTTTATCTGCTTTGGTGCACGACATCCTTTTGTTAACATACTACTGTTTTATTGTTTGCTTGAAGGCTTTGCTGAGTGAGACCTTCTTTATAACAGTTACAGGCAGTGCTTACACAAGCATTGTAGGTACACTGATACATTTTTGCGAGTTCACAGTAGCTGGGAAGGCAGAATGACTCTTATGATTGCTTTTCTTTGGGGTAACTTTGCTGCTTTTTATATTAAGTGGTTTGTCATTCACCTAGGGAAATGTGTTTTCGATTCGTTGGGTTGTCTGGGTTTGAAGCTATTTACTTAGTTGCAAGTTATGCTCAGATGGCGTCTCAGATTAAAAACAAAAGTTGCAATATACTTCCATTTCACTTTTTTTGAGAATTCAATTTCGTTTTGGATCAATTATTTATAATGGAGGACAGCAATAAAATAGAAAAGAAGCTGGGGAATGTTAGGTGTTTTACAAAGAACCTCTGAAAACTGTTAGACACTCTGTGCCTAATTCAATTCAGAGAGTGGGCTCATCACTATTTTAAAGTGTGGCCACTGAGATAGGTAAAACTGTGGCAAGGGCAATATCAAATACACTGTCTGTACCTGTTGGTTGCAAAGTATATTCCAAGCAAGAGCAACTGTCTAGCCAAAGTGGACAAAGGATGATGAAATAGAGGGTTTGAGGGAGTTGACAAGTATGCCTCAGGCAGTCACCATCGCTACCCCAATCCAGGAAGGACCTTATAAACTGGCTCTTCAACTGAAGCTCAGAGGACTAACCCCCTTAGCTCCTTGAGACCCTTACCGGTGAGTAGTTGTGCTTTACAAACTTGATTTGATTTGATTTGACAATTCAATTCCACATTACAAAAAATGACCCATGGACATTGTAGCAAGACACAATGGTGGATGCTAGGAGAGGTTCAGATAAGAGACACTTTGATGCCATTATTAGACAGAACTGTGTTGATTGTCATAACAATGATGATAAAGAAGGCATTCATGTTGTACAAAATTGGAAAACAAGGAACAAGCTGCAAACTTATTTTGGATGAGGAAGGCAGCCCTATGTTTGAGCATGGACAGATTGAATACTCCAACTCCACTGAGTGGACCACTCCCCTGAAATTAACATATTAAGTCTAAAATCAGGAGCTGGTGGACAATATTACTTCTTCTATTTCTGATAAAGTTGCCAAATGGATGCCAAGATTTTAATATTCTTGAGTAGATGTCAAAAGGAACATAGAAGGGTGGGGCATCCCTTCAGAATAAATTATTGGATACTCTGGGTTCTGCCACTTGAATCTTATACCCAGCTGAGGAGAAGAAAAAATAAGGGATTACTTGGGTCCAAATTTAGTTTGTAGCTGTACCAGATGCTGATATATTTTCTTGGCAATGAAAATAAAGGTCTTTTTTCTGTAAAGTCCAAGGGCATACAGTTGAGTATTGAGCATAAAGATGGTGAACTGCTGGGTTGTGTGGGTGTTAATGGACAGGGACTGTTGTTTGAGGATTTATCCAGGGAATTGGATGTTACATTTAAGGTTTTGCCAAACTGGACAAAGTGCATTCATCTCTAGCACCAGGCTTTTATTGGATCTTTCTCAGGGCTGGTGGACATGGTGTTGATCTGCAGGCTTCTGCAAACCCTATCACTGCCAACAATATGAATATTCCATGCCAATGTTCTTCTCTCAGAGAAAAAGGAGAGGACATTTTCTCATCAGCAGAGGCCATGCAAATGGAGGAGGAGTTCGAGGTAGTACTATGCCTTCACACCTTGTAAAGGGGGGCAGGTCAACCCTCTTCGTGCAACAGTGAGGTTCATTGCCAAGCATCCCTTGGGCATTGCAAACAGTAAGTTTCGGATGTTTATGCAAACACAGTCAAAACCAGACTGCAGCAATACAGTTTTCCAAATAGTGATGGGAATAAGTTACCACTGAAATACATAAATTGTTGAAGAACAGAGCAATAGCTCCATGCTAAAAATCAGCAGAAAGTGTGTGGTCCTCCTTTGGACGGACACCCTCACTGCTGCCAGGTACATAAACAGAGTGGGGGAAGGATGTCAATGCTTTTGGTAAACTGGCCAGCCTCATCTTGGGGTTTTGCCTGCATCTGTGGATTTCTCTGGTTGCAGAATACATTCCAGGTCCATACAATATTGCACCAAACCGGTGTTTGAGGATTCTGTAAGATAATAGTGAGTGGGTTCTGAACCCTCTTATATTCAATACCATGAAGAATGTGTGGAGAGGTTTTGACATATATCCTTAGTTGTACTGCAAACTATGAAGCAAAACTATCTACTTCAGGTAAAGACCAGATTTAGAGGCACTAGCAATGGATGTTTTTCTTCAGGAATGACCTGGATGAAATCTCTACACTTTTATAGAGCTACAGGTATTTGCAATCAAGTCACCATATACAATTATTTTGTTGCTCCTGCAATTAATCCATTTGCATTCAAGTGTGGACTTGTATGTCTGCTCCAGGAATATGTTGTGTGATTACATTGATAAGCATTTGAATACTCATAAAAAGTGGTGTGGACTTATTGCTACTGTGCATTTTCCTGGAGCACAGATATAAGATGAACTGTGTATGTTGACTTGTTTGCAGATACTTGTTGCTGCCCTGCTAAAGAAGGACTATAGACCTCATAGGTGCTACTCAGTGTACTATATTCCCCACTTTTCATTAGTGTGGTTTACTATTAATCATTGTGGTATGATTGTTTCAATCAATGTTATGTTGTTGTATGTCCATATTTTGTTTATTTTATTCTGTGTTACATCCCTGAGCTTCTTTTGCAGTTTTTGCTTTCAAACCAGGCCTTCCCCCTATTAGTTGAAATTCTGCACTTTCTCCACCAATTGACTTGGCTGCTGTTTCATTGCGTTTTTCTATTATTTATTTATTTTGCCCTCTCTTCCTCTCTCCTGGCTGGGCACCCTCCAATCAGGGGTCTGAGTAGCGGTGGGTGCGCTGTGCGCTCCCATCCTTGCTTTCAAGCCATCATCCTCTTTGTGGTGGTGCATGTTTGTGTCCTGTTTGTATTTAGACTGTGATGGTTGACATGCTGCACTGACTGGTAGCCAGTGGGAAGAGCTCTCCCTTGGCATTTTTTTTTTTTTAGGAACTGCTACACTTCTTCCACACCATACCGTATGAAGCACCAGTGAGCTGCTATACCAGTACATGCCTCAGGGGTAAGTACCCTTTTCCATTAAAGCCATTTCTAGAAAGGTTTGCTTGTATGGCTAACCGTTCATTTCTAGCGGCATTTTTACAGGTTATTTTTCCTCCCTGAGTAAGTTCTAATCTTTTGGCTATTCCATCAGAGCAATTTAGTTTTTGACAGCAATTCCTCGGCTTTTACAATTTTTTGGTTGTAAGGTAGCATTCACTACTCTTTACTATTCCATTTTGCGCCTAACCATACCCTATCAGTTTCTTGTAACTCATATCCGTTTCTCATCTGAGTCATTGATTTTACCAGTTAAGTCCTGATGGCACCTGGTCATCTCATTCATGGTTGAACTACCCTGAGAAGGTGGATTAAAGAGGTGATGGTCATGGCAGCGGTAAGTACGGACTGTATTGGGGCTCACCCTGCAGAGGGGCAATAGTAACTAAGTGTATTTGGGATGGAGCCATGTTGGAAGACATTCTTAAGGGTATGGATTAGTTAAAGTGCCTACATTTAAAATATTTTATTGTAAGCCTATTCAACAAGCTGCTTTGAATGCTCTGTGAATGCTTTAAACATGTATAATACAGCCTCTTTTAATTAAATTGTAGATTCTCTTAAACAGTTGTTGAACAAGAGTCCTGATTTTATTAAAGACATAGGAGGCAAATATTAGCCCATCTCAGAAATCCTGAACACCCCTCCTAGCATCTGTGATCACATATTGTTTTGAATATTCTAGTGTAGATTTCAAATAGCTAAGGAATTGACGCAATCCTTTAAGCATGGGCTTTTTTAAGGAGGAATACAGTGCAAATGGAAGGCACATTCTGGAAGGATAGAGATCATCTAGGAAGCAGTCTTTCGGCTACTGCTTAGTATTTTGCTGCTCTTGTTTTTGTTCTGTTTCTACTATGAACTATAGGCTCTAAACTGTCAAGAAAAAAGGTGGCGTTCTCCTATTTTTGATGAATGACACCCTCCTTTTGTGTTTGTTACTTTCTGTGCAGAAGGATAGGATTGTGGGAATTGTAGTGTACTTTAAATGTGTTGTATAAATAAAAGACATGAAGAGACATATCATAGTATCCGCAACCTTTGTCTTCAATAAAATCATAATTCTTCTTCAACATTTACTAGGATAATCTGCAATTCATTTCTTTCTTTTTTCTTGAGATGCAGATTGGAAGAGGAAAAGTGGCAGAAATCAAAGTCTTTTCTTGTTGCAAAGGAATTTTAAAGAACCAGGAAATATATGCCTGGATTAGCAAGCAGTGCAAGTAATTCTTTTATCAACATCTGTCCAAATAATGAAATGAGGTTTTGTCAGTTTCAACTCCTGTTTGTTATTGTCATTCCTTTACCCTAGATGACAAAAATTGGCGATGATATCTTATCTCTCTCTCTCTCTCTCTGAAACATCTTCTTTTTTTATAGAGTTTCTATAACTAGTATAACCTGCCTTTAGCTTTGAGTTATCACATTACCAGAAGCTTTTAACTTTCTGTATACTTTTTCCTTGAACTTTCATTAAAATTGATATCAGACGAGGTTTGTTAAATTTGTTTACTCTAAAATGGTCAACTGAAAAATGTTGTCTGTATTTGACAGCACCATAATTCCTGCAAAATACAGGGCACAATTGGGCTGCATTTAATCTTAAACATTTTCAGTCTTCAAGACCAGTTTTGAGTTAATCTACAGGAATGTAATAGAAGACATAGCATATCAATATCAATACTTTTTTACTATATGCTGTCAAAACCACAAACACTGCAAACAGAGACAGCTAGCTCCTTGTAAATAGTGAATTCAATTCCCCTGTAACAAAAGACCATCAACACCACTGGTTTGTCATAGATACTTTACTATGAAGCTTCTGCCATGATGCCAAACACAATTACGTGGAAGTTCAGCAAATTTACGCAAAGTTATATGGTCATGTAAACTGTAAGCCCATAATTTAGTACTATATTTTAGCAGGATTTCAATCGGACTATTACAGTATCCCTTGTAGGTCTCACCAAAATTTCATTCACACTGGACTAATTGGAGTAATTTCAGTAATTTGGTGTTAAACCTTCATGCGGAATTGTAAATAATTGTGATTATTCCTCCCTGAATAATTGAAAGGAAAAAATCCTAATGAAAGAGCACATTTAGTGAGCATGACCAGCCACTTGTGCTTGCTGTTTGTGTTTTGTTGCATTTAGCTCTATTTTTTAGCACAAAATTTATTCTTGAGTCCATTTTGAAATAGCAGTAAGAAAATATTTACTCTTGTCGAGTAATTCCAGCTTAAGGGAATATTTATGTAAACAATAAAAGTGCAAAGAGGGCAGTCTTTTATCTATTTGTAGAAAATGGCTGTTGGACGTTTGCGGACAGATGCAAGTATATGTAAAAAAAAAATAGAAAAAAAAAAAGAAAACGTAGTAATAATTCCTATACTCATTGATGATCCTGTGACTCAATCTCCTTGTTGTGTTTAATTTAATTGTGTTGTAAAATAATACTAATATAAATATATATGATGCTGTTCCACTTAAAAATGACATTTGAATCACCAAATGCCATTCAGAGACATAATGAGTTATACTAACGTAGCCATCTGCCAGTGTACTCTCATCGTAACTAGTGGTTCTGGATCTACCCGGGAACCTTTGTCAACCCGAAATTTAGAGGCATTTCTCTCATGGGTTCATAAAGTTTAACTTGAAAGATGAATGAGAAGACATTTTCTCATAGTGAGCAGTTTGATAATTTAAAAAAAGATGAGTTATCTGAAAGAAAGTGCACTTATAATAATACCACACTATCCTTGCTGCCCTGATTCAATCAGAATTCCATATCCTCTCTGTAGTTTTTTCTTTCTCTTTTCCCACGTGTGTTTTGGGGCTGTAGGTCTCTTGTCAAGAGACAAGACCGTTTGCTACAAATGCCATTTCTGTTAAATGATTGGCCTTACCGTGCACAAAGACAAAGAGGGAAATATGACATACTGTCCAGATGCGGCTGGAGATTTTCTCTTGGACAGGTTACATGATGACAAGCCCATTAAATAATCCAATTCAAAGTGTTTTATATGCCAAGTGGTCTTACTGTATATATAGCAATTTATTTTACGACAAAATAAAATAATGGTCACAATTTTCAATTGTCACATTGTCAAAGGATGGAACAACATGTTTTTTTCAGTAAATGTGTTACTATTCTTTTCTAGTGTTATTGATCTTACAATATTAGATTTTTTTCCGCAAAATAAATCTTTGCACATTGATAGTCGACATATAAGAAATACAAATGGGCTTAAATTGTAATTAAAAAAATAGACGGCTTGACATATATTGTATCATAATTTTTCAGAAAACCTAAAACAAAGTTTAAATGGCCGAAATGGGCAAATCTGCAGATTTCCAAAATACATCAGGTATATTTCTTTTTTAATCAGGCGTACGTTGAGCAAAGCACTTACTTCTTTTACTGGAGCTTCTTGACACTGACTTCGAGCATTTTAGATTTAAAAAAGGCAGCCACATTATTTACTCACTGAAGATAATTCCAAGCATCATATTTTTTGGAACATTATATCAAAACTATATGAAATATTCTCAAAAAGATGTGGAAGGCTTCAGATGGGCCAATCAAACTGGACAGTAACGTCCTTTTGTTTGAAGGGCTGGAGGGGGCTACATTACGCTACGGATACAGTGATTAGTTGTCGCACAAGATTTGGAATCCGTGTCTGATCTGACAAAGGAGCGTATGTGAGCCTGATATGGCAAGTACTCTCTCTTACATGGAAGAGCTGATAGAAGGTAAGGTGATTATGTGGTTGAGTTTCAGGTGTTTTGTGTTACCTTTATAGAATCTACTACATACATCATTGGCTGTCTGTTGTGAGTGCTAATGCGATCAATACAGCAGCATTGCACTTTGGGGATGGATACACTGTGCCATTGAATCTTGTGTTGATTTTCGCGCTGTGGTAGTGTTGTAGCTTCCTTCACAGACAGGCAGCATCAATCTGGCAGTAGCAAAAGTAAGGTCTTCTGTCCTGTCAAGGGCATCACAACAGATGCTTGCAACCCTTCTTGCTGACTCACCCAGTCACCTCCTGCTGGAGGCAACTGTTTCTGGGTAACTCTTTGCAGAGCTCTTCACACGCTGCAATCCCAATGCATTGGCTCCATTAATTGTGTATCCATTAGTGACTCAATACATTTTGAAGGCATTTTTAAAGAGACCACCATCTAATGGACTATTTAAAATGGTGAGAGAGATGAAAAGCACAAATTATGCCTTCTGAGGTGTTCGTCCAGTTTCGCTATGTCAAACAGTAAGTCAAAACATTTTGATGCATAAGGAATCAATTTGTGTTAAGTTGCCCCACCCAAAATGTTCCTTTCATAAGCTGATTTGTATATGCACAGCATCTAATCTGTAAGGGAAGCATGAACTTTGAACTCACCCACTCCAATAGCTACTTGTTAAGATTGGTTCAAGAATTTCCTTCTTCCATGTTTTACTTTTTACATGTGATCCCACAACCAAATAATCAGAATTTACTAGGGTGTGAAACATTTTATGATTTTAATAGGTAAACAAAGACATCTTATTTGGCAATTATGATTTCAGGTGAGAATACTTTTAAATTAAATAAACCTGATTATGATATATGGACGGATCAAAGAAGCTATGATACCTTTCTAAACATCAACATCTCTAGTGCTATGATTAACTTCTTGATTACAACCCAGAAAAGTGCTTCCGATGAAGGGCGGAACTACAGGAGAGAAAAGTATTTCCCGTAAATATTTCCTCACAGTTAGTTTGTTTAAATGTGCTAGTAAGTGAGTAATGTTAAGTACCACCACACTTGCTGCCAGTAAGGTCTCTGGATGAACAAAAGTAGGATGGTGTACAGAAAGATATAAAATGAAGTAGCACTTGAGGAAGGTATGGTGACAAGCAATGGTAAGTGCAGGCAGTTAAGGTAAGAATAGAGCAAAGAGCTAAAGGTATAAACAGAAATGGTAAAATGTATCAGGGTTACAATGTCCAACTGAAATATATATTTTAATAATAATAATTTTAATAATACACATTCACAGGAAAGTTTTCATATCTTGTCCTTTGTAGTTTAATTGTAAGTTGCTTTGAAAGCGTGACATACACAAATCCTAGGATAAAAGTTCTTCCAAAAGGAGACACAAGAGTGTGATTAGACCTCTTATTTGAGGAGGTATCTATGAAAGCGCTGAATAAATGAAACACCTATTAGCAGCAGGACAGTGGTCTCATGTTTAACCCACAGATCCCTTCAGCAATAATGTGCAACTTGTGTATCCTGCTGGTTTCAAGCATGTCCTAAATCTACAACTACTTTATTAACTCTTAAACAGCTTATATGATGAGAATGGCTTGTAATGAAATCCACTTGACTGCACCATTGTACATCGTAACCTTCCAGTTTGAACGTTTAAAAAAATTATTTTAATTTAAATTCCATCCTAGTCTAAAGAGAAGCAGACAGGGATAGCTTAATCATCTATTTGCAAATATAAATTTGCCTTACATGAGAAAGTAACCTTATTTTATGATTGCTAAAGCCATTTTGGAATTCACAAAACATACTAGTAAAAGTTGACACTCACAAACCTCTCTTCAACCTTTCTCATCCTGGAAAAAATTGGAAACCTACTCCTGATAAGGGCAGTATTAAATATACTTTTAGAGCCAGAATGGGACACACCTAAAATTGGTGAGGATCTAATAGAGGGGGTGTCTCCAAGGGTAAATATTATCCCTCATCTGGGCTGATCAAACCTAGGAATTATGCATGTTTAGAATGGCCTGCAGCCTGTGACACAGAATAAAGATGTAAGCAGGTTTGAAGTGAGATTTGGAGAAAAGAGAAGCTCAGTGAAAAGAGTTATCTATCTCTCAAGCATGTATGTGCTATCTCCTCAGCCAATCCAATACTCATGTTCTTTGCAGATACAAAATAGAGGATCATTTTATATTTGTCATTTCTGTCTCACTCACATGGTAGTGTTGCACAATAACTACTTATTATCTGCATTCATGTGTTAAATCTTGTTTTAAAGTGCACAAGAAAAGACCTGTTACTTTCAAACTATACGAGAATCATTGAGTGGGCTAGGAATTTAGGAAAAGATATAATCAGTTCTGTGAGAGGCTATATAGCATTGGAGGGTACTCCTCCAGGGCTGCTGGAGTGTTCGAGGACTCACTGCAGCAGCATTCATTTTAAAAAAAAAACGCTCCCACTGACACAGCAGGAACACTTAAGCAGGAAATGAATCTAAGCATGTCCCATTTCTTTGACCCACAGGACATAAACTTGCTTTTCCACAAAAACAATTCAAAGCATAAGTTTGTGAAAAATAAAAAAATAAAAATAGCCCTCATGTCCAGGAATATTTCTCTCTGTGCATGAGGGGCCTTCATTTGTTTCCTCTTCTCAGGATTACAATACCTTACATGGCATGTGTGGAAAATATGCATCAAGAGTACTGCCCTTCCTAGGGAAGCCCTCCTGACAGATGAAATGCAGCTACTCCATGGTTGGCAGTTCTCCACTTTGTTTGACTACTGTCAGTGCCAGTGAAGTTGCCTGCATTGGTTAGTGCTTCCCCACTTCTAAATGAGTCAGGGACATTGCATGCTTGATAAAGCCAAGGAACTGTTGATATATGATGGCTCTCCTATCCTGCAAGCTCAAAGTGACCCTATTAAATTCTTTAATCAAGCTATCAGTTTCTCTTATCCTGTTCCATCTTTTGGAATTACTTTAACAAAGGACAAAATTGATACCAGAGCTGCACTTTAAGAATGGAGTCTTTTGTCTTTGCAGTGTTCTTTTGATTACATTGGCTGTTTCACTTCTTCATCGCAGGTAAAAGTAAATGAGTTATGTCCCACATAAACTATTGTGGTCAGGCAGGGCATTGCTTGACCATGTTTCAGAGAATTCATCATCATGCAGGTCCCAAGAGATAATTTATGCCTGGACTGAAAGGTAAACCTGCCTAGGAACACATTCCACTATTAGGGTAAATGTAAGTAAGTGAAACTGTTACTGTTCACACTTCCTTTGTTCAAAAACAAGAAACATGTAAAGGCATCAAACTAAACAAATACAGCCTGCAGTCTTTGAAAATCATTCATTTTCAAGCATCCATCATCCATAATCTTAGCTCTCATTCATCACGCGTCACACCATATGTCATTTCTGGCTTGTGGTACTACACTACCTTCGGCACATTGGTCCTGGGGAGGGCATCACCCTACTGTTCTTGGCTGTTCTTGGCTGTACAATAACTTGTGCGTTTGTAGGCATGCTATCTTGCAACTCCTGCACATCACTCAGAGCATCATTCAGCAAAGGACTGTATATGGCAGTACTTCCCAACTTTTTAAAATCACAACCCATTTTCAGAATGACAACATTTAGTGACCCACTTAACTTTAATGGGCATGAGGTGGGTGATTTTTTTTAATGCAACTAAAGCATCGCGTGGTAGAGTACTGCCATTTACAGACAACACATTTTCCATTGAAAAGGCCACTACATTTGAACAGACTTGGCATTTTACTGCTGAAACTATACTGCACGAAATTGATAATGGGTGGAAATCAGGTTGTGGAAATATTTATCATTTGCGCACAACTAAGAAAAAGGTCTTCATTTGTTTCGATCCTATTCAAATTTGTGTTTACATCACACTTCAGAATTACAAAAAAAGTGTTTCATTTTTGCTTTCCTAACTTTTCAACGTATACAGTTCATTTATAGGTATTTATTTTACACTTTGTTGTATGTTATAAAAAATAACATCCTACAGAGTTTCCTTTGACACTCCCTGTACCTCAGCAAGATTCTCACATACTTACCTTTGCTTTTCTTACTCTGACTTCATAGTGTGAGGAGGTTCTAACCACTGATCCCCATGTTAAAAAATAAGGAGCAATTTGCCAGTCAGTCATAATTCTTTATTTGGTGAAAACACCATATAAAAATACACAAAAATACATTGATCAACATAAATTCAAAAAGATAAAAATCCAATCCATTAAGAAACTTATAATTAAAAAAAAATCCTGTAAAACATTTAAACCACCACAATTCTTTAGAATTACATCTTCAAAATGTCAGCATAGCAAATGGCATAAAAGCTCTGTGACATAACACACAGTCCAATAAAACATTACATCACCACAATTTGTTAAAATAGTATCCTGAGGGAAAAACAGTGCATTAAATAACATAAAAACTATAATGTGAATGAAGAGCCTCAAAACCTTCTAATACTAAGAGCAACTCTAATGAAGTTTAAAACTGTAAAACATACTTTGGGAGTTGCTAATTATTGTAAAATGAGGAGAGCAAGGTAATAATGTCTAGCACACACTAGGAGTTAAGAAGTGCTTGTGGGGATGAATATGCAAAACAGCGTAAAGTGATTGAAGTGAAGTGCTAGTGGTCCCAAGGACAAGTAGAAAGGTTGTCAAACCAGTACCCTGACATAGAAAAATGAAAAAGAAATGCAGTGTATTTGAAACAAAGTAGGTGAGATAAAACCTGCACTGTGAACATCACAAGTGAACATCAAATAAAGTGTGATGATATTTGAGATACAGTAAGTGGAATGAGCAGCATTAGTCTGCATTGATAGTACCTTGTGTTTCCATGATACATTTTTAATACTAAAGTAGAGTTCTCTCAAAGCCTCTTTGGACATGAATTCCAAAGACCCACGAGAACCACAGTCACTTGGGGCACCTATCTCAGTAAGGATACGCTTAAGATATAGAAACCATGGGATTTTGTCCAAGTGGTCAAGCATTAGCACATCAGTAAGCACTGACCATGAAAATCGAGTGTCTGGAGAAAGACAAATTTTGTGCCACAAATGCAAAAGGGCCGTTCCTACTAAGTCCACCAGATACTTAAGCCCAGTTTCATTGTGGCAAACAGCATTTTGGCACTGCTCGAAGGGTGTGCAGGAAACTATTCTCAGGCCTCTGCGGGGCTCAGGGATTAAGATGGCCCATACTTATATAAAGCAACTGTAGGAAAGTGGGTTATTAGTAGATGGGGGTATTTTCCCTCAGCTAGAAATAGTACCACAATTATTAACAGCTCCAGTCAAGTCTCAGTAAATTAATCCTTGCCCAACCCTTAGTAGCTTAGCAAATGAGCATTCAAACTTAACTTAGGAGACAGGTATGTGTAAAACATTTAATACCACCAAACAGTACATAAGTAAAAGACACAACCCAATAAAAACTTAACACCAATTTATGAAAATAAAAAATATTTTTATATTTAAAATTACACTAAAGTGACAAAAATCCAAAGTAAGTAATCAAAGATGAAGTTTTAAAGATTACATCAACAATTTTTCATTCTACTGCCAAAAAGCTAAAAGCAGCACTTGCGGCTACCTGTTCACACTGGACTGAGACAAAGTCAAGGTTTTAAGCCAACAGCAATGGAGCATAAGTTGGATAAGCAGACGGCTAGGTAATGATCAAAAGTTTACCTTCCAGCTTACAATTTTTTACTGGATCTTCTCTCTCAATGACTGACTACTCAGTGAGTTCTTGGGTTTCTTGAATTTGAAGTTTGATTTGACGACAGCAGCTTGCTACATCTCTGTGAATAGATGGGAGTTAAATCCTCACTGTCAATGATGGGGAGGGTCTCAAAACGATTATCAATGGCTTCCCTCTCAATGTTGAATTGGGCACTGTCTAGAGCTTTTCAGCAGGACAAACTAGCAAGATCTATCAGATCAGTGAGTTGGCATCAGGGGATTGACTCTCGAAGTTGAGACTCTCTCCTTTAAAAGCCTTTCTGCAAAACCTTATAGAAAGTTTCCAGACTTTGAGTTCTTGCAGTTTCTTGATTTCTCTGGGGAAAACAGGGGTTCCAGGAGCACTAGCCAAGGGTTCAGAGACTCTGGATTGCCTCTTGGTGGGGCTAGGACTCAGTTTCCCACAAAGCATCTGCACAGACCAGGGAAGATGCACTTCCAGCTGGTCAGCTAGGATGATCCTCCTGTTTGACTTGGCAGGTGACTTCTTCCAGCTCTGTTGTGTCTGTTTCTGATCACGGGGTACTCTCCTTTTCCTTTAAGTCAGGCACAGTCCTTTATTTGTGGCCCCTTGTGAGTGCAGCAGGTGCAGTCCTTCTAAGTGCAAGTATTCTGTAGGGCAGTCCTTCATATTGTAATGTTCCTGGCCGTGATCTGAGGAGCTTCTGCAGTTTTTTTTCTATATTTCTTCCATGCTTTTCTGGGTTGACGGGAGGGAGGCACCTCCAACCAATCGGGGTAAAGCTACGTACCTCTGCTATGACCACTTCCTGTGAAGTCTGTCATATTTTGGACCCAGAATGCACTGTTGTCCCAAAAATGAAAATGGAGAAATTCTCTCCTTGGTGTGTATGCCTGTGTAACACAACCCAGAGGTGTGCTTAGCATTTGATTACACTTCCCTTCTAGCCCCTCTCCTTATGTAATGGGGGGTATTCCCATCTGCATCAAGGATGTGAGAGCTAGCCTGGGCCCTATGATATCTGTTCTCCTGTTTGTGAAGACTAGCTAATATCCCCATCCTCCTTCCTCTATCTGTCTTATCCAAGAAGCAAATCTCCTCCTACCAAAATTCTGTATTGTTGCACCCACAGGCCTCCTCACACCTACTCAGGTAGCATCTTGACTCTGGCTGTAAAAGACTGACCAGTTAGAAGAGGCTGCAATGAGTAACTTCAGTACAGCACACTCGAAAACTATTTTCCTGTAATAGTTACAATAAATCCACCCTTGGCAAGCTGTTGGATGTAATGTAACCATTATATAGATTCTTTCAATTATAGGTCTAGCTAGCTCCAATCAAAAGTTAGACTTTATTAAGTTTAATAAAGCTTTCCTATGTAAGGCTATGGGGCTAGCAGCACTATGGTAGGGAAAATGACTTTGGCTGTTTTTCCTTATCAGGGCATATAAAACATATTTGATATTGCCCCTGATTTTTATAAAAATCCATCCTACTCTTGGACCATCTAGGGCAGATCATAGAGGTAAATGTAATAAAAGGTAATTTTGGACTTTGGAAGTACTTTTAATTCTAAAGCTGAATATGGACACAGGTGTATTTTAAAACCAGCCTGCAAGGCAGCTTTGGCTTTTAAAATGATACCAAATGCCACAGCAGTGCACACTTAAGTGTATTAAGTACACTAGGGTCTCTAAACCTACATGCCCTACCATATACTAGGGACTTACTGGTAGGTTGTCTTGGCCAACTAGTACTATATCAATTAGCATATACCTTTGGAGGGCAGGGGACTGCCCCAGGGCCTGGTTAGTAGAGCCCAGGACACTTTCAGAATCGATAACCATGAGCATCAGTGAAAAATGGGGGTGATGAGGGCAAAAAAGAAGACTTTTTTTCTTCAGTGAATGAAATACATTTAGATTTAAAAATGTGCTTAATTCTCCTTGCTGGCTTATAGAGAAGCTTGGAGGCAAGCCTGAACACCTTAAACTACATACATCGTAGCTTGAGTAGGTGTCCCAACTGTAAATCCTCATCAAAGGGAATACCCAAATAGCTGAAATGCTTGACCCTGTCGATTTTGACCACCTCAATCATATGTGTTATGATCTTAGTCTTTGGAGGACCACAAACTATGACAAAATATTTAGACATCCTAATGTTGGAGTCCAAATCATTTGTAAAAAGGACACATGATTCCAACAGTGTTTGTAATCCATTGACTATTCTTTCAATGAGAACAGGGTCATATGCATACAAGAGAACTGGAATTGCACACGGTAAAAAAAAAAAGAAAGGAGCTAGACTTGATATGAGATGTACATTCCTCATCTTGACTAAATTAAATTTTAACAAAGGTGTTCCAATGGAGACAGCAGAAAAAGTCTTCCACAGCTTGTTCACTCCCTAAACTCCTGAGCATGCCCCACAGTTTCGTAAAATGGACAGTGTTGAAAGTACAGGAGAGGTCCATAAAGATCATGTAAAATGGTACCTCTCCTGGCTTTCAAATACTTAGCTGTAATAAGTGCAAGGTTAAAACAATGCTCAACCATCCCCGCAGCTTGGCGAAAATCAAACTGAACATTTGTGGAGGATGTTGTTCACTGAAGTCCAAGCCTCCAAACTGGTCATCAAAACCTGTCTTAATATGTCCGATGTAGAGTCAAGTAAATGAAATGGAATGATAACAGGAGGGTTTCCTTTAAAAAAAGAATTTGACAATATTTCTTTCCTGGATTTCAGTAATGCCTCCCCAATAGCTGCCTGTAGTACATTGGTCACTATTGGCCCCCAAAGCTCAAATGTAAAATTTTGAAAATATCAATAGGGGCACTGCGGGTCTTGGGGCCTTACCTATTGTTAAAAGCCAGGCCAACCTTGTCAATATTGATAGTGAATAAAAGCAGGTGCAGCCCTAATGTCTGGAACAAATCCCTTGTTCTCCATGCCCACCTCCATTCGCTCACCAGAACCAAAGACTGTTTGTAATGGTCCTTCAACCTATTGGCACAAGTTTTGGTACATGGTAGTTTGAAAAAAGGGCAAGAACATCCCAGAAACTCATGCTGTCCGGTGCAGCCCCAGCAGCTTCAAGGTCCTTCCAGGCTTTTACAACAGCTTAAAGGTCACGCCAGGCTTTATGTCTAATTTTGTCAGAAGCCCTAGCCAGACATTTGGGCTCTGCCTTTAAAGGGACACAAATGTGTCAAGATAAATAAAGATTTTTTACTATGAACAATTACAGCAGATAAAACAGGAAGATATCCTTGGTCTGCATCCACATTAACTTAATGTTTTTTTCGTTCTCTTTTTCACTGAAAAAATGCACAGGGCTGCTGTTCAGTTGCAATATCAGCAACATTTACTCTAGCACCCTCATGCAAGTATCATTCGAATTATTATTTTTTGCTTGTTTTTAAACGAACACAATCCTTGCCTCCTTTTAAAACTATTTTTGTTACTATATACCTTATTGGTAAGGTGAAAGATTCGTTTTGAAACTGTGACCTTCTTTAGATTCAAGGTATTTCTTTTGTATGTTCAGTTAGTCACGCATGCTGAACTACAAATTGTTCTCCGCTCTGTTAAGCGAAGTCTGTAGCCAGCAGGAAGACAGTGCTTCCATTTGCAGTCAACTTAACCTTTGAGGTTTTAGGTACTATCGATCTGTTGTGACATCTGACATTACCAAGAAGGTTGATTTCTGCAATTAGATGGAAATGTGGGCTCCGGTGCAAAGTAGCAGGTTTCACGTTTGCACTTCCTGGTCCTCCTCTTCAATTCACAATGCAACCACAATTTTTACTATCCCTAATAGGCATGGTTTTATTTTGAGTCTTATTTTTTTGTTTTTGTTGTTGAACAAATATCTGTGCGCCGTTTTACCCCCTGGTTATGTGCAATAGAATGTAACTGTGTAAATTGGTAAATGCTAGACTATTGATCTCTGTCTTCAGGAGACAATATAATATTAACAAAAACAATGAAATTGACCAAGAAATGTAATTGTTTCGACTTGTTGGCAGGGTTACGAAGAGTGCATGGACACAGTTTTGCACCCATATTTCTTAATTCCATAGACTGGATGATGCATATGGACGTTTGCAATGGTGTTTACATCTTGCACTGGTACTACTGCAATTTCGTACCAATAATTCCATCAAGTGTCTGGTGAAAAAATGTCTGCACTAGTGCGTCAGTGCAATTATTACTTTTAAGTTTGTTAAGGGGTGCACAGAACGTTAGAAAATGTCATGTGTTATCTAAGTAATTCGAAAATATCAGTGTTAAATTATGTTGCCATTGGTGCAAAGTATGTGTAAGACTTGATATGCTTGGCTTTTGCCTTCACTACTTGATTTTTGATGAATTCATATTTGTTGGCATTAGGGCTCTGTGCACTTTGCTCCTGCTAACCGGTGCTAAAGTATTTGTGCACTTTAAACATGGGAAAATTGGACTTGGGCTGCACCTAATTAGGACATATAATTCACATGTATGTCCCTAGTAAATAGTAATTCCGCTATCCAGGGCCTGTAACTTATATCTAGCCAGGGTTGGACTGGCCAATAAAGCACTCAAGCAGTTACATATGGGGTGGTCTGGTAGGTCCGTGTGAGGGCCAGTTTTATGGTCCAGCGGGGGGAGTTCTACTATTGATTTCCTGGATGTTAAAACACATAGGCGGTCATTCTGACCGCGGCGGGCGGCGGTCGCTGCCCGCCATGCGGTTACCGCCGAATGACCGCCCTGTGGTCAAAAGACCGCGGCGGCCATTCCAACTTTCCTGCTGGGCCGGCGGGCGACCGCCAAAAGGCCACCTGCCGGCCCAGCGGGAAAGCCCCTGCAACGAGGAAGCTGGCTCCGAATGGAGCCGGCGGAGTTGCAGGGGTGCGACGGGTGCAGTGGCACCCGTCGCGATTTTCACTGTCTGCAAAGTAGACAGTGAAAATCTGTATGGGGCCCTGTTAGGGGGCCCCTGCACTGCCCATGCCAGTGGCATGGGCAGTGCAGGGGCCCCCAGGGGCCCCACGACACCCGTTCCCACCATCCTGGTTCTGGCGGTGAAAACCGCCAGAAACAGGCTGGCGGGAAGTGGGTCAGAATCCCCATGGCGGCGCTGCAAGCAGCGCCGCCATGGAGGAGACCCTGGGCCAGGGGAAAACCTGCGGGAAACCGCCGGTTCCCCTTTTCTGACCGCGGCTTTACCGCCGCGGTCAGAATAGCCCAGGAAGCACCGCCAGCTTGTTGGCGGTGCTTCCGCTGCCCTCCGCCCTGGCGGTCAGAGACCGCCAGGGTTGGAATGAGGGCCATAGTGCTTGTGGTAAGCTTAAATTCATGCAGTCTTCCATTCCCTGAATGAAACGTTTAAAACATGTCTTTGTTTGGTGTCTGGGTCTATAATCTGCTCCAGCCCGATCCTGCATTGTGCCACCCACTAAAGTAGTGCCGTAAAAAATGTCTCTAGCTCACCGCTGCAGCCTAGGATTACAATTTTGAACCAGGAAAAATAAACCTTTTGCCACGCCTAAACCTTCTTTTTTAGTACATGTAGGTTTCCCTAAGTTAGTCCTAAAGACTCATAGTGCAGGGTTCATTGTATTCTAAATGTAGTACTCGTATTGAAGTTTTACATGTCCTGGCATGGACAACTCCTAAATTTGTTTTTCACTGTTTTACAGCTTGTCTCTCCCATTGACTAACAATGGGTTAACTTATTACATTTAATAAATGCTAACTTCAAATTGGGAGCAGATACAGATATGCTGTTTACACACATTAATTGTCATTTAAAATTCTCTTTAATGCTAATGTCAAATTTTAAATTACAATCACGAATGCCATTTTTAGATAGTTGTCATTTTCTTGTCGCATCCAACTGTGCCTGTCTATCAGTGCCCTGGGTCACATAAGTGGGAGTGGCTCTGCTGTTGGGGGTTCATGTATTGTTCCAGGCAGAGAGACAAACAGGGCTTAAGTGCGTACAGGATGGGCCATCCAGAAGGATGGCTATGGTGTGGCTGCACCCACCCCTCACTTACACTTCGAAGGGCTTTGCCTAGAGCTCATCCAAAGGAAACCTTTATTACCATATGCATTTTGGGGCCTGGACCTGAGTAAGGGAAAAACTGATCATAACCTGCTTGAGGGCAGGTCAGGGAATTCCTCCGCTCAAAGGCTAGCACCAGGTATAAAAAGAGGACCTCTAGAACCATTCATCAGAAAACTCATGGACTTGTGGAAGATTTAGAGGGACTGCCCTGCTGCCAGAATGATTGTCCTGCTGCTTGAAGGATTGTGACACTAATAATAATAATAATAATAATACAAGTTAAATACTTTATTAAGTAAAGATAGTACATTTTCATAGGTGAAGAGTCTCTGATTGCATATGGGCATTGCTTTGGGGGTCAATTCTTCTGAGTGGATTTTTCTTGCAAATCTGTTCATGTTCTTTGTGACTAATAGGCTCAGCTGTTGAGCTGGCATTACATGCCTATTTGCACACTACCCAACTGTAGACATGAATTTAGCTGCCCTTCTTATGGTTAGTATCTATTGATGAACTGGTGTGTTTTCACAACATCCACAGTAGGACTGATGCTAGGTAAGGGAAGGGCATGGCATGTAAGCCCCATCCCAGGAAGTAGTGTAGCTCTTTCTTGTTGGGAATGGGCTAATGGGCCACATAACCCATGGCCACCTGGTGTATAGGGTTTATGTTTTTAAATAAAGCACACTGTTTTTTCCACCTGGGTGGAAATCATTTTTATATAACTAGGTGCAGTTTAGTGTAAGGTAGTATTTCTGTATTACTCTTTCACATGTTCTTACTTGCTTTTGTGAATTGGCCCCAGTCATCTACAATTGGAGTAAAATGGGATTCATTATGTATGATAAGGACAAATAAATACAAAGAAGGAATGCGTCTGTTCTACTAATAGGGAGTGGGACGTTCTGGACTGATTAAGAAACTCATGTAAGTGTACATAAACAGTACTCCTGTATACCCTCCTCATACACCTAAATGCTTTTGTGAAATAACCCCTGTGTATGTAACTTACTTTTAACACATCACTCGATTACTAACCCTTTCCATTGCTCACTACTTGTTTGAAAATGCAACACTTTATGAATGTGATTCCTTGTGATCTGAATTGTGAACTACATTGTTCTATGATCACCAAGTTTTTGAAAGACCCTGATCTCTAAGGACTGTAAGTCAATACTGTGGTGTACCGAAACTTGAGGGGGTCCCCTGCACTGTACATGGAGGGGCCCCTCCACCGGACTCATGCAAGAGCTCTCAGGCCAGAGTACTGTAGTGAGGGAGGCACACTGGAGCTCAGGGCCCCCAGCAGTACGGGGCTACAGGGGCCTTTGTTATGCCACTGAGTGAGTACTGAGTCAGAATTTTAAACAGTCAGAATTTCTGAAAAACTGTTGAAGACCAGGAAGAAATGTCTGCATTCATAGAGAAAAGACATAACTCACGTGGTCTTCTTTGAAACGAGGATAAGGTTGAAGCATTTTGATTTCTACAGAGCTCTTAGGCCCTTATTTATGGGCTTTGTGGTGCAATCTAGCACAGCAAAGCCACCTTGCCGTGCTGCCCTGCTTCACATGGAAAGTGCAGAAATGCACAGTATTTAAAAGAATACCACATAATTATGTCCTTGCTCCTGTGCTGGCACATAGTACTAATGCAGGCACCCTTGCACCAGGGTACAAGGGTGCTTGGTTGCAAGCAGGCTTGTTTTGTGCAGGACTGGGCACCTTCTTGCACAAAAACAATCCTGAGAGGCTTTTTCCTAATTCTATGTGTACTGCAGAATGCAGCACACAAAGAAAGAGGAATGAACAAGGAGAAATAGTTATATTCTCCTTGTGCTTCTCCTGGGGAGGCCTATCATTTGGCACCTTCCCAGGTTTACAAGTTCTTAAAAATCTAGGAATGCGTCAAACTCCGTGGATGTTGCATGGGAACGCCCATGCAACACACACGGAAACACCTTTCTGGTGCAGAGTAATATAACACAACAATTTGTGCTGCGTTAAATTTAGTTACAATAGTCAAGATTTATGAAGCCACGCAGCCCCATGCAAGATGGTCTTGCTTGGCTATATAAATCTCACTTAAGCTTTGCGTCACTCCAACGCAAACCAGGTCATAAGTATGACCCTAATTCTTCTCAACCTGCTGTGACTATTGTCCATTGTAGCTTTGTTCCGTTTATTTGGATGTCACAGTTATTTGCCTAAGAGACGTTTGTGGAGTTTTGATGAGAAACCTTTGTTAGAGAAGCACCAGGTTGTACAGCAGTTTTGTGTAATTAATAGTATCAAATCAAAGTGTTTCTACAGCAAAACGTAAATAAATGCTGACAGTTATTGGGAGACGAAAGATTATTGCAGCTATGTGTGATATTGTGTTGAAATAGAACAAGAAAAGTATTATTGGAATGGTGAACATCATCACTATTCGTTTGACTTAAATCATCAGTAGTTTTGACAATGTTGCCACACAGGAAGATGGTATAAATCATTAATGGGGATTGAAAGAGACAGTTTGTAGTGGTTGAGATAGAAATTAGAACAAATATGTAATTTTGTGGTACTGTTTAAGGCTCCAGCTATTGATCCTGAAATAGATCATTTTTAGCTGGTTTGTGTTCCAATAGTGTATTTAGTATTCATTTAAAGTCATTTGGGAGGTGCCAATCACATTGATGAGCTGTGCTAGAGGCTGGTCATAGAGGACAATGACAACAGGGATAGCATGCACAACATGTTGCCAAAGTGAATCAGGATGTGATCATGATGAGAGACCCAGATACTGCTCAGGACTGGACACCAGCTTTATTTTGTTAGCAACATATATGCCCCAACATCATATTAGATGTCCTCTGAAGGACTATTTATCACAATAGCAATCTAACACAGCACAATTATCTTTTGTGTTTATTAGTTGGGTTGCACAAAATAGATCATTGCTAGACAGGGAATCCTTGACGTGGTTTCCTCTAAACCTTTTGCCTTCTGACCTCCTGGTTGGTGACTTTGTTTTTGTTGTCTTCAGGACTGTGGGCACTTGACCACTGCTGACCAGTGCTAAGGTGCATGTACTCTGTCCCAAACATATGTTGACATTGGCTTATCCACAATTGGCTTAACTGATTTACATTTAGGTTCCTAGTAAAGTGTCTGTGCTCAGGGCCTGTGAATTAAATGCAACTAATGGGCCGGCAGCCCTGATTGTACCACCCACTTTAGTAGCCCTTTAAATATCTCTTAGGCCTGCTACTGGTTTACATATAGGTTCCTAGTAAAGTGTCTGTGCTCAGGGCCTGTGAATTAAATGCTACTAATGGGCCCGCCGCACTGATTATACCACCCACTTTAGCAGCCCTTTAAATATCTCTTAGGCCTGCTACTGGAGAGTCTGTGTGTGTGATCTTAAACTGCCATGTCGGCAGAGAGCATTGTAATTAAAAAGTTGGAAGCGTATTTTTAACTTTTGCATGTCCAGGCAGGTAGTGAAAAACTCTGAAATTCTTTTTCACTACTACAAGGCCTATCTCTCCTGTAGGTTAAACTTGAGATTGCCTTGTTACATTTTATAAGTGTATTTCCGATTGGGACCAGATAGATATTTTGAGTTTGGTGTCTCAGAACTCACAATTTTAAATCGCAACTGATGGTAAAGTTAAATTTTAAGTTGCAAGTCTGAAAATTCCACTTTTAGAAAGCGGCCATTTTCTTACCTTAGCCATTCTGGGCCTCTGCCTGTTTCTAAATACCCGTCTGGGTAGCTGACAGCTGGGATCTTGTGTGTTCCCTCTAGACAGCTACACACAAAGGGAGCTATGTGTGCCTGGTGGACAATCCACAAGGACCATTAACATCTTGATGGGTCATCCTGGGCAGGATGGGAGGGAGGAGCTAACACATATCTGAATAGGTTGGGCCGTGAGCCCTCACAAAGGGCTACATAATCCCTGTAGTGTCTGGATGAAGGAAAGGAAGGGCGAGGACTTTGTGCACTTCAAAGGCCTCTCTTTGAAGTCTCCCCCACTTCAAAGGCACAACTGGGTATACGTACTAGACCCCCAGATACCACCAAATGAGTATACTTCTGGACCTAAGGACATACTGCCAAGAAGAAGGACTGCTGTGCTGCTAATGGGACTGTACTTTGCTAGAACTCTGCTGGACTTTGCTGGACTCCTGCTGTGCTGTGCCTGCCCTCTGCCCTCCTTGCCTAGGAGTGAGAAGGACTGGGCCTGCATCTCTACATCCCTAGAACCAAAGTGACTCCAAGGGCTTGATGGATTACCTCCTTTTCTGTAGTCTCAGGTACTTCAAAGACTTCATACTACTCTACTACAGCTACTGGACTCTGCCAACTGTGAGTCCCACCTTGCCAAGTGGTGTCAATCCAGTCCTGGGGCTTTGGAAGTGTTTTCTGCAGCTGTCTTTTTCAGGAATCCACACATTATCACTGCACTGATCGGAACCACCACATTTCTTCTTGATGCCAACACATCACCACTACCACTGAAGACGAGGACATCCCAGCACCAACTGCATGGCTCAGAATCAACACTTCACCCTTGGCCATACGCATTGCCTGTGCATCACTGGTTGCCTGGATCGACAATGTTGCATCACCTTCACTACAAGGGGTGCTACACTGTACCACAGATAGAGGATCGACAGCTGTGCGGCTCAACAATGATGCATTATCCCACATCATCTGCTCTGCTCCTTGCATTTGATCTTCGACGTCAACGCATCCCTCCATCCGAGGTACTCTATCAGTGGGACATGGTTGGATCCCTGTAGCCAGCCCACACTCTATTGCGGACTGCCTGAACTTTGGATAAACCCCGTCTAGTGTTGGTTGCACTACATTAACAAATTTTATTTCAGAAATCATATCTTGATTTCTACTTATTAGATTTTTGTTGTTTTGGTCTTGTTTTGTTAACATCTATTTTCCTGGAACAAATACTTTACATGGTGCCTCCTAAATTAAGCCTGCCTGCTCTGTGCCAAGCTACCAGAGGGTGAGCACAGGTTAATTCATGGTATGTAACTGACTTTCCCTTACTCGGATTGTGGTCCCTACTTAGACAGGGTGCATACTTTTGCCAACTAGAGACCCAATTTCTAACAATCATAAACCATGTATGTTACTTTTTTTATATAATAGAACAATGAATTAAAATAATACTGCCACGGAATGTACCACATAATGCATATTTTTGCCACATAATTTCAATATTCTTAAAGCACAGTTTGGTTCACCATGCAACATAATACTAATAGTCCAGGCAATAGAAAGCCACCAGAGTGGGTAGTTGCTGTCATCATGGTGATGAAATGCATATTTTATGACGCACTGTGAAATATTTTCCATATTTAAAGTTTTCCTTCTAAATATGGGGTTTTATAATGCTCACTTTTTGCAATAAACACATCCAAACATAGATATGTGTGTGTTTAGATAGAAAAAATATTTAATGTAGTGTGTGTGTAGTGAGTTTGATTGTCACATAAAAGTTGAAGAAAACTGAAAAGTACCATATGATTTAATAGGTAGGAGATGGAGCTCTAAGAAGTAAGCCCAAAAAAAGTTCAAATGATTCCTGAGTATCTTTCAAATTAAGGGCTAGTCTCTTACTCATAAATGTAACGTGTCTGAGATCCATCAATCTGTATAGATGTTCAATACGGACTTTCTTTTGGTTGTCCTAAATCCTTTTTTAATCCAATATTTGCTGGGCATGTGTAGTTGCCTACTATTTGAACCCAAGCTAAATAAATATAGATAAATACCCTGATATGGAGACAGGTATTCAAGATAATTAAAAGATACTTACACAAATGAATCATCAGGAATGCCTTGTACTTAGCTGTTTAATGTTTACTTGTTTTCAAAGAAGATTTTGAACAAGCAGTGATGAGCATCTTTTGATGTTCACAAATTTGTTAGTCTGCTTAATGCAGTCATTACAGGTTTCAATAAGCCTGCTGTAGGAATCATTTGGAGTCCATTTTGAATCTCGACCAACATCTGTTCAGTTTTATTGAGCCTGGCAAATGAGGCATATGAAGTATGACGATCACAGTTCCGTTATTTGGAGAATATAAAGGTGTTTATTTTTCCACAATATTATTTTCAGGTTTCCAGTTATCCTCTTCAGAAGTGTATGAAATTGGGCTATTAGTTAAGTGGGTGGCGGTGATGACGCACCTTAAGTAATAAACACATTCCTTGCCCGGGTGATCCACTAAGGCTACTAAATTAACCCAAGATGAACCCACTGGGAGATATGGAACAGAACAGTCAGGCTTTCCTCTTAGGCAACATGTAAAGTATTTATGCAGTACTCAAATGGTAACAAAGTCAAAAGATAATGCAAGAAAAAAATCCCAAACCAATTCAGAAAAATAAAGTAAATTTAAATAAATTAAATTACACCAAAGTGAAAAAAAAATCCAATAAGGGGAATCTGAGATAGGATTTTAAATATGTTTAAATAACAATTGCTCAAAACAGAGTTAATTGCCACCCAAGGTCAACTAGTCTTGGTAGATGGGGACCTAGATGCAATTTGTGGCTGACTGCAATGGAGCAAAAGGTTGATACAGGGACCAGGCTGGACCCAATCAGAAGTTTTACATTTGCACTTAGTCTCATAAATGGAAGTCCAAAATCTTCAGCAGGGCAACGCAGCGGGCTGCAGCCAAGGAGGGTTACAAGATCATATAGCAATGAGATGAGGTCCAGGTGATGCTGTTGGTTCTTGGCAGGAAAGCATCAAGTGGGAGAGATTTGAAGTTTGCACCCGAGACCGGTCCTTCTTTGGATGGATACTTTTGAAGCCTTCTCCTGGTCAAAGCTTTTTCGTTTGCACTTTTTGTCTTTTTTTTCCAGCTGGGTAAAGACTGCAAGCAGTAGCCAAAGAGAGCTCCGTGAAGCCAAAATCAGATTTGTTTATGAGGAAAAGATCTGAGCATGCGAAAACTGAATATTCAGCCCACCTTCGTTGAGTCAGTTTGGCAGGTTTGCCCCTGTCCTCCTGAGATCCTTGAATCTAAAAGATTCCTCAGTTGCAGGTTTTTAGAGGTTGTAGTAGAAGTCCTCCCATACCCAGCCAAGGGTTCCAGGATCTCAAGAGAAGTCTTTGAGGGTCAGGACTCAATCCAGCAGAGTCCAACAGCAGGGCCTTGGACAGGTCCAGTTGGAACCGGTCAATTGCTGGAAAGGCTTCTTGTATCTTGTTGTGTCCTATGAGCTTGAACAAGAGGTCAGCCTTGTGATTCTTGCAGGCCACCTCTTTGTCCTGGGTACAAATGAGAGCAAGTCAAGCCCTTTAGCCTCTTCTCAGATCACAAACAGGTTATGTCCCCTTCTGATCTTCCTCCCATCCAGTGATGTTCCAAGGATGGTACTGGGGATGACACATTTATGCTTGGCACCAGTTTCCAGGTGGGGGAACTTCTGACTCCACCAGCCAATGGAGTAAAAAGTTCTTAAGGGTTACCCTTCCCACATTTGTATCATTTCCTGTTTGTCCTACTGCAAACAATCCCACAGTGCCCTCTCTGCCAAAATCCAAGATGGTGAACCCCTTTACTCTTGTACAGATCCTGTGTGACCAACAGGTGGTGTGGCCAGGGAAATGAGTACCCCCTGTGTGGTCATTTCAAATCAGTTCTGAGGGCGGCTTCCTCCCACAGAAATTGGAGTCTGGCTGACTTGGGGAACAAGGAAAGGGGCCTGTCCAAGTGTCATTTGATGTCACTCAGTGATAGAGGTGGACTCTTTGAATTAAGTTTAAGTTTAATAGATTTATAAAGCGCATGGCTACCCGAAGGCTTCCCAGCACTAAAAAGAAGACGGAGGAGCCACAGTGGAATTTTATGATGGAAAAAATTGAATCTTCAGTTTACCTCAAAAAGAGAGTTCGGAATTGTCCATTTGGAGTGCCAGGGGTAGAGAGTTCCATAGGTTAAGTGCTCAAAGCGTGAAGAACCTACCTCCCCATCTTACTCTCTTAACACGGCAGGTGGAAATTAGGACAGCAGATGAGGATCTAAGGGGTCTCTGAGGAGTGTAAGGTGTGAACATTCGCTTGATGAGAGATGCCTCCCTATCATGAAGAGCGCAATGCACTATACACATAGCTTTCAAATTGATCCTTTGCTGGATAGGAAGCAAATGAAGGGAGGCTCAGAATGGTTTGGCCGATGCAGTTCTAGGGATGTCTGTAAGTAGCCAGGCTGCTGCGTTCTGCACTAGCTGCAGTCTCCTTAATACGCCAATGGGAGAGCTCAGAAACAGAACATTCCCATAATCCAAGTGAGATAATAAGGGCTTGAATAATACGTCTTTTGGTGGGAAAAGGAAGAAATTTAAAGATTTTTCTAAGCATTCTTAGAAGATTGAAGCAGGGAGCCGCCAATGTTTTTGCATGCAGTTCCATCGATAGATGGGAGTCCAGCCATATTACTAGTTAGGCTTTTTATAGTTTCCTCTTGGGGGGAAGTTCCTTCAATTCTTCTGGAATTGAGATGGAGGATTTAAATAGAGGAAAGTTGCAGACCAACATTACTTCTGTTTTCTCATCATTTAATTTAAGCTTGCTGTCTGACATCCAATTAGCAGTCAGGGAGACAGGAGGATAGCGCTCCTTGGTCAGATTTTAAATTGGTGCCAAAAGAATAAACCAACTGAGCATCATCAGCATAAGATATTGAGGAAAGACCATAGAGTTCCACAATTTTAGCTAAAGGGGACATATACATTTTAAAAATAGTGGGGCTCAGAGAAGAGCCCTGAGGAACCCCACAGCTAAAAGAATGGATATCAGAAAAAAAGACCTATTCAGAACCTTACAGACCTACCTTCTAAAAAGGAAGAGAGCCCGTTAAAAATAGTGCCTTCAAGTCCACTCTGGGTAATTCTTTGAAGAAGGATTTTATGATGGACTGTGTCAAATGCCACACTTAAGTCTAGTAAAATAATTGCTGCATAGCCATCCGTATCTAGCGGTTGTTGGGTTTCTTCTGTCACTGCCAAAAGGGCGGTTTCCGTGCTATGTTGGGGGTCTGAAACCCATCTGAGTGGGTTGTAGGAGCTTATGTTATTCCAAGAAGCCAGTGATTTGTTTGTTGACATGTTTTTCAGCTATTTTGGATGCTATAGGAAGAAGAGCAATAGGTCTATAAATGCCTAGTAAAGATGCATCAGCTTAGGTTTTTTCAGTAGTGGTGTGATAACAGCGCGTTTCCAAATTTGGGGTAGATTACCAACTATAAAAGAATAATTAAGAATATTAGTTAGAATGGGCACTATAACATCCATACCTTGCGCTTAATTGACTGGAAGGGCAGGATCCAGAGGTGATCCTGATTTTATTCTTAAGAGATAATCTCCAAGTAGTTCTCCTGTCATCGGCTAAATGTATGGGGGGTTGGTGTTCAGCCTGAGATGTCTTTTTAGGCTCTTTAGATGAATCATTAGAAAAGGTTGCCTGAATATCAGAAATTTTGTTTTGGAAAAAACACGCCAGATTATTGCTGTGTTGTTTGGATGCTTCCATAAGACTGGAAGCAACAGGTTCCTGAGTCATTTCCTTAAATATCGAGAAAATCTCCTCAGGGGAGTTAGAAGATTGTTCTATTCTATAGGCGTAATAGGCTGCCTGCATGGATTTAATTTCCATATAATAAAATCCGATTGCTTTTCTATATTCTGATTTGGAGTAATCATTGTAGGTTTTCCTCCATTTCCATTCCAATGTTTTACACTCCTTTTTTAGAAGACGCAACTGAGGGGAAAACAAAAGTGGCTTTTTCTGACCACCACTTTTGACCATCATCTTGGTCGGTAATATGATATCTAGGGAGCTACAAATCCATTCATAAAATCTTTCTGCTGAACAAGATTCTATTGGAAAAGTGCAGGTATGTTTTAGAGTGTCTAACACATCCCTACAATTAAGTTTAGACCACTGCTGCCAGGTTAGTTTCCTAGATGGTTGGTAGGTTGGTGAAGAGGATGTGAGCGTGATATTGAAAGGAATTAAGAAATGATTGGACCAGACCAAAGGAAGGGGGGAGTTGTACAGCTAAGGTTTGAAGGTTGCTAAAAGTTAAGTTAATGTTGTGACCTTTGATATGAGTAGGGGCAGCGATCAACTGTGCAAGGTCTAAGGCTGCCATATCCATCAAAAGAGTTTTACCAGCTGTAATGTGCATCTCATCTATATGGCTGTTGAAATCACTCAGGATGGTCAAGTTAGGGTGGCTGCAGGCAAAGTCCGCAACCAGTTCTGGTAGAGCCTGTAAGAACTTCCCATATGGACCAGGGGGGCGGTATATCAGAATTCTGGAAAATGTACACGTAGCGCTGATTTCTAAGGAACTGAATAAACTCTCACTGTCAGGTCCAGCAATGGGCTGGGTAGTGCAGTTGATAGAATTTTTATAAATGATTGTGACTCCTCCACCTTTAGAGAGGGTTTTTTCTAGGCGATGAATTAAGTAATCTTGGGGTAGAGCCAAAACCACATCCGGTGAGGATTCCTCAGAGAGACAGGTTTCTGTTAAATAAAAGAGCTTCTGGGGCATGCTCCCTCATGATTGAGTAAATATCTAATTTATGAGCAGGAAGGGAATGAAAGTTGAAAAGAAGAAAATTGCCAGTAAACTCTGAATCTTTCATGAGAGTAAGGGAGGATTTAGGCTGAGGGAGCCATTGACAGGAGTCACATCTTATAATAGGAAAATCAGGATTAACAGAGTACTTACAAGATTTACTGAGGTGATTCCTAATGCCTAACAGTTGATTTGAGGAGTAAATCAGTTTGCCTGAATTTGTTAGAGTAGAGTTTCTGGCCCCTGGGTCCATTCGGGCATGGACGGGCGCAGACAGGCTTGCCTTAGGTGCGCCCGACTCATCTGCTTTTTTTATAATGGGCTAAATAGGCAGTAGAAACTAGAGCACCTCCCAAAATGGTGTTTATAGAACGGCACCAAAAAGGGGTGCTAACAGGCAGCAGGGAGGAAGGAACCAATGCCTAACGTGCAGATGAGTAACTTAAAAAAGATAAAGATAGACATATCAGATGGCACTCAACACAGGCATCATGATAGGTAAAGTACGAATTAAAATATTAAAACAAGGTAAAAAGCATCAAAATATCAGATTAATATATGTCAATAATTACCACCGTTTACATGTTCACCAGTTAAATTAAGGTTCTGGTAATGACCTCCTCAAACTCAGTCCTTTATCTCTGTTCTGGAAGCAGTTTTCACATCAATTAGGGCGTTTAATACTAAACTAGCCTCCAGAGGGTTTAGGTGTCTTTTCCTTACTATGTGATAAACACCCAACTTCACTAATGAATTGGGTATTTAATAAATATTACACAGGGTCCAAGAACAGTATTTCTAAGTGTTTTCGAGCCCAGGATAGTATTGTTAAATTTAGTATTGTATACCAGTGTTCCTCTATGGAACAGCCAGCCTTGCTGCAGTGAAGGTAGCTTTTAGGTGCTACTTACTGCAGTACACGTTTAACATCATCTTTCTCCATGTACTACTTTTAAATACAATGCTGTATGCCTTATGAGCTACATGGCCAACTTATTAATATTTAGGAGAGAGGTTTAGACCAGCCAAAGGTTTTATTTTGGTAGGTTGAATTGCAGTTTCAGACTGACTCAGTCAGGCTAAAACGGTTGGCCTGATGTAATGTTTCAATGCCACTGCAGTGAATGGCACAATAGGTACCATAGTCCACTAGTGGCATTTACCTTGCAGGCCATTTTGTAGTATATACTAAGGGCCTATAGGTAAGTAAAGTATGTCAATTAGGATTATGATAATTCAACCATATTGCAAGGGGTTGCACACACACATTATCATTAGTTAGTGATGGCAAAGTGCACAGAGTTCAACAGCGGGTAAAAACAGATGAGGTAAAAATCTTTGGGTACACCACATAAAAGATAGCCATTTTGTATAAGAAGTAACATTAGTAGTATGTTTTACTTATTTAGCATGAATACGTGTATTTCATGTTTTCTATTCATTGCTCTCATCATTAATGTGTGAATAATGCATTTTGCTTCTACTCTATAGTAGCACAGAACAAAATATTTAGCCAACATAATTAAAAACAGAGAGAAGTGCGGATTCAAATGCTCCAAAGGCAATCTGGTTGGGTAAATATAGTACGAATTTATCAATCAATCAATCAATCAGTTTTTGTTAAGCGCGGTAACTCACCCTTGAGGGGCTCAAGGCACTGGGGGGGGCCTCATCCGAAGAGCCACGTTTTGAGGTTCTTCGTGAAGATGGTGAAAGATGGGCTTTGTCTGAGGTGCAGGGGGAGCTTGTTCCAGCTCTTTGCTGAAATGTAGGTAAAGGATCATCCTCCGGTGGTGGTTTTACAAATGCGAGAAATGGTGGCCAGGACCAGCTGGGCAGAGTGGAGGAATCTGGTGTGGGTGTGGAAGGAGACGTGATGGTTCAAGTAGGCTGGTCCTGCGTTGTGTATGGCCTTGTACGTGTGGGTGAGTAGCTTGAAGGTGATTCGTTTCTTGACTGGGAGCCAGTGTAGGGTCCTCAGGTGTTGGGAGATATGTTCTCGGCGTGGGAGGTCCAGGATAAGTCTGAAGGTGGCATTCTGGATGAGTTGTAGTTTTTTAAATGTTTTTAGTCAAGGTGCCGGCGTAGAGGGCATTGCTGTAGTCAAGCTTGCTTGTGATTAAGTTGTGGGTGACTGTCCTGCGGCAGTCTGCTGGGATCCGTCTGAAACTTTTCCAAAGTTTGCAGAGTATGTGCCAGCAGGAGGAGGCGACTGAGTTTACCTGGCTGGTCATGGATAGAGAGGAGTCAAAAATGATGCCTAGGTTGAGACGTGCTCAGTTAGTGGTGGGGTGTGTGCTGAAGGATGTGGGCCATCTGGAAACATCACCTCAGCTTGGGACGGCTACTAAGATGATTAGCTCAGTCCTCTCAAGCAGGTGGCCATGGCTTCCATTCCTGAGTGGAAGTTCCTTTTGGCCATGTCCGGGTCTTCGGTAAGGGAAATGATGAGTTGTGTGTCATCGGCATATGACACGATGTTCAATCCATGGCTTCTGACGATGGTTGCAAGAGGGGCCATATATACTTTGAACAGTGTGGGACTCAGTGAGTATCCTTGCGGGACTCCACAGTTGACTCCTGTGAGTCTGGAGTGCTGTGGGAGACTGTGTTGAAGGCTGCTGAGAGGTCGAGGAGCATGAGCGATGTGGCCACAGTCTAGGAGAGATCAGATGTGTTGGAAAATGGGTTATTGGTAAGGGCAGGTAGGTACCTACACTTAGCAATAGGCCACTAACCTCCACTAAGGTCCAGGTAGGTCTCAGTAAATTAAACCCAGCTCAACCCTTGGTAGCTTGGCAACGAGCGTCAAGGCTTAACTTAGGAGTGTAAAGCATTCAAATATCACAAAACAGTAATTAAATAAAACACAGGAAACAGTTTAAAAAATCCAAAACCAATTTATAAAAATAGATTATATTTTTATCTTTAAAATGACACCAAAATGAATAAAATCCGATAAGGGGAACCGGAGATATGAATTTTTAAAGAATTATAATTTTTTTAGCGCCTAAAAACAAAAAGCGCCAATCGGGTCATCTGGTTGCACCTCGACCAGGGCAAAGTCAAAGTTTCAGGCCGACCGCGATGGAGCCCTGCTTGGCTACAGGCTGCGGGAGGCCTCGGTTAAAAGTTTACCTTCACACTTAGGCCCTCATTCTGACCCTGGCGGTCTTTGACCGCCAGGGCGGAGGACCGCGGGAGCACCGCCGACAAGCCGGCGGTGCTCCAATGGGGATTCCGACCGCGGCGGTAAAGCCGCGGTCGGACCGGCACCACTGGCGGGGTCCCGCCAGTGTACCGCGGCCCCATTGAATCCTCCGCGGCGGCGCAGCTTGCTGCACCGCCGCGGGGATTCCGACCCCCCCTACCGCCATCCAGATCCCGGCGGTCGGACCGCCGAGATCCGGATGGCGGTAGGGGGGGTCGCGGGGCCCCTGGGGGCCCCTGCAGTGCCCATGCCACTGGCATGGGCATTGCAGGGGCCCCCGTAAGAGGGCCCCTACATGTATTTCACTGTCTGCTGCGCAGACAGTGAAATACGCGACGGGTGCAACTGCACCCGTCGCACAGCTTCCACTCCGCCGGCTCGATTCCGAGCCGGCTTCATCGTGGAAGCCTCTTTCCCGCTGGGCTGGCTGGCGGTCTGAAGGAGACCGCCCGCCAGCCCAGCGGGAAAGTCAGAATTACCGCCGCGGTCTTTCGACCGCGGAACGGTAACCTGACGGCGGGACTTTGGCGGGCGGCCTCCGCCGCCCGCCAAGGTCAGAATGAGGGCCTTAGTCTCTTTTTCGAAGATTTTTCTTCAGCGGGACGAACCTGCCAGTCCAATCCGACCTCCTGGAGCCATTCCTTGGATACGCGATGCTGGAATCCTCGGTGGAGATTTTTACCTTCGGACTTAGTCGTTTTTTCGAGGTGAAAATCCTTTAACCGGGGTAAACCTGGATCTTGATCCGACGTCCATGGAGCCCTCCTCGGATACGCTGGCTGGGAGGTCCCGGTCAACTTTTTAACTTCGGACTTTAGGGGCATATTTATACTCTGTTTGCGCCGGATTTGCATAGTTTTTTTTTACGCAAATCCGACGCAAAACAAACTCCATATTTATACTTTGGCGTTAGACCCGTCTAGCGCCAAAGATCTTGGAGTTTGCGTCATTTTTTAGCGTGGACACCTTCCTTGCGTTAATGATATGCAAGGTAGGCGTTCCCTTCTAAAAAATGACTCCGAGGCATATGCGCCGTATTTATACTCCCGGGCAAAAATGACGCCCGGGAGTGGGCGGGTCAAAAAAAATGACGTCCAGCTGCTTTTGCGTCATTTCTTAACGCCTGGGCAGGGCAGGCGTTAAGGGACCTGTGGGCTCGGAAGGAGCCCAGAGGTGCCCTCCCATGCCCCCAGGGACACCCCCTGCCACCCTTGCCCACCCAAGGAGGACGCCCAAGGATGGAGGGACCCATCCCAGGGAACTTAGGGTAAGTTCAGGTAAGTATTTTTATTTTGTGGCATATGGGGGCCTGATTTGTGCCCCCCTACATGCCACTGTGCCCAATGACCATGCCCAGGGGACAGAAGTCCCCTGGGCATGGCCATTGGGCAAGGGGGCATGACTCCTGTCTGTGCTAAGACAGGAGTCATGTCAATGGAGGGTGGGAGTCAAGAAAAATGGCGCTAATCGGGTTGAGGCAGATTTTTTGCCTCAGACCGACTTGCCCCATTCTTTGACGCCCAAGCTCCATTTTCCCCCACGCCGGCGCTGCCTGGTGTGGGTAATTTTTTTTGACGCACACCAGTCAGCTCCGCCGGCTAAAGTCATTCCATAAATAAGGCGCCCGCATGGTGCTTTGGAATGGCGTTAGCCGGCGTTAAATTTTTTGACGCACAACTGCGTTGGCGCAGTTGTGCGCCAAAAAGTATAAATACGGCCCTTAGTCTCTTTTTCTGAGATTTTCTTTACCTGGCTGAACCAGCAAATCAGGCCGGGTCGCGGTTGAGGCAAGCCGGCTAGAGTTGCCGCGGCGGGTCGGTCCCTCTATGGAGCTTTTTTACAAAAATTCTCAAAACTTCTGGGGCTTCTCCCTGATGTCCTTTTAAGGTTCTTTTGGGGTCCACAGCTCACCCCAATGGTCCAGAAGTTCTTAGATGGTCCTTGGGGAGTGCGGACTACAACTCCCAGAATGCACCTGGCGCAAACTCCTTTTTGGCCACTGGACAGTGGTCAGCTGGTCGCTTTTTTCAGGAGTTGGTGCAGGGGACTCTGGTTAGCAATTTTTCACCTGTAGCAAATAGGGAGTCCCTCCTTGAACCAGTTGAAGCCAGGCAAAGTCCTTCTTGTGGTGAAGCCCAAGTGTGCAGCTGGTGCAGTCCTTCTGAGTGCAGGTTCCAGGTGCAGGCCAGGGGCCCAGCAGGGCAGTCCTTCTTCTTCTGTTGTTCTTCCTTGTTGGATGTGGTAGGGAACTGAGGTGTGGGTGCTGGTCTGCCAGTTTTATCCTTGCTCCTGGGTGAAAAGCAGGGAGGTCCTGGTTCTCCAATCAGGTGCAGGGTCCTTCCCCCTGTGATGACCACTTCCTGGGAAGTGTGGCAAAAATCAATCCCAGGAGGCAACATTCTCTAAAAATCCATCATGGCTGAATCTGATTTTTGGAGGTTACATCTGGCTGAGCCCACCCACTGGTGTGGCTAAAAATCATAAACACACCCCTCTCCTGCCCTCTTCTAATCTAATCAAGGGGGCACCTAGTTGTCTGGGGTTGCAGGATGTGGGGGTGTTGCTGGTTGCTCCAAATGTCCCTCTCTGCCTTTGAAGACCAGTTTGGCAGCCCTCCCCCTTCCTGCCTCACCGTCTGCTGAGGGGAGATTCCCTCCCACAGTGAAGCTCCTTTGTGTGAAGCCAGGCCACTTCACACCTCATCAAGGCAGCTTGGCCAAGCTGCTCAGGCTGGCTTATCAGAGCACAGCAGCAAAAACAATGCAGGGCTGAAAACGGCAACTTTTCAGGTAAAGTTTAAAACTCTTTACCTGAACAAGTTATATTAAATCCAACAACTGGAAGTTGTGGGATTTATTACAACAATTAATTTGATACCAAACTCTTGGTATGCATCATTTAAGGAGACTTAAAAAATTTAAATAAAGTCTCCCCATTCTAGCCTATGAAGGCCATTTACTACAATGAGGGAAAAACGAATTTGGCTGTTTTTACCTCACCAGGGCTTATAAAACAATTTTTATAAGGTCCCTGCTTATAGTTACATGGCACCCAGCCCTAGGGGCACATAGGGCACACCTTAGGGGTGACTTATATGTACAAATAAGGTAGTTTAAGACTTTGGAACTACTTTCAATTCCAAAGTCGAATTTGCATATAACTTTAATTTAAAAGCAGCCAGCAAGGCAGGCCTGCCTTTAAAATGACACTGGGCACCTCAGCAGTGCACCTATGGGTGCACCACCTCTGCTGTGGTCCCTAAACCTACATGCCCTACCATATACTAGGGACTTATAGGTAGGTTAACTTAGCCAATTATAATTAGCCTAATTTGCATATCCATTTTACACAGAGCACAGGCCCTGGGACTGGTTAGCAGTACCGAGGGAACCATCAGAGTCAGGAAAACACCAGCAAAAAGTGGAAAATGGGGGCAAAAAGTTAGGGGGCCTCTGCAATCAGCCCTGTTTTCTCACAAGATGTCATTGTTGGGTGCCAGGAGGGCTGTCCCCATGTTATGGTTGCTATGGAAACCAGACTGGGAGCTCTCCAGGGAGTTGTTGACAGGGATGAAATTCTGTAGTCGTGCATTGACTGCTTTCTAACTACTTTGGCGGTGTAGGGTAGCAGTGAGATGGGCCGGAAATTCATTAGTTCTTAAGGGTCAGCAAAGGGCTTCTTCAGGAGAGGGTGTATTTCAGTGTGTTTCCAGTCCTCGGGGAGGGTGCCAGTGTTGATGAAGCAGTTAATTGTGTTTCTTAGCTCGGGGAGATGGATGTGCTGGCTCTGATGTATATGTGGTGCGGGCAGGGGTCCGTGGGGGCTCCGGAGTGGCAGCTGTTCATGATGCTGACTGTTTCCTCAGTGGTGGGCGTGGACCAGCTGTGGATGGTCTGGGTGGGTCGCAGGTTCCGGTGCCAGGTTTTTCCCGGAGGAAGCTGTGGTAGATGTCCTAGATCTTGCAGTGGAAAAAAGTGGCAAGTTTATCACAGAGGTCCAGTGATGGGGGATGCTGGTGGCTTCGGAGGGGGGATTTGTGAACTCGTTGATGACAGAGAAGAGTTCCTTAGAGTTGTGTGTGGAGGAGTTGATGCAATCCTGGAGTTCATCCTTCCTTTCATTTTTGATGTTTCCGCAGCGGGTGGCAGTTGCGGCTTTGAAGGATTCAATGTCTTTGCTGGTTTGGCTGTTCCTCCATTTTTTCTCTAAGCGTCCGTGGATGCACTTTGATTCTTGGAGTTTGGTGGTGAACCAGCTGGCTTTCTTAGGTACGCGTTTTGCCGATGTCAGCCGGAGGGGGGCTAAAGTGTCAGTGCATTTGGTGATCCAGGCGTTGAGATTGCACGCTGCTGTGTTGGCGTCATCAGAGGGAGGAATTTAATGGGAGATGAGGTGCATTGCTCGTTGGTGATTTCATTCCATTTCCTGTGGGGGGTCCTGAGGGTGCGGCTGCTGGGTGTGGTGACACTGAAATGTATGCAGCAGCGGTCGGTCCAGTCTGGGGTGGATATGGTCTCGATGGTGATTCGGTTGCTTGAGGTGAAGATGGGGTCCATTATGTGTCCTACGATGTGTGTGGGTGCGAAGACCACCCGTCTGAGGCCGAGGGTGGTGAGGTTATCGAGTAGAGTGGTGGTGTTTGGGTCAGCTCGGTCCTCAAGGTAGAAATTCAGGTCACCGAGGAGGAGGTAGTCGTCTGATGCCAGGGCCTGGGGGTTAGCGATGTCTACAATGTCGTCTATGAAGGCTGGGTGGGGGCTGGGAGACCTGTACACCATGGTGCCACGGATGGAGGAGTTGTGGATGGAGTGGACCAGGAAGTGTGGGTGTTCCATGGTGGCGTATTGTTCCTCTGGGATGGCCTTGACACGCAGTGAGGACTTGTGTACGATGGCGAGTCCTCCGCCCGGGCGGAAGGGCCGGTCCTTCCTTCTGATGCTGTATCTGTCAGAAATGGCGATGTCTGTCTGGTCCCGAGGTGGGGTTGGTCCAGGTCTCGGTAAGGAAGGTGATGTCCGGTTGGGCAGTGTCTATCAAATCCCAGAGTTCGGTGGCATGTTTGTGGAGGGAGCGGATATTCAGGAGGAGACAGTTGATGGCGTTGTGGAGGGTGTTGGTATCTGTATGTGTGGAGAGTACCTTCAGCTTGTTGAGGCCAGCGCTGAAGTTGTAGTTCCTATAGGTGAAAGGTCTCTGTGTGTCCTTGGGAGAGATGGTGCAGCAGTTGCTGAGTTGTCCGGTGTTAAGGCAGTAGAGGGTTTTGGTGTTGTAAAGGAGGCTGCCCGGGGTAGCTTAATGGAGATCCAGGGTTCCGGCGCTGGCAGCAGACGGATGCAGATGGGATTGCCTTTGGCATGCCTTCATTGCACCAGTGGCGCTCCTGGGAGGCAAGAAGGCGGAAAAGATGCTTCGCGGTGGCGGGGCCAGAGCGGCACGGGGCGAAAGGGAGGCAGGGACAGCAGGGAAGAAAAAAAGAAAGGGAGATGGAACAAACTGAAGTAAAAGGAAAAGGAGTGAAAAAGGCAGAAAAAAGCAACAGTGAAATAGAGAGAAGATACTTACTTGTTGATGGCCACTAGACCACGACGAATGAGGCACGGGGACAAGCATGCGGGTGGAGGAGGGCCTTGAACTGACAGCCAGGAGGCTCTCAGTTCATCCGAGGCAAAAGGCAGAGGGAGCATCAGCAGCCAGAGGAGGTGTGGAGGGTAGCAGATGCTGACCAGGAGGTCAGTGCACTTGCCCTCTCACAGAACTGTGGCCATCATTAGAAGGGGAGGGGGCGGGGGAGCGGTCAGCTGGGAGACAAAAGGGTGGGAAAGGTGCTTTGCGGGGGGAGGAAGTGGGGCCGCAGGGGCCAGAGTGGTGCGGGAGGGAGGCAGGGACAGCAGGGGAGAAAAAAGGAAAAGCGATGGAAAAAACAGAAGTAAAAAAAGGAGGCTCTCAGTTTGTCCCAGGCAAAGGCAGAGGCAGCAGCAGCAGCCAAAGGAGCTGGGGAGAGCAGCAGCTCTCAAGCCAATCCGTTAGGAAACTAAGAAGTAAGGAAGGAAAAAATGGCATTCCATCTTAACAACCAGTTATTAACAAGAACATCTGTGTGAATCAGCGTTTAAAAGCAATAGTAAACAATCAATAATTCTTATGGTCATCAACATCCAGTATGAAGGAGAGAGAAGGATATATGGAATGTGTAAATGCTGACAAGTCCAAGGAGATCCATCATTGTATCCCCATGGAGCACTTTAGATAAGAGGTCATCTCAACACTGCATATGATGTTTATTTTCCACAGACCAGATGTTTAGCACCTTGATTCCACCGATTTCTGTAAATCAGCCAGCCAACATAAAGTATCAGTGGCTCCAAGTGATTTCCAATTTGTAGCAATAAGGTGTTTAGCCACGAACAAACTTAAGTCTATAATTTTTAAAGTTGATTATCATCGGGCCTGCCCTTACCATATAGTATTTTCTTTTTCAACTCTACATCTAATAAAATTATTGAAGTGTGCATTCCTGAACACCTTGCATTCAAGCATAATGCATATTTACTTTCCCTGTCAATGAATTCACACCCTGTGTCTTCTGACTATTTTTCAAATGAGCAAAGTGGTACAAAAGCTTTGGTAGTGCCACCATTTTAACCCATGCAATTTTGCCCATAACTAACACAGGGAACATCTTTCAAAAGGAAATATTATTTTCCACAGTAGACAAATTACCAACTGTGCATTGCCATCAACGACATCAGTATCCGTATTGTGCTCCTCAATATCTAAACATATTTTATTCTCATTTAATATTTATGGCTAGTAGACAGACAGCCTACATTTATTCTGGAAAATGCAGGATTTAACTCAGTTAGTTTTCTGTCCACAAGGTCTGCTAAATCAATAGAAAATCTCTATTGAAGCCTGCATTCCAGTGTTAAAATACTTCTGATATTGCAAAATACCATACATATGTAATGGTATGTAATGATATTGCATTTGTTGTACTATCTATTTTTAGACTTTAATTCTGACTCTCCAACCTTGCTGCACAAAGCAACTCCATTGAGAGAGCAGAAAAATGAGGAGTGACATTGTCCAACCGTGTAAGCAAGATACAACCTGACTCTAGCAGTTGGTTCTTTATTGAGTACAGAGTTCCAGGCCAACATTTCATTTAGCAGTCCAACCCTCTGTAAAGCTACAAACACATAAAGCCACTGTTAGAAATGGGGTCTCTTGTTGGCAGAGATATTTACCTTTGTCCAAATAGGGACCACAATCCTTGTCAGGGTACGTCACACACAGGCAAAATCATCCTGTGCCCACCCTCTGGTAGCTTGGCACTGAGCAGTCAGACTTAACTTAGAAGGCAGTGTGTAAAGCATTTGTGCAATAAATCATACAGTAACACAGCGAAAACGCCACGAATACACACCACACAGGTTTAGAAAAATATAAGATATTTATCTGGTTTGCACAGACATTTGCATAATTTCTTTCCACGCTGCAAGGGGCTTTGCATCTATTTCCGGCACGCAGTCTTGGTTCCTCACTGCGATGCATGGATCTTTTTGACGCCCAGGGACGATGTATGGAAATTCTGAGTGTGCAGGACACAGGCATTGCATCGATCCGGTAGGCAATGCGTTGAATTTTCTGTCACACAGCAGGTACTGCACCGATTCTTCACTCCAGAAGTCGGGCTGCATTGTTCCGGTTCAGCTGTGCGTCGATCTGGTAGGCTGTGTGTCGCATATCCAGCTGCAAGGCAGGCACTGCATCAGTTCTTCACTCAGAAAGTCGGGCTGCGTTGTTCCGGTTCGGCTGTACATGATTTTCTCGTTGCATGGCAGGCTTTGCATTGTTTCCAGTAGGCTATACATTGATTGTTGGCATACAAGGAGTTACTTGGAGAGATGAAGTCTTTTTGGCCCTGAGACTTCAGGAAACAGTAGGCAAGCTCAATCCAAGCCCTTGGAAAGCACTTCTCAGCAAAGTCAGAGGGCAGCAGCGCAGCAGTCCTTCTCAGCAAAGCAGTCCAGATGAGTTCTTTGGGCAGCCAGGCAGTTCCTCTTGACAGGAGCACTTTAGATATGAGGTCAAACTACGGTGTAGAAGTGTCTGATTTGATGGGGTCAAAAACCCAGTTTATATACCCAAAAATGTCTTTGAAGTGGGGGAGACTTCAAAGAGTGGTTTTGAAGTGCACAAGGTCTCCTTTCAGTACAGGTCAGTGTGCCAGGGTCCCAGTAGGGGCTTTGGCAGTCCATTGTGTGAGGGCAGGCCACTAGCCTTTGAAATGTAAGTGTCAGGCCCTCCACCATTCCACCATTCCACCCTTCCAGCCCAGGAAGACCCATTCAGTATGCAGAGGCATGCAGAGTGTCTGAGTGCCCTGTGTTTGTGATTGTCTGGGTGGAATGCCCAAGGGAGCTGTCAACCAGTCCAGCCCATATGTAGATTGGAGACAGGCTGTAAGAAATAGATGGATTTTAAGTTCAGAGAAATGCTCAATTTCTAAAAGTGGCATTTCTAAAATAGTAATATAAAATCCAACTTCACCAATAAGCATCATTTTGTATTACCATTCTGGACATACTAAACATGACCTGGTCAACCCATTCTGATCAGAATCTGCCACTCAAACAGTATATGAGGGTAGCTCTACTTCTATCCTATGAAAGGAGCAGGCCTCGCAGTAGTAGAAAACCAATTTAGGAGTTTTCCACTACCAGGACATATAAGGCACACATGTACATGTCCTGCCTTTTACCTACATAGCACCCTGCCCTATGGGTTACCTAGGGCCTACCTTAGGGGTGACTTATATGTAGGAAAAGGGGAGTTTAGGGCTTGGCAAGTACTTTTAATTTCTGAGTCAAAGTGGCGGTGAAACTGCTTACAGGCCTTGCAATGGCATGCCTGAGACATAGTTAAGGGCTACTTTTGTGGGTGGCACAACCAGTGCTGCAGGACCGCTAGTAGCATTCAATGTACAGACCTTGGGCACATGTAGTGCACTTTACTAGGGACTTAAAAGTAAAACAAATATGCCTATTGGGTATGAACCAATGTTATCATGTTTGTAGGGAGATAGGATATGCACTTTAACACTGGTTAGCAGTGGTAAAGTGCACAGAGTCCTAAAACCAGGAGAAACAGTTTTAGGAAAGTGGAGGGAGGCAGGCAAAAAGTTGGGGGGGTGACCACCTTAAGGTTGCCAGGTCTAACAGCCACTATACTGTAACAAAAGCTTCCTTTATTTCTATCAAGACTGTATCTGACAGAAATTCACTGTCTGCTGTGACCTCCAATATTTGAAATAATCAGCTTATGTTAAATGATGTACTTTATCACAAATAAAACTCGTCTGATCTGGGTGGACCTATGTTGGTAAAACACAGATGCAGATGCTTAGATTTTTTTTTTTAGTATTCTGTAATCTATATTCAACATTGATGAGATACAATGGTGTTGTATCCAGTAAGTGACGTTGTAGCTTAGGGAGTGAAACCATAATGGCCTCAATAGTTGTATATGGTACCAGGCTTCTAATTTGTGCCAGTTGAATAAATGTTTGACAAATAGTTTTACAGCTTACAGGACAAATTGTATGTCTTTTTTGGTTTTGTAGATTGTTATTGGTATCTCCACCACATTTCTTTGTATAGTTACTAGCATAGGAAAATATTTCAATTGCACATGGTCCTCTAGTTTGTCATCTCAGTTCTCAGATATCGTTTCATAAAATCAAGACTTGATTATTTTTTTTCTGTGCGTGTACCGTAGAAAGCACAAACACTTTACCCCTGGTTAGTAGTAGTAAAGTGCACAGTGTCCTAAAAGCTAACAAAAATGAGTGCAGAAAACAGAAGGGTAGGGGCAAACTTTTTCAGCACAACCCTGCAGAGAGGGATAAGTCCAAAAAGGCTCGTAATATATGATACAAAACAAACAAGTGATTCCTTTGAAGAGAGACTACAGCTCTAATGGGTGGGTACCAAAATACCTTGAACAGTAACTAGGACATTGCCATAGCACAGTGAAAGAGTGATTGAATGAGAATAAGAGAAGGTTTAGAAGAAAAGCACTAATGGCTATGATTTCAAGGGAAGAAAATGATGTTCGAATTTTTAGGGGAATAAATTATAAGGTGTGTTGACTGTAGATCATCAACGATAATGCCCTATAGACTTATAAGACGTATGAATGTATCTGAATCCTAAAATATTAATCCACTAATAGTTAGAAAAAAGCCACAGAAGAGTCAATGATATTTTACAGGATTAGAAACTATTTGAGTGACTTAAGGCTAAGGGATATCCACCTTAACAAAGTCAGAGTGATTGGTTGTCATGAATAGCAATGTAAAAATGTTGGATTCAAAGCCATTAGACGACATGTAAATAATTAGTTTTTTGACTAGTCTAATTACGTTTGTGTGGCAAATACAGGTGTGTTGCTTCTGCAAATACCAAAACTTCCTTTCTGGGTAATTTTGAATCCTCAATGAATGAGCCCATATTTTTTCAGAAACAGCGAACAGCCCTTCCTTTTACATTTTAAACTGTAGTTCTGAAAAAATACTAAATTTCATACATTATGATCCAGGATCTGGGAAAAGCGTTCTTAATGTATGTTGGCACGACTTAGTATATGTCTTAAGCCACACTTGGCACTGTTTGTAAAGGATTAACGTCATTATATTTTTCAAAACTTTAAGGAAAGAATGACCAAATTCGATGCAATTTAAGAGTTCCCTGATTCATGGTGTTTGAGTCATGCTTGAGTGCAGTGCACATTGTAATTAATTGTAACAGATGCTACCATTTCTAATGGAATGTTGGAAGAATTCTGCAAAAGTGTGGACCCCTTCTATTTTTTACACGTCATTTATGACACAGAAGAAACCAGTTGATAGCAAGTCTTTGTAAAAAAGTAAGTCCTATCCGGCCTCTTTGGTGTTGTGGTTTCATTATGAAATTTCATGTACACTAAACTGGTCATAAAGAAAGGACATAAAAAGAATTGAACCTGGGTCACTATTCATCTGCAAAAAGAAACGTACAAATTCTGGTTCACTCTAGTTTAATGTGGCTGGCTGCCTTTCATCTATAGGGCTGCTCTCCATCTCTATAACTCTTTCCCCCACAGAGCAGAATCACAGCAGAGTTGTTGTCTTATGGGAAAAGACATCTGTTCTCTCTGGACTTAAACTCCGTAATATTTTAATGTTCTTTTCCCTGGTAAAGGATCAGAGAACAACTGAACTGTTCTCTGCACTACAACTATTACCACATGGGGCCCACAACAGACAATGGACAAATGTGGCTCCTCCGCTAAGGCAGAAGAGCGTCACTCCCCCTGCACACCCTGTGCCAGCAGCAGAGCAGCTACAAAATGTTTACCAAAAAACGGTAATAAACTATCATTTTTTAGTAAAAGGGGCGGGGGAATTAGACTGTGACTGCACCACAATCCCCCTAACTGCGCACATTTGGCTGGCTGTCTTGGGCCAGCCAAACAGACATGTGCAGTAGGCTCTCTCCAGCATGGCACTGTATTGCCGGGCTGGCTAGAGCAGGCACAGGCTAACTGTCTGCCCCGGAGCGTCTTGACTGGGCACTCCCAGACAATCCTAACGCTGCTCTGAGCAGCATTGTGATTGGCAGCAGGGCAGACTTGGGAACCTGTGCCTGCAGCCTGTCTGAGTAGCAGCGCGGTGGTGATGGCAGCGGCGACGATTTAGGTAAGCTCTTTTTTATTATTAATTCTCCCCCACAAGACTCCCCCAGCCACCGGCGTGCATGCCGCTCCACCCCTCTTTAGCACCGCAAGCCGCTCCTGACAATGCACAGCATAGCACACAGCTCTGTCCTTGCTTAGTACACCCCTTGACCAATAGCTTGCAAAATAAATAATTAAATACAAATAAAAAGCAAACAGCAAAACCTGGTAGGGGTGTATAACGTAACTGGTGAATTTCTAGACTTATCTGGTTTTGTATGCTGAGCCATAATCAACTTTAACTGTGGGCGTATTTGTGCGGATAAGTGTATGTGACTCAACAGGTCAAGGCTGGTACATGACAGCAATCCAGCATTAAAAGCAGCCACCAATTTGCAAACCACTGGAAAAAGGCCCAAATGACCAGTGTGGCCATGTGAACTATAGAAGAAAGAGGTATTCACTTTCTAGATCTCTTTTCAGTTTTACTCTTCATGATTTGAGAACATATGTTGTTTCTTTTGCTCAAAGACCCTGCCGCACTGCATTCCATGCACTAGAAAATGTTTGCAGTGTTTAGAATTTGTATTAGCAAGTAGTTGCAAAGTCTAATAATGCTGGTTTGAAGTGCATGGACAATATCATTCAGTTTTTAATTGACTGATATATAACAGATGTGTCATGATGAGACCAAATTAGCAATCAGAGCTACTTGAATTGAAAAGAAGCATCAAGGGGGAATGAAGGGCACAGTTGCAAAGCTGCATTTGTGGGTGAGTACAATATTGACATACTGACATACTCATGTAGCTTCAGACACAAAATTAATCATGTGAGTTACAGGCGTTCAGAAGTAAACAGAAAGCACTCTGCGGGGTAAATGTGTATTGTTCAGGCAAAAAATGCCCATAAAATTGCCACAGCCCTCCAATTACCCCAAGCGGTTATGACCAAAGGCAAAAATTACCACAAAACTGTGAGTACTGATTTGTGTGCAATGCCAGCTTTGTGCACAAATGTTCCTGATATCTCCAGATGAGGCTAAAAGTTTTCCGAAAAATGACTTACTTAAATGTAATAGCATACATTTTATTGGTCAAAACTTGCCTCCATTGTTACAAAGAAGAGAATTTGTGTTGCCAATTCCGCATCACAATGCTTTAGTTTGAAATACAAAAACAATGGGGCGCCGGCATACTTATCAAATTTCTTCCTGCCAGACAGTAATTAACTGATCCCAGCTGGTAAATGTGAGATTTCTCTGCAGGGAGGGAAATCCGTCAAGGCAAGCAAATACGTCACAAGAAATGTGCTGTAGGTCTGCCATAATATAAAACCTCTCTTCCTCCAGATATGCTCAAAAGTACCACATTGTGTGGAAGGACTTGAAGTACTATTCCATCAAGAGAATTTCTAAAGCCAAAACTAATTTTCTGACAGCAAGCAAGCAGTAGCACAATCTGCCTTATCTGACTTTCTGTCATTTGAGGTAATCTTTGCTATTCATTTTCCTCTCAAGAACATGTCATGTGATTAAATTAATCATGGCAGACTGGCCATAGAGCAAATGCGTAGACCTTAGTATTATCACTCTTCTACTTCTTGTGAGCTGTGTATTTCTTGTAATGATTTAACGATGGCGTAAAAGGAGCATCTTTTCAGAAAGTTGCTACAGATTTCTGTGCTTACCACACACTTAATGCAAGCTGCAAGCAACCAGGTAAATGCGAGCCTCAGTTTCCCTAAATTCTAATGATTCAAGGAGGCTTTAGTTCTCCCAGAAATCAGAATATTGTATAAGATCACATATTCATTTACCATATGAGATGAGGCTTGGAGAATCTCAGAGTTTGGAGTCTGTTAAGTCAATCTTAGAGATGATGTGATCCTGGTCAAGCCTAACATGCTATGAAGGCTCCCTTCAACCAATGGTGTAACAAAAGCCCCCGCAGTGTGGGGGGGGGGCCAGCTCCAAGGGGGCCCCCTCAGTAGAACTGGGAGGTGGCGGGCCTGGGAGGAGGGGGGGCCTCCTCCATATACTTTGCAGGAGGAGGCCCTCAAGTTTCGTTACGTCACTGCCTTCAACCTCCTGTAAGCAGAAATACATCTAGCTATTAACCCTTTGTCAGAAATGTATCTGCCCTGTTCTTAACACAAATTGATTTTTCTCCTCCAGCTGCCTTATGACCTTAGGTGAAGGGTGAGATCATGTGGGAAATATAGTGTCTCTTGTTTTGAAAAATATCAATAAATTATGTGTCACACCACTAATAGCTTTCACTTTCTGATTTTCCTCTGGGATCCAATTTTTGGAACCAATATCCACATGACGTTAGGATCCTAAACTATCTGTTGTGCTACATTTTCCAGCTTTTCATGCCCTCCTAGTGCCTAAAAGTCCTTGAGCTTTAGGTGCCTTTTACAAATTATTTTACATTTACATGACAGCTAGATTTAATAAAATGTAGAATTCATTTTGGAAGGTTTTAAGCATTTGTTTCTACAAGGATGCTTGGTGGAGGTTAGAGATTTACTTTCCCCAGCTAAACATAAAGGGCCTCATTACGAGGCTGGCGGTCTTGAAACGCCAGCCTCTTGGTGGCAGTCAGGGCCTCCGCCACTGTGGTGGTCCGACTGCCATCACCGCCGAATCAATGATCCTGATGGGTTGGCGAGGCAGAGCTCACAATCAGCCAGGGTGGCGCTGCATGCAGTGCCGCCCTGCAGATTACAACTTTGTTCTCTGCCAGCCTTTTCAAGGTGGTTTTACCACCATGAAAAGGCTGGCAGAGAATAGGTGCAGGAGGCCCCTGCACTGCCCATGCACCTGGCATGGGCAGTGCAGGGGTCCCCCTACTCAGCACCATCGCAATGTTCACTGTCTGCATTGCGAAGGTGCTGGTTTACCCTTTGGCAGCAGCATTGCCACTGGCATGATTATGAGCCAGCGACAATGCTGCCTCCTGTTTCCCGCTAGGGTGGTGGGCAAAACCTCGGTTTCCACCCACCAGACTAGTGGGAAACTTTTAATGGGTCCAGCGGGGAAGTAGCCAGTGTGGGGGTAACCTCCTCATCAGAAATCTGGAGGGCGGTTCAAACCATCCCCTGAACTTCAAATCAGGCCCAAAATGTTGTGAAATAACTCTGCCCTGAAACATTTCCAAAGGTGCCTGTCTCTCTCTCTCTCATGAAATTTCAAGAAGCCTAAACTAATTCCTTATAAATTAGGTTAGTTTATCTCCCGGTAGAGATAAGAGATGCATTCTTTGTACATCCTTCTGCTACACCTAGACTAAACAAGGATTAGAACCAGCTCATCAGATAGCTATGTTAGCTTTGAACTGATGTCTAGGTGTCAATCACTCTTTATGCCAAACAGAAACATCCGTTTTTTGAGGGTAATTGCTATAAACAATCCACTGGTAGCTACGTTTTGGAGATGCATAATGGAATCTAGTGTTTTGAGAGACGTTCGTCTTTTCAGATTTTGATTTGTGAATTGAAACCTGCGTAAAAAAAATATTTTTCCCTTCCTGAATTGATGAGGCAAAACATTGTAATTGGGTCCTAAATTACTGGTATCTCCTCCTTCCCTGCCCTGTAAAAGATTTCCTCACACCCCCAATACGATGCAACTCATTTTTACGCTAAAAGAAACTCACCTCTGTTAAATTACTTAAGGTGGGGGCGTATAACTAATTTTTACAAGGGACGTTTATTCTTTACACTCCTATTGTGCCTCACCTAGGCACGGTACAATATTCAAGTAAGCAATGCTTTCATTTAATAACCTACTATAGTCAGAATTTAATAGCTTAAGAACATATTGATAAAGCCTAGTGAAGTAAAATATTTAAAATAAATGATCAGAAGAAGACTGAATGGAAACTGAAGGGCAATACCTTCAATATAAACATGCCACGTCCTATAATAATAATGAATTCCAATCATCAGAAAGTAAAAAAGTTGACATGGTTTATGGCCCAAGGTCTGGGCTTCAACACTACAATAGCAGGTGTAAAATTAACTTCAGAGATCTAATGTGCCAAAGAATCACTCACAATTAATTATGTACAGTGGTATTCCCTACACCCATGAAAATTGCTTCTTTGTTCTGCAGATTTTTTTTTATTATTTGATTGCTTCTAACATTCAGCTGCATTTCTTTTAAATCTAGAAAGAGGAGATCACCAAGATGAGAACATTTCAATTCACTAGCCTTATAGGGAGATGATATGCACATATAAAGTCTACAGTTATCGTAACAAAGTTGCTTGTCCTAGAGGGTGTGGCCAAGATGGCGACCAAGTAACACTCCTTAAGGGATCTCTGCTCCGGCCCATGGTGAATGCTGCTAAATCCTCGCCACTGCTGCGGTCGCTGATAAGAATCTTGTGCCCAGATTCCCTAGAGACATGGGAAGAACCTGTGTGCAGCAGAGGGCCAGATATCCATAATGTGGCACAGTAACGTCTCAGAGACCCGCGGCCACTACTAGGACATCGGGCAGAGAACTCCAGCGAGAGTGCCATCTAGGGACACCTAAGGCCGGACGGTGGCGGACTGGATGGCTTACCCTGGGGCCGCTCCCACAGATAACCCAGAGAGAGATGGGGGTTAGCGGAGACCTTGTGATGGGCAGAGTGAATCAGGGATGGCCAACCAGCTACAGAGACACCAGTTGGGGCAAGCAGCCTTGTGCGGGAGCCATATGATCACTGCTGAGAGTGCCGCGTGATAAGCTTTCCCCCCTGTCAGCCGTGGGGGGACGGGAGTGGGGTGGCTGGAGGCACGTTGCAGAGAGCCACAGGTGAGACCAGCACTACAAAGCAGTGTAGGATGCTGCTTAGAGTGAGGGAGCAATGAGGCCTGGCACATGGACTGCTGACTGAGGAGAGGCTACCAGGATGGGCTCATGGGGCTGCTGAAGTTGGACCCCTAGGTCAGAGTGGCCGTAAGGGAGGGGGCTGAATCTCCCTACTCTCTCCCACCTACCCCCAGGCCAAAATTTGAAGGGCGGGGGCACCAGTGGTTGCTGAAGCCTGCCTGACTCTTGAGTGAGAAGTGGTGACCGGGTTCGCCCATGAGGTCGCACTAGAGGCATGGGCCCAGCCCAGGGTTTGAGTGCCTTTCATTGCCTGGAGGGTGTAACATGGCCCGTTTCATCCTGGGGCAAATGAAGGGAAAAGACTGGTGCCTTGCGTTTGGGGGCCCAGAGACATGAGACTGCAAAGTTATGGTGATGGAAATCCTGACCCTCTAGCCCTCATGTGAGAGGGACTCAGGCACCTCGATGGACTTGCTTACAATGGTGGGTGTACAGTGGTGCAGAGAGGGGAGGTGCCTGCTCTGTCCTCCATGCACAGGAAATGTCGTATTTCTCATACCCTGGTGACATTGCACATCACCAACGTCCTGTGAGTGAAGACTAGACCTCTGGGTTGAGAGATGAGGGCCCCCTTGTTTCCGCAGAGAGGACAGCTTGGTGGACCATCTGCTGCTCCTGCTGGATCAAGTGCCCGAGTCTCTTGTTTTGTCCTTTCCTTGTTGATCATGGGGCCCTTCTTGCCCAGATGGTGGTGGGCTGCAATTTCCAGTTCTGCTTACTGCTCTGTGTCGCTGCTTCAAGACCATGTGTCAAGTAGCGGCCCTACTGTGCCGGGCCATATTGAGTAGAGTGTTTGTGTTGGGGAGATGGCGAAAGACAAAGTACCCGAACCCCCCTGTCTGGGGAGAATGGACTGCTACACAAATCTGGTCACGCCTCACACCAGAAGCCGCTCTGAAACCTATGCCTGATAATTCTGCCCTTCTCCTGACAATGCAGTCTTCACAGGAGGCCCTTAAGGGGAGGGGAAAGGAGTGGAGGTGAGGTACGGTTGGTGGTCACTCTTCCTTGACAGGATTTCCAAAATGTGGCTGAAAGGGTCTCCTCAGCAGAAACAAGGATCTCCGAACTGGGGACATAGTCAGGGGCCTTCGCAGGGAAAGGACAGAGGCACAGGCCACTGCTAAGAATGCTGAAAACCGCTACCATTGAAATAACCAAAGGTTTCGTGCCTGAGAGGGTTGAGGGCCCTGACATGGTACAATTCATAGACAAGTGGCTGCGGAGAACATTCATCAAGAAAGCTTCTCCTCGTTCATTATAGAAAGGACACACCATCTGCTGAGGGGTACGCCCACTTTGGGGGCCACCCCAAGATTTTTTTTGATAGCACAATTCTTGAATTTTCAAGATTGGGACATGCTCTATATCCTAATGTTCTCCGATTACACCCGGGGGGTTCAGAAAGAGCGCGCACCTTTATAAGGTAAAGACCAGGTTACGGGGTCTCCAACTGAAATCTATGTTTTTATTCCCAGTCAATCCGAAGGTCTTGTTTCAGGGGAAGTCCTCCTTCCTCCAGTCACCGGAGGAGGCTTAGACCTGGTTGGAGAATTATCTCAGGCTATTGGGGTGCGGAGAGCAGGAGTCTGGCTCACACCTCTACATGGAGGATGTCAGGTCAAAGGTCAGATGATGGCTTAGAAGGAGAGACCAGCACCAGCCACAGAGGGGACAGGGTACACCATGGCATGGGACACCACCTAAGGGGAACCCAGAGGTCCCCTCAGATTTGGATGGTGACTGAACATTGGACACAAAAAAGATCAGAAAGGATGTTCAGGAGGGGAAATCCGCCCATGCTATATGAGAGATGATCAGGTGTACAGGTCGGAAACTCCCCATCCTCTGATAGTGACCATTGATGGTCTTGAATGCAATCCAGAGGTTCCCTCCCTCGGATGACACAGCTTCATGACTAACAGTAGTGGCATAGCAGATGGACTAACAATAGTACCCAGGGCTGGAATAATGGTGGCATTAGAATTTCCATGCCCCTACATGGATGACTCAGAGGGATCGAACAAAACTGTACCCACTTTCTTCTCGTAAAGAGACACTGTGTGCATGGGTAGTTGGCACAATTGGTGTCTTATGGCGCAAAGTTATTTGGCCGGGTGGTGGGCTACAGACTTCTCAGTTTTCCCTGTTGAGTAGTTTTAGTTGAGGTATTGGGACACACACTTGCAAGGGTTCTTGGGTGTGGGGTGGCAGGAGGGATGGACACCTGGTTTGGGGTTTAGAGTATTCTTGGTTTCTCATGGCAGATTCAGACATGTCAAGCAATTAGTGTTCTTGCTTAGGAACATATGCACCCCATTATTCAGTTGACAATTGTGGCTGCTACATATTTCTTAAAATCCCGGGACAGCAGACAAGGCCTCAGCAGGCACTCTAGAACTCCACACCAAAGCTTTTATGGTCCTTTCATGGAATGTCAGTGGGCTGGAAGATAAAGCCAAAAGGGGATTGGTGGTTCAATACATGAGGAGGATGCAAATAGATGTGGTGCACCTACAGGAAACCCATCTCCAGGGGACACAGTGCAGATTCCTAGAAAGGGGCACCTACGCCTCTCTGGCCCAGGTGGGCTACACCTTGGGATCCATGGGGTGGACATACTGGTCAGGAAGAGCCCTCCCTTCCAGATGATGAAAAGGTGGCTAGACCTATCTGGCAGGTATGTAGAGGTGCAGAGTCTCTGGGTACATAGAGACGTTACTCTAGTCAGTGTTTTTACACTGCCCCATCTACAGGCCCCCCTCAATGGCAAAACTCTATGAAATTGTGTTGGAGGCAAGCTCCTCCATATACATCCTGGAAGGGGACTTTAATGATGTTATGTCAATGAAGCTGGGTAGGAGCAGGAGACCAGGAATGCCCATCCCAACTATATTGGTTTCATACTTGTAATACCCTTGGTCTTTTGGACCTCTGGATGAGGGTGCACCCCACTGAGAGGCAATGGTCAAACTTTCCTGGGGCTCACAGGGTGGTTTCATGCTTAGACTACATCTCTTCCCCAGCGGGGGTGGTGGGGGCTTTACATCATGCTGAATGCCTGGCCCAGGGACTTTCTGACCACTCCTCCTTGCTGATGAAACTGGACAGATCGGGTCCTGGGAAAGGCACAGACCGGAGGCTCAATATGTGGGATTTACAGGCCTGGGTGTTAGCCACTGGGCTACCAGTGGACTCTGAGACCTACTCCAAAGAGAATGAAAGCTCAGTCATGCCCTTGATGGTACTCTGGGAAGCTTTCAAGATGGTCCTCTGTGACAGTGCCCAGAACCTGATTGCACAAAAAAAAAAAAAATGGAGGAGGTTGGTGAGAACCATGGAGGGGGGCTCTTTTATGGGAGGGGTGGGCTTCTTTTTGTCGGGGAGTGATATGGGTCTTTGCAGAGGGGGCAGGGGAGGCCTTGGAGGTGGAATGGATGGCTATGGGGAGGGATGCAGACCTTTTTTGGGTGTGGTTCAAGGGGAGGACAGGAGTAAGGTCTAGCAAACAAAGGAAAGATTTTTTGAGACAGTCATCTGAAGGGGGTCAGGATTTGGAGGTTGAGGGAGTAGTTGTCTGACATGTTATAGTGGATGTCTTGGGTGCATGCTTGTGGGAGCAATACTTGTGTGGGGTAGGTGTCTGTTGCATGAGTGAGTGAGGGCGTTTATGTGTCTGGCTGAGGGGGGTGGAGGTGCTGGGGGATGCCATGGTGGGTGGGTGGCTGTCTGTTGGAGTGGTATGCTGAATGTGGTGCATGTAGGTGTGTCTGTAGTTGTGGTGTCTGTGGGTAGGATGGGTGTGATGGCTGTGTTGGCGACTGTTGTGGTGGTGTCTGTAGGTATGCCAGATGGCGTGTGTGTGATGCTGGAGGTTGGGAGATGTCAGGGAAAGTAGTGACTGTTGCTATGTCTGCAGGTGGAATTTGTTTCTGTGCATGCTGGTGTATCTTGTGGTACTTGTGTTTGTGCATTGTCTGTGTATCTGTTGAGGTGGATGCAGGGGATCTGTCTGTGTGCTTTGGGTAGGTCCGGGAAGGGGGGATTTGGACTGGGAAGAGGGATGTGAAGGGGGGTGGGAAGACAAGGGGTGACTGGCTGATATCAGTGTGGAGGCCAGAGCATGAAAATATCTCTGTAGGCCAGCCATTGCACTGTGAATGCCCTCCAGGAACACATTTGTCTGCTGGAATTGGGTCACCAGTCCCTGGATGGCATTCTTGATGGCAGACTGACCCACAAAGATGTTTCTCAGGAGGTCAATAGCCTCCTCACTGAGGGCAACAGGGGGAACAGGGATTGGGGCGGTGGTGACTGTGGCAATGGAGACCCCACCCTATTTGGGTGAGTGGACACAGCCAACTGGGTGCGCAACAGCGGGAGGGCTGTGATAGAACGTGGATGGCGGACAAAGATGGTGCTAAGGATTTTCCTGATGGGCTCACCACCACTAGGGAGTGGCCAATGGAGGAGGAATCTGAGGATGTAGAGGCTGATCTGGTCTCCCCCGTGGCACTCCCCTCACCCTCCAGGCCACTAGGTCCCTCTGTGTATCTTGACCCGAGGTCGAGTGGCCAGATGCTTCCCCACTCAGATCGGCCTGTCTCTTTTGCTTGCCTGTGCTGATGCTGCCAAATGAAAGAGAAACCGGGTCACAACATGGACATGAAAACACTTCTATCACAACTCTGAGGGGCAAACCATGCCATCATGTCAAGTAGGCCCCCACAAAAAGTGCCACCTAAGTGGCAGAATCATGTGCCCTTAAATAACCATGCATGCCATGTGGAATTACAAAAGTGACACATGAAAAAATCAGGATTTCAGACAACTACAGCTGATGAAGTCTAGCAACCACACTAACCATACCACAACTAGGTTACCACTCCATCCTCAAACCTGTGCCACATGCAGCAGACCCCAGTGAACTAGAACCAACAGTTGGATGCCATTGTAAGGTACTCAACCAAATACACAGACACAAGCTCAGGCACACATCTATTCTGCACTGACGTGATATACCAACAATATCAGAGCTTTCAAAGAAAATGACACGGGTACAAATCTGAAAAGACCTGGAGTAAGTGACATCGAAATGCCCATGTCACTATGGACACATGACAACAATGTTCAGCTCCACAAGTGACACCTCTACAAAATGAGTTACAGAAGTTGTAGAAATGTCACTGAGACATGCCCCAACTGTGGCATAGTAAGAAACAACAATGAGGTCATGTTCAAAATCTCATGATGCCTAAAGAATACATACAAAATGATCCTGTAAGGCCAAGGATAGCCATCACCTATGTCTGACACCCACTACAATGTCCACATCTGAGTGTGTTTGTAGTGAACAACTGTACCGTGCAGGTTGGAGATACACAGAACTTGCAATCACCAACAAAAGGCCCCCAATTTGTAGTCCAATAGGAAGCTACATCACTACCCACATCTCAGACATGGCAAGCATGGCATCTGTCTGTGGATTAATTTCTGTCCCCAAACACATGTGATGCAAGCATCACTTCAAGTCACTCCATGATGCTTCCCAACAGTCAGGGCACAATCCCCAATCATTACACAGGTCCAGTACACTTCTCAACATGAATCCACATTAAAGGTATATATGAACATAAAGTGGATCCACACTCTGGCCCTACCTGCCATGTCCCCATTGCTACTGCAGTTTTACATGACTAATTTCAGATGGTGTCTGTCAGACGACATATGATAGTGACACACTCCAGTCTGTCGCACCACAGGAAATGGACCACCATTGTAGATGTACCATTACAACAGATCCCTATGCACATATATGTGAGAGACTCTAAACATCATCCCATCAACATAAGTAGCACATGCATAAAACAACAGCATAGATATGAATCCTAAGGCGAATGGAGCACATGCTGACTTGTAGGCCCAAGGACTGATGGCTACAGTGATGACACATTACTCATATCAATACACATTCCCCACTTATCAAAGGAAAGTAGTTTGCTACAGCTGCTATAAATTTGCCATATAAGTCATGTCACATGTATGATGGCCCCCTACACATCACAGACTGCAGTGAGGTACCAGCATCCATCATGCACGGAGGATAAGTAGCTCATGGGTGGCAGATGTTAACCTACACGTAGTCTCAGACACCTAGCACTGGACTGGTATCCACATCCTACTTACCTTTGGTCTGTAACATTTGGGAGGAGTGATCTGTTTGAGATAACTAACACCCAGTAGAAGAACACGTACTAAATATTTGTTCAGTTCTCAAAGCCAAATGTGGTCCCTGCAAAGCAGTAGGTCTGAAAGTTCTCCATTGTATTGTCCTAAGTCCCAGATCCAACAAGAAAAGCACACCAGTTGGAAACAAATGACCTGTCTACAAAAATAAGCTCCCATATGATCTGTGATACATGACACATCCCTCATTGTCAGGGGGAGCAGTGAATTCTTCACTCAGTCACCTGATAAAGGGACATGCAGGAATTTGCCTGGTACTTACCCCCTTGTGGCTGCTGTGCTACCCTCAAATGCCCATCCAACTCCAGATAGGCCACTGCCAAGATGTGGGCCACTAGGGGGGTCATTGTCTGATGGGAACCCCTTCCACGTTAGGAGGACAGCCCTAGCTAGGCCTCTGCAAACTTCATGGCTCTGCATCTCAGGTCATTCTACCTCTTTCAACAGTGGGTGCTCCACCAACCCTGAACCCCTAGGGTCTGCACCATATTGGCAATGGCTGTTCAAATTCCCTTCTTCTGATGGGTGTTGACCGGCATGGATGCAAAAGACAAGACAGGACAAGACTTCATGTCAAAAGATGGCTGAGTCACATACATGTCAGTGTGCCAAGCTACGAGCATCCTGTCCTGACCATACTGCCCATGTGTGGCACATAGCAGCCATTGGACACAGGGACATGACTACAATCACTCCCCAATATGCTGCCCTACACCCCACCCAGCTCAAGGTAGGTCAATTGTGACTTCTGTCAGACATAAGCTAGCAACCCGACAGAGATCAGAAACACTATGAGACACATCACATCAAGGAGCTTCTGACAGGTAAACCCCTCAGCCAAGAATGCACATAAACATCAACTCATTATCCCAGGTTATCAACTGCAGTATCCAGTCCCTACAGGCCACACACAGCCTATGGTACATTTGGAAAGATATGGGCATGCATTGTACATGTCCAGCTATGTGCCCAAACAACAGAGTCACATCTCATGGCTCATCAGTAAGCAACACACTATTTCCACTTAAGCAATGACCTAAATGCAATGACCATGTATAGGACACATGCGAACTGGATGAAGGTGACAACAGGGCAGCGGAATCAAGGGACCTGTCAAGGCTATTTAATACACAATATGATAACAGCACATCTGTCACAGATCACCAGCCTGCCCCTAATACCATTTCCATTCTAATCAGTGGACAGAGTCTGAATAGTCTGTATATCGGGACTGAGGCATGATTTGGCATCTGACCATGCTGTGCTAGATACAGGGTGTGGGCACAGTGTCACACTTACATAACAAAAGAGATTTGATACCAGCCCAGGTTACGACAGATACTGTGAGAAACATGAGACCGGCTATGGTCTCTGCAGGCTGAGCATACAGACCTACATGAAACACAATATCCGACACTTACATGCATCACAGTACATCATGTAGTCAGCAGCTAATAGAAATGTGGTGCCTATGTGCCGAGCTAAGGGCCATAGTAAGACATGAATTGGCTTCCGAACAACAGTCTCACAAGGCCATATGTGGTTTGAGGTCACTGTGCCAACATACACAGAGCTCAACTTAAAACCAACCGACACATACAACATGCATTCTCCGCTCCTGCTGTCATGCAATCACATGTGATCACAGATTGATAACATATTTTGGTAAGAGATGCCTGGGAATGGCTTTCATGACACCTTGTTATGTGCATCCAACACAAGCTGGGTCAGGGAACACTCAATACACACTCACCACAATGATTCAGAACTCAATACCTGTCACTTGACACAAAAGCATGCCCATTAATTGAGTCACCCATTGATGCACACTGACAGCACCTACAGGGCTTTGACTACACAATCTGACAAGCTGGGTCAAAATCTAGGCTGTCTAAAGGTAAGATATGTTGAAGTACAAAGAAAAGTGTGCACATGAGGCCCTTACCTGCTCCTCTGTTGCACCATAGAGCTGTCCATACAGGGGTATCCTCCGGGGAGAAGGCAGGGCTCTATCACCTGTTGGACATAGCATGATTGCTCCCAGAGCCGGTACACAGCAGCTCAGGTGATGAAGGTTTTGCTGGCAGCAGTGTCAGGAGTCAAGTGAGGGATTTAGCTGAACATGGCGTTCACGTCCACCACGTATGCAACTGTCACCGCAGGTGGACACAGCCATCGGCCCTGTATCACCCCTGATAACAATGTTAACCTATGGCTGTGGCTGCCACGGTACCGCCATGACCACTTCCGCCAGCGGTTGCAGGCGGTTCCTAATGTCCAGTGGAGTATGTCAGACAGTCGCCATTTTAGAGGCATACTATGCCATTTTTAGATGTTTTTGAAGTGTCACAATTGGAAAATACTGTTCTGATAAATTATGAGTGCTGGCATTGTCCCGTCATGCAGGTCAATTGAATTGGACATCATTTTGTTATGATGCCAAGCACATGTGACAACATGATTAGGGGCATAGGCCCCCAACCCCTCCCCCCACGGGCAATGACAGGTTTTGGGGAATTAACTCACAGTCTGAGTGGCAAGTCACATAGATGATGTGTACACATTTGTGAAAATGCAAGGGGGAAACGTGTTACTACTGTGTAATTGGAAGTGGTGATGTGTACTGTGCATCATGTCCTCTGCTACTCACATGTCATGTGACTGTTCATCTGACCTGCATGATGTATCTTGCAAGAAACACATTGAATGACAGCTATACTCTCCTTTTGTCCTACATAGGTACCCTGGGAGGGGAAGAATCAGAAAAGCTCTTGTGTACCTTCCACCAGCAGATCTTCAGGCAATGGAGGATAGGCACCTCATCCATATATACAGCCTGGTTAGGCAGACAATCATTAATTTTTGTCATCAGTTTGAGCCAGATCTGATGCCTGCCATTCGTCATCCAAACACCATACCATCCATCGCTCAATTCATGGCAGTGTTGCATTTCCTGGCCACAGGGTCTTCCAAAATATTAATGTCCCTATCTGCTGGGATGTCCCAGCCTCTGTTGAGTCTAGTTTTGAAGGATGTACTCTCAGCATTGTTAAAGCACCTGGACAGCTACATCCGGTTTCCTCAATGTGAGGATTTTGCCCATGTGAAGGCTGACTTCCTGGGGTTTGGCACACATCTCACATTTGGTGGGAGCCATTGATGGTACACATGTAGCATTGGTTCTACCACATGGCAATGAACAAGTCTATTGGAACAGGAAGAACTTCCATTCCATCAGTGTTCAAGTTATTTGTTTGGCGGACATCTACATTTTCCAGGTCTGAGCCCATTATCCGGGTTCAATCCATGATGCCTTCATCATGCGGAACATCGCTATTTCACAGCTGATAACACAACTGTACCCAGAGAGGGCCTGGCTGGTTGGTAAGTCATATATGTCCTGTTTGTTTGTATTCTATGTCTGCTGCTAGAGAGATAATACTTGGGACTCATGGTTGCACATATGTCGCATTCCCTTACACGTGACTCTACATACCCAAACCGTCCATGGTTGTTGGTACCGGTGAGGAACTCAACTACACCAGGGAAGGTCCACTTCAACGAAGCTCATGGAAGGAAACAGCATGTCGTGGAGCAGGCTTTTGTGCTCCTGAAAGCCAGATTTTGTTGTATGGACAAGACTGGTGGAGCCCTCCTCTACTCACCCGGAAAAATGTATAAGATCATCGTGGCCTGCTGCATGCTCTACAACATTGTTCTGAGGAGAAATATCCCATATATTCCAGATGAGGGGGAGCTAGCAGTGTCACCGGGTGAGCCTCCTGAAATGCCAAGTGAGGATGATAGTGATAAGGATGAAGGTGGAGACATGCGGGCAGATCTCATCAATCATTACTTCATTTGAGTGTAAGTATCTGGTGTTATGTGCTAAATGTGACTATAATGGGAACTGTAGGGGTCAGGATGTGTTGAGTAGGCTATCTCTTTTTCCGAGAGACAGAGCATATCATGCTATGCATTATACAGGCAAGGTTTGCTAGCTAAGTCAGACTTTCACATGTAACTACCTTGATGATCTTCTTTGTTTGGCTCTGTTTAATTGCATTGTCAGTGAATCAACTGAAGTTTGAAAAGATAACCGGTTAATATTTATACCTTTACCTGCCTGAACTCCTTGAATCTTATTCCTTCTTCCAGCTGCCTTCACCATGCCATCCTCATGTGGGCATTTCAGAGTTGTGTCATTGGCTGGTGTCTGTTGCTGGTCTGACATGTGAAGTAGACATGGATTGATGCAGGTAATGGTGGTCACAGATTTTGGGTGTATGAGTCCTGTACCCAAGCAGCCCGGACAGTGGGTGGGTTGAAATCTGTAATACACAATACGCTTGTTTCCTGTGGTATGTTGGTCCAATGGTCTTATGTGTGTGTTCATGTGGCCTTTCAAAATGCCATCTTGTGCAATTCATGCATTCTACCATCAGACTGTGACAACATTGATCCTACGATCCTTTTGTGGCTGTTGATGTGTTTCCTCATCGCAGGACAGTATGCCTGTGCACAACACTGACACAGGTTTGTGACATTCCACCAGATGTTTGCTCATTGTAATGGGAAGGACCTAGGGTCAAGGAATGTTCTACTGACCTCTGTCTGTGCCATGGCATATGTTAAGTTAGCATAGTTGGTGTATGTGATAAGGCTAACGTTGATGAGAACATCAATTTCTCTGTTAGCCTAATCTACGGGACACGGACTGACAAAGCACTTTCCTGCGTGGTCTGGGGGACGGTACATCTGGCCTGACTCAATATGGTTCAGACGTTCTTGGCTAAGACTGCCCAGACATTTCAACAGCCTATGTCCAGTACAGTGCAATAAAATATTTGGTGTGACCACACACTTGTAACATTGTGTTGCTAGTCATCCTCAGTATGACACTACCTGAGACATCTCCCTCCTTCCATTACCTTCTTATGTCTTACTCATGTGCTTCCTGTGATTACCATTCAACATCTGAGAAAGTTAAACAAAGAGGTAGTAGGCAGCGTTTTAGTGATAGGTGTGTTTATTTACATATATTCAAAATTACTTCTGATACCATACAGAAAGTTCCCGGACACCAAATGGAAGTCCAAAATGTTTATTCGCCAATGCTTCCTCCCAAAACAACGTGTTTCAGACGTAGCCTTGCTCACGTATTAATATATATATATATATATATATATATATATATATATAAAGTAATAGTGGTACTATAAAACAAGAAGTAAGGTGAAGGGATCAGTCATGGTGTATGAAGTCAATGGAGTAGAGGTCACAATATTTGAAGTCCAAAATACAGTGTCCTACTACCATGGAAAATGGAAAGTGGTTAGGGAACAGTCAATAGAGTGAATCTGTGGCACACAAAGGAGTGACATTAGGAAGTGGTCACTTGCTGCAGTGGTTGGTGTCTTGCCATCTGCAGCTCCTGGAGTCTTGGGTGAATGTTCCCACTTGTGGGGGGTTCAGTAACTACAGAGGCAGGGGTGTCTGAGGCTGGTGCTTTCCCTGGCAGGGCCTCCCTTCCAGTGGCTGGCACTGATGAAGGGCCTGGTGTAAATGAGCCAAAGGAAGGGGTGGAGTGTTGTTGTCGATCCCAGCTCAGGGTAGTGTTGATGTCCCTCAGCACCCCTGTTAGGGAGGCCATGTTGCTATTTTGGGCCCCCCACTGTTCACACATTTCCCAATGGAAGTCCCTCTGCAGCTCCATAATTTCCCTGAATTCGGTTAGTACCTGGCCCATCATCTTGGCTTGGGAATGTTGATAGGCTCCTAAGACCTGGCTGATAGTGTCCGGGCCAGGAGCATCACCAGCAGCTTCTTGCCAATGGGCCATACCATCCTTCCTGCATACCCTGCCCACACATGCCTGCACCCTTGGTAGAGCCTGCCCCATTCCAATGGTCCAGGTCCTTCATTGTCAGAGTTTACTGGCTATGACTCAGGAACCTGGACTGGGAGCACAAGATGTTTGGGACTGTCCTTGTGACACAGGTTTAGGGCTGATTGGCTGCCTGAGATGTAGAGGCCACTAGGCTGGGAGGCATCGATGTGGTCAGGCTGAGGCAGACAGGCGTCATCTGACCCGGTTGGCTAGATGTGCCAGAACCGTCCTGAATGTCCAGCGATCCAGGATTGGTGTCCTCACTGAGGGCTTCATCCACGGGGGTAGTGGAAGACTCTTTGGTGGATTCTGTATTTGCAGTGACTGCTCAGCCTGTTGATGTGAGAGATACAATGTTACCGGTTGTATTGTGACATCTACCTCCAATAGTTGACTGTGGCATTGGGCTAGGTCCATGTTCACATTGGATTTGCTGATTTACCTTATGTAACATGTACACATATTATTTGTATTGCCCTGACATTGGAGTTACATACCAACTCTATTTCAGTAGCCATGCTCAGACTGTCTGGATTTTTTGGCATGCAAAACAGTGCCTGGGCTGGATGTTGTCTGGGTCATCTTGAGACCTAGTTGGTTGTTATGCAGGCAGTGGCAGAACCTTGGATGAAATGTGATAGTTGTCATTCTGTGCTCAGGGCATTATGGATTTGACTGCTGCTAATGCAATTCAGATGACACATCTTGGGGTCTCAGATCTGTCTTATATGTTCTTTCTAAACATTTTGAGCTGTTCTTCCTGTCTACACTATTTTCATCTTTGCACAGCTGCTGGATGGATCTGGGTGTGTTGCCACATCACAGGATATACCATGACCTGTATCTTTGTCCCTCCCAGGTGTGTTAACTTCATAATTGAGTTCACAGACAGTGGTGCAATGTCATATGGACACTGGCCTGGTGTCTGAGGTTTCATGGACTGACCCTCCTGGAATATACAGTGACAATACTGAAAACACATCTCACAGTTTACATTGTTAATCCTCTGAGGTGAGTAGACATCCATTGCATGTATACCAACAAGATATTTGAACATGTGCAGAGTGGACTGGGTCTTTGGATTGGGTAGACAGAGCCTTCAGGCATTAACAGTCATGGGACTTCCTGTACTACATGCAGTTGTTAGATGTAATTCCCCCAGGTTTGTGCACTTCATACGTGAATTCCCAAGAAATACTATTTTGGCAGGTATACAGTGGACTGTTGTGCTTGGAGTAAGAGTAAGGGATCCTCCTATGAGTTCTAGCCATTTCACTCCCTGTATCACACACTGTACAGTTGTCCTCCTCTCAGGGGAGTACAGTTCCATGGGTGAGTAGAGGGAGAAGGGTGTTTTGTATATGGGTACACTGTGTTGCCTGGGGAAGTAACACTATTGCCCCCTGACCTTGGCATTTCTGTCAATGCCTATCATACTCCCACACACTGTACACTTTTCCTCCTCTCAGGTGAGTACCGTTCACTAGGGATTTGCGGAGCAAGTTAATTTTAAATTTGTTACATTGTTCAGGTTTTTATAATAGTTATGCATTGCCTACTGGGAATTGCGGTGCTTTCATTCCCTGTGCTATGCATAGTATACAGAGATGCGGTTACCCCATGCAAGTCTGGTTCCCATGTGAGATGTGGTCTTTGGACATTTGATGACTGGGCTGGTGAATGGGGGGGTGAAGGTGGTTATGGTGATCAGTGCGCCTGCATGATGATACATTTAGTTGACATGTCTTTTATGTTGTGATTTATTTGACTCCACTTCCCTAGCTATTTCTGTCAAGTCCTCAGGATGCAGGATGGCCAACACCTTTTTCTCTCATGATGTGAGCTATAGGGGAGGAGGTGGGGGACCACAGCCAGCCTTCAGGACTGCAAACCGGTGCCTCGATGCCATGGAAGGGCTCTTCCCCCTGATGTCATTCCACCTCTTCGTGAAGTTGTCCCTTGTTTGCGAGGTGGTGCCTACAGCATTCACTCTGTTGATGATCCTTTGCCACATTTCCATTTTCCTTGGAATAGTAGTTTGCTCAGAATAATTGTGGCTCTACTCTAAAGATTTCATTCACCATGCCTCTTAACTCATCATCTGTGAAACGGGGATTTTTCTGGGGTGACATGGTGGTGTTGGACGAATATCTAACTTGAAGGGTGCTGGGTGTTGAACAGGTGACTGGGTGTGTATACAGTGGGGAGGCGCAGCTAGATTTGATGGATGTGTGTTGAGGATGTGGGATATGTGGTTGTGAAAGTTGGAGTGGTGCCTAATCTATAGTTTGGATTTTCTTTTTGTGAGCTCTATCTTGCTGTGTGTGGCATTGTAGGTGCAAAGGATCATAATGAGTGAAGAGGTATGTTTTATAGTGTGCTTTGCAGGAGTGCTGAGTGTGTGAATGTGTGTCAGCTTTGTTATTTTCAAAAGTATTAAATGTGGTCTAGTGTATTACTGTGGTGACCACCAACTGCCGCGGTTCGGATTGCCATTGGTAGACCTCCCTGGCAGGACCGCCATTGACTTGACTTGACTTTTGACTTGTAAAATGGTCAGTGGTTGGTTGACAGGCTAGTAGTGGCAGTGGTTGGACCACCTATCTCACGCCCTCCATAGTCCGGGAGGGGGTCTGTTTTTGGGCTAACTTTTGGCAGTTATGTCTGTGCTACTCCTAACACGGCGGTCTGTGTGACCACCAGCTTGGCGATCTTTTGGCGCCAGCCAAACTTGTAAAGAGGCCCTTAATCTGTTATTGGTTTTGTCTATTTTTCTGTATTTGTTCTTTTTCATGAAAGCTGTCATGAAAATAATTTTGTTCATTTAAATGAGATTGTATGCATCTGCACTTTACTATTTTAGTATTATACTTTCTTTGAATTTGCAATACACCTTCATGTTGTTTCTAAATTGCGCTCCAGAACTCAATTTTTCCATCACTTTACTTAATTGGCTGTATTTTTGAAATGCTGTTTTGATTCTTATCTCTGGGACACATTTTCTCATGAATTGAAGTTAACACAGTTTCACATACCAGCTCTGATCAGTGTATTTCCAGAAACATAATCTGGAGTTTGTTTTCCATAAGTGCCCATATCCAAACATTTATAACTGCGTCTACACTTGTGGCATTTATTCATAAATCTCCTGAGAAAGATTGATTCCTTGAAATATGCAGGTCATGTATTATACATCTTCTAGCCTTTGGCCCCTGTGCGTTGGTGATGCAGAGAATTTGAGAGATTGTGTTGACTGTGCCTGAACAATGCTCTGAAAAAAACACGTACCAGTCGAAATAGAGCAAGATTCATGGTGTGCCTACCAACATGGATTAGGCAAGACTACATAAAAAGGCTCCTGGTACTCTAAGGAAACAAAAGGTAACGTAATAATTATTTTTATTTAATAGGTATTCGAAAATGTATGCATTTTCGAAGGTTTAAATATTTCAAAGCTACAAACGGAACATATTTCCATTAATTAACGATGTGTATTACTGCTTAAGTCTAAAATAGTAATTACAGATTTATTTTAAAACGGGTTTGGTCGTTTGCAAGTTTCATTTTATTGAACCAGTATAATAAATAACTCGGTGGAATTTTGCGTCTAGTTTTCAAACCCCAGTTGTCACTTACAAGGATTGATTTTTGAGGTACTGAAAATACGTAACCCCTTTGAACGCAGATGCTGTCATAACACCACACAAATATATAGTTACTCCAGTGTGTTTTCATGCGAGGAAAGAAAGGTGCCGTTGTTAGGCTTTTCCTTTGGTTTGGCATCAGAATTCCAGGTCTACCCTTTACCTAGTGAGTCGCTGCGATAACAAAACTCTCATCCTCATTGTCCAGCAACTGCTCACTTTCCTTCACACACCCAGGACGCAGGTGATTAACATCCACTACCTATACAAAGGTAAACGATACGAAAGCGTTGAACTGCCCTAGCCACAGGGTGCCTATAATGCTGGATAATGGTCTTGCTACACCTAGGAAGTGTGTCAATGAACCTTATTTTATAATCACAACACGGAAAGAACGTGTTTACTCTGCGAGTATGATGATTCTGCACATTCCAACATATGAAGATGTTAATAGAAAAGTATGTTCACAGCATTTTAAAATGTAATATTTTCCATGGATTGTATACGACTTGATGATTTATGAAAAGGGAACCATGTATTTATATCTGTAGCTTTACATTAATTGGAAGCTAATGTCTGATTACTGAGTGTGAATGGTGCTAGCATGTTACAATATTTGGTGAACATGCAGCAGCAGTTCCACATGAAGTAAGCAACAACTCTGAAATAGATGGGGGTTCATCAACGGAAGCAGTGGGCATTTTCACAGACCCATAGCAGATGATATGATGACATGATAACATCGAATGTATCATTGGCTGGTTGCAGCCAACAGGAAGTGGGTGATAAGGTCAAAGGGACATGAAGTACGGTGCTCCCTTCCTCCTTTTGTATGTCATATTATTATAAAAGAGCATAAAAGATAGCTACCTTGATTGGCGTATGTGTCTCAAAGCATGTGATCAAGGAATAATGATCCCATGTTTTCCAAATTAGGGTGTCAATCATGTTGGAATAGAAAGTACTGATTCAACTCCCCTTTCTGTTTAGGTCACTGGAAATCTCTGAGTTGTAGTACATTTGATACTTTCGCCAGTGATGTAGTTATATCTCTGATGACACTGATTACCCCCTCCCCTATATTGTATCTCAAAGGTATGGAGGTAAGTAAAGGAAGTAAACCCTGAATGGGGCTTTACTGCCCCTTGTGTTGTATCCAGGTACTAGGGGTTCGGCTCCTTCTCAATGGTAAAGAGCCAGCAACTGAAAAATAAAATGATATTTTGTTTTATTTTTCAGCTGCTGGCTCAGCTGAGCCAGCCTGTGAAGGGAGGGGTTGGGTGGGCCATGGGAGGGAGGAGGCAGGAGGAGGAGTGGAGTGAGTGCACTAAGTGCGCAGGCCAGTTTGTCCGGCCACCTTAGGGCGGATAAACTGACATGCACACTTAGGTTTCTCCAGCCCAGCTGTTTTGCACAGCTGGGTTGGAGAAACTGCATAGACCCTAATGCAGTGTCTGACTAACCCACTCAGACCAATCCTGCTGCTGCTCTCATGCTACTTATAGCCTTTGCTGGTGTCCCAGTGACTGCTGAGACACCATCAGAAGAGGAGCGCAAGGCAGCCTGCGGCATCGGGACAGGCACAATTTTTTTTTAATTATTATTATTTATTTTCTTATTATTCAATTATTGTCCCCTGCTCCCCTGCCCACCCGCCCACCCATCCCTTTGAGATTGTGGTGGCCACAGCTGCCAGGTAGAGTCTACAGTTATAGGAACATATTCCCTATTACACAATTTGCCACACAGTAGACCTCCAGGTTACCCTCCCATTTACCCCTGAATTTACTGTGATTGCAGACTCCACTACCTCAGAATCATGGCTAATTCCTAATATGCAATTTAAACTTCTATACCCAATATGGCTTTCAACTAGCTTTTGTGACTGAGTTGGTCACTAAGATACTTCATGCTACAGTTTTTAGTCCCACATATCTCCTATGGTTAAACATAGGCTCATATTATCATTATGGAGAAATATGACCGGTTGATGTGACAAGAAGATATTGGGGTAGATGTAGGACAGTTATTCATTTGTGTGGCTTTTGTTTTGTATTTCTAATAAACTTTACTTTCACCTCTAAAGGCCAGTAGGTGTAGTGTGGAGAGTTCCCCAAGCCAAGATAGTGTGGGGACTTCCACTGTAGCCATGACTCTGCATTAAACTGTTTTGGGTACCACAAACGATGGTACCCTGTCTGAGTGTGTGTTAGACTTGACATCCTTGACATGATGTTCCCCCAGACTTTCTGCCTTCCCTAATTCTGTTTTGTTGGTTTAGGAACTCTATGCACTTTACCTGGGCTAACCTGTGCTGAAATGCTTGTAATCCTTCCTTCAAACATGGTAAAACTGTCCCACACCTAATTGCCACATATAAATTACTTGTAAGTCTACAGTAAATTGTACGATGTGTACCCAGGGCCTGTAAACTAAATGCTACTAGTGGGCTTGCAGCGGAGCACTCATTGTGCCACCCACTAAAGTAGCCTTTTAAGACATGACTCTGGCCTGCCACTGCAGAATGTAGTGCAGTTTTAATTTGCCTTTTCGAACTAGGGAAAAAAAAAACTTTGCCAGACCTAAACCTTTTTTTTTTTTTTTTTTTACATGTATAGGTCACCTCTAAGGTTAGACCTAAAGGGTCATAGGGCAGAGTGCATTGTATTTAGAAAGTCGGACATGGGTACGTAAGGTTTTCATATCCAAGCAGTGAAAAACTCTTAAAGTCATTTTCATTGTTCTGAGGCCTGTCTCTCCCACTGACTATATGTGCTAACTACAGGGGCACAAAAGCTGACCTGCAGCAGCTAGACCTGCCTGAGCTCTGCTGGTCTCTGCTGGAGTAAGTCCCTGATCCCAAAGAGGTGCCATCCTATTCCTTTAGCTGCCATCAGAGTGTACTCCATCTGAAGAAAAGGTGAAAATTCTAAAGCTTGGCCCCACATGACCATGTAGGGACCAATTTGTGGCCTGACTTTACCACCCAATACAATCAACAATGCAAAGCTCTGGTGAGACCTGCTCTCTGCATCAACCGCCAGCGACAACCCGCAATGTTGATGCTTGACACGCTAGTTGAGCAGCAGTGATGGCCATCTGTGATGCTCAGCCTACTTCTCTTGACCTCCTCCACCGTGAATGGATGTTTTTGCGCTGCCTCAGAAGGTAATTCTTCAGCAGGACCAACTTGGCCTCTGATCCTCACTCCATTGTGGTTGGCCTAAACTTGCGTCTTTCCTGGGGTCCACCTCTAGCAAGTGACCGCGAGCAGTGAGTTAGCTCTATTTTCACTCCTACCTTTGAAATTGCATATCTCTGGTTCTACTGATTGGATTTTTGCCTTTCTATTATCATATCATTTATTACAATATACACTGTTTTTCTAAATTGGTTTGGGAGTTTTATTGTGTTGAGTTTTCACTTTATTACTGTTTGTGTGCTGCACAAATACTTTACACATTGCCTCTAAGTAAAGCCTGACTGCTTAGTGCTAAGCTATCAGCGGGTTAAGTACAGGTGGATTTAGTAACTTTTCTGATTTACCCTGACAAGGATTGCATTTATTGTGTGAGTAGGTCTTCCACCCCACCAACCAATTAACCAATTTCTTACACTGTGAAACAATTGACACAATCTTGACCACATTTTCATGTCAAGATCAGTGAGGTAAACACAGAAAAAATCATCAGAGTAAGGCAAGTAGAAAAGAGCTGAAAATGCTATTATCCCATATGAAAATTTCACAAGCAAAGAAAGAACTTGTAGACAAATATATTTATTGGTGGCGTCACGGGACACCTGCATAAACAAAGCAAGAGAATGTATACCACAAAACGTATTGAACCAATCTCAAAAAAGTAGGAAAGCCCTTTAGCTCACTACTTTTAATTTTATTTTTTCAGTATTTCCCTCTACGTTTTGTAGAAACCTTCGAATTGAAAAAACACAGCTAAAACCAATTTGTCTTAACAGGATAATCTAACTGGGTTTTATATATGATTATTCATTATTTGTACACAGCATGCGTCTAATCAAATCAGATAATTTTCTATGCGTTTCATGCCTTTATTATGCAGTGTTTTCTGCATCACATTTCACCTGATACACTAAAGACAGACGTTTAGATGTGTGCAACTATTTATCAAGATCTTTTAACGCATATGACATTGACCCTAGTTTGGCTCTGTTGGCTTAAATTTGGTCTGAATCCAAACACAGCACATCATTAGTTTTACTTCATGCCAAGCTTATCGCCATCATTAGACCCACTGCCGTCAGCCATCTTCCATCCTTGTACGCCTTGTACTGCAGAAAGATAAGGCGCAGAAGTGGCATACTTCCAGCTGCAATTAATGACTCTTTTAAGAATTAATGTTATATGCAAATTACACTTGATAGTTGTGCGGCTTTTCCCTCTCCACTCCTAATAAAATAGTCCCCGTAATTTTGCCTTGCTACTGCCTGATTGATTCATAATATGCTACAAGTCCTTTCATCAAACTTGACTAATGTGTTTGAGGAAGTGATAACATTTTGAGGGATTGCAGAAAGGGAACAGACCTTCTGTTAATGTGATTAGACAAACAAATGTTTTTTTTTTTAAAGGATGCCCTCCAACCTGAAAAATACCACTTCTGTAAGGAAGTGTGAGATTTAGAGCACAAAACATGTTATTTAGTTTAATTGAAAACATTTAGCTACAAAGTCTGCTTAGATCTTTCCATAGGTTGTGAACAAATTCCCTCATCAAAATGTGATTCTGGTTTTCCTAATTATCTCTAAAGACACTGTTTTCTTTTGTTTGGCTCCGTGCACTGTTGGTTGGGGAAGCACACGGGCTCAGAGAGTCGCGTTTCACCTCAGTCATCTATAATAGGTGTGTGGCACAGAGCCTGCCTTGATAAAGATACCCAATGCACTTACCATTTGGGAACTGGAAAAAAGTAGTTCAGACATCCCAACAGAATTGGTATCTGCCCCTTTTTCCAGGTTATTGGGAATAATGTTGTTGGAGGCATCATGCTACAACCACAACCAAGTACGAGGGCCTTCACTTCTGGAGAGGAGCTCGTATTTAAGGTGTCTTAACATTGCTTCGGTGAGGGAGACAAGGAGCCGAGGTAGAAAAGCAAGAAAGTGAGAGAAGGAGCAGAGGGGGAGTCCCATAGAGGAAGTGGAGATGTAGCTGAGCAAGAGACTAGTGGAAGAGGATGAAAATTAGTGGAGTGGAAGACTTGAGGAGGAGAAGAAAGAGCCTTGGGCACAGAAGCAAGAGGCCAGCACTGAAGATTAAGCGTCATCACCAAAGGGCGGGGAGCACAGTTGAAGGGTGAAGTTGCCATCCCACCCAAAGTCATTGCAAGCTTCCTGACCTTAAGACACTCCTGATGCTACTGCCGCACCTGGGGTTTTGCCATAAGGTAAATGTGGAGAAAGTGGTGCGAAAGGACACAGCATTAACAACTAATTACTGCACTGGTTATTTTTGGATTTAGCACGTATCAAGTGTTTGCCATCATATTTTAAGAGCATTGAAGAGCAGTTGCAGGAATACAGAAGTTTTGTTTTTGTTTTGGCACTCTCTAATATGAATTGTGAGTGAGAGCGATCAAATGTTATTAACATATTAATGGCATTGAAGTTAGCATATGGTGATTAATTAACCTACATTTCAAAGCCTAAGAGAGAAAATAACATGAATTGTAAAATGTGCACGTTTGAATTATGGTGAACCATGTGGCCACAATTCAGACATTTTAACATGAAGGTTTGCCATTTATATTACATGAAGTACTAATGTGAATTAATATTGAGCATTATTGAAAGTTCTAAATGAATATGAATTAATGGTACTTATATTGAATTAATGAATTTTATTAATGTGAGTTACATATGTGCAGAAAAATAAATGCATGATTAAATTATTTCAACATATCATGAATAATGTTTGCGATTAAATGATTTGTTTTGCATATTTGATTTGAATTGTAAGGTGCGTGATAGGTTTATTAATGTGTATTAAGGCAGCTCAACTAGGCCTGAATCATTTTGCCACAGTAGTGGAAATCACTTGTTTATTCTGTCCCCTCTGACCTGAATTCTTTACCTAGTCTGTTAATGTTACATTGTATCTCCTATTATATTGAAGGCAAGAAACATGTTTTAGAAATAATATTGTTGCATTATTTTGTTCTAGCTGTCGGACAGGACAGAATATTTGTAGTTCTCATGTGAAATGTATTAGTTTAGTTTATTGTGTGTCGTGAGAAAGGATCTCAAATAACAAATAACTTGATAATGTAATATTTTGTAAGAAATGTGTGAAATCATCCGAAGACAATGCACTTTTGCAAAGAAGATTCATAGCAGTTGCACATTTGATGGTGCCACCTGTAGCCATGGATCGCGGAGAAAAGATAATCTTCCTGGACCCGAGCGCAGGCCAGCATGAGTAATAGCTGGTGGCCCGTTGAGGTAATTTCTTTTGTGTGGTTAGTACTACTGTTTTGCTCTAACCATTGTAAAAAAGTAGTATCTGTTTCAGAAAGATGTCTTGTGATTGCAGTCCTTTCATGCTGATTTTTTGGTGGTTGAAGAGTATGCCAACCAGTAGTTAGGTGTGATATCAGGAAGAAAGAGAAAAGTTAGTAAACTAGCACTGAGCTGGATATTGACATCTGTGCAGTGAGTTATGGAAAATAAAAAGAAAGACTGATAACAATAAAATGAGACATACTTTCATTCAATCCCTTTCTTGCCTCCTGAGTCTCCTGAACACTAAGATTGTATCATAAAAGATGGCAGGGGGCTTGTACGTGACGAGGCTTTTTGCCTACAGATCTTATGCCATGTTAGAAGGCACAATGATCAGACTCATTTCCTTTACTTTCATAGTGATGTGACTTAAGCTGCAACGTTTTTACTTTGTTGTACAGTTTGCTGACTTCTTGTATTAACAGCTAATTCCATTGTCCAACTTGTGTGATTTTTGACTTGGATTATATTGATGTAGCTGAGACTTTAGTGCTGTCCCTCGTGTTCTAGAAATCATCTAGACATGACAGTTTATGCATTATGTTAATCAAAGTACTAATAGTTTGACTGTAGAGTGATGCATTGAGAAGTCATTTTTAGTGTGTATTTGTATAGAGTAGAGACGTAGACATAGGTGCTATTGAGGTTTAATTAAATGTTTAAAGGACTAAATTGACATTGTTGTTATTTAGACTCTGAACTAATAGTCTGCATTAAAATTATATTGATTTCCTAATAATACTTTAAATACATGTGCAAATGTAGAGAAATGTAGTTTTACATTATACTCACAGAATTGTATTGAAACAATCAGTTGTAATAACCTGACCTTGGATGTGGACCTGCAATTTAAACATTTGTTTCACTCTCATGTGGAGATACATAAATGGACACTGTTCTCATAACAGACCTGGGAAAGTATTGAGTTGTTTCAAGTTGGAGTTGAGTGATTGATTTCTATTGGATGATGCCCTTTCAATGTCAAATGAACTGTTCTCCTGACGAATCAGATTTCCGTATGAACTTTAATATGTCAATGTCCATCTGGACTTTTTGTTCTTTTTGTCTTTTTCCCATGTGTCCCTCCCTACCACATGTTTTCCCCTGATTTGGTTAAACTATAGGGTATGCTGTGCCCAGCTAACTTGATCTTTGATGATTTGTACTGCCCTAATGCTTATAACATCTGAACAACATTTGTTTTCTATCCACCAAAACATCCTATTGATGTTTTGTATTGTTTTTGTTGAGTGGAGTGACTAGTTCTAATGTTAGTTTGACTGAACGTATTTTGTCACCTTCAACAACCCTTGGTGAGTCTATCTTTATAACTGTCTTGTGAATTGTCTACAGGACACTGAGCTTTAGTTTGTGATAAATCCCTTACCTTTATTCCTGACTGGAGTTTTCCTTGTTTGGCCATGTTAGTCATCCTGTGTAACTTAATTGGTTTGTAGTGAAATGTTGTTGTATGGTTCTACCACATCCTATGCTGGGTCCAAAGATCTGTTGACCTCAATGAGCATTGATTCCTGTAAAGGATGAAAATGCTCCAGCAATATCATCTTTAATGTGGCCAGGAACACTGATGATGGGGACAGCAGTAAGGCAACCTTAAGATTACAATTGCCAAGAGCTGAACAGCAGCACTCTGCCACTAATGCACTTCATATCAATCCTAACTGACAGGTCATATAAGACCCAGCCTGTTTCTGCATGTTCTGTCAAGCTCTTTACATTTTCAGAACATGTTGTGTGTTGTCCCTAGATGATATCATGCTCAGATTTGTGGTAGGTGTGGATTTTGAGCAAGATTATTAAAATATTAAAATGTCTGATTTAAAGTTCTGAAGGGAGACACCAGATCTTCTCTTTGATATTTACCATTTTCAGGTAGCTACCAGTACATGGATCATAGCACTGGACATTCCACAGTGTCCTCCAACTATGACTGCTCTGTGGGCAGGCCCACTCAGGTGCTCTTTAGTAAATGTCTGCTCCACAGATTGTCATGTACGTACAACTGTGGGTTTAATATTTTGTTGGGAGTTGAATTGTATCTTCATTACCAAATGCCAGAGAATAACTTAATTGTGTATGTGCTGGTGCATGATACCTTGTCACCAGGAGTGGCTGAGCCTCTGAACCTTTAGGAGGAGGACATGTGATCATTACATGCCAAGGGTGCTACTGCTGCTTACTTTTCTTTCCAAGATTCATCAGAAATGCAGTTTTTGCTGCTATTACAACAAGCACTGGAAATCCAATATGTTTGTGCTCTGAGAGGCTGAGCTGTTGCCTTAGACAAAGATCATGCACAGCTGTCAATCTTGCAATGGGTTTTATATTAAAGCAACCATATTCCAAGATGGCTGCTTATGTGTATGCATGTTGTAATGCACAGTGTATATTTCTAATTTACCATTGGCTGGATAGCATTCCTATGGACCTTTCAAAAAATAAACTGTCGGTGAACACCTATTTCAACCAGGGCTCATAATGCAGGTAGCAAGTCTACTATCTCATCATCTTGGTCCTGGTCAATTATTTTCCCTGTTTTTAAGATCCACCTTGCTATTGGCAGATCTCCATCATTGACTCTGTGGTAAAGATGGGTGTCAAAGTAATTACAGAAAGGATATTGTGCTGGGGATAACAGATCTATTCTCAGGGATCTCCAGTACGGTTTCAGGGCTGGCATAGGTATTACGGAGCAATGACTTAATCACCATCTGCTCAATAGAAAGTATACCATAATTAAAAAGGCTCCTTACATTTAGCCTTATGGAACTGAGTTTATTCTTTGACTAAGTTGATAGGGCAAACTTTGGTCGGTTCTGTATTTTATGGGAGTTGACACAGGTATAAGCTCTTTTTACAACATTTGCATGTCAATTTATTTGCTACGGTGTTATTTTGGGTGCAATGAAGAAGTTACAGAGGTGCATGTTGACTTCAAATTTATTTATATTAATATATATGATATAAACTCTTCATTGACTAAGTCAGGAGCTCTCCAGCGTGGGTAATAGATTTCTGCTGCATATAGTTTTTTGTCTGCTACTATTAAGAATCAAAATATGATGAATTTGTAGATACTGTAGCAATTTTAAATTAATGCTTTTTACTTTGATACATTGGAATGATTATAATGCTTTATGTTTTTTTCTTTTAACCTCATAAAGATTAAATAATGATGATGTTGGTAGTGTACCATTGAAACATGGACAATGGACATTTTAGAATGGTATGTTAAAAGAAAAGGTGCACATTTATGCAAAAAAGGCAAATAAACAGCCTGGTAGCACTTGGTAAAAATGCCACTCAGCACAAATTATTCTTATGGGTAGACTAGTCCCAAAGCAGGACATCTTCTATAATACATATTTAAGAAATTGTTAAGAGAATCAAGATTTTTTTAATCTATAATGAAGAGAAGGGGACATACAAAACAATGTATTTTAGAATATACAACTTTCTTAATTGTCTGCAGTGTGTACTGCCATATTGAAGAAAGACATGTGGTTTGAAGTTAAACCTGTCAATAATGCAATCAGAAAGAGTTACTGGAGCAGATTGCTTGCCTGATGATTTTTTGTATTTGTATTTGAACTATCTCTATGCTCTGATGTGTTCCAATAATTATTGGCTTAAGGAACACTTGTACACTATAATTTGGCCTTTCATTCCTTTGACTCCAAGAGAGTTTAAAATATCAGACTTTTCTTATGTCCAAATATCGATTTCAAAATTCCACATCAGTCAAGTTTCACTAAAGACCGACAGTCACATATGTTTTCTAACTTACACCATATTTCATAAGGAACTAAAGTTCATACCAATAAACAAATAGGTGCAAACCTTTATACCACTCCTATACTAATGATATACAAATATACAGGCAATTGACAGAAGAAATGCTCAATTTCCAAAAATGTTTAAGTTGCTTGAAAGATATTGAAGCCTGGATGAGTCACAGCAGACCAAAACTCTACAATTCACTAGTTCTAAGATTGAATCTTGGTCTTAGACACCCTCCAAGATCCCAAATAGAATTAAATAATTCTTCTCCCTCCATCTTTCTGTGGATAAAATGTAGCTTTCAAAACCATAATTAATCAACCTAACCACCCTCTAAGATTCCAGGCCCAATTTCTCAAATTGGAACAGTAATCTACAGCAACCCTATCTACTAGGTTTCCCTTTCAAAAAAATTTAAAGTCTCAAAAAATCTCAAAAGGTTTTGCTTTTGAATACCTCATCTATGCTCTTGTCAAAATATAAAATATCAATCAGCACCAAAGAAACCACTACTCCCTAGGTGTAAAGAATAGTTATGTTCAAAACACGCTGCCTCACTTTTAGGTGCCTAAAAACCTCAGTTCCAACATAGCCACAGAACAAACCAAAGAGATAAAGCCCTCTCTGGCCTCCACTCAAATTGTTCAATTTTTTTCATGGCACTTTAAATAAACCATAGAGCTATAGAAGTTGGGCATTTTTTCAATACTCATAAGTTGCACATAATCTCCCCAACTGATGTGCAAGTTCATAAAACTCCTTGCCTTTTAAAACTTTTTACAACCTTACACGTCATTACTCTCACTGTTTTCCTTTATTGCAAGCACTTAGAAGCAGTTCAGTTTTGTCAGGCGCCTTCTCACTGTGTTCTCACTTGCCTCCCATGTACATGAACAATATGTTTCAACCAAACTCAATAGGCTGTTTGAAATGTCGAAGATTACTCTTTTGACCACTACTGGCTTTCGTTTTCGACAGACTGGAGGAGATAGTTAAGTGTTAATCTAATTTAGATTGTATTGACATTCAATCTTCTGCATTTTAATAGCCTCTCTATGTTCCTATGAAACTGGAACAGTAGTAATAACTCTGCCTGTCTCATTCCTGTACCACTCCACCAGTGCCTTGAAGTTATCCACTCTTTTAGAGCAATATACAAGCAGTACATTTCACTAAGCTTTTGGTATAAATATTGCTAAAAATTGGGTCTCTAGTTGACAAGGGTATGCACCCTGTCCTTGTAGGGATCACCACTTTTGTCAGGGTAAGCCAGATACACACTCTAAATTAATCTGTGCTCACCCTCTGGTAGCTTGGCACAAGGCAGTCAGGCTTAACTTAGGAATCAATGTGTAAGGTATTTGTGCAATACTTGGCTACAGTAACACAATGAAAGACACCACAGAAAGATGCCACACCACCTTAAAAAAATACATATTTGATTTAGTAAAATGGGACCAAAATGACAGCAATCCAATAAATAGATCTCAAGTTATGAATATTTAAAGAAGGTATGCAATCATACTTCTGAAAACACACTAGGAATGCTCAGATCTTTTATGGTAATGTCGAGGAGTTGTGACAAGGAATTTTCCTACTGTAAAAGGATGAAGACCGTGCTCTACACGTGTTATGGCAAGAATGCAAGAACAAGCTGATTTAGTTGAACTGCTTAGGTGTGGGCCTCCTGTGTGAGCACAGATTGGCATGCACATTATTTTTCCTTAGTGTTTGCAATGCAATGGTGAGCCACACTGGAGTCTGATGCAGCTGTCTCGAGGCACGACGGTCTCCCTTCATCGGGACCCTCGGGGATATGTGCCGCGTAGTGAGTGGCCTCCCACTTCTGGATGTCAGATGCACCGGGCTGCACTACGCTACTTTGGCAGTGCAACTTTGAGGAAAACAGTCACCCATAACAGTCTGTGATTGGCAATGCAGACACAGGGAGTTTTCAGTCGGCGCGCAGTGCAGGTACATGAAAGTCTTTTAAAAATGTCTGTAGGCACACCAAAAGATGCCTAAGGCTGATCGTGGGCAAATCCAGGAGGGTCAGACTCAGAAGTAACTGAGTTTAACAGCAGTTGTTGTGCAAGGGAAGTCTTTTATGGCACTGAGATTTCAGTGAACATTGGGCAAGCCAATAAGCCCTTGAAGAATCTTTAGTGCAAGGATCTGCAGAACAGGCCCAGTCCTTTTTCACTCCAACCTAGGCAGCATGCCAACAGAGCAAAGCAAGGTGCAATGTGACAGTCCTTCCTACAGCCCACACAGCAAGCTGTAGGCCAACACAGCATTGCAGTTGCAGAGTGGCAGTCCTTCCTGGCAGGTTAGTATTCCTTCTTCCTGGCAGAATGTCCTGGGTTCCTGTGGAATTCTGGTTTGGTGTGATGTGGGGTCCAGTACTTATTTCCAAATGTGCCTTTGAAGTGGAGGAAGCTTCAAAGAGGCCTTTGCAGATAACAAAGTGCCTGCCCTTCTTACCTGGTCCCAGACAATATACAGAGGGTTATGCAGCCCTATGAGTGAGGAGAGGCACGGCTCAACTCAGGTGTGAGCTCCTCCCACCCATCTAACCCAAGAAGACCCATCAGCTTGGTAATAGGGCATCAGGAAGCAGATGTCACACCCAAGTTCCCACTGTGTGTGGCAGTCTGGAAGAACTGCACAAAGCCCAGCTGTCATCTACCCCAGATGTGTATTCAGGACAGGCAGAGGCACAGAATGGTTAAAGTAAGAAAATGCCAACTTTTTAAAAGTGCCATTTTTAGACTTACAATTTAAAAACTGACTTCACCATAAGTTGTGTTTAAAACTGTGAATCCAGAGACACCAAACTCCTCATTTCTATCTATTCCCAATTGGAAGTTACACTTAAAAGATGCTTCAAGGTAACCCCAATGTTAACTTAAGGGAGAAGTAGGCCTTGCAGTAGTAAAATGCAAATGTAAAAGTTTTTCACTACCTGGACATGTTAAACCTAAAAATACATGTCCAACTTTTTACACGTACTGCACCCTGTCCTTGGGGCCAACCAGGACCTACCTTAGGGGTGGCTTATGTGTAATAAAAAGAAAGGTTTGGGTCTGGAAAGTGGGTTTACTTGCCAGGTCACAGTTGAAATTTAAAACTGCACACACAGTGTCTGCAGTGGCAGGCCCGAGACATGTTTGAAAGGCTACTGTGTGAGTGTCGCAGTCAGTGCTGCAAGCCCACTAGTAGCATTTCATTTAGAGGCCCTGGCCCATATAATGCACTTTACTAGGGACATATAAGTAAATTAAATATGCCAATTGTGAATAAGCCAATGTTACCATGTTAAGAGTACAGAGCATCTACACTTTATCACTGGCCAATAGTGGTAAAGTGCTCAGAATCCTAAAGCCAGAAAAAATGAAGTAAAAAAACTAGAGGTCAGAGGGCAAAAAGGGGAAACCACAACAAGGATGCTAGGTCTAACAGTTATTTTGAAATGTTATGAAAATCAGATTTTGGGAATAACATTCTTAATCTTTCGGAGAGTTTGTAAAATGTTTTCACAAAGACAGTGACATAATTGGGTGTCCACAACTGTCACAATCTTGCAGCACCCGAATTGGTGCCCCTTTGATCCATTAGTTGTTGAAACCAGAATTATATTCTCTTTTACACTCTTTTTGGCAGACTTCACAGCATCTGAAGAAAATCGGTTCTTTGCAGTGGAGCAGTGTTGATATATATGTTCATGAAAATTCCTATTTACAGTTTTGGATAGTAAAAAAAAAAAAAAGCTAAGTTAATATAGCAAATGATTGGCCTCATTACTGTGAGACACCCCTTTAGCAGCAGCGGTGCTCCTCAGGACAGAGGCTGGTCTACAGCAACATTCCTCTAGTGCAGATGTGGGTCTGACTTGGCTGCCCCAGAGCTGCAGTCACTTACCTGCAGGTGAAACTCACTGTAAATCTGTGTGCTGTCTGCCAGCACCCTTTGCCATGAGATGGAGCACCATCCCTGGTTTGCTATGGCTGTGCCAAAGACTGGGTATGGAGGAGAAGCAAAGTAAAGTGGCAACCAGAATTCAATGTTTTTGTATAGTAGATATTTCACCACGTTGGAAACGTAAAACGTTTTGTTCCTTACTTACAGTGTTAGTTACAAATCACGCATGACAATTCCTGCTTAAGAATTAGTGATTTCAGATCGTAGCATTTATTGATAGTGAGAAACATTGGTTTCATCATCAAAAATATACATCATTAAAACATTTAAAACATGGTACAGCTTAAAAGCATTTTAAAACAACAATAAATATGTCTAAAAGCACGTAAGTAATTCATCAGACAAATGCAGTTGCCTGAAAATGGGGTCATGCAGAAAACATCTAGAGCATGGCTTTTGTGCAGGGCCTAATGCTTTAAGTCTAATTGACCAAGCTTTAAACGGAAATTTGAAAACAGCTACAAACACAATGGAGGAGGTATTACTTCTGCTTATTTTATATGCCTCTCCTCGAATTTGTAAACTAAGGGATCTGCATAGGGGAATAATCAATTTGTGTCTAGGTTTGGCATGAAGAGGGCATTACTTCCTCGTACATTTCAACAATAAAAGTAAAGGTTAGAACCCTGATTTGTCTCCCCCTAATTACTGGTGTAAGCTGTTACTGGAAAAGTCCCTTGCGTAAATTGGAGAAACAGGACACAGGCATGTGCCAGGTGGATGAAATCCAAGAATTCCTTAGCCTTGCTTACAGATTTACAGAGGAGGAAAGCACTTGTTGAGCTACCTAATGAAGTTGAGTGGTTCCTGTTGCTGGTAGCTTTCTCCTGGACCAACTTTTTAACATTGGAGGTGTCTGCTTGTGGTGTCATGAGCTCAATTGGCAATGCAAGATTCTCTTTGCATAGTGAGACCTGTGAAATATGGAAACTAGCATATAAAGGCTTTCTTTATATCACAGCAATGTAGAATTCGACTTGCTAGTGTCTGTTTCACAAACGGAAGAAAGGTGAAAGCCAGAAAAATACTTAGGTCCTTATATACTCTGGCAGGGTGGAAACTAGAACTTCAAAAGGTGCATACCTTGAATACTTGCTCAGAGCTGTAGTACATGCCCCTTGTTAGATGATGGTACTATCTGAGGGTGCAGTGCTTGAGGTCTGTAAGCCAATCGCATAAAATGTCCTACTTAAGAAATCTCATAAGTATGATGGTATGTCAAGACATGAGTCCAGCATTCAGTAGGCCACTGGTCTCAAGCTAGACCTCAATGACGAGTCCTAAGAACTGGTCTAGATTTGCTGGGTTTCTTGTTCAGAAAGGTCCTGCACCAGCAGTTTAGACTGATCAGTTCTTACTGGAGCGTCATGAAGAATGATTTGCATGTAGCTGGTCTAAGTCTGAAATGGCATAGTTGGTGAAAAAAACATGGACTGGAGTGCTACCTTAGAAATAGACAGTGGCTGCAGCTTTTGTAATCATTCCACATATAATGTTTGTGTTCTTTTTATGAAATACAATAGATCAGCACTTGAATTGTGAGTGTCTGTCCTTGCTCACTGATAAACAGCTTGCCATGGTGAACAGCCCTTCCCATCCTCCCTCCCAACACAACCACTTTACAAAGAAAAGGGCCAAGGCACAATGAGGAGCAGTGGAATGTTTGAGAATAGTCATAGATTGACCTGCTTGGGGAAACATGCAAAATACCATTAATTTGCAGGGCATCTTTGGACTTTTTTTATTACTCCTAAAAGTGGGGCATATTGAGCAGAATAATTTTGGAATATTTCAGCTGAAGTCCTAATGGTGTCACAGTGAAAATTATAATATTATCTACAACCTAGCATATTTAAGAAACACAATACAGTGAACCTGGAATGGAAAAAACAGTTTAGTGTCTCACACAATGAATGCCACAATGACTTTTCAGGAAACTGACACTGAACAATCACTTTTGATCACACTGCATGAATTCCTGGGTTGAATCAAATACTTCTTTTAAAATACATAAATATGAAACTGTGCATTTGCATATATAGTTTAGGCCATAGCGTAGAGTGTAACATGCAGTTGTGAATACAGGGTTTTCATCACTCACTCTAGGTGTTTCCTCTTGAGAGAATCAGACTCCCTTCCCACACTGCGTACCTCTACCTGGGCCAGAGTTTCTGCACAAGCCAAGAAAAAGTGGGTAGGTGTCCCCAAAATATTGATTTCACATGTTAATTCCTTTAGGAAACTTTAGTGTACTTCAGCCATTTATTTTGCACTGGAGAACAAATTTGGTACAAAGTTAGCTCTTTAATCAGAAACCGCTTTTTAGCATATAACGAGGTGGTTAGATTGGGCTTGAAGGGGTTACAAAGTTAGATATATCTGGACAGTTGGTCCCGCAGGAGTCCTGTGTACCGCTTATTAGGTCTTGGGTAACTCAATACTCCATGGGATTTAGGGCCTTCATTCGACATTGGCAGATGGGATACAGTGTCACAAACATGACCGATATCCCACCCACCATATTACAATTTTCATTATGTGCCATGGAATTTGTAAAACGGCGGGTGGGATATCTGTCACATTTGTGACGGAGTATCCTATCCACCAAGGCTGTAATCAGGCCCTTAGTGTGGCCCTCTGGTCAGTTATTGCTGTACTCTGATGGGAGCTTCCACTCCATGGTACCCCAGTACTGTGCAAGCTTCCCAGAGGAGGCATGCATGGTGACACCACAGAGGGGAAAGTGCCTTGGCATATGGTGTATGGTGGCAGTCAAAAACAAAATAGGAAACAAATGTGGGTTCAATGCCCATGAGGTCATAAGCTATGCATGGCAGTGGCACACATTATACTTAGCTCACTAAACTATAACTAGTGAATTTCAGTGTTTTTTGTTTTTAAATGTTATTTTATCTTATTTCAATGCCTATCTATAATGTTGTTTAAACCTTTGCTTTTTTAGTGAAAAACACTTATTAACAAGAAAATATAGATAAGTATGGGTATCTATAGAGTGCCCATACAGACTGAGATTACTTAGGTACAAAATTGAAGGGCATGGCTAGAAGAAACACTATTCAGAGAAAAGTAAAGTCTTAGGCTGCACCTGAAGGAGATGTTAGAAACTAGGGTTTTATTGCAGCATATTCTTTCTGAGGATTGTGCTCTGACAGGGTTGAAGAATCTTTGGGTCCCATCATAAGGGTGTGGAGATAGAGGAATCAATTTCACAATAAATCAAATTAGAATAACAACCTGACTAATGTATCCACACAAGGACAATTCTGTCTGAAATAAAGTGCAACGGTTTTTATTAGAAACACTAAGGCTCAGAGTAACATAAATGGTTCTCAAAACAAGACTGTAAAGGTACAGAATCATTCTAGGCTGTCCAAACCTCCTAAAGTTCAAATGAACTAACATACATAAAAAAGACTAAACATTCAATTAATCCTACACACAAAAGCATAAAACTCGCCTGGAAAGGAGGAAACAAACACTGCCTAATTCAGTTAATTGTTAAATCGTTCAATGTAATACTCTGAGAAAGGGGGAAACCCTATGAATTTACAAATCTATTTCATGGGGTGCTGGGTCATACACATGCGGACCAAAAGACAAAAGCATGGAAAGGGCAAAAGGAATTTGGAAAAAGGAAATCTGGGGAAACAAGTGACTAACTAAGTTTGGCAAAAATGAGTATAAAAGGGAAAAAGGAAGGTGTCAGCATTTCGGAAGCTCAATCAAGTGTCTTTTTCTCTTGGTGAGGGGGGAAATCTCGGAGGGCCATATGTACGAACACTTTTTCCCATAGACACAGAATGGGTAAAAACCTTTGCTACATCTGGCCCTAAGTCTCAGCACGGCATTTCAAAGAGGCAAAGGTAGAGAGGATTATACCTCTGAGTCTAAGGGTTTTAACAAGAATCCATTTTTTTTTAATTTTATTGAATGCAGCATATTAGAATATTAGTTCCTCTTTATACCTGTGCATACAATGTATGCCATTTTAGGTAATGTCATATATTTACGATTTAGTTCTGTGAGATGTACCTTTTATAGTTAATTTTATTTAAAACCTTCTTGGTGGCTAATGCCCCTTCTAATCTCCACTGTAGAGGATCAATTTACGTTATGTGCTCACTAAGTATTCAGTAGGGTTATATGACGGAACACCGAATCTTAAACTACTACTAACCTTAACAACGAGGTCGGAACACCGACCTCGTCTTTACTACTAATGATTTTACCACGAATGCCTTAACAACGATATTTTGTTGTAAAGGCATTCCTGATAAAATCATTAGCAATAGGCACCATTCACCCTACATCCCTCACCCCACCCCCCCAACCCCACCCCAAAACCTAAAACCCCCTGACCCCCCACCCACTCCCCAAAACCAAAACCGCCCCACCCCCCCAACCCCACCCTAAAACCCAAAACCAAAAACGCCCCACCCCCGAACCCCACCCCAAAACCTAAAACCCCCTGACACCCCCACTCACTCCCCAAAACCAAAAACGCCCCACCCCCCAACCCCACCCTAAAACCTAAAACCCCCTGACCCCCCACCCACTCCCCAAAACCAAAAAAGCCCCAACCCCCAACCCCACCCTAAAACCTAAAACCCCGACCCCCCACCCCCTCCCCAAAACCAAAAACGCCCCACCCCCCCAACCCCACCCCAAAACCTAAAACCCCCTGACCCCCACCCCCTCCCCAAAACCTAAAACCCCCCACTTACCTGATTCGTCACCTTGTCATCTGCATCGTCCTCCTCAGCCGACTCCCTTGTTTGTACCTTAACCATGCATGTTCGTTCTTCAGGACATGCGTGGTTAAGGCACAAAATAACGAAGTTGTGGTTAAAGAAAGCGTTGTTCCGCTTTCGTTAACCAGGACTTCGTTATAAAAAATTCGGCATAAAGGTTGTTTACCATTCAGTAGGTGTCAGAATTTAAAGTATTTTCTAAAGATTGTTTTAAGTCCTTGGTAAGCCCTGTTCACAGTTGTAGCTTTCCCTCCCTGATGAAGCGTTCACCACAATCAAAGGTGACATCCACTCTTCATCCACCACAAGATACAGATTTTGTGTGTAGAGATAGTGAACCCACTAAGATCTTCTCTGGCACACATAGCACAACATAAAGACACAAACCCAAAAGCATGTTAAGCAAACACGAAGCACATGCTTTCTGGAAAGGACAGGTTGATAGGTGTTTGGTGGTCTTGTTGTTATAGTGTCTGGTGAGTTTCATTTGCCAACAGGACTTAGCCTTGTCTTTGGACACATAGTGCCTCATTTTGAGTTTGGTGAATGGGAAAGCCGTCCGCCAAACTCCTGACAGGGTGACCACCGTCTTCATAGCGACCACCCCACCAGACCTATTAGGAGTTTCCCGCTAGGCCGTCTGACAGAAAGCACGGGAAACAGGCTACAGTATTGTCTCCAGCTAGTAATCGAGCCGGCGGCAATGCCGTAGCCAGGAGGGTGCACCAGCACCCTCGCAATGTACACTGACTGCAAGGCCGACAGTGCTGGACACGGGGACCCCTGCACTGCCCATGCCAAGTGCATGGGCATTACAGGCCCCCACCCCTGTGCCCCCCTGCACCTGTTCTCCACCAGCCTTTTCATGGTGGTGAACCCGACATGAAAAGGCTGGCAGAGAACAAAGTTTCAATCCTCAGCTCAGCGCTGCCCCGGCAGATTATGATCTCCACCACCGCTAGGCCTTTGGGATCATGGAAGCTGGCAGGGCTGCAGAACCCTGGCGGTCTGACCGACAAGGTCTTTATATATAACTGTCAGACCGCCACAGCAGCAGCACCCTTGGCTGCCACCCTGGGGCTGTAATGAGGCCCTAAGTCTTCATCTTATGCTTGACTTATCACTAGATTCGGATATGTAGGAATCAGTGGTCAAATATGGCTCACAGTTTTAAGAAGAGGATATGCTGGATAAAGTTGAATTGGATATATATATCAGGTTAGCATAGCAGCAACACAGGGGGCAAATGTTTTTGTAAAGACAACACTTTTAGGACTAAATATCTTTGATATTTCGTATGTTGTGTAAATTTGTATTAAGATAGCATTGTAGCAACACTGTTGTCCCATATGCTTATAAATCAGAAACATTTAGAACCAAAAAATGTTTGCTATTCTCGAATATACTGGCAAACAGGCTATTATTTTTCTGTTACATAGCTTATCTAGACTGATATTTTTATGAACCTTTATGAATAATGTTGTTGTCATTGTTCATTTCAACCAGGCTACAAGTTGCTGTAAGAAATCATTTTTGTTTTGAAGAATTCTGCCAAAAAATAATTCATGTTTTTTGATGAAGCATGACATTGGAGATGAGGCCCTGCCTTGAACTGTTAATAGTACTGTTTCTCAAGAGGCCTTCTTTATGACTGAAATAAAGAAGATGAATATTGACCTGGCACAAAATGGAAACAATGCACTTCATTTCAGCTCTCTCTTCTAATATGTGAAAACTTTAGCAAGACATTGTTTCAGAGGCTAAAAAATAAACCTCATCTTATTTTTTAATAACCTAAGGCAAGATAGGCTGCACTTTCTTAAGAGTCACCTCATCCATTATTATCTCACCTTCTTGTTCATTGTAAAAAATGTCGTTTTTTTTCTCCCTCGAGGCCCTTGATATTTTCTGTTGCTTTTATCGATTGATTGAATGAAATACTTCGTCCACTCATAAATGTTCTTTCTACTGCAATGCAAGGCCGTCTTGAAACACATTTTGCACGTTTTAACTTGTAGATTTGTGTGTGCTCTAATTTAGAACTCACTCCAACAAAATAAGGCAAATTAATTGTATAAGCTGTGGTATTGTAATCTGTATTTTTAAATATACAGATCTTTTGCATATATACTGATGTATATATTGAGTCAAGCCGCCGAGTTGTAAAGTACACTTTCCTGTGATACAAAACATGGTACCTGGATTTGTAACTCCTAATGATATATATGCTTGCCGAAAAGTATAATGTTTCAAGAAGCATATAGTGCCTGCACCTGTGCGTGAGCTTGATTAGAGATGTATTAACTGTGTAACACTAAAACTATATGTTTGAACATTTGGTGGGAGATAGCAAAATGTTTGTATCTGCCAGATAGATTTTAGGAGGGGAGAGACTCATCGAATACATCAAATTAGAAGTATGTAACGAGGATGAATCAGTTATATCTAATGTAAATGCACTACTATAGTGCATTAAAAAGAATATATAGGATTCAGGGAGAGTAATACACAAAACATGCTTTAGAATATTGATATTGTATTTGTATTATATAGCGCCTGCCTACTCTACTTTTGCCTCTTGAACATTTATTTTTTACAGAGGTGCTTCAAGGTTGCCTTGTTGGGTAATGCTAATGCACTGGTAGGCAGGGCAGAGCTAACTTCATTGGTCTCTGCTTCAGGAAAACAATCTCCATTTACTGTCTCTTATAGTTGTGCACATTTGGTATTACACAGGTAACTTGATGGCATTATATGCAATAAATACATGCATCAGATGCAAGAAGACCTGCACACATTGGAATTTGAACACCACATGCATGTTATTAAATATAGTTTCAGTAAGAAATTGGGCTGTTGGTTGACTGGGGTCAAGCAGCAACCACAATCCTTGTCAGGGTAAGGGAGCAGCAAACCCTAAATTAACCTGTGCTCACCCCCTGGTAGCTTGGCATATAGCAGTTAGCCTTAGCTGAGAAGCAATGTGTAAAATATGTGTGCAACACTTCATACAGTAACACAGATATAATACACCACAAAAGGAGTCATCAACAGTTTCAGAGAAAATAGTGTTGTTGAATAGATAAAACAAGACCAAAGTGACAAAAATCCAATTAGTAGAATCAGAGAAGTAGAGTTTTAAAGCTTTTTGGGAAAATAGTGCCAAAAGAAGTAAAGCACCAACTGTGGTTTTCTGGTTGCGCCAGACCAGGACAAAGTCACAAGTTCAGGCCGACTGCTTTGAAGTGCGGGTCAGCTACAGGGACCCAGTTAGGCCTGCTGAACAGAATGGCTTAGATCCTGGGGTGCAGGTTTTACGTGTATTCGTGTCAAAGATGCGTCACGCAGCTGATGCAATGCGTTGTTCAGAGATGCAACTAGGTTGTGGTGCGAGGTCCTCTTACGCCAACATAGAGGATACCAGCAATGAGGCTTGAGATGCAGAGTCTTGCTTCGACGTTGGGGCTGTGGTCGGTGAGAGGTGCAAAGGCCAAGGATGCATCATACAGTGGCAGCTCCAAAGGTCATGCTGGCTGTGGCTGTGACACAAGTCTTTGTGACCGGTCCAATCTACACCACATTGGCGATGCATCGGTTCTATGATGGTTCACGTCAAGTAGCAGAGGAGATGAATAAGTTCAGCTGGATCCTCAGGCTGGCAGAGCACTGTAGGCCCACTTCCAATGGTCCAGGACTGAGGTGGCACACTTGGCAGGGTAGATTCACAGATGGCAGAGTCCAGGTACAGATACTGGGTTGTTGGAAGCCAGTTGTGTCCCTGAGGCTTCAGATCACAAGACCAATCAACTAGCCCTTGAATTCACTCTGGGTTTTGGATTCAAGAGATACAGGCTCAGTCCTTCTCATCCAGTTAGGAGAGTAACAGGTTGTAGGTCCGCGCAGCAAAACAGGAGTCCAGCAGACTATCAGTTCTTCAGCAGCACAGCAGTCCTTCCTGGCAGAGCATCCACAGGTACTGAGGTCCATCTTTTATAACCTGGTCTCCTAGGTCTGCAGGTGGGAGAAGCTTCTAGACAGTGGATTGAAAATGTAAGGAATTCCCTGCCTCCTCTGTCATGGCTCCAAGCTGGCTGGAGTGTCAATGCAAGGTCTTAGGCCTTTTGTGTGCGTGAGGCTGTGTCCAGTTCCCCCATCCAGCCAGTGATGGCCCATCCAGTCACACCTAAGCTCTCATTGTATCTGGATGTCTATGAGTAATACACAAAACCCAACTGCAACTACACCCAGCCATGTGACCTGAGACAAGCTGCAGACACCAAATGGCTAAGGCAGAGGTCTCCAAATGTTTTGATGCCGTGCCCCCCAAGTTGAAAAATAAAAATCATTGGGCCCCCCTTCAGAATTGTTCACAATTATTTTATAAACATGGCAATGTTTAGATATGTCTAAACCTATTTAAACATTGCAGTTAAGAACTGTTACCTTTTTAAAAGTGCAATAACATGCTTCTGCTTAAAACAAAGGCCTGTTATCTGTATAATATTTATTTTGGCCAGAATCTGCCCCCCCCCCCTGGGATCACTTGAGGCCCCCTCAGGGGGGCCCTTCTCCCAGTTTGAAGACCTCTGGGCTAAGGCAAGAAAATGCCAACTTTCAAAAGGTTAAAATCTGACTTCATCATAAGTTAGGATTTTAAATTAGTATTCCCGAGACACCAAACATGAACTGGTTATCTTTTCATATTTGGGAATTACAGTTATAAAATGTAATAAGGCAACTAATTCCAATCTTATCCTATTGAAAAGACAGGCCTTGCAGTAGTGCAAAATTAATTTAAATGGTTCTCGCTACCCAGAAATGTAAAACTTACAAGTATATGTCCTACTTTTTAAATGCATTGCACCCTGCCCTCTGGACTGTCCAGGGCCTTCCTAGGTTTGGGCCTGGCAAAAGATTTAAAACTGCACACACAGGGTCTGCAATGGCATGCCTGACACATAAAGAGCTGCTTAAGTGGGTGGTGCAATCAGTGCTGCAGACCGACTACTAGCATATCATTTATAGGACCCAGGCACAGGCCACTTTACTGGGGACTTACAGGTAAATTACATGTTAAATATGCCAATTGGGGCCAAGCTAATACTACCATGTTTAGATGAGAAATCACAGGTAAAGTGTGCAGAGTCCTAATACCAGGAGAAATGGGGTCAGGAAAAGTGGGGGGAGGGCCACCCTAAGGCTGACAAGTCTAACAGTTGCTCATATAAATATTTTTTCATTGATTATGCAGTAGCCAAAGGGGAAATGGATGAAACTGGAAATAGCTTAATATGTTTGATCTCCAAAATGGACCTTGCTTAAGCACTGGTCAATTCAACAGGAATAATTTAAAAAAGGGCTCTACCATTTCAGAAAAAAACTAAGTCGAATTTAACACATTTGCTACAGTTATTTCGTCAAACATTCTGTCATGCAATGTGCCCTTATTGATGCAAGCTTGGGACCTGATTTAGAGTTTGGCGAAAAGGTACTTCTCTTCTTCAAAGTGTTGATTTTTCAAATCTATTACATCAAGAAGAGGCTACAGTGATATATTTTTTACTTGATTCTGTAATCAAAATTTCACATTCCTCAATCTCAGTTATCTTGATCACCGAAGTCACCAAAGAGAAGGATAATTTCTTCTTTGAGCAAACATGAGCATTGCTCTCAGGCAATGTCTAACAGAGGTTGAAGTAATGCAGCAGTCAGCAGAGAGGTTTTTCTCTGCTTGACAGACGATCTAGGAAGCTGAAGAAAAACTTGGCTAGCAAAAACTGAAATGTACAGAACCACATGTTATTTGAAAAATGGTGGTTGATTTGTCACTGAAGTATATGGCTTCCTTTGAGTCTGTTGACTATTTATAGACACAGTCCGGTTTTTGGAGAGTTCACTTCCTTGCTAAATCTGTGTATTAACAGATTTCACACAAAGATGTACCCTTAAAGTCCTCCGTGTATCTTTTTAGACCTAACACAGAATTAGTCCACTCTAAGGAAATTTCAGATTTCCAGATGTTTGTAGAATTGCTCACCTATGTTTAATTTTCCTTTCTTAGCATTTCAGTATGGAAGAACAATATTTCATTTGAATGTAAGAAAAAAATCAATTTCAGAAGCAGGTCATATCTTTCAGAAATGGGCCTCCCTTTATCAGTGCAAAGTTGTATACAAGCAACTAGGTACCTTATCCCACAGGCTGAAGCCAAACACAGATGTGCATAACTTTGCCAAAAATCCTTAAGAGCATACAACAATATTTCCAAACGAAACCCGCAGGACTGTTAAAAATTCAGACATTTTGTAAGAAGAGTACCCTTGAGATTTTTTATTTGGAATTTTCTTTTTTAGGTTAGCTGACTCATTGTGATGAGTTGCATGTGCAGTATCTCTTAGTAATCCAGGTTATATCAGTTAACAACAACCTTTCAAGTTTGAAATTACTGAACATTCTCCCCATAAGACTGTAATTCACTGCTATGCAGAATATTGATATTGTTTTAAAAGTCAGGATATACCTCTTGTCAGTGCATTTCATGTTTTATATATTTTACAACCACATTTGTGGTGCAATTTGTGACTTCATTGTGAGTTCTTTTCACTTATTGTGAAACAACAAGGAATTTATTTTCGAAGACCACTTCTTTATACAGTATTGGATAAGTTGTACAGACTATGGCATTGATGGCAGTGACACCTTGTCTTGTCTGGTCACTAGTAAATGTATCGATACAATCTAAATTTGCCTTTTATCAGTATCATTGTATATTTTATTTTTTACAATTCTTGTTGGGTTTTAAAATCCTCTCAAGCCTGGAGCTTGATTGGCTTGTAAAGTGTGCTACATTCACTCATCCTGCTCTTTGATTTTCAATACTGCTACGATCTACAATGCAATGTTACGTCACCTCCTGTGATGTCTTCCAGGTCAAAGAAAGAGTGATACTAATTATGCCTCTGAGCCTATACCTCCCCATCCAAGGTGCTGTAAAAGGCTGAGTGTCATGTAAATATGCAGATGCTACTTGGCTTTTAGCATTTGTATATTCATTGGTAATAAGAAGCTGGCTAACTGTAGCTTTGTGTAGAAGATCAGTCTTTGTATAGTATTTACACATTGTACCAAATGGTCAACATACGTAAACAAAACTCAACTGGGTTGATTAGTGCCCCAGATCAGGATCACCTATCATGTGAGGAACAATATGATCCCACTGCATTGAAAAAGACATTAACACATACGTTTGTGTAATTTATGACAATCTTGGATAATTTCTGCCAATGTTTTGTGCAAGGTTTACTGAATGCTTAGTTCTATTACACAAAATGCTACTCTAGAATAATTGCGAGATAATTTTAAGTGTGAAGAGTGTCCTTATGACCAGTTATTGCAAAATTGAACCTGGGGCATTCAACAGCTGGTTCTTTCACGTGATTCTCAAGCTCCCCTGGTAGGATTTTTACCCAAACAAAATCTCAAATATGCAGTGTGACATTAGGGTACTATGTTGGGGATTTCACATAATAATCACAGTGCAAGCTGTTGGACATTACATTACGTTATGCCAGTGTAAGTGTAAGTGAAATTTGGCTACCACCTACTTAAAATTATACAGGTAAAGGAAGCATAAGCAGGCAATTCACTCAAAAGTATACAACCATATGATAACTGCCTGTATTAATTGTGAAGCTATTTGTTATACCTGTCAGCCTTAGGGTTGTCACCCCTAACATTTTGCCTGCCTCCATCCACTTTTGAGATACTGTTTTTGCTGGTTTTGCTGACTCTGCACACTTTACCACTGCTAACCAGTGTTAAAGTGCATATGCTCTCTCCCTTTAAACATGGTAATATTGGATCACACCCAAATGGGCTATTTAATTTACTTATAAGTACCAAGTAGAGTGCACTATATGTGCCCAGGGCCTGTAGATTAAATGCTACTAGTGGGCCTGCAGCACTGATTGTGCCACCCACTACATTAGCCCCTTAACCTTGTCTCAGGCATGCCATTGCAAGGCCTGTGTGTGCAGTTTCACTGCCAATTAGACTTGGCATTTAAAAGTACTTGCCAAGCCTAAAACACCCCCTTTTCTACATATGAGTCACCCCTTGAGGGTAACCCCTAGGGCAGGGTGCTGTGTAGGTAAAAGACAGGACATGTACCTGTGTAGTTTACATGTCCTGGTAGTGTAAAACTCCTAAATTGGTTTTTACACTACTGTGAGGCTTGCTCCCTTCATAGGCTAACATTGGGGCTGCCCTAATACATTGTTTGAGTGGTAGCTGCTGATCTGAAAGGAGTAGGAAGGTTATATTTAGTATGGCCAGAATGGTAATACAAAATACTGCTGACTGGTGAAGTTGGATTTAATATTACTATTTTAGAAATGCCACTTTTAGAAAGTGAGCATTTCTCTGCACTTAAATCTTTCTGTGCCTTACAATCCACATCTGGCTGGGTTTAGTTGACAGCTCCTAGTGCATTCACTCAGACACACCCCAAACACAGGGTACTCAGCCTCACTTGCATACATCTGCATTTTGAATGGGTCTTCCTGGGCTGCTCTCACACAAAGGACTGCCACACGCCCTACTGGGACCCTGGCAGACAGGATAGAACTGAAAGGGGACCTGGTGCACTTCTAAGCCACTCTTTGAAATCTCCCCCACTTCAAAGGCACATTTGGGTATAAAAGCAGGGCCTCTGCCCTACCACCACAAACACTTCCTGGAGAAGATACCTGAACCAGAACCTGCACCCTGACAAGAAGAAGTGCCTGGCTGCCCAAAGGACTCACCTGACTGCTTTCTGAAAAGGACTGCTGCCTTGCTGTTGCCGTGCTGTCTTGCTGCTCTCTTGCTGTGCTGCAGAAGTGCTCTCCAAGGACTTGGATAGAGCTTGCCTCCTGTTCCCTGAAGTCTCAGGACCAAAAAGACTTCTCTCCTGCAGCTGAAATCCCCGTGCGGTGAACATTCGACGCACCGCCTGCCAAAAATTCACTGCATGCCGAGTCTGGAACGAAGAAGCCCGACTACGCAACAGAAGATCGACGCAGTGCCTGCGACGTGACCGGAACTTCGACGCATGGCCCTACTGGATCGACGTAAACTGACTCAGAACGACACCGCCAGACTTCCTAAGAGGATTCGACTCAGCGCTTGCTGAGCGGAAGAAAATTCCATGCATCACCTACTGGAATCGACCCTGCCCCTGGGACTTCGCTCCGCAAGCCCAGGATTCCACGCATTGTCCCCGGGATGACTGAAAACCCCGCAACCCAAAGGGGATCCAAGTCCGCATGCTGGAAATCGACGCAACGTCTTCCCCTCGTGGAAAATAACAACGCAAGTCTGTGTGCGCAGGGGCAAAACTGATGCACACTCATCTTTTTCCCACGCATCTCCACTTCTGCGGTCCCTTGCGATGATTTTTCAACGCAAACCAGGTACTTTGTCCTGCAAGAGACACTTGTTGTTTCTAGGAGAACGTATGACACTTTCTATTGCTTTTACAGTAATATTTTAACTCTAAAGACACTTGATATCACTTTCAGTGATATCCCTACATTTGCTTATTTCATCTTTAATCATTTTGACCTGCATTTATCCAGATAAATATTATATATTTTTCTAAATACTGTGTGCTGTATTTTTGTGTTGTTATATTGTGGTATTGTATGATTTATTGCACAAATACTTTACATATTGCCTTCTAAGTTAAGCCTGACTGCTCAGAGGGCACATTATCCTGTGCACCAGAGGGTGGGCACATGTTAATTTGGATTGTGTGTGACTTACCCTGACTAGAGTGAGGGTCCTTGCTTGGACAGGGGGTAACCTGACTGCCAACCAAAGACCCCATTTCTAACACCATTTTAGAAATCATTCTGCACTGGTTGAGCCATCAGCAGCTGTTCACTCAATCAAATAAGTATGGGCAATGCCAGTAATTCTGGCTTTAAAATAATGATGTATGGCTATGTGAAGCATTACTTGTAAATAGGATGGAAACGAATATGTATTTGTGTAGAAAGAAAGAACTGTAAAATAATATTGTTGGAGGTTGAAAGGTCAGGTGACAGTTGCACTGTCAAGCCAGATGTAAAACTCAATTTAGGCTATGTCCTCCTCCCATCTGTTCTGCTTCCAGTGAAAAACAGCATAATTTATCTAGGTGTCTTTGATAGCATTACAATGTCATGTGTGTGCCACTGAAAGTTCAGGGTCAGGCAGTTGGAAAATTAAACAAATTCATCACAGCTGTATGGAGGACAAGCACTTTTTTGTGGAATCACACAAATTCTGCTCAATCAAAACATGTACTCCTGGCTCCTAACATGTGGGTGGAGCCAAAACCCTCTCCTGATTATTTTCACATATGGTCTGGTGACACCCGCAGTGTCAAGCCACATCGTAACAAACTACACACTGCAGAAACACTGTACAAAGACCATTGACTAGATGAAACCTATTTTACCTTCAAACAAGCCAACCCCAACCTCATATAAGCAGAACGATCAACATGTTTCTACAACCAAGCACAACCCAGCTCACCCTGCCAAACAGAAGCAACTGAAAAAATGAAATCTAAGAACCAGTTCTGAGAGGTAACCGGATTACAAGCTTTTGTGTAGGGTTTCTACCAACAGTACAGAATTGTAGCATTTTTGTAAAGCAATACATTATATATTTTTTTAATCTCGTGCAGCTAATGTTTACCATTAACCACATTGAAAAAAATCAATTGAAGAGGCCGTGTTTGTCACAGCTGACTGGGCTTCAATTAAAAAGGAAAACAACTGATTAACACCCCCAGATGCAGTTACTGCACAAAAAAGACTATACATGATTCCCTCATAGCCTAAACCTGAGTAAGAGAGATTGAAGGGCTACACTTTTGAGAGACCTAGATGAGGGTTTCCTAGAAATTACCCAATTTGCAGTATGATGGTCCCATTAGAATCAGGGGCCCGATAACATCTCCAAATATGGGGGGGAAATGCAAGGAAGCATCAGGGCAGTGTACAGTATGAAGGGTATGGAGCTATTTCACAAATGGTAAGGAATTTATATCCTTAAACTGTGCGTTGATTATCCCCTCCAGTTCCACACAATAAAAAATACAACTGTTTACTCTTTTTAAAGGCCTAATTTGGAAAATCGTTTTACATACAAGATAAATTAAGTTGACAAAAAAATTAAATTGAATATATGGGTATAAATTGCAAATCCCGGTTCACAGAGTCAGTACTTTTAGATTTTTAAACTTACAATGTCCGTTTCTGAGTGACAATCCTCCGGACAATCATTCCATATGACAGATTTCCTACAGTCAGAAAGTTAGGAAGAGATAGGTAACAGGAATGTCCCAGGCTGAGAAGGATTTAGAAGTAAGGAGGGTGATGAACGCCCAACAAAGTCTGAAATTTGTTGGGTATTCATTTGTACATATTCACAGACCCTCCCATTTGACTTTCTCACCTATTTTGCACACTACACACATTGTCAAAAACTCATCACCAAATACAGAATCTGTTAGGCACTTAAACAAATCCACATTGATGGAAAGCAGTTTCTAATTGGATTACACTAATTTTGACAGCGAAGAATAAATAAATACAGTAAAGCTGCATGTGCACCTTCAACAAATTGGCATATTTTCCACTAGAAGAAAGGCTGTTTATTGTTGAGTGTGCACGTGGAAATCTGATGTTTCTAGATTTCAGTGCACAGCTATAGAATTTTTTGATTCCTAATATGCATTTATCTTGTGGAATCGATAAAATCTGCTGCTTTCTTTTTTACATAACATAACTATAGTAAAGGCAAGAGAAGCCTAGCCTCTTTCTACACTTCACAGGATGTATTATGATGGGCGTTCCTAGCCCAAAACTGAGCAGAGCACCTGTTTTTATGCTTCTGCAGGGAAATCATTTATCCCAGGACTTCTCCAAGCTAGTGCATTACTTTAGACAGCACAGCCCAAAAACAGGAAACTTTATTCTTGGACATTATAGCTCAGAAACAGTGAACAAAGCACCAACACAAAGGAACATTGGGTTAAATAAAGATACTTTACACACTATGAGAGAGCCTAATCTATATTGCTTTCCCTTGTGTCACAAAAGTCATCAGGATGTGACAGTTTAAGTTTATGGAAGTAGAAGATGGAAAAAACGAATGTAGAAAGCTGCACTGACATGCAATTTAAAGGTGCAATTGCTTGTATTGCAGAGTTCAACTTGGGCGCAGCTTGAATTAAATCACGTTAAAAGGATAAGACATGTTAAAATGTAATTTAGACTCTAGACTAACATTGCATATAAAAACACTATTGATATCTTGTGATTAATGAGTTTAAAAAATGTGCAAAGTGAGAGCAATGCTCTTCTCTGTAGTACCTAATGAAATGCAATAACAAAGTGTTCTCATTTGAAAAGAAATACCAAGAGACATCCTCCCTCCAGGTCGCTATGGGCACTGCTCCAGGACTGGGTTTTTCCTCTGACAACTTAACACATTTTGGATGTTGTAGTCTTGTTTTGTTTCTTTTAAGTAATCTGACTAACACACCTGAAATCAATGAATGTGTAAGTGAAAAGTTCTGGACTCAAGGTTGTGTCCATAATGACCTGGAATAAGTTGGTTACCCTAGACCTTACCACTGTTAAATCTGAGCGGACTTTACCTGAGGGATTGGAGGACTAGTGACTGCAGGGAAGCTTTTCCAAATTGGTCATAAGTAAGAATCAACATTTGTGGTTCTATTGAGGTTCTATTAGGTGTTTTCCTGCAGACCCTGCTATGTCATAAGGGCTCTTTCTCTCAGAGGTCCTGCTAAGCACCCCATATCCGAGCGTCTCTGTGTATCTATGAGACAGCAAGCCTAAGCTAAAATGGAGGATCCCTTTATCAAAGTTTGCAGTGGTGGGCTTCATTGTGGACTGCACCACTGCCTCCATCGTCTAGACTATATTACACCAGGGTCTAAACAATTTTGTACTGGCTTTACAGATTAAATGTAGGAGACCCCAAAACATTGAGTTAGTCATTAAGGTTTTGCATTAACTATCATTGCACTGCAAAGTCTTTAGGAAAATATGCTCCTACCATAAACTTAGATCTGTGTACTTATACATGTTGGAATCCCAGAAAGGGTGACCCTGCTGCTATTGCCCAACTAATGTACTCCTATTACTGGTGCCAAATGGATGAAAGACATTTTATTATTTATAATACTACAATAAAAGTCTGACAAAGAAGCAGAAGAACAATACCTGCCTTTGCTGTTTTAAACTCATGAGTATTAGATCAGCAGAAGAAGGAAAGATGATTATGAATGGAAAACTAGTGTGTGTGCAATGAGGCACATGCCCAAACCAAGAGCATGGCACACATTGCATTACTTAGAAATATTTTGATAATTGCAACCCAATTAACCATAGTCATGAGATGGGCACAAACCTGAACTGTTATCTGTAACGTTGTAGATCAGGAATATTGTGGACACAATATTGAATGGTCACAATATTGTGACCAGAATATTGAGGGACAAAATGCTACAATGTATGATTTTCTATGCCTTACTCCACCTAGATGTTCCTTGGTGAAATATATTTAGTGGTGGAGTTAAGAATTGTTATTTCACATCATCCTCTGTGCACTTACTGTCAGGGATCTAGCTAGATCAAGACAAACTGTCAGGGAGACTTGTTGATTTCAGTTCAAGACCGTGCAATGGGGATACTAGCTCTATGGAGGTACAAATGATTTCTAGAGAAGAGGTTTAGTACAAACAAGAATACCTGCAGGCATGGGGGGAGACAGGCAAGAAGCAGGTTGGAACAGGAAGTCTGCAGGTACACTATCAAAATAATACAAGTACAAACAAGACAGTAAAAGCAGAGAAACATTAAACAAACTGTTAGACCTGGCATCTTTAGGGTGGTCTTACACCGGACATTTGACATTTTACCTCCTGTTTTGTTGCTATATCTTGTTGTTGGCCTTAGGACTCTGAGAACTTTATCACTGCTAACCAGTGCTAAATCGCAGGTGCTTCTCCCCTAAACATTGATGTATCACAATTGTCCTATTTAATTTACCTGTAAGTCCCTTGTAAAGTGGTATACCACATACCTGGGGCCTGTAAATTAAATGCTACTAGTAGACCTACAGCTCTGATTTTGCCACCCACGTAAGTACCTCTGTAAACATGTCTCAAGCCTGCCACTGCAGAGCCTATGTGTGCAGTCTCACTGCTGCCCAGACTTGGCATATAAAACCTCTTGCCAAGCGCAGAGCTCCCATTTTCTTACATATAAGTCACCCCCAATGTGGGTCCTAGGTAGCCCACAGGGCAGAGTGCCATGTAAGCACAAGGCAGGACATGTACCTTTATGTTTTTCATGTCCTAGTAATGAAAAAATCCCAAAGTCATTTTTATTCCTGTGAGGCCTGCCCCTCTCATTGGCCCGCATTGGGAATTCCTTATAATACCTTGAAGCTTTAAGATTTGAGAGGAATAGCTGCATCATGTTTAGTACTATTGGAGTGGTAATAATAAATCCTCTTTACTGGTAAGGTTGAGTTTATTATTACTATTTGAGATATGCCACATTTAGAAAGTAGACATTTCTCTGTAGTCTCTGCTAATTGTGCCTACAGCCTATCTCCAAAACCCTTCTGGCTGGGGGTTAGGTGACAGTTACACTTGTGCATTCCCTTTAGACAACGGAAACGCAGGATACCCAGTTACATCTGCATTCATCTGCATACTGATGGGTCTTTCTGAGGACTAGGTTGGGAGGGGCTTACACTTACATCTCAAAGGGTAGTGACCAGAACCCACACATAGGGGCTGATTACCCACCCCCAACACCGATAGTTTGGAGTTGAGGATCAGCTAAAAGGGAGATGTGCATTTTACACAAATCCTTTGTAGTCCTCCCTCAATGGCACTTTATAGTATTAGTACTAGGCCTCTTCACCCACTAAGTCAGTGCACAACTGCAAGAAACTCTGCTAGAGTAAAGGCTGCTGCGTCAGAAGGATTGCCACTTTGCTGTGTCTCACTGTTTACTGTTCCCAAGAACTGCTGCCCTGCCTTGTTGTGTTGCCCTGCTGCCTGTTAACCTCTGCCCTGCAAGAGGAAACCTAAGACTCTTTTCAGAGTGACACCAAGGACTTGCTAGCATGCCCTTGCTCATCACCTGCTTATTTTGACAGCAAAGAACTTGTACGCAAATTGGTGGCAGCCTCGCCCTATTCCGTTCACTCCATCAGCATTCCGCCTCACGAGGATGTGTTGGGTAAGTGTGGGCACTCCTAACCATAAGCATGGGGAATTCTTCCCTGAGACCTCTTCACACTGTTTCAATGCCCCATTATTGACAAGTGTGACTATCAGTCGGCACAAAGCACTGAGTATATCCCTAGCCACAGTCATCCTCTTTAAGCGCTGCACCAGGAAGGCCCCCTTAAGCAGCCTCTCCCACTAGTGCACCCTATCTCAGTGGACCGGACTCTTCTTTCCCGATCCAACCGAGGGATTGGAGACCGATATCGTGTTCCAAGGCCAGAGAACAACACCAATAGCACCAACCGGCATGGTGAGCCTGTGAGTCCTCTCGTCATCCACATCCAAAGGTACTGCTAGTGCTCCATGCCTTTCCGCTTCCCCTGGGCCGGTGTTTTCGGACCTGAGCGGTCCAGGGGGTTGTGTGGCATCCCTGACAGCCAGGAATAATTCTACGGTGTGATCAAGAACAAGAATGGAGTAGTCACGATAGTGATTCACTGCACTTCCTGCAGTTGGAAGACACAGACTGACATCAAATCCCCAACATTCTTGCAAAAACTGTAAAACAAGCCCTACACATTTAGAGACACTCTTTAACTCATTTCTCTCTGTGCAACTACCCTTTAAAATACTGTGTGGACTCAGCACTGAGTGGTATTTCGTGTCTTAGCCTAATACTATTCTGATCAGATCTATTATAACACCTAACTCCTGAACTTTTTATTGATTCTTTGTCATTTTGGTCTTATATTTTCTAATTACGAGTCACTATTTTTATAACCTTGTGTGGAGTCTTTCTGTGGTGTTTTACTGTTTTGCTGTGAGTGTGTTGCACAAATATTTTACATATTGCCTCTGATGATAAGCCTGTCTGCTCTGTGCCAAGCTTCCAGAGAGTGAACACAGGTTATCTTTAGCGTGTGACTTTCTTGCCCTGGCTAGTGTGGTGGGTTCTGCCTGGCTTAGGTGTATACCCTACCCAACCAGAAACCCCATTTCTAACAGAGACTATCATAAATAATAGTTTGTCTGCTCCTTGGACCTGATCCCTCCATGAGGTGAGAAAGATCTTGCAAGAAGGCAAGAAGCACATTTATCTCGGAGAGTTCAGGGAGACACTGAGCTGCTTCTATGCAGGAGTACTGGGTGGTTCTCTTTGACAAATGAATCTTGCCTTGGACTCTAACTGGCACTCTTGGAAGCAATAAAAATCAGGATATAATATAAACACGTCAAAAGGGGAACAATGGTAGGCACACAGAAACACAAACTGGGCTAAGGGACCATCTGGACTGGAATACACATCAGGACAGGAATACGCAGAAATTAATATTCTATTCGGTTCACTGGTATTTGTAGAATTCATGGCAACCCATCTGGGTTTCCCAGTGCTAAAATAGCTGACAGATAATCCTTCCATCTGACAATTTAGTCAGATGGAAGGATCTGGTTATCATGGATAATTTTTTCAACACTAAAATAGAGAAAGGTATATTGAAATTTAGTTAAATAAGGTTTTATTAGTAGTGTGGAGAATTTAAGTTCTGACTCCGTTTTACTTGTTTGTAAAGGGAGAGAATTTCAGAGTTCTGGGTCCAAGAAAAGCAAAAGAACAGATGTCTTTTTTTCTGGTAGTATAAAAATGTGCTGATCTCTGGAGCGCAGCGTTCTTCTAGGATTTTAGACAGTAAGTAGTGTATGGATCAGCTTCAGGTCCTCCTTCTACATAATGTTGTGCACGATACACAGTCTTGAAATTAATTCTCTTGACTATCTCGCAAGCCAGAGCAGGTTTGCTACAGCCTTAGGTACTAACTGGTATTTGGCGATTTTCAGTAGTATACGTGCTGCAGCAGAAAGTTACATAAATCTGAGAATGAAAAGGACTCACCTCAGCAAATCACACAGTACACCGACGTTCACAATCTCACAAGAGACCAGCCTCAGTCATTCCAGCTCCTTATGTATCCACAACCTGACAGCCTTTCCCTGGAAATAAACTGTCAATACTATCTTTGAAATTCACAGGACTGAAAGGCTCAATTCTTAGGTGCTGATTAAACCATTGAGAGCTTTATTTCATATGCCAGAGTGGAGAAGGGCAGTACTGGTGGACAGACGTCTTGCATTTTTTTATTTAATCTAAAACCAAGTGATCTTTGTGCATTCACAGGAACTGCTGCCATGGCAGCTCCCATGAATGCAGTGAAGGTTGGCTGCGTGACCACTATTCTGTCAGACTCTCAGGCTATCTGAGTACGTTTTTTATGATGGCACTGCCAGCAGATGCACCACCTTCAGAAAACTCACGGTCCACCCAACTCAGAGTACAGAGGGTGGGCCGAGGGTTTGCCCTACATGGTACTCTAACGCATCTGTAGTGGAGTACCCCAGCCACCAACTTTGAAAGCAGACCCTTAGATACAAAGTCGAAAGTTAGAGAAAAACAGTAGTTCAAACGTTTATTTCCGAAAACAAGTCATACATTAATTTTATTTGTAGGTCATTGAGAATTCTCGCAACACTCTTTGTAGGTTTTAACATCTTCCGAGCAAACGTTCCTGTATTCTTGTGAATTACAACTTACTCTTTTGCGAAAGCATTCTAGCATGTGAAAATGTTACAAGTGTCTATTTTCATACGCCTACGTTTACTGCCAAAATGCAAATGCACTTGCTAACTTTTTTTTTCTCCAGTAAGAAAAATGATCGCTGGAAGGATGCTCTTTTCCTATACTCCCACGTCTTTCATGAATGTTCTCCCTCTATTCTTACACAGTATAGATGTTTACTACTGTCAGGGACAGCAGTGAATCGCCAACAATATGCATTATAGGCCCAAGAGTTTAAGAATACCCACAAAATTGCATGTCTATGGGTATTCATTTACTTAGGCAGACATCTCTACGAAGTGACACCTAGAACATGCCTGTTGGTAACATTGTATTCAAGTGTTAGTTTACATCCTACTGCAATATTACAAATGTGTTTAAATGTGTTTGTTTGTTCATTGTACGTTATGGAATTTGCACACCTGTGTCCAACAGTGATGCACCAACACTTTTGTGAATAGGGCCCATGGTGCCTTATATCCTTTCTTAGCTGGTAGGAGAGGTGAAGACCCAGCACAGTATCTAGAATTTCTAAGATCATTTCATAATCATTACCATCCCCATCTGAGGTATGGTAACTGAAGATCGCCAAAGTGAGAAAATCCAATATGCCCAATTGGAACAGACCAACACCACCACGTGCTGAACACTGGACAACAGTATGGGGATGATAACACCATAAACTATGTTTGATTTTTTTTTTAAATTGAAAAACCTTATCTGAAAAACTGGAACTAGGTATCATGGGCCATTTTTTCAACATTAAAATAGAGAAATGGATATTGAAGTTTTCTTCCACACCACCGATGTCTAGCCATGGAATGAGAACTTTGTATGCCTCATGTGGTGACTTCAAACTTAACAATCCATAAGTGCCCGAGGCTGATCACAGACAGCATGAAACTATACAGCTGTGTATAATTAGTGTTTATGGCAATGGCACTAGCTCCTTACATGTTAATAAGATATAGTCAAGACTTTTGGCTTGTGCCTTAATGGCCTCAAGCCTTTCAAAAAAGTATTGACTACCTAATGCCCCCCAATTATTTCAAACATACATGCCTTGCCTCACAACTACAATAACTGAACAAAGGCAGGTAATACCTTTCTCAGTACAAGAAGCATACAAAAGATAAGCGCTATTTACAGAGACACACCAAATATGTCTAGAGCATTCCTATCACAATGCATATACAGCAACAGTGAAATAAACAAATGCACAGAGGGCACATTTAGCAAAATAAACAAACAAAACAAAAATCAAGAAAACAGCAGGCTCACCAACCATTAGAAATATAATTATTACAGCCTGCCATGAGCAATACAGATTAGATACACTTGAAGGTCATGAGAGAGCGTAGCTTATATAATCTATATTAACATGAAATGTTTATGAATTAATGTGTGATAATGTTGCATAGAAACTGTAATAGTAATTTTGCTTTAACGTGCACCTGAAATGTGACCACAGGGAGTGGCCCCCAATATTTACGTGGACTAATAATGGTGATTAAGATGTTAATGTATCAATATATTGGATAAGATTATACTAATTAAGCAATAATTGTGTTATTGAAATTGTGCTGAAATCCTTATAGGCCTTAGGTTAGCATGAGTCAAGCTTAACTGTGTGGCTCTCATATTAAATGTATTTTTCCTATCTTGCAGTGTGCTGACTCACAAAAGGACATGACCTTTGTTTTTTTCTTCAAACTAGAAGACGAATGTAACCATGCTAGATCCGTTCCCATTAATTTTTCCATTGCTTGTAGAATAATGTTAAAACAAAATGAAACAGTGTAGATTAATGTAATGTACAAAGTCATTCAAACCGGTGAAGACAATGGAGCTACTGACCAAAAGATGTGCAAAGAATTACAGAAGGATGAAACCATACCGGACGTGCCACCTCTGAAGACATTGAATAAGGGAACCAATCAAAGACTTGCAAAATAATATGGGGTGAAGAGTTGGGTGACCTAATGTGTTTTCTGATAGGTTAAAGATAGTGGGGTATAACAAATGCCCAATAGAATTTTGGGGGAATGTACAACGACAAGGGATAAAAACCCATGTCACGGGGAGTCATTTAGGTGGGTTAGGGAATGCTATTGATTTTATCCAGAAACTCTGTCACTCTGTTTGGTGACTTGTTGGTTTACTTAAAACCATCCTCGCCCTTAGATTTGTCCATTTTACACTTTACCTCCTTATGAGCTGAGTTCTGACCGATGGCGATTTGACTGATGTCCTGAAGATGAAGACAGAACCTGTGCGCTGACCTAAACTTTGGAGGGTAAATATGACAATACAATTGTGATTTCTCTGTTTGCTTTTCCTTTCTAAGTACCAACTGCTTACTTTTGGCAGAGACCATAGTTAGATGTTTTCCAAATTGGTGTTCTAAATTGTTTTGCATGAAGACCAACATGCTAATGCTAATCAGTGGTTAGGACAGGTGTTCACTAAACTGACGCAAATAGACAAACGACTGAATCTATGCTTTGTTGAACTGACGCGTTATTGACACTATGCTAAATTGATCTATGTTTACGCCGTGTTATGTTCTGATGTTTGTGATTCTCGCCTTAATGAAATCTTACCAAAGTTGCCAGTGACTATGCTATTATGTTTCTTGGTTTTGAGATTAACGCATCTGCTCTTAGATTTTTAATCAATAGGGAATAAAATTTATATAATTTATAAAATTCTACTAAACTGGTGTGGTTATTCATGGCTGCAAGGTCATGGTAGAGTTTTGAATTGATTAATGACTTTGAAATGTATTGTTATGATAAATATTGATGACATTATTGACGTATTGATTGACATATTGATTAGCTATCTCGTCCTTAGGTGTCTCTCAACTGGGTCAAAAGATTAATTGGCCTAAAACGAGTCCTGATGTGTAATAAATTATCATAAAGGGACGCGTTATCAGTTCTGGTAGCAGAGCGACGGTTTGGCCCTTTGGGGCCGTAGGACGGAGAATTATTGTTTAGACTGTTTTTCTGAGATAATACGAATTGGAGGTATGATGTGTTTCTAAATTCACCATGACTTTCCTGGGATCTCGGAGCCTGCCTAAGTGAGTTGATGATGTTCTCGGCGTTTTAGTATGTGTGGTGTAAGATTTGAGCTTGCTCAGCTTATGCATTTTGCAGGTAATTTGTGAAGTTTGTGTGTAGTTAGGCCAGGTAATGTTGTTTTAGTAGGAGTGGGCGTACTCCGCAGTATGAGAATAGGGAAGTCGGCGTACTTCATATGAGTGTGGTGCTTTGTGCTCAAAATTATCCACGTGGTTGGTTGTTCATGTACGGACCCGTTGTGGTCTAAGACTCTGGAGTATATTGACAAGTGTAGGAGACACTTGGATTTATGTTGTAATTTGTGCGGTTTAATTAGGTCAATCGGGCGTGGTTGACAAGTCAAGTTTGAGTCAAATTGTATGTATGAAACTTTCGATGGAGATTTGGCAAGTTCTAAAGTGCACTAGAGTGAACCATTGACAAGTCGAGAGTAGGATTTGCGGGTCGAATTCTGCTTGCGTATGCGGGAACTGAGAAGGAGAGAGTAGCGGCCGAGGCTTCAAGTGAAATCTCTGTAAAGTTCTGAAGCGAATGTGTTACCCTTCCTGTAGTAAACTGGCAAATTTGTGTTGTTGTTGTTGTTAAGGTGCTTGCAGTAATTTTCGCATTAGTTTGGTGTGAATCCAGTGAGGGTCGGACGAGCCGCAAGACTTTGTCAGCTGCACTGTCTGAGTGTGACGTCAGTGGTGCCACGCTGAGATAGGTCAGTTGTCAGGAGGGGTCGCGCACGGATTGGCTGCCATCCGTGAAGAGGCAATAGGTAGAGAAAGGTGGGTGAAGAGTGTCCTGGGAATTAAAGTCACTTCTTGATTAAATACAAACAAAAGAAAAGACGCAAACATGAACTTTATCAAAGCTTTTAAGAGCGCTCTGAAAGGAGACGCATACATTATGGCGAGTGAAGGGGAGCCTACACCGCCTGAGGGTACTCCAGCTTATATAGTTATGGAAGAGAAAGGTGTTGCGCCTTGTTTATGGATGAAACAGTGGCACAAATTGACAGAAAAGGAGGGATGTTTAGCGTTTCCGGAACACAGAACGTTCAATATGAGAGTTCTAGAGAATTTAAGGTGGATGTTAAGTGTACAGAAGCCACCTCCGAGGCCAGCTCAGTACGAGGCTTTAGCAATTTGGGATTTAATGGCTATTAAACAGAGACAAGAAAAATTCCATAGAAGAATAAAAAGGGTATGTTAGACCTGACATGCTTTAGGGTGGTCACCCCTAACTTTTTGCCTGCCTCCCTCCACATTTTGGACTCTGTTTTTGCTGGCTCTTAGAATCTGCGCACTTTTACCACTGCTAACCAGTGCTAAAGTGCATATGCTCTCTCCCTTTTAAACATGGTAACCTTGGATCATACCTGATTGGACTATTTAAGTTACTTTAAAGTCCCTAGTAAAGGGCACTACATGTGCCTAGGGCCTGTAGATTAAATGCTACTAGTGGGCCTGCAGCACTGGTTGTGCCACCCACTTAAGTAGCCCCTTTACCTTGTCTCAGGCCTGCCATTGCAAGGCCTGTGTGTGCAGTTTCACTGTCACCTCGACTTGGCATTTAAAAGTACTTGCCAAGACTAAACCTCCCCTTTCTCCACATATACGTCACTTCTAATGTGTGCCCTAGGTAACCCCTAGAGCAGGGTGCTGTTTGGGTGAAAGGCAGGACATGTACCTGTGTAGCTTACTTGTCCTGGTAGTGTAAAACTCCTAAAATTCATTTTTGCACTACTGTGAGGCCTGCTCCCTTCATAGACTAACATTGGGTCTGCCCTTATACAGTATTGAAGTGGTAGCTGCTGATCTGAAAGGATTAGGAAGGTCATATTTAGTATGGCCAGAATGGTAATACCAAATCTTGCTGACTGGTGAAGTTGGATTTAATATTACTATTCTAGAAATGCCACTTTTAGAAAGTGAGCATTTCTTTGCACTTAAATCTTTCTGTGCCTTACAATCCACGTCTGGCTGGGCTTGGTTGACAGCTCCTTGTGCATTCACTCAGACAACACCCCAAACACAGGGTACTCAGCCTCACTTGCATACATCTGCATTTTGAATGGGTCTTCCTGGGCTGGGAGGGTGGAGGGCCTGCTCTCACACAAAGGACTGCCACACCCCCTACTGGGACCCTGGCAGACAGGATTGAACTGAAAGGGGACCTGGTGCACTTCTTAGCCACTCTTTGAAGTCTCCCCCACTTCAAAGGCACATTTGGGTATAAAACAGGGCCTCTGCCCTACCTCATCAGACACTTGCTGGAGAAGAAACCTGAACCAGAAACTACATCCTGCCAAGAAGAACTGCCTGGCTGCTCAAAGGACTCACCTGTCTGCTTTCTAAAAAGGACTGCTGCCTTGCTGTTGGCCTGCTGCCTTGCTGAACTCTTGTCTGGCTGTGAAAGTGCTCTCCAAGGGCTTGGATAGAGCTTGCCTCCTGTTCCCTGAAGTCTCAGGACCAAAAAGACTTCTCTTTTTCATTTGGACTCTTCGTGCGCCAAAAATTTTGACGCACAGCTTGCTCCGCGGTGAGAAAAACGGCGCACTCCGACGCTGATCGACGCGACACCTTCGGGGTGATCAGAACTTTGACGCACGGACAACGCTGCCCGACTTCCAGAGGAGAAATCAACGCGACGCCTGCCGTGAGAACGAAACTTCGACGCACAGCCTCGCGGAACGACACGCAGCCGGAAAACAAGCCGAAGAACCCACACACAGACCCCGGGACATCTGGTAATCCCGCGACCCGCAGAAAGAGACTGTCCGCGCGCCGGAAAACAACGCACGACTTCCCCGCATGAAAAATAACGATGCAAGTCCGTGTGTGCAGGGGGGAAATCGACGCGCACCCCATTTTACCACGTATCTCTTCTTCTGCGGCCCCTTTGCGGAGATTTGCCACATTAAACCAGGTACTATGCCTTGAAAGAGACTTTGTTGACTTTTTAAAGACTTAAGACACTTTATATCACTTTTCAGTGATATCTCTACAATTTCACATTGCATCTTTATTCGTTTTGACCTGCAATTATCCAGATAAATATTATATATTTTTCTAAACACTGTGTGGTGTATTTATGTGGTTCTATATGGTGTTATTGTATGATTTATTGCACAAATACTTTACACATTGCCTTCTACGTTAAGCCTGACTGCTCGTGCCAAGCTACCAGAGGGTGGCACAGGATAATTTTGGATTGTGTGTGACTTACCCTGACTAGAGTGAGGGTTCTTGCTTGGACAGAGGGTAACCTGACTGCTAACCAAAAACCCCATATCTATCGTTGGTGATCAGCAGTGAGGATAGGACTTGTATTTGTGCAGTGACATACAGTAGCTAAGTATTTCACTACCTAACCACAGTTGAAGGTCAACTTGATTTTTATCTCTTGTTTTGCAAATTCGTTTTTTTTTTCCTGACAATTTTCAAAAACTAAATCCTCACTCAACATGTCTCTGACTGGGTTTCAAGCAGGAGACTTTGACCTAGCTCTGTTGGATACATATACGGTCAACAGCTAAGAGGTTTCTGCAGGGTGATGAGAGTACCCACCCAAGGGGCCTCCAAAAAAGAGGACTTTCAAGTGGCGCTGAGGGCCTGGGCAGAAGCCCATTTAGAGGAGGATGATGAGGAAGAGGAGCCAGAAAATGGCCCCTCAGAGGATTTGTTGCTATCAGTGGATGATGTTACCACTGCAATTGTGCCCCCTTCCAGACCAGGGAGCAGTGTCTCTGTGCAAAGCCTGACCGCAGAGGAAAGGAGAGAAGAAAGGGAGTTCCAATTGCAAATGGCAAAACTGAAAATTGAAGCTAAAAAAGCTGACGCTGAAAGAGCAGCCAAACAGGTGGAAGCTAAAAGAGCTGAAGCTGCAGATGAGAGAGCTTTGGCTGAAAATAAACTTTTGTTGGCTCATGAACGGAGTCTCAAGGAGCTGGAGATCAAGGCGAGACAGTCTGAATCCAGCAATAATGGTGGCAGCATACAGACAGGACCTGCTGGAGAAAAGAAGGTTTGTATACCCAAAAATGTGGTGCCCAGTTTTGTGGTGGGAGATGACATAGATAAATGGTTAGCTGCTTATGAAGTTGCACTAAGGGCTTATGAGGTTCCTGAAGGGCAATGGGGGGTAGCTATGTGGGGTTATGTGCCGCCATTGGGGAAGGACACACTTCTCACATTGGATCGACCTGATCAAAACACATACCCACTTCAGAAATCCGCTTTACTTGCCAAGTTTGGGCTGACCCCTGAGGGATACCGTCAGAGGTTCAGGGACAGCACCAAACAAACCACACAAACATGGGTAGATTTCTTTGACTTTTCCAGTAAGGCACTGAATGGATGGGTGCGGGGCAACAAAGTAGATAATTATAAAGGGTTATATGACTTGATTCTGAGAGAGCATATGATCAATACTACTTTTCCAGAGTTGTGGCAGCACTTGGTAGATAGTAAGCTGACTGATCCCAGGAAGCTTGCTGAGGAGGCGGAACTCTGGGTTAGCACCAGAGTGTCCAAAAAGGTACCTGGGGGGGACACCCACAAAGGTGGTCAGGGTTCCCAACAGAAGAAAGAGGGGGGAGATAAACTTACAGATAAGGAGCTCTCAAAAGGCCCCCAAAAGAATTCCCAGGGAGGGGGTGGCAACCCTTCCTTTTCCAGATTTGGGAAAAAGCCAGGGACATATGATAAATCAGGGAAATCCAACCCCAAATGCATGGAGTGTTACCAGTATGGTCACTATAAAGGCGACCCCCAGTGCTCAAAGAGGGCACCGTCCACTACCGGACAGGCACCTGGGTTGACTAGTGTAGCGCTCGGGGGGGAGATGGGCCCAGATAGCTTTGGGGAGCAGGTAGAGATTTCCCTAGTGTCCCTGGGAGAAAGAGAAATGGTGCACAAAGCCCACATGCCCCGAAATACTTCCAAGTACAGGCAGTGGGTCACCATTGATGGGCAGAAGGTGGAGGCTCTGCGTGACACAGGAGCCAGTCTGACTACTATCAAGAGTCAGCTGGTGTCAACAGAGCAGATAGTCCCTAATACATTTCACCAGGTCATAGTCGCTGACAATCGTGAGAGTCACCTACGGGTGGCTCTGGTTCCCTTTGTGTGGGGGGGGTCTCTGATACTCTGAAAGTAGCTGTGAGTCCTGCCATGCCTGTAGATTGTCTGTTAGGCAATGATCTTGAGCATACTGCTTGGAAAGAAGTGGAGCTCAGATCTCACCTGGAGATGTTAGGGTTACCTGAGTGGGTCTGCATGACCACACGGTCCATGGCTGCCCGGGAAGGGAGTCAAGGGCGTCTGAAGCCTGGAAAGATGGCCCAGACAGCTGCCAAGAGGAAGGGCAAGAGGCGCGGGAAACCCACCTCCAATGTTCCCACGGTGGTGGACGAGGCCCCTGAGGAGGAGGAGGCCCCTGAGCCAACTGGGGAGGACATAGCTGACCTGGGTAACCTACCTGAACTTGCTGGCTGGCAAGTAGAGGGAGGGCCAAACAGGGCAGTATTCTGCAAGGCGCAGAAAGAATGCCCCACTCTTGAGGGTCTGAGGAAACAGGCCACAGCCCAAGCAGCCGGTGACGCCTCTGGCACTCACCATATTTACTGGGAGAATGATCTCCTTTACAGTGAGCGTAAGGTTACAGGTCCTGGGGCACCTCGTGTGCTGGTGGTCCCCCAGTGTTACCGGAACTTCCTACTGGGCCTGGCTCACGACATACCCCTGGCAGGACACCTGGGCAGGCTTGACACCCACTTTCATTGGCCCAGAATGAGGACAGCCTCAGATAACTTCTGCAGAGCTTGCCCCACCTGCCAGGCGAGTGAGAAGACCGGGAAACGGCTTAAAGCTCCCCTAATCCCACTCCCAGTCGTAGGCACCCCCTTTGAAAGGGTGGGCATCGACATCGTTGGTCCCTTGGACCCCAAAACTGCCTTGGGCAACAGGTTTATCCTGGTTTTGGTGGACCATGCCACCCGCTATCCAGAGGCAATCCCTCTGAGAACAGTGACTGCACCGGTGGTGACCAGAGCCCTGTTGGGAATATTTACCGGTGTGGGATTCCCTAAGGAGGTCGTGTTTGACAGGGGCACAAACTTCATGTCTGCATACATGAAGTCCATGTGGGATGAGTGTGCGGTGACCTACTGGTTTACCACCAGTTATCATACTCAATCCAATGGGCTTGTTGAGAGATTCAACCAGACCCTGAAAGGCATGATTGGTGGCCTGACTGATGCCATGAGGCGTAAGTGGGACGTCCTCTTACCCTGCCTGTTGTTTGCTTACAGAGAGGTGCCCCAGAAAGGGGTGGGGTTCAGCCCCTTTGAGCTTCTCTATGGTCACCCTGTCAGGGGACCCCTAAGCATTGTTAAGGAGGGCTGGGAGAAAGCTCCCAAGTCACCTCCCCAGGATGTGGTCAGCTACATGCTGGCCCTCCGCAACCAAACCCAACGCTTCTGGAAGCAGGCCTAGAGTAACCTCGAGGCCAGTCAAGAGGTGATGAAGGAGTGGTATGACCAGAAGGCCACTCTAGTTGAGTTCTCACCTGGAGACAAAGTTTGGGTGATGGAGCCAGTAGAGCCCCGGGCTCTCCAGGACCGTTGGACTGGCCCCTTTGAGATCAAGGAGTGTAAAGGGGAGGCCACTTACCTAGTGGACCTCAAGACCCCTAGGCACCCCCTAAGGGTCCTCCATCACAACGGCTCAAACCTCACTTTGAGAGGTCTGAGGTCAGTATGCTCCTTGTCACAGATGAGGGCATGGAAGAGGAGAGTGAACCTCTCCCCAACCTCCTCGCTGTCAAAGAAGGGGATGGGTCAGTGGGGGGTGTCATTCTCTCTGACTCCCTGACTCTAACCCAGAAAGGAGACTGCTATGAGCAGTCAGAGCAGTTCTCCCCCCTATTCTCCTTTACTCCTGGATTAACCCACCTCTGTGTTCATGACATTGACACAGGTGATAGCCCCCCTGTGAAGAACAAAATTTACAAGTTTTCGGAAAAGGTGAAGGCCAGCATCAAGGAGGAGGTCTCCAAGATGTTGACTTTAGGGGTTATTGAGAAATCCAGTAGTCCCTGGGGCAGCCCTGTGGTATTGGTTCCTAAGGCCACTGCCCCAGGTGCGAAGCCAGAACTTCGGTTCTGTGTGGACTACCGGGGTCTCAACTCAGTCACCCGGACTGATGCTCACCCCATCCCCCGAGCTGATGAGCTCATTGACAGGCTAGGCGCTGCCAAGTTCCTGAGTACGTTCGATCTTACTTCAGGGTACTGGCAGATCGGCCTGACTGAGGGGGCTAAAGAAAGACCAGCATTTTCCACCCCTGATGGTCATTACCAATTCCGGGTGATGCCATTTGGGCTGAAAAATGCCCCCGTTACCTTCCAACGGTTGGTTAACGGGGTCCTAGCTGGTAAAGATGCCTTCTGTGCAGCTTACCTGGACGACATACCTGTCTACAGTTCCAGCTGGGAGGAACACCTGCTCCACCTCAAGGAGGTGCTTCAGGCTCTGCAACAGGCAGGCCTGACTATCAAGGCTAGTAAGTGCCAGATTGGGCAGGGTTCCGTGGTGTACTTGGGACACCTAGTAGATGGTGGCAAAGTGCAGCCACTCCAGGCCAAGATTGAGACTATCAAGGCCTGGCAACCACCTAGAACGCAGACCGAGGTGAGAGCCTTTTTGGATACTTTCTGGATACTACCGCAGATTCGTCAAGGGTTATGGTACCATTGTATCCCCCTTGACAGAACTCACTTCCAAGAAACAACCTAGGTTGGTGAATTGGACAGAGGCTTGTCAGAAAGCCTTTGATTCTCTGGAAGGAAGCCATGTGCACGGCCCCTGTGCTCAAGGCCCCTGACTACTCCCAGAAATTTATTGTGCAGACAGACGCTTCAGAGCATGGTATAGGGGCTGTTCTTGCACAGCTAAATGAGGAGGGCTCAGACCAACCAGTAGTCTTTATTAGCAGAAGACTATTACCACAGGAACAAAGGTGGAGTGCTATTGAGAGAGAAGCATTTGCTGTGGTCAGGGCACTGAAGAAGCTAAGACCCTACTTGTTTGGGACTCACTTCCGGGTTCAGACAGACCACAGGCCCCTCAGGTGGCTCATGCAGATGAGGGGTGAGAATCCAAAACTCTTGAGGTGGTCCATTTCCCTACAGGGGATGGACTTTACGGTGGAGCATCGCCCAGGGGTTGACCACGCCAATGCTGATGGTCTCTCCAGATACTTCCGCCTTAGCGATGAGAGCTCCCAGGAGGTCGGGTAGCTCTCCCCACTTTCAGCTGGGGGGGACACATGTTAGACCTGACATGCTTTAGGGTGGTAACCCCTAACTTTTTGCCTGCCTCCCTCCACTTTTTGGACTCTGTTTTTGCTGGCTCTTAGACTCGGCGCACTTTTACCACTGCTAACAAGTGCTAAAGTGCATATGCTCTCTCCCTTTTAAACATGGTAACCTTGGATCATACCTGATTGGACTATTTAATTTACTTATAAGTCCCTAGTAATGGGCACTATATGTGCCTCGGGCCTGTAGATTAAATGCTACTAGTGGGACTGAAGCACTGGTTGTGCCACCCACTTAAGTAGCCCCTTTACCTTGTCTCAGGCCTGCTATTGCAAGGCCTGTGTGTGCAGTTTCACTGTCACCTCGACTTGGCATTTAAAAGTACTTGCCAAGCCTAAACCTCCCCTTTCTCCACATATAAGTCACCTCTAATGTGTGCCCTAGGTAACCCCTAGAGCAGGGTGCTGTGTGGGTGAAAGGCAGGACATGTACCTGTGTAGCTTACATGTCCTGGTAGTGTAAAACTCCTAAAATTCGTTTTTGCACTACTGTGAGGCCTGCTCCCTTCATAGGCTAACATTGGGGCTGCCCTCATACATTGTTGAAGTGGTAGCTGCTGATCTTAAAGGAGTAGGAAGGTCATATTTAGTATGGCCAGAATGGTAATACCAAATCCTGCTGACTGGTGAAGTTGGATTTAATATTACTATTCTAGAAATGCCACTTTTAGAAAGCGAGCATTTCTTTGCACTTTAATCTTTCTGTGCCTTACAATCCACGTCTGGCTGGGTTTGGCTGACAGCTCCTTGTGCATTCACTCAGACACACCCCAAACACAGGGTACTCAGCCTCATTTGCATACATCTGCATTTTGAATGGGTCTTCCTGGGCTGGGAGGGCGGAGGGCCTGCTCTCACACAAAGGACTGCCACACCCCCTACTGGGACCCTGGCAGACAGGATAGAACTGAAAGGGGACCTGGTGCACTTCTTAGCCACTCTTTGAAGTCTCCCCCACTTCAAAGACACATTTGGGTATAAAACAGGGCCTCTGCCCTACCTCATCAGACACTTGCTGGAGAAGAAACCTGAACCAGAAACTATATCCTGCCAAGAAGAACTGCCTGGCTGCTCAAAGGACTTACCTGTCTGCTTTCTACAAAGGACTGCTGCCTTGCTGTTGGCCTGCTGCCTTGCTGAACTCTTGTCTGGCTGTAAAAGTGCTCTCCACGGGCTGGGATAGAGCTTGCCTCCTGTTCCCTGAAGTCTTAGGACCAAAAAGACTTCCCTTTTTCATTTGGACTCTTCGTTCGCCGAACATTTCGCCGCACAGCTTGCTCCGCGGTGAGAAAAAAGGCGCACACCGACGCTGATCGACGCAACGCCTTCGGGGCGACTGGAACTTCGACGCACGGCCTCGCAAGGACAACGCCGCCCAACTTCCAGAGGAGAAATCGATGCGACGCCTGCCGTGAGAATGAAACTTCGGCGCGCAGCCTCGCCGAACGACGCGCAGCCGGAAAACAAGCTGAAGAACCCACGCACAGACCCCGGGACATCTGGTAATCCTGCGACCCACAGAAAGAGACTGTCCGCACGGAAAATGACACACGACTTCCCCGCGTGTGCAGGGGAAAAATCGACGTACACGCCATTTTTCCACGTATCTCTTCTTCTGCGGCCCCTTTGTGGAGATTTTCCACTTTAAACCAGGGACTTTGTGCTTGAAAGAGATTTTGTTTGCTTTTTAAAGACTTAAGACACTTTATATCACTTTTCAGTGTTATCTCTACAATTTCACATTGCATCTTTATTCGTTTTGACCTGCAATTATCCAGATAAATATTATATATTTTTCTAAACACCGTGTGGTGTATTTTTGTGGTGCTATATTGTGTTATTGTATGATTTATTGCACAAATACTTTACACATTGCCTTCTAAGTTAAGCCTGACTGCTCGTGCCAAGCTACCAGAGGGTGGGCACAGGATAATTTTGGATTGTGTGTGACTTACCCTGACTAGAGTGAGGGTTCTTGCTTGGACAGAGGGTAACCTGACTGCCAACCAAAAACCCCATTTCTAACAGGGCAGAAAAACCTTTAGCAGAAGCTAGGTGGGATAACAAGAGTAAAATGTGGAGACGGGGAATAGTTGACGGACTCAAATTATTCCCAGCAATATCACAGGGAGATGAGACGCAGGGGAAGAAAGCCACCTGTAAAACAGACAAAGACTCTAGTAAGCCTAAAGAAACTAAGAGATCTTGGGAAGAAGAAGATGATTCAGATAACGAAGAATTTCTAAATCAGTTATTACATGATCGCCCGCCACCTTATGCGGTAAGCGACAATGTCCTGAGCACTAGTGCGGATCCTGGAACCAGACGCAGGAGAAGGGAGTTACTGATACAGCACAGACTAGTGATACGGGTTCGATACAGAATGGTGTCAGTGTACCCACTGCTCCAGACAGTTGCAACCTCCACCGAAGATACAGAGAATCTATCCAGACGTCCCGGTACTAGAGACTACTACAAATCTGATAGTGCCGCCAGACCCGATATATACAAAATCGAGGTTAGTGCAGATTGAGCCGACTACACAATTGCTGCCCCAGCCACAGCCACAACTGATACCGGGATATAACCCAGAAGCAGGACCTCCATTAATACCTGCCCCGGCTTCAGAGAATCAGACTTTTGGAGTCGATGCTCCATGAAATTTGGGACCAGGTCAGACACCAGCTGCAATATCATTGCCAATTACTGTTGGTCCACCAGTACCATTGTATGCCCAAGGTAAGCCTGGTATATGTGATCAGGGAGTAATGACCCAAGATGCAACAAGAGGAGGGTCCATAGGAACTCCCCAGTTAATGGCTCCAGGAGAGCAATCAGTCGAAAAACCAAGGTCTTTGATAGACCTTAACCTGGTTGAAGCACCGTTGGAGGCAATGAGACAGGCAGGGCTAGGAGTGCTAACCCCACAGACAATAAGTACGAATGCCTCACAGTCGCCAATGATGCATGCAGGGAATATTTCACTGCAAGGTTTTTTCGGTACAACAGTTGAATGTATGGTTAGAGAAGACCTATGCTTCACAAAAGACTACAGTAACTGCAGTGGAACTGGAAAGGTCAGAGAAAGATGATTACCTGAATTTTGTGAGACTGGGTGTGGAAGCTGCTGAATTAATGGAAGGGACAATGGGGGTTAACAGATTAGAGTCATACACCGAAGCAGAATTGAGATATCTGTGCCCTAAAATCACTAAAGAAGTAGGTAGGTACATCAGAGATTAGCGAACTTGGCAGACAAATTCAATATTGATATTGAGAATACTAAACATTTGAAAAGAAGCTACAGGTTAGACTTTGATTGAAAAGACTTCGAGCATATGAGGTCTGTCGGAATGAAAGCGCATTTAAAGGAAATACTGCAAAGTGCACAAATCTGGGGAGCTTTAGAAAAGTGGGAAGGCAGATGGGCAAAGAAAAGAGGCAAGGAGAAAAGTGACAGTCCAGGATCAAGTAAAGCTAAAGCTTCACCAGATACGGAATCAGTAAAGATGTTACCCATGAGAGAAACAGCTGGTGGGTTCTAATTCATTTACCGTGGTCCAGAGGAGACATCCTATCTTTCACAAATGATTATCTCAGGTTGAGGGAGAAGCCGATAGAGTGGTATCAGCAAACAGATAGGTTTGTGAAGCTTGCGAAGTGTCTCTGGGAAGACCTGAATACCTTGTTTGAGATCATTGTTCCACCCGACTTATGGCTTGAGTGCAAGAGGGGGGTAGATTGGCCGACACAGGTGCCAGCAAGGGATAAGGTGACCAGAGCACCCTCTGAGGAGGTGATGAAGTATTATCACAGAGTAATTGAGTTTTTGAAGCAGAAAGTGTCGCCGAAAGTGACTGATTGGCAGAAAACTCGACTGGACCTCACAGGAGGTTAAAGAATCGATACATGCTTACTATGAGAGGTTGTTGAAGGCATTCAAACATTACAGTGGTACTGAGACTATTGAGCCGAAAGACATGAACCATCTCGTGTTCAGATCTGTTGAAGAGCTGAGACCAGAGGTTAGCCAGATGTTTAAGAATCATTTGATCTGTTGGCAAGCATAGCCGATTGATGAGGTATTGCAGTGTGCGAAATACTGTAGTGACGAAATTGAGCTAAAGCAGAGAAAACTAAAGGAAAAAGTGATGGTGATGCAAATAAGGGCAGCACAGGCAGGTATGCAGGGAAATGGAATTCAACAGATGATACAGCAGCAACCGCAAGGGAATGGTGTGTTTCAGGCACAACCGGTAGGTCGAGGTCGAGGTTTTGTGAATCGCGGTCCAGACTTGAACACTGTGGTGATTCAAAATGATGCGCAAGGAATGAAAAAGATGTCTCCATGTCACGCGTGTGGGGGCGTGGGGCAGTGGAAGCGGGAATGCCCAAATGTGGTGCAGGATGGTGTCGTTCAACAAAGCACTAATGTCGGTACATTACAAAATATGAGAGGTCCAAAATTGAGAAGTCAAAATCCGAACTTCCAAAATAACATGGTTCAGATGCAAGGGCTACAGCCCATGCAGCAAATGCAAATGCCGCGTGTTCAACCAGCGCAAATGCAGCAAGTACAACAGCAGGTTCCCATGGTACCTAGACAGCAAATGCTACTACCATTAGCTCCAATGGGACATGTTAGAAATGGGGTTTTTGGTTGGCAGTCAGGTTGCCCTCTGTCCAAGCAAGAACCCTCACTCTAGTCAGGGTAAGTCACACACAATCCAAAATCAGCCTGTGCTCACCCTCCGGTAGCTTGGCACGAGCAGTCAGGCTTAACTTAGAAGGCAATGTGTAAAGCATTTGTGCAATAAATCATACAACACCATAGTATAACACCACAAAAATACACCACACAGTGTTTAGAAAAATATAGAATATTTATCTGGGTAATTGCAGGTCAAAACGATCAAAGTTGCAATAAGAATTTGTAAGGATATCACTGAAAAGTGATATTAAGTGTCTTAAGTCTTTAAAAAGCAATAAAGTGTCTTTCAAGCACAAAGTACCTGGTTTCTGGTGGGAAATCTCCTCAGAGGGCCACAGGAGAAGAGATGCGTGGAAAAAGGGTGTGTGCGTCGATTTCTCCTCAGCACACAAAGACTTGCGTCGTTCTTTTCCACGCGGGGAAGTTGGGCGTCGTTTTCCGGCGCGCAGACAGTCTCTTTTCGTGGATCGCGGGGATTACCAGATGTCCCGGGTCTGTGCGTGGATTCTCCTACTTGTTTTCCGGCTGCGCGTCGAAGTTTCGATCTCACGGTAGGCGTCGCGTCGATTTCTCCTTGGAAGTCGGGCGGCGTTGTCCTTGCGAGGCCGTGCGTCGAAATTTTGGTCTCACGGCAGGCGTCGCGTCGATTTCTCCTCGAAAGTCGGGCGGCGTTGTCCTTGCGAGGCCGTGCGTCAAAGTTTCGCGCTCACGGTAGGCATCGCGTCGATTTCTCCTGGAAAGTCGGGCGCCGTTGTCCTTGCGAGGTTGTGCGTCGAAGTCTCGATCGTCCCGAGGGCGTCGCGTTGATCAGCGTCGGTGTGCGGCGTTTTTCTCGCCGCGAAACAAGCTGTGCGTCGAAATTTTCGGCGCACGGAGCGTCCAAGTGAAAGAAGTCTTTTTGGTCCTGAGACTTCAAGGAACAGGAGGCAAGCTCTATCCATGCCCTTGGAGAGCACTTTCACAGCCAGACAAGAGTTCAGCAAGGCAGCAGGGCAACAGCAAGGCAGCAGTCCTCTGTAGAAAGCAGGCAGGTGAGTCCTTTGAGCAACCAGGCAGTTCTTCTTGGCAGGATGTAGTTTCTGGTTCAGGTTTCTTCTCCAGCAAGTGTCTGATGAGGTAGGGCAGAGGCCCGGTTTTATACTAAGTTGTGCCTTTGAAGTGGGGGTGACTTCAAAGAGTCTCTAAGAAATGCACCAAGTTCCCTTTCAGCTCAATCCTGTCTGCCAGAGTCCCAGTAGGGGGTGTGGCAGTCCTTTGTGTGAGGGCAGGCCCTCCACCCTCCCAGCCCAGGAAGACCCATTCAAAATGCAGATGTATGCAAGTGAGGCTGAGTACCCTGTGTTTGGGGTGTGTCTGAGTGAATGCACAAGGAGCTGTCAACTAAACCTAGCCAGACGTGGATTGAAGGGCACAACAAGATTTTAGTGCAAAGAAATGCTCACTTTCTAAAAGTGGCATTTCTAGAATAGTAATATTAAATCCGACTTCACCAGTCAGCAGGATTTTGTATTACCATTCTGGCCATACTAAATATGACCTTCCTGCTCCTTTCAGATCAGCAGCTGCCACTTCAACAGTGTAAGAGGGCAGCCCCAATGTTAGCCTATGAAAGGAGCAGGCCTCACAGTAGTGTAAAAACGAATTTAGGAGTTTCACACTACCAGGACATATAACTACACAGGTACATGTCCTGCCTTTTACCTACACAGCACCCTGCTCTAGGGGTTACCTAGGGCACACATTAGGGATGACTTATATGTAGTAAAAGGGGAGTTCTAGGCTTGGCAAGTACTTTTAAATGCCAAGTCGAAGTGGCAGTGAAACTGCACACACAGGCCTTGCAATGGCAGGCCTGAGACAGGGTTAAGGGGCTACTCAGGTGGGTGGCACAACCAGTGCTGCAGGCCCACTAGTAGCATTTAATCTACCTGCCCTAGGCACATGTAGTGCACTCTACCAGGGACTTACAAGTAAATTAAATAGTCAATCATGGATAAACCAATCAGTAGTACTATTTACCCAGAGAGCATATGCACTTTAGCACTGGTTAGCAGTGGTAAAGTGCCCAGAGGTCAAAAACCAACAACAACAGGTCAGAAAAAATAGGAGGAAGGAGGCAAAAAGTTTGGGGATGTCCCTGTCAAAAAGCCAGGTCCAACAGGACAGCAACAGGTGATGCTTCCTCAGCAGGTCACAGGTCAAGTGATGAGGCAAAATAATACAGTACAGCAATTCCCATTGCGTGGTGAAGATGGAATGAATGAGGAATGGTCGGATGACAGTTCAGACAGTGAAGAGTGCAGGCTTGCAGCGTCCCTAGAAGTAGATCAGAGGGGACCCTATGTAGAGGGAAAAGTAATGGGACACAAGGTTTCATTCTTGGTTGATACCAGAGCTACACGCTCTACAGTCAGAAATACAGAGGTTCCAAAATTACCACTTTCAGAGCGTACCATAAGAGTGGTCGGAGTAGCAAACCAGTACTTGACAAATCCAATTACAGATCCGGTGCAAGTTGAGATTAGCTACTTTCAGGGACTGCATAAGTTTGTAGTCTGTGATTCAAGTCCTGTGTCCCTACTGGGAATAGACTTACTATGAAAAACTAAATGCTCAATTACCTGTTCCAATGATGGAATTGAGGTACAGACAAACAGTGATGATGAAGGCGATAATGGTCAGTTCTGAGAGTTAGAGACAGAAACCGCGAATGAAGATTACCCTTTGATAACATTATTCCTGATGCTTACAGTAACTGACTTACCTGCTGAATTACAGGGGACAGTGACGGAGAAAGTGTGGGATTTGACAGGAAAGGAAGTAGGACTGATAAAAGGAGTGGAACCAGTTAAAGTACAAGTAAAGCCAAATGCAGTGTTTCCCCAGGTGCCGCAGTACCACATGGCACAAGATGTCCTTATTCAGGTGTCGCAAAGAATTGCAGACTTTGTAAAACAGGGAGTCCTGAAGGAAGTATTGAGCAGCCCATGTAATTCACCGATAATGGGTCTGAAAAAGCCTTGTGGGAAGGTTCGAATTGTGCAGGACTTGAGGAAAATAAACAAGATTGTGGTAAAATGTTGCCCCATCGTGCCAAATCCAGCAGTGATCATGTTTCAGGTTCCATGTGATGCTGAATGGTTCACTGTTGTAGACTTGTCACAAGCTTTCTTTTCGGTGCCTCTTCATGAGGACAGTCAGTTTTTATTCAGTTTCAAATTCCTGGACAAGGTGTACAGTTGGTGCAGAATTCCTCAAGGGTTTTCTGAGTCACCGTCCATCTTCAATCAGATATTGAAAAAGGACTTAGAATCCTTAGTACTGCCTTTCAATTCGACTCTAGTACAGTACATTGACGACTTGCTGATTGCATCCAGGACAAAAAATGACTGTAAGTATGACACAATTGCCTTACTGAATCATTTGGGAAAGAACGGACATAAAGTGTCGCCAAAGAGGCTGCAGTACTGTCAGAAAGAGGTGAAATACTTAGGACAGTTGATTGAGAGAGGGTCCAGGAGAATATCAAAGAAAAGGGTGACAGCTATTTTGCAAATGAACCCCCCGACAACAAAGAGGGATGTCAGTATGTTTTTGGGAATGGTGGGCTACTGTCGTCAGTGGATACCCAACTTCTCAATTATCTCAAAACCATTGATAAAGCTGACAGGCAAAGAGACTAAGGATGAACCGTACACCATAACCCTATCCAAGGAAGAGCTTGAGTCATTCATGGAATTGAGAGAGTGCATGTGCAGGGCACCAGCTTTGGGTATGCCTGATTACACAAAACCTTTTCTACTGTTTTGTCACGAACGTGATGCTTGTTCTTTGTCTGTCTTGACACAGGTCCATGGAGGTTCAAACCGCCCTGTAGCATATTTTTCAGCTACCTTGGACCCCGTTGCAGCAGCCTTACAGGGTTGTTTTCGTGCAGTTGCAGCAGTTGGTCAAAGCCTCATGCAGTGTGAAGGCATAGTGATGGGACATCCCTTGACAGTAATGGTTCCACATTCACTTGAAATTTTGTTGACTCAAACTAAAACTCAGCACATGACAAATGTCCGACTTACCCGATATGAGACAATCATTTTGGGGTCGCCAAATGTTTCACTGAAGCGATGTACTGTATTGAACCCGGCAACTCTACTTCCTGTTGAGAGTACCGAGATTAATAATGAAGAGGAAGTGGAGCATGATTGTCTTGAGGTAACAGAACTATGTACCAAGCCCCGACCTGATATTCAAGCTATGCAGTTAAAAGAAAATGACTGCATTAGGTTTGTTGATGGATCCTGTTTGAGAGACTCAGTCGGAATGCTGAGAGCTGGTTATGCTGTGTGTACCATAGCTGGTATCATTGAAGCTTCCTGGCTCGAGAGAGTGTATTCCGCACACGTGGCAGAATTAATTGCCCTTACTAAGGCATGCCACGCAGCTGCAAATCTGAAAGTCACAATCTATACTGACAGCAGATACGGATTTGGAATTGTACATGATTTTGGCCAATTGTGGTCACAGAGAGGTTTCATGACCTCTTCTGGTTCTCCTTTGAAAAATGGTGAACAAATTAAGGATTTGTTACATGCGATTCAGTTACCTCTTGAAATTGCCGTGGTGAAATGCAATGCACAAGGGGCAGAATTAATTACCCTTACTAAGGCATGCCACGCAGCTGCAAATCTGAAAGTCACTATCTATACTGACAGCAGATACGGATTTGGAATTGTACATGATTTTGGCCAATTGTGGTCACAGAGAGGTTTCATGACCTCTTCTGGTTCTCCTGTGAAAAATGGTGAACAAATTAAGGATTTGTTACATGCGATTCAGTTACCTCTTGAAATTGCCGTGGTGAAATGAAATGCTCATGTTAAGTCACAAGACTTTGTATCCATGAGAAGCGGCTATGCAGATCAAGGCGCAAGGTTTTGTGCTTTGAACTGTATATTGTTCAAGGATCAGTGGGAATTGTTACCGCAAACTGAAAATTACACATGTTTGAACCTTGCATTAAGGGTGGTTGATACACTAGATGAGCTAAAAACATTACAGGGTCGTGCTAGCAAACAGGAAAAACTCTCCTGGCAGAGAATGCAATGTGTACAAAGGGCTGATGATTTATGGGTCTCAGAGGAGGGAAAATTGGTTTTGCCAAATAGTCTTCAGTCGCAATTTGCAAGGCTTTAACATGGACAGGCACATCTTGGGAGAGATGCAATGATCAGGTCATTCAAGATTGACTGGTTTAACCCAAAATTCAGACATGCTGCAGAAGTTACTTGTCACAGGTGCATCATCTGTCAACAGATGAATGCCGGAAAAGGGACTGTGGTAACTCTGAGCCACATAGGGAGAGCTGGCGGTCCATTTATCAAGATGCAAATGGATTTCATTGAAATGCCTGTTTGTGGAGGATTGAAGTACGTGTTGGTGATTGTGTGTGTCTTTAGCCATTGGATTGAAGCTTACCCCACACGTAGAAATGACAGACTCACAGTCGCAAAACTACTGCTTAGGGAACTAATACCCAGGTTCGGGTTTCCGGTCTCTATAGAATCAGATAGGGGCAGACACTTCCACAATGAGGTGATTAAACTTTTGTGTGCTGCGTTAGACATCGAACAGAAGCTGCATTGTAGTTACCGCCCTGAAGCATCAGGATTAGTGGAACAGATGAATGGTACCCTGAAGTCGAGAATGGCAAAAATGTGCGCAGCTACCAATATGAAATGGCCAGATGCATTGCCCTTAGTGCTGATGTCGATGAGGAATACCCCTGATAAGAAGACAGGACTATCACCCCATGAGAGCCTTATGGGCAGAGCTATGAGGCTACCCGCAGTACCTGCAAATGCTCTTGTGAATATCACGGATGATATGTTATTGGACTACTGCAAAGGTTTGGCTGATGTGGTTCGCTCTTTTTCCCACCAGGTGGAGGCCAACACATTGCCACTGATCAGTGATCCAGGTCACAACCTGCAAACCGGTGACTGGGTAGTTGTCAAGAAGCACGTGAGAAAGTCGTGTTTGGAGCCGCGCTGGAAGGGGCCATATCAAGTAATACTGACAATAACCACCTCTGTGAAATGTGCAGGCGTTCCAAACTGGATACATGCCAGTCACACAAAGAAGGTAACGTGTCCAACTGATGAGGAACTTGAAGTTTCCGACTCAACAGTTACAGAGAAGGAAGTCTTAGGGCCTGAAAATAGCCAAAGGGGAACTGAGACTGTAGGAGAGCCCACTGAGAACAGCCTAGTCCCTCAAACAGTGAACGAGTTCGAGAGAGGTGACAATGTGCCTATCTCAGTAGAGGCAGCAGGAGAACTGAATCAAGGAGAGGTTCTCCCAGAAGCAGACGGATACGGGTTAGAGCTTGAACCTGTTACAGATCCATAAGAAGAAGAAGGGGAAATAGTAGAGAGAGATCAAAGCACACCGGCATCCCCTGAGCCAGTTGCAGGTCCATCAAGAGAAAACACCATAGCACAAGAGGAGGGTGCTGCTCAGTATCCTGAAAGGACAAGCAGGAAAAAGACGCATAAGGGAGATAACTGGCCAGAGGAGCAGGCTGCGAAAGAAAGGGTCGTACCAGCTGAAACAATAACAGAAGAAACTGATACATCCCGAATAGAGGATCTAAGTGAAGGAGAATTACATGGCGAACGCAGATTGAAAAGGAAAATAACCACAAATAGAAGGTACGCAGGTCCCGAATGGGCATATGCAACAACATCTGAATGGCAACAAGAATTCTTAGCGTTCTGTTTTGATCGAGAAGTACCAGGCCAATATTACGACGGTACCTGAAATAAATCAGAGAAAGAGACTGTGTTAAAACTTAAATTTGAAAAGGAAAATAGAAAGCTGAAAAGCTAAGAAAGAGACTTATAGATTACCGGATGTGACACTGATATCCTGAATTGACTTTAAAAACCCGATTATGACAAGCTGCTAACCTGATTGACAAAAGGAGTCCTGGAGTGAGTGAAACGCTGTAAACACATGCAGAGAGAAAGAGACTTTTGCATCAAGAAAAAAAAAAAGAGAGTTTATATCGTCCTCAAGTTTATTGTTATTCTACTATCTGATTCTTTACAGACATGGCTTATAATAGAGGTAGTAACAAAAAGGGTAAGGTGTGTGGTTGGTTGAGTCTTATATTAGGTATTGTGTGTGCAATAATAATTGTAGGTGTGATTGTGGGAATGCCTTTGTTGGATAAGAAAGCAACTAACAGTGCTTCAAAACCTGAGACTACAACACTAACACCATGGGAAAAGTTTGAGCAGGATGCAAGACACTTGCATGAGGGAACTAACTCAAAAAGGGAACTTTCCACTAATGTCTACTGTCGCTTGCTGAATAGTATGTTGAAACCATGGATGTGAAGAACAGTTATGTGTGCACAAAGATTCCTTCATCAGTACAAGAGGGGGTCACCTATCATAGCTTGCCACTAACTTACGGGATAAGTTGTAGTTTGCTACTAACAAGATTCTATAATCAAGAGCATGTGCAATACTTTTATTCAAATTTGGATGTAGTGTTTTCTTTTGTGCCTGTGACTGAGTTTCTGAACAAGTTAGCTAAGGAGCATAGTATAAAATTAGTTAGAGGTTTCTTTGAACCGACACTTACATTTGGGACAGCTCATGCACACCGCAACAATCTGACTTGCTAACTGTCACCAGTAGAGAAAAGCTTCTTAGATCACACTGATGACAGACGCAAAGCATTGAAGGAAAGATTAGAAAAGGGGCTAGAAAAACGCACATATGCAAATGATTATGCTTACACTGCAATAAAGACGCAAGGCAAACTAGCTATAGATGCATTATATGTAGGAAGGCTCTGTATATATAGGCCAAAATCTGAACATTACACTTTATTTGTGGGAACGAGTGAATGCAGGCATGTGTTTTTGTTTCAGAGTAAATGGAAATTCATGTTAAATGTACAGGATCCAGCGATCCCTGGGATCTATTATATCTGTGGACTTAATGCTTATTACCGTCTCCCTAAGGGATGGTATGGGAAATGTTATTTGGGAATAGTTTTCCCAAAGATTTACCAGATTGACGACTTAAAGCAAATACCTAAAACGTCTGAATTACAACATGCTAGACAAAAGCGAGAGACAGCAGTTGCTGTCGTTGGTGACATATTTGGAGCCATAATTCCTTCAGTAGGGGTTATCTTAAACTCCATAAAGATTTGAAAGTTGTCTACTATTGTGGATAACATGCTGACAAATTTTACAGGGGCTATACTCCTGATGGATACTGAACTTGCTGCGGAAAGAGCTATAACTCTTCAAAATCGGCTAGCTTTAGACATTCTTTTAGCAAAGAGCAGCGGAGGCTGCAAGATGCTCAACGAGCGTCATTGTTGCTCATATATACCTGACAATAGTAAAAAGATTAGAGGTATGCTTACTAACCTAACTAAAGATAGTGCAGATTTGAAGGATTTGAAGGAACCTGGAGTGTGGGAGAAAGTGGGAAAAGGAATTGCCAGAGTAGAGAGCCGGTTTAGCTATCTTTGAAATGGGGTTCTTGCAAAAATACTGGGGGGTCTACTAATTGTTCTGGCCTGTTTATTAGGTTTATGGGGAGCATGCAAAATCAATGACAAAATTAAAAGAAATCTGGGCGAAGAGGAATAAAAAGAATGAAGAAAGTGAAAGGGAGAAAATGTTTAATGAAATTTGGGAGAGTTCACATAAGGGACAAGATGTTGAAATGCGCATTATGCGCAAGGTGAAAAATTAAGGGAAAGGTTTGTGTGATGACGAACGTCATCAGAGGAGGGACTGAGAGAGCGTAGCTTATATAATCTATATTAACATGAAATGTTTATGAATTAATGTGTGATAATGCCGCATAGAAACTGTAATAGTAATTTTGCTTAAACGTGCACCTGAAATGTGACCACGGGGAGTGGCCGTCATTGTATACGTGGACTAATAATGGTGATTAAGATGTTTATGTATCAATATATTGGATAAGATTATACTAATTAAGCAATAATTGCGTTATTGAATTTGTGCTGAAATCCTTATAGGGCTTAAGTTAGCATGAGTCGAAGCTTAACTGTGTGGCTCTCATATTTAATGTATTTTACCTATCTTGCAGTGTGCTGACTCACAAAAGGACATGACCTTTGTTTTTATCTTCAAACTAGAAGACAAATGTAACCATGCTAGATCCGTTCCCATGAATTTTTCCATTGCTTGTAGAATAATGTTAAAACAAATTGAAACAGTGTAGATTAATGTAATGTACAAGGTCATTCAAACCGGTGAAGACAATGGAGCTACTGACCAAAAGATGTGCAAAGAATTACAGAAGGATGAAATCATACCGGACGTGCCACCTCTGAAGACATCGAATAAGGGAACCAATCAAAGACTTGTAAAATAATATGGGGTGAAGAGTTGGGTGACCTAATGTGTTTTCTGATAGGTTAAAGATAGTGGGGTATAACAAATGCCCAATAGAATTTTGGGGGAATGTACAACGAAAAGGGATAAAAACCCATGTCACGGGGAGTCATTTAGGTGGGTTAGGGAATGCTATTGATTTTATCCAGAAACTCTGTCACTCTGTATGGTGACTTGTTGGTTTACTTAAAACCATCCTCGCCCTTAGATTTGTCCATTTTACACTTTACCTCCTTATGAGGGAAGTGCCATTTTGCCCCGGAGCTGAGTTCTGACCGATGGCGATTTGACTGATGTCCTGAAGACGAAGACTGAACCTGTGCGCTGACCTAAACTTTGGAGGGTAATTATGACAATGCAATTGTGATTTGTCTGTTTGCTTTTCCTTTCTAGGTACCAACTGCTTACTTTTGACAGAGACCATAGTTAGATGTTTTCCAAATTGGTGTTCTAAATTGTTTTGCATGAAGTCCAACATGCTAATGCTAATCAGTGGTTAGGACAGGTGTTCACTAAACTGACACAAATAGACAACCGACCGAATCTATGCTTTGTTCAACTGACGCGTTATTGACACTATGCTAAATTGATCTATGTTTACGCTGTGTTATGTTCTGATGTTTGTGATTCTCGCCTTAATGAAATCTTACCAAAGTTGCCATATCGTGACTATGCTATTATGTTTCTTGGTTTTTAGATTAACGCATCTGCTCTTAGATTTGTATTCAATAGGGAATAAAACTTATAAAATTCTACTAAACTGGTGTGGTTATTCATGGCTGCAAGGTCATGGTAGAGTTTTGAATTGATTAATGACTTTGAAATGTATTGTTATGATAAATATTGATGACATTATTGACATATTGATTGACATATTGATTAGCTATGTCGTCATAAGGTGTCTCTCAACTGGGTCAAAAGATTCATTGGCCTAAAACGTGTCCTGATGTGTAATAAATTTTCATAAAGGGACGCGTTATCAGTCCTAATGCTTCAATAATGTTAATCTTGCTTATAATTACACCTATGTCATCCACAAAATTTGGTAGATAAACATAATCTGAAATGTCCACTCTATAAAGTAAAACCGCTGGACTGACATGTATTCCACTACCCTTGACACTCTCCTTCCAACTTATCAACGAATGCTGATTTTAAACAGTAGATCCAAGCAATTCCATTACAACATGATGCAAGAGAAATCCTGACTTCCTCTTGTATTATTAAATTATTTGCTGGGAATTTGCTTACAATCTAATCTTATTCGAAGAAATTATAGATTCAGTCTTGTTCCTGCAAACCTATTCTCAGAATGTTCAGTAAATAAGGGACCTCCTTTTTTGTGTGGAGATAACACATAGGAGACAAGTTGGTGAAGTTATGGACATGGGTTTCTCTATCTGACCTCCACCCTTTAATGTAATTTATCGTAGACCTAGTCTAGTCTTCCTCTTTGGTCTAAAAATTGTTATAACACCCATGATATTTGTGAATTTCACATTGTATGATTATGCAAAACTTGACAAGATTTTGTAATTTTTTCTAATGGGAGAGTTATACCCACACCAGTGGACAGTTTCATACTGGGACCTCAAGAACAATCTCTACTCAGATAATCCTTTCTATCACTCAAATTTGGGTCATGCTTTGATCTGCTTTTCAAAATTAACTGAAATATCCATCAGGCACAGAGCTCCAGTCTTGTTAACAGCGTAGCAACAGGCCCATACCTCGGTCTTCCAACAAAGACTCACTATCCGAAAGTCGAGTATATGAAAAGGAGGCGCCGAAAGAGACAGCAGGACTGCCACATTGATGACAGAAGGGTCAATTGTTCCTGGATTAATTCCCTTTGGGATGCCATATCTTTCCACAGAGAGCATTAGGCACCAAAGGTGGCCAACACCTCAATAGGAAGTGACAGAGAACATTCCAACAGGAATCTTCACTGAGCATAAGTCATCTTAAGTAGCTCTTGCATACACTGTGTGGTGCTGGTTTCGTTGTATGCTCCAATCTTGTTCCCTCCACCCTCGCATTTGCATAAAATAAAATAACAAAACCCTACTACTGTCTACGCTTATTCTAATCACACAATAGCATTATTATTATTCTCTAGCTTTACATCACACGATAATAAGCAGATAAGAATTTTAAAAACTACTTCAACAGTGTCCTGCCCCAGCAAATCATATTAAGTGTTACCGCATCGTGATGATTTATATATTAAACTCCAAAAGAAGGTCCTGAGCATGAAAGAGTGCACCACGTCCATTTTCCTCTGCAGTGACGGTATGCAGCAGAAAGATAAACATCTCACTGAGGCTTTCTTCAAATTGGGAAACATGTTTAGCAACTTAATTACAATACACCTCAGTCAAAGCCCTCTAAGTCAAGAATTCGTGAGATCCGTTTACACAATTTTGCAGGCTTTCAATTTCTGAAATGTGCCTCTCTGCCGTCATACTACAAGGCTTGTAATCAGCGAAGTCCTAAGCTTTTAATGCCTGCGTACAGTGCTATCTGAGTTGCTGCCCTAGTGTTCACAAAGGGCATCAAATTGTCATCATGTTGTCCCAGAGTTGTCCTTCATCTCAAGCATCACTGTCGGCGAGACAATATTCGGTCTTTGCAATGCAAGCACTGAGAACAAATGAAGAGTTTATTCTGGCTATACTGTACATTTCATGAATTTAAATATAGTATTGTTTTAGATTGAAAACTGTTACAGCAACTGAGTAGACTGTGTCTTTTCATGCAGAGAACAAAGCCTGCCGTATTAGATCAAAACACCTGTATATCGTTTTTGTAGTAAACTAATTTTCAGCAACACACTGTCTTCTGGCATGTTAAGGTAGCAGGTTCAGAGGTTTGCATGTAGCCTGCAAGCAGCTTCTCATCCAGCAATTGTGTAAACAGTCTTTTCACGGCTTCTTATTTAACCTTAAATATTGCATTCTTTCTTTCCAAACATGCCTTAAAAACTCATTCAGATTCCTCTTAGAAACATGGAGCTATATTTGTCCTTTTTATTTTTGTAATTTAGGCTGAAGGCAAATGAAAATGGGAAATTATTTCACATTCACACACTAAAAAAATCAATAGGTTGGAGACACTGTTCATTTACTGTTAATTGAACAGCGAAGAGAGGAAACATTGCAACCACCTTGAAAGTACAGAAAATAACGTTCTAAAATGGCTAACATTAGATGCAGAGCATAGAAAAGGTTTTGTATTCTACAAAGATGGCCACAATGCACCATGTCAGCTTAATTGGAAGTAGAAATAATAATATTCACAAATTGTCCGACATTATTTTCTATTGTTCCAAGAAGGCAACCATATAGCTTTTAAAAGCAGTACAGGAGCAATCTTGAAATTGGACTAAATAATAAATCAAGGTGGGAACCAGCCACTATTTGCTTTTCTCGGGGTCGGTCTGGGATAGAAAACAGGCCCCTTGCATCAAAATCAAAGTGGCCCCATTTGTGAATCGGACAGCTAAAAATGTGGCCGAGGTTTACAAGTTCAAAGCTACCTCAATTTGTAAAAGCATGTTGTATAAGTGTTTTGCAAGGTATGAAGTTGGCATGAATTTAAGCTTGCTGCAAGCAATGTTTCTTTTATTGTCAGGCAAATTAACAGCAAAAACTGTCCTAACTGACAATAAAACAGGCCCACAAACAGCCAAAAAACTGGCCCAAACACAGATTAGGCTACACTAGGAGGCTTCATTCCATAATTTTCTTTTTAATTCACAGTTAACATTTCAACAGGTCAAATTACAGCATCCCTCCAGACACCACTATGCGCTTCAACATCTGTCTTCCTCAGGTGGTTTCATCTGTTTAACTAGCATTGCAATTAACCTGCACTTTATAGCACCACAGGCATCCTGGAACTTGTGGTTCTTAATGCTCAATGGACAGAGGAAACATTATAAAACAACATTGTTCCCACGTCTGTACAAAGTCGCAGATCTCTTGGTCTTTTTAGTTGTGCATTTAAATCTTCATAAATAATGTTTCCCTCCTTTATCAACGATGTTTCACTCACCACAGTATTCAGGTATGCTGTGTTTATCTTCATAGAAAATACATCAACAAACTCTCCGGACTCCAAACAGAGCCGCTTGGTAATTGTGCTAATTTGAAAACTACACAAGGTGCAAGGCACATTGAAAATCGGTCTTCCAAAAGTCAGTCTTTCGTTATATAGTAAAAGCACAGGGGATTAGTATCCTCTCACCATTTGTCTTTACTTGGTCAAAATTTTTATTTTTTTACTTTAGTCCTTTAAATCCTAATCCATCACAGGATTACACGCCTGAAGCACTGCCCCCCACCCCAACGACCTAATGGTGAACACTTAAAAGACTCTCTGGTGACAGGCAGAGTTCAGTCCACAGGTAGTTGCTACTGATCAGCTGGGTGTACCTGGTCCTCTCTCTAGGGTCACCCCTGAACCTTTTGCCGTCACCCTCCTGTTTTGTGAACCCACTTTTGTTATTTTCTAGGACTCTGGGCATTTTACCACTGGTAACAAGAGCTAAGGCGCATGTGATCCCTCATTTGAATATGATAAAATTGGCACATTTAATTTACTTCTAAGTCCCTAGCAACGTGATACTGCTTGTATCCAAGACCTGTAAATTAAATGCTACTAATGCACCTGTGGCACTAATTGTGCCACTCACTTAAGTAGCCTTTTAAACATGTCTCAGGCCTGCCACTGCAGCCTGTATGTGCAGTTTTAAATTGTCATTTTGACCTGGCAAAATAAACCTTTTGCTAGGCCTAAACCTTCCTTTTTAATAAATATGTCACCCCTAGGGGTAGGCCTTAAACAGCCCTAAGGCATGTGGCAAACTATTTAAAAAGTTGGACTTGTGCTTTTAACTCTTACATGTCATGATAGTGAAAAACTCTCAAATGTGTTTTTCACAACTGCAAGGCCAACCTCTCTCATATGATAACTGTTAAGAATGGGGTCTTTGGTTGGCAGTCAGGTTACCCTCTGTCCAAGCAAGGACCCTCACTCTAGTCAGGGTAAGTCACACACAATCCAAATTATCCTGTGCCCACTCTCTGGTAGCTTGACACTGAGCAGTCAGGCTTAACTTAGAAGGCATTGTGTAAAGTATTTGTGCAATAAATCATACAATAACACCATATAGCACCACAAAAATATGCCACACAGTGTTTTTGAAAAATATATAATATTTATCTGATAAGATGCAGTTCAAAACGATTAAAATGCAATAAATAGAAGTTGAGAAGTGATATATAGTGTCCTAAGTCTTTTAAAAACAAGTAAATGTCTCTTGAAAACAATAAAGGTCTCTTGCAAGCACAAAGTACCTGGTTCACGTTCAAAATCTCCGCAAGGGACCACAGAGGAGGCGATGCAGTGGCAGGTCTGAGACTTGATTACAGTGCTACTTATGTGGGTGGCACAATCAGTGCTACAGTCCCACTAGTAGCATTTGATTTACAGACCCTGGGCACCTCTAGTGCACTTTACTAGGGACTTACTAGTAAATCAAGTATGTCAATCATGGATAAACCTATTAACAGTACAATTTACACAGAGAGCATATGCACTTTAGCACTGGTTAGCAGTGGTAAAGTGCTCAGAGTTCAAAAGCCAACAAAAATAGGTCAGAAAAAATAGGAGGAAGGAGGCAAAATGTTTGGGGATGACCCTGCAAAAAGGACCAGGTCCAACATGTAACCTTGTTACCGTACTACATTTAATAGGTGATAACTCTTGATTGCTTGATTAGGAGCAGGAAGGAAAGTTGTGGTTGGTGTCTGAGTGGTTTCAATTTAAAAAACCCTTTAATGGTAATTTGGTAAAATGGATTTCAAGTAACAGTTCTGAAAGTTGACATTTTCTGGCCCTAACCATTTGATGCCTGCAGCCTGTTCTAGGGTCACATGACAGCGTGCAGTTTACTGTTGGCCTTTGTGTATTCCTCCCAGACAGTATCAAAATAGATGGTCTGGGTGCTGGCAGGATGGACCATCCTAACTTAAGGAGGAGCTGAAGCTGCCACCTACATCACTTGAACGTCAAAGGTACCGGCCAAGCACACTCTCAAAGCACTTCACACTAGCCTAGTATGGCCCCAGAAAGACTGAGATCAGGGAAGCAAAAACGTCAAGACACCTCTGTAGGGGGTAAACTGAAGAAGCTTTTCCCACTTCAAAGTAAGCAATGGGTATAAAAATGGTAACCTCAGAGCCAACTATTAAGATCACTTCTGAAAATGCAGAAGACTCAAAAGAACTGCTCTGTTGCCCTGCTCCTCTGCTGCGAGAAGGACTGCCCAGCTGCCCTGCTGAAAGAAGGACTGCTCAGCTACTCTGCTGCTCTGGTTGTGAGAAGGACTGCCCTACTGCTTGAGGAAGAAGGACTACACTTGCACCTTGATCCCAAGACCTCCAGAGTGACTCCAAGGGCACCAACGCCCTTCAACCTGACACCTGGACTCTGCCTACTGTGAGTACTTACCCCCAAGTGGTGCTTCCTCAGTCCTGCCCCTTGGAAGGGGGGCTGAAGATGATCTGCCAGCCCAGCTGTGCTCCCTTTCAGAACTGAGGGAGTGAGATTCAACCTGACACAGCCCTCACAGTTTCTTTTCTCACCCAGAGATGTTTGCTGGCTTATAGCTGAGAATACTTTCCAGCTTTGAATGTTCGCTATTGATTGATTGATTTTGAGGGCTTCATGCCCATGCATTTCCATTCTCTCATCAGAACTCTTCATTTGGGTTTCTGAACTGACACCTTTCTTTGCTTGTTGAAGTAATTGCCATTCTTATACCTAAACTCTATTAATATAGATCAGGGAACTCCTTTATGGATCACGCATGCTGTATTTTCCATATTTTTTTTGTAATCTTCACTCATGTGGTACTTTATCTTATTTTGAAATGCCAACTAATGGATTATTTGAACTTGTAATGATGGCTAAAATGAATATTTACTGAATAAACAACTTGATTTGAATTAATTAGTTAATAAAACCCTGTAACTCACACAGCAACTCTCTCTCTAATAATTCTTGAAAGGTGCTAAATTGAAATCACAGGTCCTGGTGTTTGATGTAAATGATTGCTCCTTCTCTAGTCTCTTTGTTGATGAACAAAGGTCCATTTGACCAAAGGCGGAGGTTAGTAAATAATTACTCATGAAGATTGAGATGCACTAATCCCCCTCTTGGCACAGGGGAGGCCTCTTAAGTGTGCCCGAAATGTCACATGAAAAGCCCCTGCAGACCTGTCAAGCAGGATGTGACACTTAAGCATGACTTGACACTTCAAGTTCAAACGGGATGCTCCCAGCCCCCTTAAATAGTCTGTTAGGTTCAGAGGGGTCATCTTTGCCCATTCAAGTCAGCCTATTGGTTTGCTCCTGGGAGCAAGTTCAGACCTCACACATGCCTGCTTAAATGCTAATTACTGGCTAGCTGAAGTGGAACGACAAATGAAGATTTAAACTTCAGGCAGGGCAAAGGAAATTTTGGAACGCTACTTCTCCATAATTTTTAAGAACAAATCTGACCTCATCCTAGAATTGGATTTTTAACAACTATGAAAAATAATTGTTTATTTATTTTTCGAGGTAGTCTCTTCCCACAAGTACATGATTAATATCCAACTTTGCATCCCAGTGTTTTCTATACCATATCTATTTCTATAGCAGCAAAATTAGGGTTCAGCAAAAAGGCAAACAAATTCCAGATGACCCTGTAGTAATGGTAAATTTCCAACAGACATTATCAGGTCTCTAGTAATAAACTTTTCAGCAGACTCTTGTATAACTATTTGTGACCAATAACTTTGCTACCATTCCTGAGTGAGCTAATAGAAAAACTGGTGAACAGGCAAATTAATAAATTCATCAATCAACATGTGATCCTAGATATAATCAGGAAGAGGTTCATACATTTCATGGCACTGGACTTTAACTATTAACTCTGACTAATATGTTAAGGCTGACACAGGACAGGGAAGGAGTTGCCATTCTTGCCCTATTTGCTTAATCTACAGAATATGACTGTATCATATGCTAAATTCATGTGCAGGCTAAAGGAGATTGGAGTAAGTGATCAAGATTTAGAATGTCTCAACTCCTTTTCCACACTCGCAGTGGGGTTCAGACCGCTGGTAAAGTGGCTGTCCGACCTCCACATTACTACCATGGCGAAAGAGACACGGTTGGACCACCGGCACTGCCACTTTTAGGCCGGCTGACGGTCTTGTGGTGCTGGCGGTCTTAATCCACCAGGGAAGCGCTGCCCTGGGGATTATGAGTCCTGTGTCCACCAGCTTTTGCATGGCAGTTCCATCTCCATGCAAAGGCTGGCGGAGATGGTGTGTGGGGAGCAAATGGGTGTCCCTGCACTGCCCATATACTTGGCATGGGCAGTACAGGGGTCCCCATGGAAAGCCCTGTCATGCTTTTCACTTCCCGATTTACAGGCAGTGAAAAGCATGATGGGTGCTGTCGCACCTGACGCACCACAACATTACTGCTGACTCAATTACGATGTTACAATGTTGTGGTAAGTTTCCAGCTGGGCTAATGGGAAACTCGTAACAGGGCGAGCGGGTGGAAGACCGGAGTGGCAGTCTTCCGACCCGAAGAGTTTGGCCCTGAGTGTCAGAATCCTGCAAGGATCATCTCTAAGTCTAACATGTATGTTGCTCATCTAGCCCATTTAATAAGATCTTATAGGCTAGAACGTATGTCATATGTGAAAGGTACTCAAATTATTTTAAATCTGAGATGTTAAATTTTAACACCTGTTTGAAAGATGTAGTCTCCTGAATGAAAGCCAGCTGCCTTACCTGAAAATACATAATATCGAAGATCTCATCCTACAAGCAGGAAGGTCTACATGGTCGCAGGATTCCCCAACTTTTCCATGGAAAATGTCCAAACCAAGTAAAAGATGACAGGAACATGGGCTTGATTTGTAACATTTAGATTGTGTCAGCCAAATAGCAAAATTGTCTACATCCTTTTTTATGCATTTTCAAGTTTTATTCGAAGCACTACCTTTCTTAACAGATGAGCAAAAAGTGTACAGTCATGGAAGCAACAGTGGGTTTTCACCTTGATTACTACCAAACCTTACACTCAATGATACCAAAAGACACACTTAAAAGACTTCAGGCCATCCACATTTTGGCAAAGTGATGCTGAGAATTCCCCATTGCGTTTTGGTTTCACATCATCTTGTCCAACTTCATTGGCTACAGGTTAAGAAACTTGCATCTTTTGAATTTGTATTTGCCATAAAGCCATCTATGGAAAATTGCCCAGGTTTACCAAGAAGCTACTCATGATATATATTTCCTGGCACCATATTTGGTCAGCCACTGCTTGTAGGGTTGTACCACAGAGCAACATCAGAAATAAATGGGACTGAAGAGCATTGGCTAATGCAGCATCTTCTTTATGGAATGCTCTCCAAGGCCATCTTCAGGATATTGTGGATCACTTGACCTTCAAGAGACTGTTGAAGACCTATTTGTTTACTGCAGCTTAGGAGGGCATTTGCCATTGCTCATACATTCAGACTTAGCACCGTGATCCCTAATTAGTGTTAGTGCACTTTACATAATACAGTAAAATAACATAACGGGATGAGGTGTGTGCATATCTCTTTCCACAAAGAAGACAATGAGAGTACTTGTTAGGATTCAGCTATGCCATTCTAGCACGGAATCCCCAAATAGTCATAGGAGGTCCCTTGTTCAATGTGCTCAACAAGGCTGCAAAGCATTCCATCTAATTTAATTGGCTGATTTGTGATGAGTCACATTCCTGGATGGATTGGGACATTAATACCAGTCATATTGGTCATAAGAATCCTATGCAAGAGCACAAACCGTTGTCCCATTCCACAGCTGTCAATGTGGAGCATTGAATTTTTAGTTTATTACACGCCATTTAAGCTAAAATGAAGACGTCATACCTGCATTGCCTTCAACTGGACCAGTGAAATTTGCCAATTGTCGTTTTATTGACAACGCGTGCTTATTTGAATAAAAACACACCATGAATAGTTTCCTCCTTTGTATTTTTAATCAAGGACATCGTGCAACTTCTAAATTAATTTATCAATAAATGCAGCTTAAATAACCAACAAATCTTATTAAACCATGTATGCCATTGCTTTTCAATATTGCTAGGACTGTTGCAGCCCGAAATAGCCTCATTAGCCATACTTGACTGCTTCCATGACCTTCGGTTCACGTTTGGAGAAAGGCACGTCTGAAGACTCATAACGACGCATTAGTGGGGTCGAAGGAGCAGATGGAGTGTCAGCGTGAACTCTCCTGGCAACCAAACAGATACTGCCCAAGGAAGGGGAAATGGAACTGCCTTGGAGCTTCCATGTTTTCAGTATTGTCTAGAGGTGCAGTGTTTACATGATCTGAAGTACAGAAAAAAGAAAATGTTTTTTTCCACAGACTATTCCACTGTGCGTGCCAGTTGCTTAAATCCTAATAATAGAACTACCGAATTGCCATTTGTTGTTTGAAATGATCCAGCCTGTGCATGCCATTTCACCGATGCTCAATGTGCACAGGAGCTGCACATCAATTGTACTCATCTTTATCAAGAGGCAAGTGTGCTACAAATGTACTGGTATGCCAAACCTAATAAATGTACACAGAAAACCCAAGAATACTGCTGATAAACAATCACAAGTAAAAGGAATAAACATATTGTTATACTAAGGCGTATTGTAGTGATTATTGGTGTTAACAATACTTTGTACACTACATTTGATTTCGAATCACAACGTGAAAATACTAAAGTGAGGCAAGAACGCCGATGATCTGCGGCTAGATCCATATAAGCAGTGCTTAATTTGTGCTTGTTGTTTTCTATTTTAGAGGGCCGGCATAATTTTTCTGCCGCGGGCATTTACTGCGAGCTAACGACACATATGGGAAAGACTGAGGAAGAGAAAAACGAAAAAGCGTCACAATGGGAGAAAGCAGAAAGCTGCAAGAGTGAGCTGAAACGGCAGGGAGTGGCATTTAATTGCAGCAGCCGCGTGTTTAACAGGAGGGCTGTAGGCACCGGCACGTTTTTATTTACAAACTAAGCACTGGATATAAGTGTGAAAAGGGTAATTGAGTATGACTGCTACCAGAATTTTTATTATGAAAGTCATGTGCGTCGTAAAAATTCTGTGCTTGCCTGGTATGCACAGAAACGAGCAGCCGACAGAAAGGAAAAACTCTCTCATGCAGACCGATGTAGCGATCAAGACTGCTCTGTTTATTACTTCATTGTATGGTTAATTTGAGCATTAAAGGCGTGCATTTTGCTCATGAAACAGAGTGTAAGAAGCAAGCAATAGAGCACGTGGCTCACGTCCATTTTGCTGACGGTGGTGAAGTTGGACAAGCCAGTAGCAGAGTGTGATATGTCACACTTCATGGAGGGATTCGCACCAGTGTATGATTACACATGACTCCACACACACCAGAGCACAAGATGCTCTGTGTATTTTGTACCTCAGTACATTATTTAATATTCATGTTATCGCAAATAAATTTTCACCGCTCCGAGAAAAGAATATAGGTTTAAGTAGTTATTGCCTATGCGAGCAGCTAGTCTAAAAAAAATCTAAAACCACATACTATAAACCACAGACAAAATTATCTAACTGTGACAGTGTAAGCCCCTCCCCACGCAAGACGTTTCTAAAAATCACTAAATTAATACCTCTTAAAAATAAATAACACAATATCACAATGCATAGCACACTTCACATGCCTCGTAATGCAGTACATTAGTGATCCCTGGAGGGTAATGGACACCGACATTTTAACTTAGGCTTGCTACATAAGAAGCATACACAGGCCCACAACAAGCATGTACCCAGGGCCGTTTACCTACCTCCCCACGGGCGCTTCAGGGCCCCTCGAGGCCTGCAATAAGGTACTGACGCAAAATATGTTTATATATTGGGGAGCGGTACATTGCTCCCACTTTCTGCCTGCACGATGTATATACACTTATTGAACACATTCGCTGTCAAACTCGGCTATTCTTTGTGTTCATGAGGTATGCTCAGCAGCGGCTCTTTCGCTATGGCAAAGCAGCGACGCCCCCCTGGACAGGAGCCAGGAGATGAAAAATAAAACGATAGAGGCACTATTGCTTATTTTTTCACTTGCTGGCACAACCAGCAGTACAGCAAGCCTGGGCAACAGGAGGTGAGAAGAGGAAGGAGGAGAGATTGCGCACCTAAGTGCGCATGTGTGTTTGGCCGGCCGTCTCAGGCCAGCCAAACACACCATGGGCATTTAGGTTTCTCCAGCCTGGCTGTGTTTAACAGCCGAGCTGCAGAAACTGCACAGACCCCAGGGTACTGTTTGAGTGGCAGTGACTGCCACTCAGACCAGTCCTGATGCTGCTTTCATGCTATGTTTGGCATGAAAGCAGCACCATGATTGCTGGGGAGCCTGTGCTGGTGTCGCAGCGAATGCTGGGACACAACATGGAGGGAAGAGGAGCAAGAGGAGATGGAGATAAGATACGTTTATTTTATTCCCCCCCAATCTCCGTCCCCTCCCCCCACCCCACCACTTGAGATTTGTGGCGGCTGTTGCGTTTGCTTAAACAATTCTCAAATGAGAATGGTCAGCCACCGAGACGAAATAGCAAAAACATACCATCTCCTTTGTAAGTAATCACCGTCTTTCTGCTTCCTGCAGGAGCGCGCATCCCATATGGTTATGCCCTCCCTTAGCTGTGATATGTGAAATGCATCTTCCTACTTTCTTGGCTGCCGTTCTATGTTTCTCTGGAAATTATCATAGAAACATACGACTTTATAGGACAATGATGAAATGCACTGTCTTTTGTTCTACCTAATGACATACCATATATCTGGAGTGTCTCCGTCCCTGCATGATTTTCTCATTTTATTTCTAAATTGAAGAATATTGGAAGAAATGTAAAATTCCATTTTGAAGTTCTTACCTGGATTCCTGTCTGCATTATATACATTTATAGTTTTGTCCCCCCTTGTTATTTTTCCATTATCTTGAAACCCAACCCTTCATCCTACTTCTAATCTCCTAATTTAGCTGACACCTCAATTACTCAATCCCCCTTAGAAGTTAAAACTACAACGGATTGTTTATCTAGAACTTCTGCAGCATAAAAGTAATTACATTAGTGTATATTTAAATATATGTATATATGTGTGTGTGTGTGTATATATATATATATATATATATATATATATATATATATATGAGCCACCGTTCCGTAGCAAGTGTGAAATAGGTCTCAATTTGAGATAGGAAACTGGGCCCACATTCCTGGTTGTGATAGTAAAAACATACTATTTGGGCAAATACAATCACTCACAACTCTGGACCCCTGATGAACTATGTGTGCACTTACTCAATTACAGCCACTCTTCTTTATAGGAGTTATCCACACTGAGGTCAAAGTTGAATTGGGTGGTTCCTTGCAAGGAAATCTGGACATTGAAAGTTGCCTGTTCAAGTAATATTTATGATAATTGGCATGTGGAAGTGAAAAGGTACAGCACTAAAATGGTGTTTCTTGACTCTTAATTGTATGTAGAGTTTCTATGGCAATGACTGCTTAAAGTCCTTTTATTATGTTATGCTATTTCTAAAGCGCACATATACCTGCTGGGGGTCCTGCTTCCTGTGATCCCCTAGGGGAGCCTAAGCGGGCAAGACAATCACTCTTGAGCAGATACAATGGTGTCTATACTTTTTTTTAAACCTGTCTCACCGCATGGCTCGTAATGATGGTGTCACTTGTACCACAAAGGATACACAAGTGCTCCCTTTGTATCCTTAATTGAGGGTGAGGCCTAGGTCAGTTGACCGCACCCACCAGTTTGGCATCCAACTCACACTGTTGCCTCTTCAATGTTAAGTGCTGTACAGGCTAGGCATGTGATCTCTACCTTCTATGATACTCAATCTGCCACAGTCCACTGAAAATCTCCACCATGCCTGTTCTTTGGGGACTCGACTCTCCCCTCAAGCTGCTGTGTGGTTTAGCTCAGTGTTTAATTTGTAAATAAAAACATGCCGGTGCTGAAAGCTCTCCTCTGACAACATGTGGCTACTGCCATTAAATGTGCGAGCAGAGAATACTGAGGCCGCCTAATCCTTAAATCATCTCTGTCCTCTTTAATCCATTCACAGCCACTCCCTGCCCCTTCAGCTCATTCTTGCTGCTTTCTCCTTTCTTCCTTTGTGACGCTTTTTAATTCTTCCTCTTCCTACACCTTTCCCATATGAGTCTTTTGCTCGCAGTAAATGCTTGAGGCAGAAAAATAAGTACTGGTCCTCAAAAGTAAGTGCTGGTGCTCCACACCGGAAGCCACCAACACAAATTAAGCACTGGTTTAGCTGGCCACAAGGTGGGGCTCAAGCTGTTCGGCAGCATCTCAACTCAGGGAAGTAGTTTCTAGTGGAAGGGGCCTGTTCCTATTCCCAAAGGACTCCATTATAAGTAATAAGCCCTGGTTTGAACCAAACAGAGGGGCCCCAGGCCAGGGCCACTTTCCTGGTTGCTCCCTCTCATGTTCAGCGGCTTTGCTGTTGTGCTCTGGCACCTGTGGCCCAGGACTGCTCCCCACAGGCCTGTCACCAGCCAGAGGAGTGTCCCTCCTCCTCACCAGACCCTGCTCCACACAAAAGGAGCTCAGTATCTTGGGGAAGTGTGTTAGCCAGTTACTTTACAGAGGCCATTTTCCATGCCGTGAAGTGCGCCAATATCCAGGGCAGTGCTTAATTTGTGCTTTTTGTTTCCGGTGCTGAGCACCGGCACTTGTTTTTGAAGGCTGGCCCTTAGTCTTCTGCCTCAAGCGTTTACTGCGAGCAAAAGACACACATAGGAAAGACGGAGGAAGACAAAAAAACGAAAAAGTGTCACAATGGGAGAAAGTAGAAAACTGCTAGAGTTTGCTGAAGGGGCAAGGAGCGGCTTTAAATGGATTGAAGAGGCCCAAGATGGCTTCAGGATTACGTCGCCTCAGTATTTCGTGCTCACATATTTAAATATAGCAACCGCATGCTTCAGAAGAGGGCTTTGGGCACCGGCACGTTGTTATTTACAAATTAAGCACTGATCCAGGGTATTTCCCTCAGGAGCCTTACAATATCTTACAAGGGGCACCTCTGCCCATCTCCAGTAGTCCCTTCAGACTCTCTGTCATGCCAGTTTGGCTGGAGCAGGGTGCTGATCAAATTGTCTCCTTGGAAGGCCACGAATAAGCACCCCTAGGAAGGAGTTGCGACCAATAGCCCATGTTTGCTGGCACTCTGAGCCCAGCTACCATCCTAGCCCCACTCCTTCCACTCGCCAGTGGTCCCATGAGCCTCACAGCTTCAAGTTGACATGGAGTATTTCCTCGCTGCAGCTCTGCTGTCAGTCTCCAAGTACGGCTTGCTGCACGCTGCAAACCCCCCACTTCAAAATGCTCTGCAGACAATGCAGAGTCTGTGAGGTCAGCTGTGGATGATGCTGGATTGTGAGGCGGCCGGAGGGGCAATTCTAGATCGCGTCCGCCATCTTGCTGCAGCTGGCCACACCCTGAAGTGTGTCTGTCGTAACTGATTTTGTATCCGTTTATGAAGTAACCAGTGCATTGCTTCCAGCAAAGTGTAGTACGAAGGGATATTAGTTTCTCTTAGGGTAATAGGGTGCACATCCCTCTAAGGTATTTACACATGAGGCAAAACAACTTGGATGAGATTGTGGTCTGATTTTGGAGCCAGTGGTTAGCATTTTATAGTCGAAATTGGGGAATCCTGCTAATTTGTTTCCACTATTTAACTGTGCTCTGCATGTATGCCAATGTAAACAATTACAGCTAATGTGCTATACATTCACTGGTGTGGCTATTACCATGGCATGCTTCTGCAGTGCTCTGAGTGTTGCCTAAAGAAGGCTAAATGCAGGAGCTTTTACAGCAAATTACAGGACAGATATGAACAAAAATAGTATTTAGGAAATTGTGTCTGCCTCTTAAATGCTGTGGTCGGTTCATTCAACAGAATCTGGTAAAACAAAAATGTAGACACGTGAGCATGGTAGGGCAACGTTTTCTAAACTTAACTTTCTCCCAAATATTGAGGAGAGAAAATTGTAAGGACATTGGAAAGGCATTTTGAACGTCCTCTTTGAAGTGCATTTCTCGATAGGTACTGGCTCCTATGTCTCGACCTTCTGTTCATCAGAGTGTATAAACGGCCATTTCTTCAATTGTGAAAAGAATATTCTCTGCAGTTCTAAAACGTATTTTTATCAAGGTTTTTATTAAGGTGATATTAATACTTTGCACAGTTTTCAACCACGAATACATATGCCCACCACAGCTCGTAGTTTTGAATGCTTATTGTATGGTGCAAATCACATGATATTTGGAGGAGCGATAAAGGCTAAAATTCTCTAATTACGGATGGAATAATTTGCATAACCTCAAACGTTTTAAAAAGTCTTTAAAATTACAGTTTTTTTAAATTCTCAGTAATTTAATCTATTTTTGGAAAATTAAAATACATGCTAGTCCCATGCTTTTGCAGATATTGGAAAAAAAACATTCCTGCATCTCTAATATAATCTTGAAATGAGGGTTTAATAAACAGCAGTTTCAAAATATCAGCACAAATAGTACGCTATGTTTAGTACCTAAATTCAAACAACCTTTTGCAATGCAATTGGACTCACATTTGCAAGAGTTAGAGCTATTAGTATTATAAATTCCTAACTGGGCTTTTCTTGCCATTGAAACTGAAAAGTAAAATAGTTGATATAAGCAAAACGATCCAAAGCGCCATGGCCGCAATGAACATGAGCGTGAAGAGAGACACAAAAGGAAAAATAAGTTTGCTCGCAGTGAAACGTATTGGTAAACATGCAATTATCCACATAACGGGGTCGATGGCCAAGGTGGTAACGAAACTGCCCCAATGAGGGACAAACGTAAACCATTTACTAATGATATCAAAAGATTTTTGAAATTCAAGCCCATGAACGAGTGATATTGATGGGCGTGCGGTGTTAAAAGCCCACAGATAGATTACAACAAGCCAGAGCACTTGCACTCGACCTAAAAAGAGCATGCATTTGGTCATAAAACAGCCGTTCAGCCATCCCATTGATGAACATACAATAGATGGCCTTCCTCGACTCCAGTAAACTTTGTCTGAGGCCTTTCTTCATCAGACAGCAGAGCCAAAAGGCTGACCATGGACTAAACCGGCCATCTTCAGATTACAGTGCATGGCGAATCGTTCATTTTCACACCTTTCCAAGGGATGTCAATCGCTGTACCACACAAAAGATCAGCTTATCATTGAAGGATGCAATGTACTCTATTCCATGATCCAATTGATTATGCACAACTGCAGGGTTGTTTATACACAGAAAATCCCTCTCTGAATTGATATCTTGCATATTTTGCATGTATGTGTGTTGTTCTAGCTCACCTTGCAATTTGCTTTAGAAGCAGTGAAAGTCTTTCTATGCACGTATGTAGCCTATATAAGGTGTGAATCTAGTGAAAAAGCAGCAGATCTTTGTACAGGGTCAATGACAAGCATAAAGTCAACGAAAAATAAGAGTGGTAGCTGGTTATTAGTCTATTAATGCATTGTGAAATAGTGTTCTGGAATGTAATGTGTCTTCAACTCTTTCCTAAATTATAGGAGAGTTGGACAGGCGCTGATGAAAAAGGGGTTGTGGTTACCTACTGAGTACATGGATTGAAAAGGCCTGCTCTCTTCTTTTTTCTTTGTTTTAGTTTAGTTTAGTTTAGTTTAAGAATTTATAAAGCGCGTAGTGACCCGAAGGCATCCCAGCGCTAACCTAACCTGACCGGTGGTGTCACTAGGAGAGTTGAGAGCGCTACCTACAGAAAAGAATGGTCTTGAGTTTTCTCCTAAAAAGTAGTTCTGAATGTTCCTGACGTAGATCGGAAGGAAGATCATTCCAAAGACGGGCGGCCTTGGTAAGGAAGGAGTTGGCCCCCCAAGCTCTCTTGGACCTCAAGATGGTCACAAGACGAGAGGAGGAGGACCTCAGACTTCGAGAAGGAACATAAAGACATAGCCGCTTTTTAAAGAACATTGGGCCCTTATGTTGAAGAGCTCTATGAACAATGCATAGGGCCTTAAAATAGGTACGTTGCTTGAAAGGGAGCCAATGAAGCGAGGAAAGAGCAGGTTTAGCGGATACATGTCTGGGAAGATTGACAAGAAGCCGGACGGCTGCGTTCTGGACTGTTTGTAGCCTTTTTATAACATAAGCCGGGGCGCTGAGAAAAAGTGAGTTCCCATAATCCAACCGGGAGAGGATAAGAGTTTGAATGAGGATTCTTCTGGCCATAGGGGGAAGAAGAATCGAGATTTTCCTAAGAACTCTTAAGATGCCAAAGCATATAGAGGAGACTCTTTTTGCTTGATAATCCATGGTCAGACGAGAATCCACCCAGAAACCAAGGCTTTTTACCTGGTCCTTAGGGGGAGGAAGATTATTGAAAGCCTCAGAGTACAGCGGAAGCGAAAGAGCTGGGGGGGAATTGCCTAGTACGATGACTTCTGACTTTCTGTCATTGAATTTGAGCTTAGACTGGACCATCCAAGCTCCAATGTCTTTCATGCAGCACGAGAGGTTAGCTGCCGACGAGTCCCCGGAGCTGGATAGGGACACCACAAGTTGAGTATCGTCGGGGTAGGTGACCAAAGACAAATTGTAGGGAGCGATCACCTTAGCCAGCGGGGATAAATAGACATTAAAAAGAGTTGGGCTCAAAGAAGAGCCCTGAGGAACTCCACAAGTCAAAGGAAAAATGTCAGAGAAGTAGGCTCGATCCAGGACTTGAAAAGATCTGCCTTTGACAAAAGCGGACAGCCAGGACAATGCCAGGCCTCCTATCCCCAATTCTGAGAGCCTGCGGCAGAGAAGGTTGTGGTCCACTGTATCAAAAGCAGCGCTGAGATCAAGCAGAATCATGGCCACATGGGACCCTTGGTCCAAAAGCTGCCTGGCTGACTCAGTCACTGCAAGGAGGGCTGACTCCGTGCTATGATGGGCTCTAAAACCCATTTGGGTGGGGTGGAGGAGTTCATGGGTCTCTAAGTAGATGGTTAATTGGTGATTAACGTGTTTCTCCAAAATTTTTGTTGAAATAGGGAGAAGAGCAATGGGTCTATAATTCTCCAGCAGAGATGGGTCCAGTTTCGGTTTTTTTAACAGAGGCTTAATAATGGCATGCTTAAAAAGAGGGGGGAGAAGACCTAACGATAGGGAACGATTCAGTATTTCTGTGAGGGGAGGTACAACAATATCTGAAACTCGCGAGAGGATGGGGGAAGGAGCGGGGTCCAGGGGGGAGCCCGATTTAATCTGAAGAAGAAGTTTAGTGGCAACAGTATCAGTAAGAGGTGTGAAGACAGTTAATGTGGTTCCGGAGAGGGAGGGATCCATCATTTGGTGCTCTACTGTACCTGGGGGAGGAGGAGAAGGGAACCCAGAGTATATCTTAATGACTTTGTCATTAAAATGAGATGCCAAAAGATTACTAATTTACACTTCTTAGTTCTCTGCACACCAGCTGTCAGGGCAACTCCAGACTGCAGAATATAAGAAATGGTGAGCTAGTCTTCAAGATAAGCAGGATGCTGGTCGTGATTGCTTTTTTTTGGTAGTTGGGCACAATTTCTTACTGTTACATATACAATACATGTGCATTACATTATTTATCTCTTACCTTTAAAATAAGGTAGGTGAGAATGCCGTAGAAAAAGTGGACAATACGGTAAATATCTTGTAGCTCAGACTGTTTTAATATCTATCTGGTGTAAGTATCAACATGTAGGTGGCATTCTTTCAAACATCCTCATAGGGATACCACTGAATGCTGCTTTTCACCAACCACTCTAATCCAGAAAAGAAAAAAACACTTTGTAGATTTGGTATTTGTTTGACTTGGCCCTTTCTGCAGGGTCGCCCCTAACATTTTGCCTTCATCGCTCCTGTTTTCTGAATTAGTTTTTGTTGACATTGGGAGTTTCTGCCTTTTACCCCAAAACATGGTAAATTTGGCCTACACTTGATTGACACATTTAATTTACTTGTACAACCCTAGTAAAGTGGTACTACATGTACCCAGGACCTATAAATTAAAGGCTATTGGTGGGCATCCAACACTCATTGTGCCACCCACTAAAGTAACACATTAAAAAGGCATACAGACTGCAATGGCAGACCTGATACATGTTTAGAACTGTCAATTTGACCTGGCAAAATATAACCTTTGCTAGGACTAGATCTTCATTTTGTAAAACATATGGCTCCCCTACAGAAGGCCTTAAACAGGCCACAGGGCAGGGTACATTGTATTTAAAAAGCAGGAGATGTGTTTTTCAGTTTTATGTGTCCAAGTAGTGAAAAACGACTAAATCTGTTTTTCACTACTGCAAGACTTACCTCTTCCATAGAGTAACATTGGGTTACCATATTCTATTTAACAAGTATTAACTTTTGATTGGGAACAGATGGTTATGTCAAGGTTGGACTCAAATGCATTGTAATCTAAAACCTTCTTTAATGGGGAAATTGGATTTTAAGTCGCAAATCTGAAGATGCCACTTTTAGAAAGTAGGTGTGTTCCTGGCCTAACCATTTGGTGTCTGCAGCCTGTGTATTGGGTCACATTACTGTGAATAATTTAGAAGCTGACCTTTGTGTACTCCTCTCAGACAGGTAGACAAAGCAGGACTAGGTGTTGGTAGGATGTTTCTTCGAGGAAGGGCTACCTCCAGCACAATCACAAAGGGACTTAACACCAGTGATTTGTCACCCTAGACCACTTAAGGTTTTTGCAGGGGAAGGAAGGATCTTTCCAGAACAAGAGGTGGGGGTTGTCAGGATGTCATGTGCCTTTCAAAGGCTGACACCAGGTTTACAAATTAGACCTCCAGAACCACCTCTTCACTGCACTCCTGGATCAGTATACAGCAATTAAGTTGGTAAAATACAAAGAGTGAAAACTAGGTGTCAAGGAAACCTGTGTATTTACAAAATGGGCACAAGATAAGGAGCTTAGAAGCAGTGGTTATTTGCACATCTTTGAATTCAGGGGTCCCCATACTAGCATTTGAATTACAAGGCATTTCTCAAAATGACTTATTTCCTACACACTGTATTATATTTGGAAGGAAAAAATGTAGAAAAAGACAATTGTCAATAACACTTGTTCTTCTATTCTGTGTTCCCCTAAGCCTCCAAATAAAAATGGTACCTCACTTGGTAGGGTTGGCCTAGTGCCCATGACAGTAAATGCCCCAAAACGCAACATGGACACATCACATTTTTACATTGAAAACTGATGTCTTTTTAGGAAAGTGCCTAGCTGTGGAGTTTGGGGTGCTTGCTCACCCAACACTTAGGGAAACCTACCAAACCTGTGTAAAAAATACAAAATATAAAAATTGTACCTCACTTGTGTGGGTAGGCCTACAGCCCGTGACAGGGAAGGGTCCAAAACACAACATGGACACATCAAAATTATTTATTACAAAACTACCTGTTTTTGAAAAGGGGGCACTTGCGTTTTTGGTCGTGGGCTCAGCAGCCATCATGGAAACCTACCAAACCTAGGTATTTCTGAAAACTAGACACCCGAGGGAGTCCATGAAGGTGTGGCTTACATGGATGCCCCAGTGTTTTCTTATCCAGTAACCACCCCTGTAAACCTCAAATTTAGCTAAAAAATGACATTTTCCTCACATTTCTGTGTGGCATCACCACACCAGTACAAATTTCCTACCACCCAGCATTCCCCTCTATCTCCTGATAAAAACAACACCTCACTTGTGTAGATGGGCCAAGTGCGTGTGACAGGGAAGGGCCACAAACATGTCAAAATGGAGGGAGACTCAAAGAGGGTCCAAAAGGGCAGTTTAAAAAAAAAACAGTTTTAGGTTGACCAGAATTTTCATTAGTATACATGCGACAATGCTGGGTGGTAAGAATTTGGTGGATTCCTGAGGATTCCAGAAGGTTCCATCACAAAAATGTAGGGAAAATGTGTGATTTCAAGAGAAGTTGGAGGCTTGCAGGGCATTGTGGGTACAAAAATGGTGTGGGGTGCATGTGAAACACACCACCCCGGACTCACCCAGATGTTTAGTTTTCAGATGTGTCTAGGTCTGACAAAAAACGTTGACACTTTTTACCTTGGCGTTGATGGCACTGTGCCCATCGTATGCTTGAAAACTTTGCTAGAAAAACAAACATCTGAGATGAACAAATCTAGAGTGTCCCTGGTGTTGCAGGGTGCCCTTTACTGAAGCTGCTCTCCACCTAAAGTTGGGAACTACCCAGAGTTCTCTCTTCCATTTTGCATAATTTATGAGTCACTCTAACACCGAAAGGGTGTTGTTTCAATTTTACTGGGTGCCCCTTTGTGTCTGGACAAAGCTAAGCCTCTCTGAAGAGATGTAATTACATTGAAACACATGTCAGGGGTTGCTTTTGCATATTCCAGGTTGGCTTGGATGGTATTTTACCAGTCCAAAGCTGTGATACTGTGCCTGGAGTGATGAAAGGCTTTTGTTATTTTACAGCTCGGCAAGGATGGCACTGGGCCAATCCGATGCTTAAAGATTTTGCTGTACAAATAGCTAAATACTTTGTCACTTTCTAGCTTGGCGTGGATGGCACTGTGCCAATCCTTTGCTTAGAAACTTTGCTAGAGAAACAGACAATTGAGGTGAGCAAATCTAGAATGTTGCTGGTGTTGCAGCCCCTTACTGGAGCTTCTCTCTACCTAAACTTGGGAACTACCAAGAGTGCTATCTTCCATTTTGCATATTACAGTTTCCCCAAGATTGTCTAAAAAAGATCGCCTCATTTGCTTAGCTAATTAAGGAAGTTATTTTACTGAAAATGAGTCTTTGACAATAATATTTTACTTTTGTGTGTTTTTAACATAGAAGTCTCCCAATTATGAAACTATTTTATCATTGAGACAAAAATTTAGCCCATATTGAATACGGCAATAAGTGCACTTCAATGGCTTTCCGGTTCCTCACACAGTGTTTTTCCACTGATGTGGAGACTAGTTAAGGTTTACTCAAGTGCAAGATGATTTAAACTAAATGCAGGACCTTGGAGAGCACCACATGCCGAAAAGGACAAAAGCAGGCTCTGAGACTTAAACCAACTGGAGAGGCAGTGCTTTGCCCCAAAGCACTAGAAAAATGCGAAATCTCAGTTAATTTGAGAGAGTAAGATTATAAATTGGATTGCTTCTGCAGCTTTGTTCGGATCTCATTGAACTGACATCCATCATCAACTGAAATCTAGGTCATTAGTAATCTCGTAGACTAGTGAACTTTGTTAGTGGGTGCCTTTAATATAGGGTTACTTTTTCCTCAAGCTACTTTAGGAAGCTTTATCTCAATTTTCTAAGTGTGAGATATGTAAGTTAGTGCAGCATATAAATCACTTAATGTATTCTGAGTTAAAACTATCCAACACGCTAACTGTTTCAAACACCATATAAATGCTCTCTTTATTTTTGTCACTCTTGGTGGTCTTGTTTGTTTGCCTCTGTATGTATATATATGCATTGTGAGGAATAAACCAAACTTACATTTTTTTCTTCACCCTATCCAGGAGTGTTTCTGCTCCTTCTCTGTGGCAACCCTCGTTTTATGTATGATGGATAGTTTGGGATTGATGTCAAACATGTGAACACAGAATACTGGAACCCAAATAACTTTAGCAGCTTCTGGGAATTTCAAATGCATGCAAAATAATATTACATATCATATAAAAACCAGTGCACCTTTGTTTGAATAATGAATGCATATATGAGGTTACTTGTGCTTGAGGTAGTAGGCCCTACACAGCATAAGGAGCAGGGTGCAATGTACTTAAAAGGTAGGACATGCACTCTTAGGTTTTACATGTCCTAGTAGTGAAAATCTCTTAAACTTGTTTTTCACTACTGCAAGGCCTTTCTCTCCCATAGGATAGCATCAGCATCATCTTGTTACATTTTGTAAGTGTCATTTTCAATTGGGAAGAGATGGGACAACCAGTTTTGGTGTCTTTGGATTCACATTTTAAGTCACAATGTATGGTAAAGTTGGAAATTGTAATTCTGAAAATGACACTTTTATAAAGTTTGCATTTTTTTATCCAGCCATTGGGTACTTACTGCCTGTCTCCAATACACATGTGGGGTGGTGTGAAATCTCGGCTTGTGCATTCGCTCTAGACAGCCACACACAAAGGGAGCTTATATGTGACTGATGGGCCATCCGCAGCCTGATGGGCCGTCCTGGGCAGGATGGGAGTGAGGAGCTGCACTTAAACCTGAATAGGCAGTGTCCTTTCACCACACAAATGTCTGCATACACTCCTGTAGTGAGTCTGGAGCCAGGGCAGGGAAGTCAGGTACTCTGATTTGGACCTAGTTTGGTAGGTCCTGGGATCTCTGGTCTTCAGATTAACATGTTCATACAATACATTGTAAGGAACTGATACATGGTTCTTTTTTATTCTGGGTGCCATCTATAAAAACATCTCATCCTGATGATGACCTGTTTCTAATTAGTTTTGCATTTTGGGAGAAAATGTTGAGAGAATTAATTATGGACTGTTTCTAAGTTGATTGTGGATTTCCGATACTCATATTTTGAGTGTTGTTCATAAGATCATATGATACCTATCAGTCACATATGCATATACTGCTTTGAAAATAGCACTGGTGCCCTTTATGCTCACTTTATTCATTTGCACTGTGCTATCACCTATTAGAAGCACCTAAATAATATAATTTATTTTGAAATTGACAATGTTTTTTTTAATCTTGTATTTTTTGTAAGAGTTTTTACTCTGATTAAAATAAAATGTATGAATTAAATAACAAACCTTACATATGAGGAGTGTTTTGACTACTTACATGGAGGTCAAGGGCTACACTTCCCCCGTAGGGACCATCTTTGCTGCGAGGATCAGGGACACCACTTTGCCGAATGCACAATGCATCACCTCCATTCCCAATGCATCTCTGACTTTGCCTAGCTTGGAGCAGATGCATCGCCTACACCTTCAGGATCAACGCCAAAGCATTGTCTCCCGTGGTCCTTGCATTGCCGCCTCTGCTGCTTGCATCTTGTTCTTGATGTCTATGAAACCTCGAACCAAGGAACTGTTTCGGCAGGCCAAGGATTGTATCCAAATGGCACTCCATCATGGTTGGCCTGATTTTTCATATCTTACCAGGTCTGGGGTGACCGGATAGCCTCAGTTGGCTCTTTATGCTTCAAACCACAACTAAGTTTATTCTTTAAAAATTCACATTTCGACTTCTACATATTGGATTTTTGTTGTGTTGTTCTTGTTTTGGTCATTAAATTAAGTTCTATTTTTCTAACCAGGTGTGGTATCTTTTTGTGTGGTGTTTTCATTGCTTTACTGTTTGAAGTGTAGCACAAATACTTCACACATTGCCTCTTATGTTAAGCCTGATTGAACTGTGCCAAGCTACCAGGGGATGAGCACAGGTTAATTTAGGGTGTGTATCTGACTTAACCCGACGGGCTGGTGGTTCCTGTTTGGAAAGGGTGCATACCTCTGCCAAACAGGAACCCAATTTCTCACAGATAGAAATGTTATGATTGGGCTCAAAGAATTGGTATTCAAAATACTCTTTAATTGCAAAGTCAGATTTTGACACTTTTAGAAATCTGGTGTTTACCTTTTCTAACCATTTGGTGCCTGCAGGACTATAGTCTGTGTCCTGTGTCAACTGATTGTGCTTAGCATGGCAGTTGGACTTGGTGTATTCCTCCCAGGCAGTGAAACAAAGGGTCGCTGGTTGTTGGCAGGATGAGTGGGATGGAGCTGGTCCCTGCCCCACTTATATTTTAAAGGAGCTTCCCTATTTTACTTGTGGACTTGGGATGAACCCCCCAGCAGGACTGATTTGTACTTCAGAGGACTTCCCTGCTGATTGAGGCCTGCTTTGTACTCCAGAGGACCACCCTGCCAGGGGCAGTGCACTGCAGGAGGGCTGCTACTTGAGGACTTTTTTGCTGCTCGAAGCCTGCCTTGAACCATCTGAGGACTGCCCTGCTGCTTGAGGTCTGACTTGCTGCTTGTTCCTAGGACTAGCAGAGTGATTTCAAGGGCTAGTTTGCTGCTTTCCTTAGCTACAGGCATATAAAAAGATCAAACAACCTTGAACACCTGGAGTCTGCCAGAAGTGAGCCCTGCACTCCAAGTGGTGACCTTTGTGCCCTGGACCCTTGGAGGTGGTGCTAAATTTGCTCAAACAACCAACAAGTAAGAACTCTTTCCATCAAAAGTGCTCTGAGAACCAACACCAGCCTTGGACCTGCCTGGTTGCCAATCTGTCCAGAGTGCACTGCTGTCAACCTGGCTTTGCAGTAGCTCCCTCTACATTTTTCTTCGCAGGAGCAAATCCTGTTCAGTGGCTCCTCTTTGAAAGGGTAACCAGCCTCCTAGAGCCTACATCAGCTACAGCCTGCAGATTTATCCCACTAGAGACTTTTGACTTCCTAAAAAAAGACTAAGGGCCTGATTACAACTTTGGAGGAGGGGGTTAGTCCGTCCCAAATGTGACAGATATCCCGCCCACCGTATTACGAGTTCCATAGGATATAATGGACTCGTAATACGGCGGGCGGTATATCCATCACATTTGGGATGGATTAACCCCCTCCGCCAAAGTTGTAATCAGGCCCTAAGTCAGAATGTAGGAATCTTCACCGCAACTTCGTCCAGAGGCTCCCTGATGAAGATGCCTCTTACTCAGACACTGCCACTTGCCTTACACCACTAAGCTATACATTCTCAGACATTTTTCTTCCAAAATTCTTCTAAGTCCGAAGGAAAGCAGAGACATGGCCCAATCCACCTCAGGTATCTTAACAGCAATGTCTTGCCATTGACCATAACTTTACATTTTGTCCTGGTCTTGCACAACTAGATGCCCGTGGTTGGAGCTTTGATCATTTAGATGCTAATTTTTACTAAACATTTTAAAAATTCATAATTCTGGTCCTACTGATTTAATTGAATTTGTTTTGGTGTCAAATTATTTATTACAATGTTCTCTATTTTTCTAAATTGGTGTAGGATATTTCTTGTGTTACGTTTTCGCTTTATTGCTATTTCAGTGCTGCCAAGGTACCAGAGGATTAAGCACAGGGTATTTCAGTAACTTTTGTGATTCATCCTGACAGGGATTGTGCCTTCTGTTTGAGAAGGTTTCTCAATCCCCTCAAACAAAAACCTAGCTTTTATCATTGCAACAGCCACAAATTTCCTATAGCTGTGAAGCCCCAAACACATTAGAACCTAGTTACAAAAGTAAACTTGCTCATAAACGTGGGTTTACGACTGAACATGCCTCTTTAATAGCAGCCACACATTCACAAAGGGATTCCTAGCATATGTATATACAACTACTACTGCAGATTTCTTTAACACCAGTACAGCAAAATCCACAATATTAAATTCCACTCAATGGACATTTTAATGCAAGGTTTGTCTTGGAATTTTTGGTACGTCTTTGAGACATGTATTTTGTCTGGGCGTTCCCAAACTCCTTTCTGACCTCTTCCTACCAAGGAAATGATTGGATATTTACTCTACTCATTCAGTGGAGATTTTACCCCAGAATACCGATTGCACTCCTTGCAAAATCAGAAATCTATTGCAAACATCTTTGTATTTCTGCTGTAGGATTGTTTTCTGTGTGTCTTCATACAAATTACTTTTACTTAAAGTTCTTACTAGACCTCATTTTTATTGATGATCATTTTACTCCTGTTTCATTGAATCTTTAATATAAGCTCTAAAACACGTGCTTCCAGAGCCAAATGCACGTTTCATTATTTTTTGACAAATCCCAAAACATTTTGTACTTTTGCTTTTCTTCTGGGTAACATAATTCTGAATAATTTGGTTAAAGCAATATAGAAATAAATATTACATATTTACAATTACTATGCCATACCTCTCCCATATTAGAGGTACTCTTAGATGACATCTTCTAGTTTGTAATGTATTAATGATTACACTGTTCAAGTAGTACCTAAAATTTGCAAAATAAAGTGACTGCAAAAGATTTACATTCTAGTAAATATTGTTTAAATGTATTGGACCCAAGATCATGTGTGAGATGAATTAGAACTTGTGTCTGTTTTAAAGATGTGGCATCAGGTACATGTTTAATTGTATTTGCTTCTGTTCTCACTGTACAACCACATATATGTAATGTTACCACAAACTTAAAAGCTTTTGTATGCTACTGCTATGAGAAACAAAAAACAACAATCTTAAGTATCCATGTATGCTGGCATATCAACCTGGCTCGTACTTAGAAGTATGAGTGCACCTTCTAACTCCACCATATCCTTCTGGACTAGACGGATATCCTTTTAAAGTGAACCTGGAACCGATACTTCAAGAAAAGAAAATATATCACTGTAAATATCAGAACCCACTGTATTGCGATGTTTCCACCGGGTGGACTGGCGAAAAGTCATATTATGACTTTCCCACCGGTCAGCTTGGTGCAGCAGCACTGGACTCAGCTCTCTTAGGGTGCTGGCAGGGGGTCCCCTGGTCAGCCCACAACATTGTTGTGGGCAGTGCAGGGGCCCCACTGTGGCTTCCAGCACCAGCTTTCCACCAGCCTTTCCAATTGAAATTGTGATCAGCATGACGGTGCTGCCATGGGTACCGTCTTGGCTGACCATGACTTTGGTCACGCCAACCCGTCAGGATCCCTGCGGAGGCAGCAGTCTCTTTGCTGTGCAACCACCCGGGTCATAATCTGGTGGTCGGACCGCCAGGAGTTTTGCGGTCTGGCTGCCACAGCGAGTTTGGTGGCCTTTGGACTGCCAAACTCATAATTAGGCCCTCTGTTTTTACCCTCACTAAATGTACATTTTAGCTTCTCAGCTCATTTCTATCATTTAGCCTCAGTAGTATTAAAGTGTTCAAACAATGATTCTAGTCCTTTTGGACTAATACATTTTCCATATCACCTCCATAATTAGGAAGAACTACTTGCTCTAGCACTTGAAAACCACATTTTTGTCTTATGATTAGTCTTGCCAACACATGCATTAGCGCTTTGGCACTTGAAAAGGTAGACACGATTGGTTGAGTCACATGTTATAAACTATTTCAAAGAAGGGATACTTTCTCTTGTGCAAGTTTCTGATTCCTCCTTCTCTTTTATCTCTCAAACCCAGCATATCATGAAGTCCTCAGTTATTGACAGTGTGCTCACAAGCTTCCCAAAGTCTTTTTCTCAGACCATGTGTATAGTTGCAACATTTAGACTCAATCGTTGCAACTCCACCAGGCTTCACTCTCCATGGTTCTCAGAAGTACTTGAACAGGAGAAATCGGCCAGTAGAAAATTGGAGAGAAGGTGGCACACCTCCAAATCCCTCTCCCATAAAATCACTTACAAATTAACCTTCAACTGCTATCATAATAAGCTCAAAGCCACTCATACGTCACACCTTATTAACAGAATTGACAGTGCTAGCTATTCAACCAAAGAACTATTTAAATTTCTAAATGAGTTAATGATGCCCATTGCTTCTACATCTTCTATCATGGACTACTAGGAATTGTGCGCAGTCTTGTCAAACCACTTTGAAGATAAAATTCTGACTATCTATAGTAACCCCGCTCACCACCTTTCACCCATTGACTCCCTATCCATCGTTCCCCCAATTCCAAAGCCGTCTACCACCCTGGAGTACCTAGAACCCATCACCCAGAATTAGCTTTAAAAATGAGGAACAAAATTAAGTAAGGTTCCCCCTCTGACCTCTCCCCTCCACATGTTATAGTGACACTAATACTCTGATCCCAGACATCACAGCACTACTTAACCTCTCTCTAAACACTGCTATTGTACCTCTGGCAATAAAAACAGTGCAAGTTAAATGTGGCTTCACAGAAAACCACGAACTATAGGCCCATATCTATTCTTCCCTATCTTAGTAAAAGTTTAGAAAGCCTAGGCCATAAACTATACTGCTATCTGGAAACCAATGCTATCTTGGACCTTTCGCAATCAGGATTCAGAGCCTCAAACAGTATAGAAACCACACTGATGGTGGTTCTGGACACCATCAGACTCTCCCTTGATGATGCCTGGAAAGCTATGCTGGTGCTACCTGACCTGTCTGCTGCCTTCAAGGACTTTCAGAGATTAGTGTCAGAGGCGAAGCCCTAGGTTGGGTTCAAAATTTCTTTAGCAATCATACTCAAAACATCAACTTAGGTCCATTTCTATCTCTTGCCATGCCACTAGACAAATAATTACCACAGGCCTCTTCATTGAGCCCCCACACTTTTTAAAATATGTGTTGCTTCACTGGTAAAAGTAGTAAGACCCTGCAGTCTGGAAGTCATCTCATATGCAGATGACACTCAATTCATCATTTCCGTGGGCCCAAACCCTGAAAACAAAACTCAAATTCGGAGAATGTATGAGCAATATCAACTCAAATTCGGAGAATATATGAGCATTATCAATTCCTGGATGTCCAAGAACTGCCTACAGCTCAACAGCAAAAACCTGGAGATTGTGCTGTTTGGCAAGGCCCACAACTCCTGGTCGGATAACTGGTGGCCATCCGAACTAGGCATCTCCTCTCAACCTAAAAAGGTGGTCAAGGATCTTGGCATCTTAATTGCTGGCAATCTCACAATGATAGAGCAGGTAGGCTCCACATATGGCACCTGCTTTAGTATATGTTGCATGCTAAGAAGAGCTACCTCTCCACACAAGAAGAACCCTTACTCAGGCTGTTGTGGCCTGATGCCTGGACTATGGAAACACCCTATTAGTTGTAGCTAATGACTCTACCATCAAAACTACAGGTGGTTTAGAACACTGATACGTGCCTTGTCTGCAGACTTCCTCCTTCAGACCCTACTGTAAGATTACTGTACTGGCTCCCAATCAGGAAAAGTGCCATATTCAAGTTCTTATGCCTAGTACACAGATCCCAATCAGGAAAGGGCACTGCCTATCAGCTCTTGCTCTGGCTCCACCGTATTCACACAGCCAAACATGGCAGCCAATCCTTTTCCTATCTCGTTCCCCATCATTCGAATAAACTGCCCCTACACATCTGTGCCTGTCCTGATTTTGTTCATTCCAAAACAGTTTTCAAAACTTGACTTTTCTAACCTCTCCTTGCTCCCTTTCTCTACTGGGTCTCAACATCGCCACCTTTGGGGGTGAGTCGCTTTGCTAAATTAAGTATCTGTGACATAACAACATAACAAGGTTGATGTATTTTTGGTCCTTTAATAATATTATTGCAATAGACATAGAAAAGGCAAGATATGTTTCTTTTTTGGTGTGTTAAGCCTTTTTGGTTCTTAGCACTTAATGAGTCAGCTCTGATGATATAATCTTTCATCTGTATGTTACTTTTTTTTACAAAAAATATTTTTTGTACACTTATTCCTTTATTATTAATAATAATAGACCATTGCCTCTTTCTGTATATTTGAATCCTTAGATATCAATATGCCCTATTTATTGATGTAACATATATTTTGCTTGTTCGAAAGTTGGGTCTTTGAGTCCTCTTTTTTAATGTCAATATTTCTGTCTGTTGGTTTTCGTATATTCCAAGTTCTAGCACTATTTTGTTTACATCTAGTAACTGACAACAAGGTAGGTTCTTTTGGTTGACGACACAGCCTCTAATACGTTGTTTCTTTCAGTTTATTTAGTATACAAAGCAGTATGTCATTCTTTTCCTGGAAGAGTAATGCTGAAGTTGACGTAATGAATAGTGCCGTTTTGAATGTTTTAGTGAATTTAATTCATTCATTGTTGACTTTCCTGTGTTGTTTTCAGACGTTTTCTTGCATCTTTCTATTCCCTTAATAAATCATCTATGAATCTCAAATATAATCTGTTACTCCATTTTTCGTTGTACAAAATGTGCCTTTTCTCAAATCAATGAGTAAAGATATTCATGTATGCTAAAGCTGTTAAAGAACCAATCAGTGTGTGTTGCTTGTAGATACTTGCCTAAAGCACGAAACTAGTTGTGATAAATAATGTAATGTATTACATCTATTATAAAAAAAACATTTGCTCCTATATCTGATGTCCTAAGAAGATAATATTCTAAGGTTGCACCATGGGCCGGAGTAGCTCCCCTTCTAGGATAAAGGAAACAGCTCACCCTCAGTTTTGATGGGAAAGGGCTTTGTCGATGGGGAAAATGGTTGTCCTGTTGAGGAAAAAAGGTGTATTTGCACAGGGGGCTCCATTCCCTACTCAAGGTGAATAGGTGCCTTAACAGAAAATGACATGCAACATCGCCTGAAGCGTATACCTGAAATTCTGAACTTGAGGTTGCATTCTAAACGTACATCTAAGCTTGTTTGTGAAAAGTAAAAAAAAGGAAAAGTACACTGAGGCAGAGGTCTAAATCTCTGGTAGTACTTTTCCATGTAGGCTGAAGACAAATGCTCAGTTTAAATTGAACACTATCGTAGGGTAGGTGAAACGTCTGGTGTCTTCACTGCAGAGCTACGATAGTTTTAAAAGCTTGACATTCACCAAGGGTCTGTGCAGGAGCACCAAGTCCAGAGAGGGCAGGAAGATGAACCTATCGGTTTAGAGAGAAGCATTTCAAAATGTAGCTCACCTCCTCACTCAAGTTAGTAATTTTTCTAAATAGATGTGCTGTTTCGTACTTTCAGTGTTATTTGTTTTTTTTAAAAGGGAATATCAGGCTTGAATCCATATAACATGATTTTCCACTTCAGGATAAATGATGCCCCAAATGTTCAATCATTTACCACCTACCTGTAGCGGGCTGCAAGTGGGTGTGAGTGCTCTGTTGAGGTCTGTGGTTTGGATGGTAGGGCGAGAGAGGCAGACCTGGTGTGGGGAGAGATGGAGACAGCATTTGCAGCTCGCTCACTGTTGTGCAGGAAAAGGATATGCAGAGTCTGGGCAAAATGTTAGCCTGCAGCCCGCAGTTCCAGGGTCTCGTGTTCCCAGGCCAAGAACTACAGTGTACAGAATTTGTAACTCAGGTAATTCAAGGCTCTGAGAGCTGAAGCAAATTAGGATGGCCAAGAGCAGTATTCTTTTCTGCAAAAAGGCTCAGGGCCTCTCATAATGAGGTCCTGGGAATTGTTTGTCAGCTGCCTATGGCCATGTGCCTATCTGGTTCAAAGTCTGAAGATTATCCTAGCCCAAGCAAAGTGTCACTCGTATAATGACCTAACCAAGTTACTAGAACCCTTCTTCCCAGAAGCTCCAGGCACTGAGTAAAAAGTTGAAAGACATGCCAGATCGACATTCATTTGATCTAGGTTATTGGGTAATACAGAAAGCAACTGTAGGAAGTTGGCTCTGTATGTGCTATTTCAAAGTAAGGAATAGCATGCACAGAGTCCAAGGGTTCCCCTTAGAGGTAAGATAGTGGCAAAAAGAGATAATACTAATGCTCTATTTTGTGGTAGTGTGGTCGAGCAGTAGGCTTATCCAGGGAGTAGTGTTAAGCATTTGTTGTACATACACATAGACAATAAATGAGGTACACACACTCAGAGACAAATCCAGCCAATAGGTTTTTTATATAGAAAAATATCTTTTCTTAGTTTATTTTAAGAACCACAGGTTCAAATTCTACATGTAATATCTCATTCGAAAGGTATTGCAGGTAAGTACTTTAGGAACTTCAAATCATCAAAATTGCATGTATACTTTTCAAGTTATTCACAAATAGCTGTTTTAAAAGTGGACACTGCAATTTTCACAGTTCCTGGGGGAGGTAAGTATTTGTTAGGTTAACCAGGTAAGTAAGACACTTACAGGGCTTAGTTCTTGGTCCAAGGTAGCCCACCGTTGGGGGTTCAGAGCAACCCCAAAGTCACCACACCAGCAGCTCAGGGCCGGTCAGGTGCAGAGTTCAAAGTGGTGCCCAAAACACATAGGCTAGAATGGAGAGAAGGGGGTGCCCCGGTTCCGGTCTGCTTGCAGGTAAGTACCCGCGTCTTCGGAGGGCAGACCAGGGGGGTTTTGTAGGGCACCGGGGGGGACACAAGCCCACACAGAAATTTCACCCTCAGCAGCGCGGGGGCGGCCGGGTGCAGTGTAGAAACAAGCGTCGGGTTTGTAATGGAAGTCAATGGGAGATCTAGGGATCTCTTCAGCGCTGCAGGCAGGCAAGGGGGGGGTTCCTCGGGGAAACCTCCACTTGGTCAAGGGAGAGGGACTCCTGGGGGTCACTCCTCCAGTGAAAGTCCGGTCCTTCAGGTCCTGGGGGCTGCGGGTGCAGGGTCTCTCCCAGGGGTCGGGACTTAGGATTCAAAGAGTCGCGGTCAGGGGAAGCCTCGGGATTCCCTCTGCAGGCGGCGCTGTGGGGGCTCAGGGGGGACAGGTTTTTGGTACTCACAGTCGTAGAGTAGTCCGGGGGTCCTCCCTGAGGTGTTGGTTCTCCACCAGCCGAGTCGGGGTCGCCGGGTGCAGTGTTGCAAGTCTCACGCTTCTTGCGGGGAGTTGCAGGGTTCTTTAAAGCTGCTTCTTGAAACAAAGTTGCAGTCTTTTTGGAGCAGGTCCGCTGTCCTCGGGAGTTTCTTGTCGTTGTCGAAGCAGGGCAGTCCTCAGAGGAGTCAGAGGTCGCTGATCCCTTTGGAAGGCGTCGCTGGAGCAGAGTTCTTTGGAAGGCAGGAGACAGGCCGGTGAGTTTCTGGAGCCAAGGCAGTTGTTGTCTTCTGGTCTTCCTCTGCAGGGGTTTTCAGCTGGGCAGTCCTTCTTCTTGTTGTTGCAGGAATCTAATTTTCTAGGGTTCAGGGTAGCCCTTAAATACTAAATTTAAGGGCGTGTTTAGGTCTGGGGGGTTAGTAGCCAATGGCTACTAGCCCTGAGGGTGGGTACACCCTCTTTGTGCCTCCTCCCAAGGGGAGGGGGTCACGATCCTAACCCTATTGGGGGAATCCTCCATCTGCAAGATGGAGGATTTCTAAAAGTTAGAGTCACTTCAGCTCAGGACACCTTAGGGGCTGTCCTGACTGGCCAGTGACTCCTCCTTGTTTTTCTCATTATTTTCTCCGGCCTTGCCGCCAAAAGTGGGGCCTGGCCGGAGGGGGCGGGCAACTCCACTAGCTGGAGTGTCCTGCTGGGTTGGCACAAAGGAGGTGAGCCTTTGAGGCTCACCGCCAGGTGTGACAATTCCTGCCTGGGGGAGGTGTTAGCATCTCCACCCAGTGCAGGCTTTGTTACTGGCCTCAGAGTGACAAAGGCACTCTCCCCATGGGGCCAGCAACATGTCTCGGTTTGTGGCAGGCTGCTAAAACTAGTCAGCCTACACAGATAGTCGGTTAAGTTTCAGGGGGCACCTCTAAGGTGCCCTCTGGGGTGTATTTGACAATAAAATGTACACTGGCATCAGTGTGCATTTATTGTGCTGAGAAGTTTGATACCAAACTTCCCAGTTTTCAGTGTAGCCATTATGGTGCTGTGGAGTTCGTGTTTGGCAAACTCCCAGACCATATACTCTTATGGCTACCCTGCACTTACAATGTCTAAGGTTTTGTTTAGACACTGTAGGGGTACCAGGCTCATGCACTGGTACCCTCACCTATGGTATAGTGCACCCTGCCTTAGGGCTGTAAGGCGTGCTAGAGGGGTGTCTTACCTATACTGCATAGGCAGTGAGAGGCTGGCATGGCACCCTGAGGGGAGTGCCATGTCGACTTACTCGTTTTTGTCCTCACTAGCACACACAAGCTGGCAAGCAGGGTGTCTGTGCTGAGTGAGAGGTCTCCAGGGTGGCATAGACATGCTGCAGCCCTTAGAGACCTTCCTTGGCATCAGGGCCCTTGGTACTAGAAGTACCAGTTACAAGGGACTTATCTGAATGCCAGGGTGTGCCAATTGTGGATACAATGGTACATTTTAGGTGAAGGAACACTGGTGCTGGGGCCTGGTTAGCAGGGTCCCAGCACTCTTCTCAGTCAAGTCAGCATCAGTATCAGGCAAAAAGTGGGGGGTAACTGCAACAGGGAGCCATTTCTTTACACAAGCCCCCCCAGCCCACAGGCCAGGAGACTCAGCCCAAGCTGGGAGAGTCTTCCTAGTCTGTCAGGCGAGGAAGAGTAGGAGAATTAGGCTGGTTAGTTGCAGGGCCTACTCTGCCTTACATCCTTCTGTTCAGGTCATTCCCTTTGGGGAATTGACCTACTTCCACAGTGATAGGACCTAGTCTGAATTGCCTCTTGTCTGCCTCTTCAATGTCTCCACCCATTCTTTCTATCTTGGTCTTAGAGGTATCCACCTCTGCTAACCTTATCTTGGCCAGGGTTACCCCTAGCTTACCCAGAGAGGTTACCCAGAGCTGGAGTAACCCCACCATGACCAATAGGGTCAGGGGGCCTAACTTGCTATTTGGCATGGGGTCAGACCACCATGCTAAGGATAGTGCAGCCATAAAGGCTAACACCCAGCAGAGGCCACTGACAGCTGTCAGTGCCCAGAACCACACCTTTAGCTCTTCACCTAAAAGGGAAGGGGCTAAGTTACAGGCTTCTTTGGGTTCAGGTTGCCTGTCTGCTGTATTGGAGTGGGGGGTTACCACATCTTGTAGTAAACACCCTTCTTCCACTCTTTCTTCTGTTAGCTGAGGAGCCACCCACTCAGGTTTAACAGTTGCCTGACTAGCCAGGGCTTCTTGTGGGTCCGGTTGGACTTTATCAGGGCCATTTTTGGAGTTCTCCCCTACTGGAGCAGAATCTCCTTGGCTTGCTGTAACCTTGGCTAAAGGTTGTCCACCCTTCCTACTCTGTTTTCTTTTCTTCTTCTTCTGGGGCCTGCTTGCATTTACTGCAGAGGCAGGACTTCCAGAATCCTTGGGAGAGGACTGGCACTGGACCAGTTCCTCTCTTGAGCTCTGACTAACCTCTGGGTAGTCATTTCCAAGGAGACAATCAAGGGGGAGGTCTGTACTGACTACTACCCTTCTCCAGCTAAGAGTGCCACCCACTTCTATGGGCACTAAAGCTACAGGCCTCTTAGTGACCCTGTCTAGGCTAACTCTTACCCTGGCAGTCTCACCTGGGATGTACTGGTTTGAGAGCACCAGCCTGTCATGCACAATAGTGTGACTGGCACAAGTGTCTCTCAGGGCAGTGGTTGGGATTCCATTCACCAGTAGGTGGTGGAAGTGTCTACTTCCCTCTGGAATCTCCAACTCACCTGTTGGGCCCTGTTTCCAGTTGAAGGCTAGGAAGACCTCCTCATCTGAGGAGTCATCTCCCATGGCTACACTGGTTACCCCAGGAATTTTGTTCTGGGGTTTGTTTTTGGGACAAGAAGTGTCCTTGGTGTGGTGCCCAGACTGTTTACAGTTGTGGCACCATGCCTTAGTGGCATCCCAGTTCTTACCCTGGTACCCACCTTTGTTTTGGGTTGTGTCCTGGGGCCCACCCACCTGTTCTGGGTTTTGGGGGCCTACAGAGGACTCTTTTTCTTTGTTTCTAGTGTTACCCACTTTCTCCTGGGGAGTTTTTGTAACCCCTTTCTTTTGGTCACCCCCAGTGGAAGTTTTGGTTACCCTAGTCTTGACCCAGTGGTCTGCCTTCTTTCCCAATTCTTGGGGAGAAATTGGACCTAGGTCTACCAGATACTGATGCAACTTTTCATTGAAGCAGTTACTTAAAATGTGTTCTTTCATAAACAAATTATAAAGCCCAACATAGTCACACACTTCATTTCCAGTTAACCAACCATCTAGTGTTTTTACTGAGTAGTCTACAAAATCAACCCAGGTCTGGCTCGAGGATTTTTGAGCCCCCCTGAATCTAATTCTATACTCCTCAGTGGAGAATCCAAAGCCCTCAATCAGGGTACCCTTCATGAGGTCATAAGATTCTGCATCTTTTCCAGAGAGTGTGAGGAGTCTATCCCTACACTTTCCAGTGAACATTTCCCAAAGGAGAGCACCCCAGTGAGATCTGTTCACTTTTCTGGTTACACAAGCCCTCTCAAAAGCTGTGAACCATTTGGTGATGTCATCACCATCTTCATATTTTGTTACAATCCCTTTGGGGATTTTTAGGATGTCAGGAGAATCTCTGACCCTATTTAAGTTGCTGCCACCATTGATGGGACCTAGGCCCATCTCTTTTCTTTCCCTTTCTATGGCTAGGAGCTGCTTTTCCAAAGCCAATCTTTTGACCATCCTGGCTAACAGGGGGTCATCTTCACTGAGAGCATCCTCAGTGATTTCAGAAATGCTGGACCCTCCTGTGAGGGAAGCAACATTTCTGACTATCATTTTTGGAGACAGGGCTTGAGAGGCCCTGGTCTCCCTATTTAGGACTGGAAGGGGGGAATTGCCCTCCAAGTCACTAATTTCTTCCTCTGTGAAGTCATCCTCAGAGGGGTTGGCTTTTTCAAACTCTGCCAACAGCTCCTGGAGCTGAATTTTGGTAGGTCTGGAGCCAATGGTTATTTTCTTTATATTACAGAGAGACCTTAGCTCCCTCATCTTAAGATGGAGGTAAGGTGTGGTGTCGAGTTCCACCACATTCATCTCTGTATCAGACATTATTTTGCTAAAAGTTGGAAGACTTTTTAAAGAATCTAAAACTGTTTCTAGAATCTAATTTCAAACCTTTAACAAACTTTTAAACTCTAAAAGACAATGCTAAACAGGGACTTAACACACAAGGCCCTAGCAGGACTTTTAAGAATTTAGAAAAATTTCAAATTGCAAAAATGAATTTCTAATGACAATTTTGGAATTTGTCGTGTGATCAGGTATTGGCTGAGTAGTCCAGCAAATGCAAAGTCTTGTACCCCACCGCTGATCCACCAATGTAGGAAGTTGGCTCTGTATGTGCTATTTCAAAGTAAGGAATAGCATGCACAGAGTCCAAGGGTTCCCCTTAGAGGTAAGATAGTGGCAAAAAGAGATAATACTAATGCTCTATTTTGTGGTAGTGTGGTCGAGCAGTAGGCTTATCCAAGGAGTAGTGTTAAGCATTTGTTGTACATACACATAGACAATAAATGAGGTACACACACTCAGAGACAAATCCAGCCAATAGGTTTTTTATATAGAAAAATATCTTTTCTTAGTTTATTTTAAGAACCACAGGTTCAAATTCTACATGTAATATCTCATTCGAAAGGTATTGCAGGTAAGTACTTTAGGAACTTCAAATCATCAAAATTGCATGTATACTTTTCAAGTTATTCACAAATAGCTGTTTTAAAAGTGGACACAGTGCAATTTTCACAGTTCCTGGGGGAGGTAAGTATTTGTTAGGTTAACCAGGTAAGTAAGACACTTACAGGGCTTAGTTCTTGGTCCAAGGTAGCCCACCGTTGGGGGTTCAGAGCAACCCCAAAGTCACCACACCAGCAGCTCAGGGCCGGTTAGGTGCAGAGTTCAAAGTGGTGCCCAAAACACATAGGCTAGAATGGAGAGAAGGGGGTGCCCCGGTTCCGGTCTGCTTGCAGGTAAGTACCCGCGTCTTCGGAGGGCAGACCAGGGGGGTTTTGTAGGGCACCGGGGGGGACACAAGCCCACACAGAAATTTCACCCTCAGCAGCGCGGGGGCGGCCGGGTGCAGTGTAGAAACAAGCGTCGGGTTTGTAATGGAAGTCAATGGGAGATCTAGGGATCTCTTCAGCGCTGCAGGCAGGCAAGGGGGGGGTTCCTCGGGGAAACCTCCACTTGGTCAAGGGAGAGGGACTCCTGGGGGTCACTCCTCCAGTGAAAGTCCGGTCCTTCAGGTCCTGGGGGCTGCGGGTGCAGGGTCTCTCCCAGGGGTCGGGACTTAGGATTCAAAGAGTCGCGGTCAGGGGAAGCCTCGGGATTCCCTCTGCAGGCGGCGCTGTGGGGGCTCAGGGGGGACAGGTTTTTGGTACTCACAGTCGTAGAGTAGTCCGGGGGTCCTCCCTGAGGTGTTGGTTCTCCACCAGCCGAGTCGGGGTCGCCGGGTGCAGTGTTGCAAGTCTCACGCTTCTTGCGGGGAGTTGCAGGGTTCTTTAAAGCTGCTTCTTGAAACAAAGTTGCAGTCTTTTTGGAGCAGGTCCGCTGTCCTCTGGAGTTTCTTGTCGTTGTCGAAGCAGGGCAGTCCTCAGAGGAGTCAGAGGTCGCTGATCCCTTTGGAAGGCGTCGCTGGAGCAGAGTTCTTTGGAAGGCAGGAGACAGGCCGGTGAGTTTCTGGAGCCAAGGCAGTTGTTGTCTTCTGGTCTTCCTCTGCAGGGGTTTTCAGCTGGGCAGTCCTTCTTCTTGTTGTTGCAGGAATCTAATTTTCTAGGGTTCAGGGTAGCCCTTAAATACTAAATTTAAGGGCGTGTTTAGGTCTGGGGGGTTAGTAGCCAATGGCTACTAGCCCTGAGGGTGGGTACACTCTCTTTGTGCCTCCTCCCAAGGGGAGGGGGTCACGATCCTAACCCTATTGGGGGAATCCTCCATCTGCAAGATGGAGGATTTCTAAAAGTTAGAGTCACTTCAGCTCAGGACACCTTAGGGGCTGTCCTGACTGGCCAGTGACTCCTCCTTGTTTTTCTCATTATTTTCTCCGGCCTTGCCGCCAAAAGTGGGGCCTGGCCGGAGGGGGCGGGCAACTCCACTAGCTGGAGTGTCCTGCTGGGTTGGCACAAAGGAGGTGAGCCTTTGAGGCTCACCGCCAGGTGTGACAATTCCTGCCTGGGGGAGGTGTTAGCATCTCCACCCAGTGCAGGCTTTGTTACTGGCCTCAGAGTGACAAAGGCACTCTCCCCATGGGGCCAGCAACATGTCTCGGTTTGTGGCAGGCTGCTAAAACTAGTCAGCCTACACAGATAGTCGGTTAAGTTTCAGGGGGCACCTCTAAGGTGCCCTCTGGGGTGTATTTGACAATAAAATGTACACTGGCATCAGTGTGCATTTATTGTGCTGAGAAGTTTGATACCAAACTTCCCAGTTTTCAGTGTAGCCATTATGGTGCTGTGGAGTTCGTGTTTGACAAACTCCCAGACCATATACTCTTATGGCTACCCTGCACTTAAAATGTCTAAGGTTTTGTTTAGACACTGTAGGGGTACCAGGCTCATGCACTGGTACCCTCACCTATGGTATAGTGCACCCTGCCTTAGGGCTGTAAGGCCTGCTAGAGGGGTGTCTTACCTATACTGCATAGGCAGTGAGAGGCTGGCATGGCACCCTGAGGGGAGTGCCATGTCGACTTACTCGTTTTTGTCCTCACTAGCACACACAAGCTGGCAAGCAGGGTGTCTGTGCTGAGTGAGAGGTCTCCAGGGTGGCATAGACATGCTGCAGCCCTTAGAGACCTTCCTTGGCATCAGGGCCCTTGGTACTAGAAGTACCAGTTACAAGGGACTTATCTGAATGCCAGGGTGTGCCAATTGTGGATACAATGGTTACATTTTAGGTGAAGGAACACTGGTGCTGGGGCCTGGTTAGCAGGGTCCCAGCACTCTTCTCAGTCAAGTCAGCATCAGTATCAGGCAAAAAGTGGGGGGTAACTGCAACAGGGAGCCATTTCTTTACAGCAACTGTTAGAAATGGGGTCTTTGGTTGACAGTCAGGTTACCCTCTGTTTAAGCAAGGACCCTCACTCTAGTCAGGGTAAAAGTGAATCACCTTCAGCTAACCCCTGCTTACCCCCTTGGTAGCTTGGCAGAGCAGTAGGCTTAACTTCAGAGTGCTAGTTGTAAAGTATTTGTACCGACACACACAGTAACTTCATGAAAACACTTCAAAATGACACAACACAGGTTTCGAAAAATAGGAAGCATTTATCTAAACAAGACCAAAACAACAAAAATCCACCATACACAAGTCAAGTTATCAATAAAAATGCAAAAAGAGTCTTTAAGTAGTTTTAAACACACACTAGCGCTGCTAGCGTGAAAATGTACCTGTTGCGTGTCAAAAATAACTCCGCACGGGTGGGTGTGCATCAAAAATAACTCCGCACGGTGGTACGTGAGTCGGAAATCCAGCTACACGATGATCCGAAGTCCCCGCAGCGCAGGTTGTGATCTCCTAGCCTCCGTCAGCGAAGCGCGCGTCGTTTCTCCTGCTCTGTGCGTCAATTCTTCGGTCACGTTTCCTGCGAGCGTCGTTTTCTCAGCTGCGGAGCCGGCGGCATGTCATTTTTTCAGCCGCAGATCGGAGTCGCGTCAATCTTTTCCCCGCACAGTGCTCTGTGCGTGGATTTTCTTGTCTTTAGGCTGCCAGCTTCTCCTTTCAGGGTCCCAGGAACTGGATGGGCACCACAGGGCAGAGAGAAGTCTTTGCTGTCCCTGAGACTTCAAACAACAGGAGGCAAGCTCTAGATCAAGCCCTTGGAGATTTCTTCTCAAGATGGAAGGCACACAAAGTCCAGTCTTTGCCCTCTTACTCTGGCAGAGCAGCAACTGCAGGATAGCTCCACAAAGCACAGTCACAGGCAGGGCAGCTCTTCTTCCTCCGCTATTCAGCTCTTCTCCAGGCAGAGGTTCCTCTTGGTTCCAGAAGTGTTTCTAAAGTCTGTGGTTTTGGGTGTTCTTCTCATACCAAATTTCTCCTTTGAAGTAGGCCTACTTCAAAGTAAAGACTCTTTTGAATGTGAAATCCTGCCTTGCCCAGGCCAGGCCCCAGACACTCACCAGGGGGTTGGAGACTGCATTGTGTGAGGGCAGGCAGAGCCCTTTCGGGTGTGAGTGACCACTCCTCTCCTCCCTCCTAGCACAGATGGCTCATCGGGATATGCAGGCTACACCCCAGCTCCCTTTGTGTCACTGTCTAGTGTGAGGTGCAACCAGCCCAACTGTCAAACTGACCCAGAAAGGGAATCCACAAACAGGCAGTCACAGAAATGGTATAAGCAAGAAAATGCTCACTTTCTAAAAGCGGCATTTTCAAACACACAATCTTTAAATCAACTTTACTAAAAGATGTATTTTAACATTGTGAGTTCAGAGACACCAAACTCAGATTTCCATCTGCTCCCAAAGAGAAACTACACCTAAATGTAATTTAAAGGCAGCCCCCGTGTTAACCTATGAGAGAGATAGGCCTTGCAAAAGTGAAAAACGAATTTGGCAGTATTTCACTGTTAGGACATGTAAAACACATCAGTACATGTCCCACCTTTAACATACACTGCATCCTGCCCATGGGGCTACCTGCTGCTGGCCCGCTATTAGCATTTGATGTACAGGGCCCTTGGAACCTCTACTGTACTTTACTAGGGACATACTAGTAAATCAAATATGCCAATCATGGAAAAGTCAATTATACATACAATTTACACAGGAGCACTTGCACTTTAGCACTGGTCAGCAGCGGTAAAGTGCTCAGAGTACCGAAAACAGCAAAAACAGAGTCCAGCACACAGTCAAAACAGATGAAGCAGAGGCAAAAAGACAGGGGAGAACAGGCCAAGGATACCAGGTCTAACATGCTAAGACTAAAAATGGGGGTTACACAGATGTGTACAGTCAGAACAAACACTCATGGGATTCATAATAGGTAGATGGAGTTCCTGACAAATATACTGACTAATTGTAACATGTCTATCTGAAGATTAAAAAGAAAAATAGATCAGGAGTAGGGTAAGGGAGCATGAGATATAGGTAGAATGTTCTATGGTTTCATTTACACCTTCATTTCCTCCTCGTCCATCATCCTTGGCTGGGACATAGGCTACGAGTGAGGATGATCCGGCATCCCTTGACAGCCCAAAGCAGGAGGTTTCAATTGCCTTGGTGCCTTTGATCTGAACTTGATTGGCCATCATGGCAGGAGTGGGAGGACGTTAATGGCATTCTGTGCAGATTGCTGTTTTACCGTACTCTTTGAGTCATCCCACTGTATTTCATCCTCCCCCTGGTGTGTCTCAGTGTTTTCAGCATGTTTTGCCTCCACTGCTTCCATGGACTGCCAGTGGTTAGTGATCCAATCCAATCTTACACTGAGCTCAGCAGATGTTTTGAGCTTTTTGGAGGACGATAGAATATGAAGATATGGTGAAAGTTAGTGGACGGTTCACTATCAGGGTTGGTCATTTGATTATTCTGCGATAAATGCTGATTACATATGTTATTCTCTTCGCATCAAAAAAGGTTTAGGTGCAAATGTTTTACTGATATTGGCTCAAGCATGGGTCCATTTCTGACAATCTCGTGCAAAAATTGAAAGGAGGTATGTTTTGTGTAACCGAGCCGAAGCATAAATATAAACAAACATAAGTATTGCCCGTTGATGTACAATGCAAACTGTTTTGAATAATGAATGTGTATGTCAATGTGCCATCTTTATATTGGAAGTAGGTGAGTCGTATTGCTTTTCTATTCTTAGTGTCATCAATTAGATCAATTACTTTAGTGTTCTGAAACAATGAGGGTTAACACGGCATGTATTTCTAAGCCCTAGCCCTTCCCTCCCTCGCAACTGCAATAATGTGTTACCAAAAGGTAAATATGCACAATACTTTCGTGCTGTGATGTGATAGAGTTTTGTCAAATGACATTTCCTAATGTCCACAAAATGTAAGATTATTGGTCTGCGTGTATTTGAGTGTCTGTGTTTCTGATTTTGGTACCTAGAGATCTGTAGATTTAAAAAGTGAGACTCTTATGGTGTGTCACAAAGAATCTTTAGCAACCTCTTTCCTCGTGATTAGCAGCACTAAAGGTAATGTGAACCGATGCAACCAAGCGGCCCTAAATTGGCACCTGCTTGCACACCTTTATTGCCCACCTCACCACCGTTCCCCCACCATCTTATTGTTTCCAGTCTGTTTTCAGCCTGACTCCTCGTAACATAGGGTGTCATGTTCAGAACCCCAATGTTGGGGGTTCTCTTTCTAGAATGTGAATCATCTGGTTAAGTGCCCCACTTCTGCTTTAAGCTGTCTGCTCCTTATCGAAATCTTAGAAAAATAAATAGTTGAAAAAAACCAGTCACAATTTAGAATGCGGCTTTTTGTTGGGAAGACATGTTTTCCTCCTTCTGCCTTTCGCCCACGCACAGATTCATGGGTATGCACGCAGCACACTCAGTAGACGCTGCCATAAACTGCTCGTTGCGGTTCTGGAAAGATTCACTGCAACAATTTCACTTGTTATGCATCCCACAGTGAGACAATGAAGTCAGTGAATTTAAACGTCTATGCTTCATCTTAAATGCTAATTACCAAATATAAAGAGGATTTGCGGACACCGAAATTAACACGTCATTTCATGTCCTTTGTATTCGATCTGGCTTACATATTTATAGTGCCTCAGGAATGCCTTTGGATTGCTTTTCTGATGGGAAAACGTTCTATATTGAGGAAAATGGCTCTGTTTGCAGCAATAAAAAATATGTCAGTGTAAATGTGGATTTCTAGAAGTAAATTCGAGAGGTAGTTTCACGAATGTTATCCATATATTTTTCATCAAAATCCATTTTTTCTTATCAAGCTAAACTTAAGGCATGTGGCAGTGTCAGATGTTATTTGCTAATGTACAACAATGGGCACACTCAATTGTTTGTGATTCAAGTGCCCAGCACCAGATACATTAGTGAATCACATCTGAATAAGTGTTTGAAATCGAGTAAAGAGCATCTCTTCAGCATGTTAGTGAAAGTCAAATGGATCAGCACTTAAATCACAAACAATTGACAGTGATCCGAGTTGTACATTAGCAAATAACATATATAAGTTCACTTGAAACACATTTTAAAATTAACCCTTTACCAAAAACTTGTGAACCAAAAATGGTGGCAGCCTTGAAAAACTGGCCAACTGCATCATCGCCTCACTAGCATAGATTAACAAATTGTATCTACCTAGACACTAAAAAGCAGACAATGGCCTAGTAATACAAAATGGCACCTATACATGACCGCCACAAACCTCTTCCATGCACGCATAATGGCACCAGGCTATGAAGATTCGTTCTGCAATATTTACCATTGACAAATACGGAGGCCCCAGACATCTACTGAGATTCATGGGTTTTGAGGCTTTATTCATATTGTCATCCTTGATCAGTAAACAGAACGTGAACCAATGAGTGAGATACCGATGCCAGGTACCACTGCTGTCAATTTACTTGGCTGTACTTGAATTCTCTAAAACTTGTCAACATTATCTACATTTTGACTACGTTTTGAGCCCCATCACAAAAGTGGTTTTCAAGTGGATGCATCTTGAACTTGTAGGATATGATCAAGAATTGAAAATTCGAATTACTGAAAATAACATTTGTCACAAATGAATGTCTGAAATGGCATTTGTATTACTTCGCAGTTCTTCAAAGTTGCATAAGTGTTTCCACTCTCAGCAAAGTAACCGAACACGTCAAAACACTCTTGTCTGCAACAATTGACCCAGCGATAAAACTGAAAATGTAAAGTTCCCCCAAAATTCAGCAGTAGCAAGCTTGGTAGGAGTTAAAGGTGCACGAGCTGAAGTGCGGGGCCCTGCAGTTTGTTAGTTGTTAAAGAGGCCGTATACGGATTATGCCTATGTTCTCACTCAGAGGTGCCAAAAAAGTTGATTTGTTTCTCCGGACATAGATGCATTTATTCCTTCACTAGAAAAGGTTATTTTCACAATCGTCAGAGAAAAGGAACGGTTTCGTTTGAACAGAACCAAGCAAATTTAGCCCATTGAATTCCGATGCTCCAATTCATACTCCAAAGATGTGCACAGTGGTACGGATCTTCCTGTCGCAGGTGTGATTGACGGTCACGGGTGTGTCCAACATCTGCATATTCATACCAGTAAGGCCAGGGGTACGTTGATGCATAGCAGAGTAAGCAACTCCTTCATTTAAATATACCACACCTTTGCAGCACAGCAGAATAAACCTCAGAATATACATTCCTAAAAGTAATCTCCCCTCGTCATCTCACTTACCTCACTCAGGAATGTGCACGTCTCTCTCATGTAGATAAACATGTCCCTGTTCCCAGAGCTGCTGAACATCACTGCCTTCTTTTACTGTATCACCCTGGTCAATATGTGGCTGAGATTCTGGCCTTGACGCAAAGCGATAATATTCACCCCACGAATCAAAAATGTGATTGTGAGTGTGTTTACAACAGTTGGGGCCATCCTTGCATCCTCACACTATGGTTTCATATACGATGAGGAAATAAGTTGGTAAAAAAAGACTGCTATTACTTAAGAAATATGCAAAGTGTGCATTTTCAACTAATGTACATTATATGGTTTCATTCGAGTATGAAATTGAAGAAAGGCGGGGGAGTGCCGAGCTGAACACAGTAGTTCATTAAACTGCAGTACTTGAAAATTGTAGCATCTTGACACATTGAAAAGCGGTGTCACAGGTTACTGCATGCGTTTTAAAATTAGACCAAGCAAACCATGCCAGAGATCCGGCACGTTATGCATTTTAGGTACCAGACCTATCTATCTAAGGCATCTGGCTGACTCAGAAGTAGCATAATACAAGAAGATATAAGAGGGTGACATAATAGGCACCCGAGGTAGCGCACCTTCTGTCAAATAGACTTTGAGTGTATCATGGAAAAATGCACATCTGGCAAGTCAAACTCTTAAAGGTTCATGCGTGTGAAAGGCTGGCCTGTGTGCTGATTTGCTTGACTGCAGTTTGTCAGTCTGGGATCCAGACACCCAATGTGATTTGGGAATCATTTCTAGAGAAGCTCTATTCATACCTCAGTTAAAGCTCCTAAATCAAACCTGATGATACATTTGCGGTTGAGGGGATATTTCTAGAGAAATAAATGCCCAGGAATCTCAATCATTGAACGTGCACTGTGATGGTGAAATCATAATTCTTATGGTGGCACAGCTTCGTAAAGTAGGTGCAATACTAACAACTGCAGGAGAAATCCGGTCCTCCATGTGTTGAAAACTAACCAACAACCTAGGTAAATTGGTCACCTCTCATTTTACAAACTGTTCTGTGTATTTAGTGATTCCTTTTTCATGGCTCCAACCATCAGTTTCTTTAATGTAACATTTCAGGGGTGCATTAGAGGGTTTACCGCTGGCATAAAAAGTGCTCTCTGACATGTCGTACATGCTACCCAGAATCTACACTTAAAGTTTTGTCTTTCCATTTCCTTTGAATTGGTCCTCTGTGGTTGGTATCACTAGCCATTTTGCTTGCCAATGGGCACTTCCTCTCATCAAAAGTGAAGAAATACAAAGTATTTTTCCTCGTTAATATTCATGACTTGTTAGATATACAAGAGCACTCTTTGAAATATTTTTGAATTCCAAAAAAGCCAACATTTACTCCAACGTTGGCATTAGGAAATTAACTCCAGGTGTAGGGGTGCATGAATTAGACCTTAAAATGTAGGTTTCATTGTGAGTCATACTCCAGCTAAATGGCAGCTACGTGCAGGGCAATCAAGCTGATCTAATTCTGCATGCACGGTATGATTATAGTCTTTTGGGACATATTTGGTATAATCAGCTTGTTGGAGGGTCGATTATCAGTAAAGGCAGGTCAGTACCTACACTTAGTAACACCCCCCACTAGGTACAATCAAGGTCTCAATACATTGCTCTCAGCCTGCTACCAAGGTTTGAGCCAAGGGCTAAACAGGGTAACTTAGGAGGTAGGTATGTAAAGCATATAAATACACCAACACAGTAAATAAGTAAGGCACAACAAATTATAAGAGTCTCACACCAATTTATAAAAATAGGAAATATTTGTATCCTTAAAATGACACCAAAATGACAAACATCTAATATAGGAAACTGGAGATATGGATTTTTATAGATAAAATAAAAACATGCGCTGCCTAGTGCTCAAAAGCCAATAGTGTCAACCAGGGACATCTGGGTGCACTAAACTGAGACCAAGTCACAATTTGAGGCTGACTGCAATGCAGCCCTGCTCAGATACACTGAGTGGGAGGCCTCAGTAAAATTTTTACCTTCGGACGTAGTTGTTTTTCTGGAGGATTTTCTCCAGATGTCGTGCGGTCCACTCCAGCAATGTGATTTCGATGCAATGTTGTCTGATTGTTTTCCATGAGGTCCCTGTAAAGTCCTGGAAGTCTGGAGCTTTCAGCAGGATGAACCTGAAACTCAGGCTGGGGCTCGATTGAAGGTAGCTGGCTTGACTCTCAACGTCAGGCCGGTCCATTTAGGGAGCTTTTTCAATAACTTGCTCCAAACTTCTCCAAACACCTGGAACTTCTTCCTGAAGTTCCCCTTGAGGGTTCAAAGTGTCCATAACGCAAATCCAAACTGGTGTGTGTCCATTTGGAGTGTTTTTACAGTGTTACTGTGTGTGTTATGTACAACCGCTTTACACATTGTCTCTGAGATAAGTCTGACTTCTCATGCCAAGCTACCCAGGGGGTGGGCAGGGGTTATCTTAGTTGTGTAAAACCCTTACCCTGACTAGTAGGAAAGGTCCCTACGTAGACAGGGTGCAAGCCACTGCCAACCAGAGACCCACATCTCTAGCACCTGACAAAAGGTTTATTTTGCCAGGTCAAAATGACAGTGAAAAACTGCACAAAAAGACTGCAGCGGCATGATTGAGACACGTTTAAAGGGCTACTTAGCAAGTGGTACAATCAGCGCTGCAGACTCTTTATGTTATGGAACAAAACATTTCATTATTTTGTAGCTTTCAACAATCAAATTTAAATAAGTCTAGCATTTTGCTGATTGCTTGATATAGTTTTCAGTTATTGTAATTGAGCTTGTGACATACACCCTTGAAGGTGTGACATCTGTGTGGCTGCACAGTGCACTTACACCGACCTGAAGTTATGGTAACTGCTTTGGGTTGATGATGGTGACCAGCAGTTTTGCATCTGCATCTCTCTGAGAAGAGAGAAAGTGTCAAGCAATTGTACCTTGAGATGTCCACAATCCTCATTTATGTGTAAATAGCTTGGAATTGCGTGTGCATTGTTACATACATGTCTCTACGTCAGCAGATTATGGGGGTGATTCCAAGTTTGGCTGGCGGCGGGCGCCGCCAGCCAAACGGGAACCGCCAGAATACCGCTGCGCGGTCAAAAGACCGTTGCGGTTATTCTGAGTTTCCCGCTGGGCGGGAGGGCGACCGCCAGAAGGCCGCCCGCCCGCCCAGCGGGAAACCCCTTCCCACGAGGATGCCGGCTCCGAATGGAGCCGGCGGAGTGGGAAGGGTGAGACGGGTGCAGTTGCACCCGTCGCGATTTTCAGTGTCTGCTATGCAGACACTGAAAATCTTAGTGGGGCCCTGTTAGGGGGCCCCTGCAGTGCCCATGCCAGTGGCATGGGCACCCAGGGGCCCACGACACCCGTTACCGCCAGCCAGGTTCTGGTGGTCAAAACCGCCAGAACCAGGCTGGCGGTAAGGGGGTCGGAATCCCCATGGCGGCGCTGCCTGCAGCGCCGCCATGGAGGATTCCCCAGGGCAGCGGAAACCGGCGGGACACCGCCGGTTTCCCGTTTCTGACCGCGGCTGTACCGCCGCGGTCAGAATGCCCATTGGAGCACCGCCAGCCTGTTGGCGGTGCTCCCGTCATTTTAGCCATGGCGGTCGTCGACCGCCAGGGTTAGAATGAGCCCCTATGTTTTTAGCGAAAATTTAGTACATTCTGAGACGTATAGTAAAATTTTTACTTTGCAGTTTTGCGCACAAAAATCCGTTTGCAGTTGGCTTAAAGTTAAGATTAGCTGAAGGTTTAGCTCAAAAATTGGGGCCACAAGGCAACTTTTGAGAGTTTTGCCTTACAAAGGCTAAACAGCATTATGTTTTCTAATATGAACCGTATACAAAAGAGAGCTCTAACGACGAAATCCAAGCTTACTTGCCAATCGATATTAAAAAATACGTTTTACATTACTTTTGAATTATCTATAGCTCTTAATGTTTTCCATGTCAGACTTAAGAAAGCCATCCAGTACTGTACATATTGGCTTGGGACGTGCATTTTTACTTTTTCCGTTATTAACAAGGGGTTTACAAGTTCCAAAATGATCAAAATGTCAACTTGTCACTGCCGGGTATCGCTCAGCCCGTCTGTTTTACCTTACATTTTGTTACATTTTATTTTGAACAGCCTCGATCGTTCAACAACGTCTGTAAACAGGACGCAATACCCACTATATAAAGATAAAAATGTTTTGTTCAGTCTCATAATCCGTTATTTATTGGCTGGTAAAAACATGGACCTGTTTACCCCTCAGTCCAGAGGTACACCCTGCCTCCTCTCCCCTCTCCCCGTCCTTACAATGTGTGGGAGGCTTCTAGAGGCTGCTCGCCTCGCTGTTCAAGCACCAATTAACTCATCAAAGGTGGTGCTTGCAGCTGCGAGCACAGGGCTGAGGAATGGCAGCCCGGTGTGCCCTGCAGCTGCCAACGACATAGGCACCCCAGTAAGATTGTGTGCAGGAGGAGAGACACATGCACAAACTGCGCTCTAACCATCAGTTTTCAGAAGGGAAAAATATTTTTTTCACACCATGACGTTCAACAACATGTAATTAGCTGATGCTATTTTCTGCGGCGTCATGTAATTTCAACACTATTTTGAGCATTTTTTTCAAACAATAAGAATATGACTAATTTGATAGATGTAAGATTCTCTGGGCGGATGTTCTGGGGAGGGGTATTCAATACAGATCTACAAATCATGTTCTGCTCTATGCACTGTGCAGAGGGTAACACACGTGTGAGAACCCAGTAATGCAGAAGCACTGCGCTGGTCCGTAATTAAAAACGAGAGGGGTCCTTTTCTAATTGTCATGTGCGGTCTCGAGAGACTTCACTTGCGGTGAAAATGCCCAACTCCGCAGATGTCAAGTAGGCTCATGTCATTCTAGCCCTATTTCCATGGCCACCAGCACGAAGCAGGCTGTAATACCATCTTCATATTTCCATTTATAGACGTGGGCCCGTAAATTCCAGTATGCCTAGAGCTGAAAAAAACAAGCCTGGCTGAAAGTCACCCTCATGACGTGCAACCTTGTGACCTCTGGCTTTAGAGTTAACAAAATCAGTGCAAGACACACAATGGCAGCTTGTCCTTGTGGACATCGGTTGGGTCTCCAGCCTCCTTGCTTTTGTCAATCTTTTTTATAGCACTAATAGTAAATAATATTGTATTACACACTATTGCTGTAATTAAAAAAATGGTCTACAAAAAATCGGAATATGACCCTCTCCAGTAGCAGAGGAAAGTAATAAATGGTTTTAAATGTATTTTATGTGGACGAGTACAAGTGAGAGTATATTTATGTGAGAACGTGTGTATTGCGATACCTCTACCCCTGCCCCTTTGGTGAAATGTTCATGCCAGAATTTGTAGCGACCCCTCTTTCTGACATTTTTTTGGGGGCACCATACACGGCTGTGCCCCTGCATGGTGTTCTGGAAATAAACATCAGACTCTGAGCATTATTCTTTCGGACTGTGCCTGCGAGGGAATAGCTAGAGACAGGACAGGATGAAAGCTGTACTTACATGTTCTGAATACTAAAGATAAGACCAATTCTACAGATCAGATATTCATTTTCCTCGCAGAAAATTCCTCTCTATTATTCATGGCTGTACAACTGCTGAATCTTGAATTCCCGACAGATTGGAAACACTGCCAGAAATATAAGATTGAGGAGGTTACAAATGCTATTCAGAATTCTATAAATTCAACGACAGAAAAATTCTCTCAGATGCACACATTACGCCTAAAGCACCCTAGCTCCTTAATGCAATGTATATTCAGTCGTTTATTATTTGTTACTTTATCTGTCTTTATTTAGCAAGTCTTGCATGTCGGGTACTTGTACGAATTGTGATGTTTTAATCGGCTCCCTTACTAACAGTGATATGTTATATCAAGAAAAGGTGTGAAGATGATGGCGTGTTATCCCCCATCACTCTGGGTTTTTCACCCTGTTTCCTTGCTTTGATATTGTTATTTCATTTATCAGCAGCATATAGCAGTATTATGTAATGGGAGAAAGTAAAAGATACTCCATGACATAATATTGGTGAAAGAGTAATGCTCGATAAATTGTCTGGATACACATTTACCATAAAGCAGCATTGTAAAGAACATTTGAATGGCATCTGATAGCTTGGCTTGTACTAGATAGTAAGAGTTGACAAACTCGGGGGGATACCGACTAAATTGCTGATTCTGGAGACTCTCAGTAAGCTTCATTTGAGAGTCTCACCTATTCTTCCTTCGGGCTCAAAGGGACATTCTTCCCCAAATAAATTACAACTGGGAGGCTTGACTGGTGTAGGAACTTCGGTTTCAATTCAGACTTTCCTGCCTTGCGAAATTAAGAGTGAATTCAAGGGCTCCAATGTGCCAGACCTAATCACATGCTACACCTACATACAGTTGTTTACAGCCAAGACTAGTTAAAATCCCTTCGCTCAGTGTTTTGTGACACTGAGAGTGCCACACGAGAGTGCAACATAACTTTACAGAGACAAAGACTATCAAACTTTTCATGTTATGATAAATGATGATCGAAAAATGAAGAATTTATAATCTGACACGGCTACTCGCAAAAGAGAACAGTAATGTCCAAAAACTAAACAAAAAAGCAATTAAATAAAAAATAAAAAAGTTTAACATTAGGTCTTAGACATGAAATAAAGTTTGTTCTAGGCATCTGTTAAAGGTGGACAATATATCGGAAGAATGAGCTAGAGAGATGATGGGCCTCTTCATGATGTTAAGAATACATAAGGAAACACCTATGTTGCACACTCAGATAACCATTACATTATTTATATTTTTAGCTTATTACACCTTGTGATGTTACACAATTTTTATTTAGTGCAGTCTGCCAATTGCTTGCCCTCTCGTTCTCTTTCTTGTAGTTATATGTCTGCAAATGCGAGTTTGCTCACAAATAACATCTGGACCTCTGCTGTTTCAGTAGTGGAGTCTCACTCACTTTAAGTTTCTGTAAAATAGATCTGAGATGTGTAACCCCAGTACTCACCTTTAAAAAGAAGGTTAACTGCATTGCACCTGGGGTAAGAGGCTTTGAGCTGGTCACACATGGGAAGGGGTACACACACCAGTACACCCAGGTGATGGTTGAGTCAGAAAGGCCGTTGCCTGACTCAGCCTGGTATCTGTCCACAGGTAGCACCACCCAGAATATTGATTATTATTTTCAAATGCTGGGAAATAGGTGCCTAAAGATGCTAGTTTTCATTGGCACAACATGGGAAAGACATTGATGTGATTTGGTCCTGGTTTTTTCTAGGTCTCAAATGCATTTTCATCATCAGTTTGTTCCTATAAGTATTTGTTTATGTATTTTAAAAATTGATACATTTTTCTAAGCCATCCTTTGACATGGATGGTGACATTGCATGCTCCCACTCCTCTCCACCTCTGATCCTGGGCGTTTTCGCTTACCCCTTCAACCTTTTGCTCATGTCATTGACAATCAGGTTATCATTCCTGTTGGTGTGCTATGAGGTATGCCAGCCAGGATTGTGGCTACCACATATGAAGCCCAGTTGTGATCCCCTCTATTGTCAGAAACACCAAGCCTGTCCCTGTAGAGGGCTGATTTGAGTGGCATGGTACAGTGGGGTTCAAGTGCCTACTGCACCATTCGAAAATCCCGGATGCTAGATCTGTCTGGCTTAGGATGGCCTTCCCCCAATCTTTTTGTTTTACTTCTCCTACTTTCCCCCAATCTTTTTGTCTTTCTTCTCCTACTTTTGATGAATTCATTTTTATTGACCTTGGGACCCTGCATACTTTACCACTGCTAACCAATGCTAAAGTGCTTGTACTGTGTCCTTTAAACCTGGTGAAATTGGCTTCCACCCAATTGGCACATTAAATTTACTTGTATGTCCCTAGTAAAGTGGTAAAACATTTACCTGGGGAATGTAAATTAAATGATACTAGTGGGCCCGCAGCACTCACCCCCTAGGACTCAATGGTTGACCCACCGCACAAGGTGTGCAGAGACTACATTTCCCACCTTGCTCCTGTGTTCTGGAATACTGCTCAGGAGCCTGAAGACAGATGGGAGTCAGAGGAGAGAAAATAGTCTCACCTACCTCGGGTGCCATATCATAAACTATAAGGCCAAACGCCAAGTTTTTTGTATGCTACCAGAATCCCTCACTTACAATATTGGACCATATCTGCTAAAACATATTTGCGATTTGGAATTCTCATTTTGAAAATACTTTTACTACTTCAATGTTACACTATATCCAATAAATGTTATTTAATAACAATTTCAGAATGATGCTTAATTGTACGTAATGCAATCATTTAAAATAGATAAAATGAGGGAAGATAACATTAGAATGTAACATCTTTGATAAAATGAAATTTTCTATGCACAGCTTAATAGAAATGTCTGCACTATTAATGTTACTCTTTTTGTGAATAACATGAATGTTGTTTCAAACACACACACTCATGTTTGATTTTTAATAATGTTTCAATTTTCAAAAAATACATTGACAGTTGTTGTTGGGCCTGGCTTTTTTGACAGGGTCATCCCCAAACATTTTGCCTCCTTCCTCCTATTTTTTCGGACCTGTTATTGTTGGCTTTTGACCTCTGGGCACTTTACCACTGCTAACCAGTGCTAAAGTGCATATGCTCTCTGTGTAAATTGTACTATTGATTGGTTTATCCATGATTGGCTATTTAATTTACTTATAAGTCCCTAGTAGAGTGCACTATATGTGCCTAGGGCCTGTAGATTAAATGCTACTAGTGGGCCTGCAGCACTGGTTGTGCCACCCACTTCAGTAGCCCCTTAACCTTGTCTGAGGCCTGCCATTGCAAGGCCCGTGTGTGCAGTTTCACTGCCACTTCGACTTGGCATTTAAAAGTACTTGCCAAGCCTAGAACTCCCCTTTTTCTACATATAAGTCACCCCTAATGTGTGCCCTAGGTAACCCCTAGAGCAGGGTGCTGTGTGGGTAAAAGGCAGGACATGTACCTGTGTAGTTATATGTCCTGGTAGTGTAAAACTCCTAAATTCGTTTTTACACTACTGTGAGGCTTGCTCCCTTCATAGGCTAACATTGGTGCTGCCCTCATACACAGTTGAAGTCGCAGCTGCTGATCTGAAAGGAGCAGGAAGGTCATATTTAGTATGGCCAGAATGGTAATACAAAATCCTGCTGACTGGTGAAGTCGGATTTAATATTACTATTCTAGGAATGCCACTTTTAGAAAGTGAGCATTTCTTTGCACTTAAATCTTTCTGTGCCCATCAATCCACACCTGGCTAGGTTTAGTTGCCAGCTCCTTGTGCATTCACTCAGACACACCCCAAACACAGGGTACTCAGCCTCACTTGCATACATCTGCATTTTGAATGGGTCTTCCTGGGCTGGGAGGGTGGAGGGCCTGCCCTCACACAAAGGACTGCCACACCCCCTACTGGGACCCTGGCACACAGGATTGAACTGAAAGGGAACCTGGTGCATTTCTTAGACACTCTTTGAAGTCACCCCCACTTCAAAAGCACGACTTAGTATAAAACAGGGCCTCTGCCCTACCTTATCAGACACTTGCTGGAGAAGAAACCTGAACCAGAAACTACATCCTGCCAAGAAGAACTGCCTGGCTGCTCAAAGGACTCACCTGTCTGCTTTTCTACAAAGGACTGCTGCCTTGCTGTTGGCCTGCTGCTTTGCTGAACTCTTGTCTGGCTGTAAAAGTGCTCTCCAAGGGCTTGGATAGAGCTTGCCTCCTGTTCCCTGAAGTCTCAGGACCAAAAAGACTTCTCTTTTTCATTTGGACGCTTCGTGCGCCGAAATTTTAGAGGCACAGCTTGTTCCGTGGCAAGAAAAACGCGCACACCGGCGCTGATCAACGCGACGCCTTCGGGACGACCGGAACTTCGACGCACGGCCTCGCAAGGACAACGCCGCATGACTTCCAGAGGAGAAATCGATGCGACGCCTGCCGTGAGAGCGAAGCTTCGACGCACAGCCCCGCGGAACGACGCGCAGCCAGAAAACAAGCAGGAGAATCCACGCACAGACCCGGGACATCTGGTAATCCCCACGACCCACAGAAAGAGACTGTCCGCGCGCCGGAAAACGACGCATGACTTCCCCGCGTGAAAAATAACGACGCAAGTCCGTGTGTGCTGGGGAGAAATCGACGCACACACCATTTTTCCACGTACCTCTTCTTCTGCGGCCCTTTGCGGAGATTTTCCACTCCAAACCAGGTACTTTGTGCTTGAGAGAGACTTTGTTTGCTTTTTAAAGACACTTTATATCACTTTTCAGTGATATCTTTACAAATTCATATTGCATCTTTGATCGTTTTGACCTGCAAATACCCAGATAAATATTATATATTTTTCTAAACACTGTGTGGTGTATTTTTGTGGTGGTATATTATGGTATTGTATGATTTATTGCACAAATGCTTTACACATTGCCTTCTAAGTTAAGCCTGACTGCTCGTGCCAAGCTACCAGAGGGTGGGCACAGGCTAATTTTGGATTGTGTGTGACTTACCCTGTCTAGAGTGAGGGTTCTTGCTTGGACAGAGGGCAACCTGACTGCCAACCAAAAACCCAATTTCTAACAGTTGTCATATAATCTTTAATGTTAATGTGTAGAATATTTACGTTTGCACAAACAACTGACAACACATTAGTATGTATACTAAATATAGCATCAAGTAAATGGCTTTGATATTTAGTGAAAATATTTTCTCTATCAACTGCATGCGCTCCTCCATGCGCCTTAGCCAAACGTGCACTTTAATCTAGGGAGCCCTAGCAAAACCACACAATTCCTAAAAAAAAGATGAGTTGGTTGGAGAATCCAGGGTGCAGTAACATCCTGACAGTCACAGTGTATTGTGTAAAACTAAGTCTATCGTTATATATGCATGCAAAATTTAAATCTGTGCACGAAGTAAGTGATAGAATAATAATATTAAAACGTTCATTTTATTGCGCTTTCCAGCACTGTCTTTGTCCTCGAAGTGTTGTAAGTAAAAGGTGTCACTGTTACTAAACTCATTCGCACTCCTTTTGTGAGTCTCCAATGAATGCGTGGCTCAGTCAACCCACTGAGATTCAAAGGCATGCTCTTCAACATATGGGAAGAGGCCAGCACTGAAGCCACGCCCACAGTGATTTGGGGATCATTTCTGACCGATATTAATCTGTTGCCGTTACTTTATATGTGTGATTTAATGCGGGCTGTCTCCTGTGGTCCCTTGAAGTTATGCTTGACTCAATGAGCTTGTTTCTGGCAGCTCAAAGAAAAGTGGAACACATCTGTCCACGAGTGATTCCACACATCTCCCTCCTCTTGACGAGTGCATCAGAAAGGTGTGCATAAACCATATTTCATGACTGGAGTTGTAGCTCTTTTCTTCCCAATGCTCTCTGTTATCCCACACATCACCATTTTAACTCAAATAAGTACTATAATCTATACCTGAAACGCAGGGGTGGGGGCACTGCCCTCTGCTCGAACAGGTAAAAATCTGTGATTTGGCGCACCAGGTAGAGGGCAGTAACTCTCTGCCTTCCCTTTGGCACCTATCCTTTCGGGGACATCTAACACTCATATATTGATGGCTCTGCGGTACAAGAGGGTAGCAAGAGTTAAAGGATGACAAAGATACCCAGTGCTTGCTGGTTGTGTTAATATTCCCATGCAAAGATCAAGCTTCTTTATATCTGAGACAAAGACAGAGGAGAAGCAGTATAAGAAGCCTTAGTCAATGTAACCAACAGTGCACAATTTATCACGTTTCTGCGGAATACAGCGCTGGCTAATGAATACTATAGCTACCTCTTTCATTGAATATCATAGAAAAATCATTTAATATGCCATAAAGCCCTTTGTAACAAGTGGTGTGGCAAACACTGTACCAATAGTTTCTGAGTAAAGGTGCACCAGAAAACAAACAAACCACAAAAAACTGCTGCACTTTGCAAGGTATAAAGCACTTTGCATTGCTCCAGCCTTACCACACTCACTTTAGAACTTCACTAGTTAGTTATTGTGCGCACAATCCTATTTGCTCATGTCTGTGACTTCATCTGGGGACTCGCAATAACCAGTTATGGAATGTGTTCATTACCAGCTGTTAGAAATGGGGTCTTTGGTTGACAGTCAGGTTATCCCCTCTTCAAGCAAGGACCTTCACTCTAGTCAGGGTAAAAGAGAATCACCCTCAGCTAACCCCTGCTTACCCCCTTGGTAGCTTGGCAGAGTAGTAGGCTTAACTTCAGAGTGCTAGGTGTAAAGTATTTGTACCTACACACCCAGTAACTAAATGAAAACACTACAAAATGACACAACACCGGTTTAGAAAATAGGAAATATTTATCTAAACAAAACAAGACCAAAACAACAAAAATCCGACACACACAAGTCAAGTTATGAATTTTTAAAGATTAAACTCAAAAATAGCGTTTAGAAACAATAATGCTTCGATGAGATGTTAACACGGCGTTGTGACGGAGTCGTTCCCAACAAGCCGACACCAGCGGCGCCGGACACGGAGTCGTGTAGACCCCCAAGTACAGTACCTTTGGTGAAGAGTGAAAACAAGCCGATGCACGAAGTCGGGGATCGCGGCGTCTGTGCGAAACGTTGAATCCGTGCACTTCGAGCGTCGTCGGTCATGACGTGGTGCGGCGACTTCCACGGAGTTGCGGACTTCAGCGGGGCTGCAGCGGCATCGGGCCTGCGAAGAGCGCTGCGTTCCAGCGAAGGTCACGGCGTCGGGTGCAGGCGGCGCTACCGGATTCAGCAGCGGCGTTGGTCCGGAGTCGTCCGAAGTCGATTTCCTTGGATTTCCACCAGCTTCCCTTTCAAGGGCCCAGGGACTGGATAGGGCACCACTTGCCAGAGCAGGAGTCTCTCCAGAGACTCCAGGTGCTGGCAGAGAGAAGTCTTTGCTGTCCCTGAGTCTTCAAACAACAGGAGGCAAGCTCTAACTCAAGCCCTTGGAGATTTCTTCACAAGATGGAAGGCACACAAAGTCCAGTCTTTGCCCTCTTACTCTGGCAGAAGCAGCACTGCAGGAAAGCTCCACAAAGCACAGTCACAGGCAGGGCAGCACTTCTTCCTCAGCTATCAGCTCTTCTCCAGGCAGAGGTTCCTCTTGGTTTCAGAAGTGTTTCTGAAGTCTATAGATTTGGGTGCCCTTCTTATACCCATTTTAGTCTTTGAAGTCACCTTTCTTCAAAGGGGACTCACACCTACTTGTGAAATCCTGCCTTGCCCAGGCAAGGCCTCAGACACACACCAGGGGGTTGGAGTCTGCATTGTCAGCGGCAGGCACAGTCCTTTCAGATGAGAGTGACCACTCCACCCCTCCCTCCTAGCAGAGATGGCTAATCAGGAAATGCAGGTTACACCCCAGCTCCCTTTGTGTCACTGTCTAGTGTGAGGTGAAAAACAACCCAACTGTCAAACTGACCCAGACAGGGAATTAACAAACAAGGCAGAGTCACAGAATGGTTTAAGCAAGAAAATGCTCACTTTCTAAAAGTGGCATTTTCAAACGCACAATCTTAAAATCAACTTTACTAAAAGATTTATTTTTAAATTGTGAGTTCAGGGACCCCAAACTCCACATGTCCATCTACTCTCTAGGGGAATCTACGCTTTAATCATATTTAAAGGTAGCCCCCATATTATCCTATGAGAGAGACAGGCCTTGCAACAGTGAAAAACGAAATTGGCAATATTTCACTGTCAGGACATATAAACCACATTACGATATGTCCTACCTTATCCATACACTGCACCCTGTCCTTGGGGCTACCTAGGGCCTACCTTAGGGTTGTCTCACATGTAAGAACAGGGAAGGTTTAGGCCTGGCAAGTGGGTACACTTGCCAAGTCGAATTTACAGTGTAAAAATACACATACAGACACTGCAGTGACAGGTCTGAGACATGATTACAGGGTTACTTGTATGGGTGGCACAACCAGTGCTGCAGGCCCACTAGTAACATTTGATTTACAGGCCCTGGGCACCTCTAGTGCACTTTACTAGGGACTTAACAATAAAACAAATATGCCAATCATGGAGAACCAATTACGTACACATTTTAAACAGGAGCACTTTCACTTTAGCACTGGTTAGCAGTGGTAAAGTGCCCAGAGTAACAAAAACAGTAAAATCAGAGTCCTGCACACATCAACAACCTGGGGAACAGAGGCAAAAAGTTAAAGGAGAGCACGCCAAGGATGAAAAGTCTAACACCTGCCATTACCAAATAATTGCTGTTAATTAAAACCCATGTTCCCACAACAGTGTAACTACTCCCGATGTAGAAGGCAATAACAAGAGCATCTCTGTGAGTCTGGCAAAAGGAGGATTTGGAAGCTCTATCACAAGAGGTCTAACACTTACTGCTAACATTGTTAGGAGGGAAAAGTGGTTTTACTAATACACCTTGACAAGTCAAAGCGTGATTTGGAAAATCTCAGTGAATAATGGTCTGATAACACTGAAAGGAATCTAAAAGGGAGACTAGAGACTGAGAGTCTGTTAAACACATAAAGTGTCCATGAATGCACAATAAGTCACATTACTTCTAATAAATGTCTCAATAGAACCTACCTCACTCCTAGATGTGTGGGTAAACTCAATCCCATGGCCGGTGCTTCATCTTGCAGTTATGGGGCCAGAGAAATTCTGTAATATGGTTTGGGCATGTCTGGGTTTAGGAAATATTTAAAGGCAATTACATGACTCTTCAGCCATGTGACAGCTACGCCATATCTTTTAAAGCCAGAGACATGTCCTGAGAAATAGAAACCTAATAGTAGTTGTGTTGCCCAAGCATTGCTTCTTCTGCAAAGTCAGATAACTGCATGCATGTCACCCAGAGCCCTGCACATACAGGGCGTAAAAGAGGTGCTGAAATGTACAGAACATAAACTGTGAGGTCAGTGAAGAAACTACAGCCCGAAGCTGTGATGCGTTATTAATGGCCATGTATCTGTCTCTCGCGCTCTCTCTCTCTCTCTCTCTCTCTCTCTCTCTCTCTCTCTCTCTCTCTCTCTCTCTCTCTCTCTCTCTCTCTCTCTCTCTCTCTCTCTTTCTCACCCTCTCACCCTCTCCCCCTCTGTCCTCCCGCATCTGAAAGCATTGTATGGGCCTAACAGGGAAATGGCAGGTACTTAACTTCATTCTTTAGCTATTCCAGGGGTGCATTAAGACACCAAGCAACTTGCATGTGAGCTTCCAATTTAATAAGATTGCTGTACTGAATCTCTGCTCAGTTGACTATATTATGAAAGACACTAGACCTAAGCAGTTCAGTTTGAAAGTTTTCTAATTGTGTTTCAGAGCAATGTATGTTGAGCAAAAGACAACAGATTAGAGGAGTTGGTAGCAATGTAGTATGTTGGTGCTTGCAAACGTGGTGTTCTCTTGAAACCTACGTTTTCTACAATTTTTGGGGGCTAGAAACCAATAAAAGCTGCTTGAGAAAAAAGAGTAGTTCAAAGCCATTATTGCCATTTATTGCAGTTACACCTAAAGGCAGTCGCAGAAAGTTTTTCAGGCTGTAAATGGTTAAGTAATGTTTCCTAAATATTTAATAAAAAACAGGCTTCAGAATTGAACTGAATTTCTTTTAACAAACATTGAAAATAGTGTTTTTATTAATCCAGTAACTTTTATCTACCCAGAGACAGCAGGGTTTTGATTTTAGTCTGAACTCCAGTTTTTCATATAGGACAGTTACAACCTTTCACACTGAAAATAGGTATGGGGAGCTACTCACTGCAGGTGCATGTCAACAATGCATCCCCTTCACAAAATAATTCTTAATAAATGTTTTGTCATGATGGTCTGTCAAAGTTAAGGAGCAAAGGGACACAATGAGCATTTTATTTTATTTTTTATGTCATTCAAAGACACTGATGCCAAAAATAGGTTTTCTTGTGCCCAAAAGTGTGAAACAGAAATCTGACTTTCTGAAACCCAAATGTGTAACCGCTAGCTCAGGTGCTTTAATAAAATTATTAATGAGTGATGATGTATTTTGAATAATAAGTTTATGTAGAAAATATAATAACAAAAAAAAATAATGCACACATTAGAAAATGTGATCATAAAGAATGGCCACCAATGTTAACGAAATGTACTAATCAATGATTTAATACTTATGAAATGTTGAATATATGTTAGACTATAGCAGTAATATCTCATATTAAAGGTTAGGCAATATGCTTTAGCTTTATTAATTGTAGGCCTTAACTTAGCGAGTGTCTTGGCTTACTTGCCAGGCCTCATGTAAAAGCTGTATTTCTTAGTGTTTAAGAAAATGAATGTTCCAGAGAAAGTTAAACTGTGAATTCCTATTGTATTGTTTGAATGTGCTCATAGCGAAAACTTTTCTTGTGAACTGACTGCTGGGAGATGATGTTCCTGCTAATCCACATTTTATATGTAATGTGTGGAGACTAACTTTCCCAGGACAAGAACAATTGAGATACTGACTAGAGTAGAAGCTGCAACAATATTGTCACCTGACAAGCCGGATGATGAGGACATCCCAAGACAAACCAATTAATGACATATGAACGGAGTAGTATTAGAATTCATAGATGTGGGATTTTAGTTTTATTGGACAGAGTGTGAACATACAATTAACTGACCAATACGGATTTGGGGGGGGGGTAGTTTTAACAGTTTTGACTTAACAAGACTGCACTGAGAGACACAGCTATTATTGCCCATCTTACCTGACCAAGAGATCACTACTTCCTTATGTGTCTTGACAAGAGACGTGCTAAACTTTAATTGCTTAAAAGACTTTGCCCTTCCTGAACTCTGATGCTGAATCCTGATGACTTGCTGATCGACTGATGTCCTGAGGACGAAGACTGATTCTGCTTTGCTGATCCATACTGAGGACAGGTATATCCAAAACTGTAATTATCATGCATGTTTGCTTTTTCTTTCTAGGTACCAACTGCGCTGATTTGATTAAGCCACAGTAGGATGTTTTTCTAAATTTGTGTTACTACATTGTTTTGCTGATGCTAATTTGATGTTAGTTAAGGATACTCACTAAATGAAATTATGATAACAGGGCCTAATGCTTACTGAAATTCTCTGCTAAACTTCATGCATGTTATCACATTGACACAGTTGACTTTGCTACTGATTTCCACCATAACCTTAGAATGTATTGTTGTTCAAGCTTTGATTAGATAACGTTTCTTCCGCCGTTTTGGACAACCAGTATTGTTTTTATATGTGTTTCATTTGATTTTTAGATTAACCTATATGGCCTTAGCATTGTTAATATAGGGTAATAAATATTCTAAACTTTTACTAAAGGTATGGTTGTTCATGACTGAAAGGTCATGGTGCGTGATGATAATCACTGACTTCATTGATTATTGATTTATTGATTACTAATGATTATTGATTATTGTGCCTTGATTATGTACTACAGCTATGGTAAGAACATCTTAATTGCGAGTCAAAAGGTTCATCAACCTATTCGCATCCCCTTGTAAGTTTACTTATTAAGGTCAGATGCGCTAACATAACAAACGTCTGGCTTTTTTAAGTTCAGAAAAATGGACGTCCAACTTTCTTGAGCCAAAAGGTCGGAAGGTCTGAGGAATGTATAAGGTCAGTGCTGTCACAATGCTATGTAGATTTGTTGCAGCACAGAGGAAGAAGTTAGCGTTTGTAACTTAACCATGGGTGACACCTGCCTAACTGAACTGGAGAAACGTCTTGTTGGGCTTCTGAAAACTATTGCTCTTTTGCAAAACAGTGGGCACTGGTTAACACTTTGGGACAAGTTACATTTTCCTTTGAAAAGGTAAACACTATTGGGTTACTCGGGGACTGCTCGCTATGACACAGCATAGCATAACTAGTGCTCTTGTTAGCTAATTTCAGATAAATAATACTAGGATGACCTCCTCATTCCAGGTCATTATGGACACTGTCTTCATTCCTCAACTTTTCACATACACATTATTGATTTCAGATGAGCTAGCCTAATTGCTCAATGGAAAGAAAACAAGACTACAACCCCTGGAATGCATTACGCTATCACTAGTGTACAGGACATGAAACAGTATCTGTAATGACCTGATGAGAGGTTGTCATCCTAAATACTATGCGTCTCAGGTGGGAACAGTGATAACAGGTCTGTCTGTTCTCTCTGTGATCACTTCTAAGCTAAAATATTATTCACAGACTCTTGAATTCTGTAATTATTTTAAGAATGTCTAGACAAGTTTTATAAGCACAGTTTTGTGAGCTGCATTGACTTTAGATCAGCAAATAATGTTACTTTTAATTTCAGTAGCAGAACTGAGCTAAATTCTTACCGAGAATATGTAGAACATTTTAAATGCATCATTTGAAGGGCATTGATCAAAGTTGTAAAATAGCTCAAGGATGAGCTACTGAAATATGCAAACCCTCAAGATATCCAATTCTATTTTCACCAGTCTCTTACGAAAGTCAATGAATTGCTTCATAAAAGCACTTTATTTGGGCCAATCAAATCTGGTTTGGTGTCAAAACAGTGACACTCCTATGAGCAAGTGAGAACATTCATATGCCCAGTGAAACGTCAATGTAAACCAGGGCACACCAATGTAGTCCAGAAGTGTTCATCCAAGTGGAGAAGTAAATTCAAAGTCCAAAAACACGTTATTGTAGTTGATAGAAGTTTATTCCTGTTAAATAATGGTACATCCAAAAACATCCGACACGAAAATAAGGACATTGTAGATGGTAACAGGGAATTCTCATCATATAGTGCAAGAGGTAAAAGGAGAGCAGTGATCATGCCATTTAGTAGACTGGCTAATATATCTATGGGAAGTAATTGATACTGAACAGCTTCAGTGTGAAGTGGAGACCAGAGAGAAGAAAGAAGTCATAGAAGACACTGATATAGTGCGATGAGATCATTGAATGTGCATATATTAGAAACCTTTATTGTGGTTGTATAGTGCCACCATGGTGCCAGTGAAGCATTAAAACATTTTTGAGAATGTACAACATACCTAAAAACATATTGTTGGGAGATAATATCCAGAAGTATTAGGCGGTAAATGTATCAGCAGTTGCAATGGGAGGACGTGTTTAAGAGGTCTTGAGTATATAGTTACTGTTAGTTCAAAACAGATTCATGGTTGTCCTTCAAAGAATGCATATATAGGGCATACTTAGACCTCTCGTTTTACATGTTATTCTTCATAATATTTTTTTAGGCTTATCATGTAAGCCTAAAAAAATATTATGAAGAATAACATGTAAAACGAGAGGTCTAAGTATTGGGAGAGTTAACAAGCATATTAGTGTACACATTTAATGTACCGTAAGTAGGAGAGTGTATTAACGCAAAGACAGGTGAGTCTAAAAATAATTCACTGAGTAGATGATAACTGATGGATAGTAAACCATAGTGTATGATAAAAAAAACAATGATTATGCTGGGTCATTGGATGTGTGGAACAATATGTCATAGCGGAGTTGTAGTGCTGTGGCAACACCTGTTCAATCATATGGTACAATATACTAAATGGAAATGGAATTGACAGAAAGTAACATTAGGTATTATTTTGGTGCCCATGCCATGAAGGCCTTGGTGCGGGATAGTGTGCAAAAAGTATCTGATATTATAAGGCACTGCTAGATGGTAGAAGCTAACATAAACATTCTCGGTGATCGTGTGAGAAAAAAAACTTTGGAAATTGACTTGTAATTTCCAAACAGGAGTAGAAAGAAAAAGGGAATGACAATCTAAGTAGACAACTCGTGTCCCATTCTCCCGACTGTAAACAGGAGCGTTTGCCAATGTTGATCATGGCCATTGAGAGGCTTGAACAGTGATGTAAGACGAAAGCGGTAGCCAGCAGCATAACATTATTGAAAAAAGGGTAAAATGGAGAGGGTTGTTATCCTGGTTCGTATGCCCAGTGAAAAAATAGAAATGCTCTCCAACAGACGTGTGTGCTACTATAATAAACACAAGAAACCCTGTAACAGAGATACATAGCCCTAGCAAGAATTTCTGCACAGGACCAAAAGACAAATAAATATATGGTATGTCTATAAAATAATGTTAGAAGAGGGGTGTCTAGTTGGCAGTGGTTTGCACCCTGTCCAAGTAAGGACCCTCACTCTAGTTGGGGTAAGGGAGTCACACACCTAAGACAACCACTGCTCAAACCCTTGGTAGCTTGGCATGAGCAGCCAGGCTTATCTCAGAGGCAATGTGTTAAGTATGTGTACACACACACAGAGTTAACATAGTGAAAACACACACCAGTTTAGAAAAATAGCCAATATGTATCTGAGTAAAACAAGATAAAAATGACAAAAATCCACAAAGTACAAAATACACAAGCAAAGATTATGAATTTTTAAATATTAAATCCTCCCAATAAAGCTCTTAGAAAAACAATAGCTCCAACTGGGGCGTTCACGATGTCATTGACAGAGTTATTCCCAACAGACCGACGCCGATTGCGAGGAACTGAGGCACCGGTCACGGAGTCACACAGACCCCATAGGTACAGTATCTATGAAAATGATGAAACAAAAACATTGCACATAACAGGGAAAGTGAGGTGTCACTGGAACCTGTGTGGCATCGGTTCCTTACTGCGACCCGGGAGGGGAGGCATCAGTTCTCAGGGGAGGTTAGGCATTGGTTCCTTATGGTGGCAGGGGAGGTGATGCCATGTCAGCTCCATATGATCTGGCAGAGTTGATGAATCCGGTGGGTCAAGATGCAATGGGATGACCTCTTGGGGTCGCGGCCATACCACAGGTTGGTGTGATGGACACCAGTGACATTGCACTTGGGACTCAACAAGTCTGAGGACTTCAGAGGCGCTGAAGTGGCATCAGGCCTGTGGGGTCAGTCGCGGTCTTCACACTCCAGCTGGGACCTCAACTTCGACAGCAGCATGGAGTCAGGTGCGGCACAGATTCTGGAGTCGTCAGGAGTAGATGTGCCTGGTTCTTCCTGTTTTTAGGTCAACCCTCACTACTAAGGGCCCAGTAACTGGATTTGGCACCACTTGGGAAGACAGGACGAAAGCCCAGGTGCTGGAAGGTAAAGTCTTTGATGTCCCTGAGACGTCTAACAGGAGGCATGCTCAGTTCAAGCCCTTGGACAACCTTGGAAAGCAGGATGTAGAAAACAAAGTCCAGTCCTTTCACTCCCAGAGCAGAGGTAGCAGCAGCAGACGACCGCAACAAAGGAACAGGCAGAGTGGCAGGTCCTCCTCAAGCATCCAACTCTTCTCCCTGCAGAATGTCCTCAGTCCACAAGTGTTTTGAAGTTGTTGGGTCAGCAGTCCAATACTTATATCCATTTCTGCCTTTGAAGTAGGCAAACGTCAAAGGAAAGTGTTTGTAGTGCACAATACCCAGCCTTTCCCTTGCCTGGTCCCAGACACAGTCCAGGGGGTTAGAGACTGCTTTGTGTAAGGACAGGCACAGCCCTATTCAGGTGCATGTGTCAGCTCCTCTGTCCAATCTATTCCAGAAAAACCCATCAGGATATGCAGGACACACCTCAGCTCCCTTTGTGTGATTGTCTAGAGTGTATTCACAAACAGCCCAACTGTCGGTCTGACACAGATGTCTATTCAGCCGCCAGGCAGAGGTACAGAATGGTTAAGCAAGTAATTGCCTACTTTCTAAAAGTGGCATTTTCAAACTTACAATCTAAAAAAACAACTTTACCAAAAGATGTATTTTTAAATTGTGAGTTCAAAGACGCCAAACTCCACATCTCTATCTGCTCCAAATAGGAAACTGCACTTAAAGGATATTTCAAGGAAATCTCCATGGAGAGACAGGCGTTGCACTAGTGAAAACCTAATTTAGCAGTATTTCACTATTAGGACATGTAAAACACACCAGTACATGTCCTACCTTTTAAATATACTGTACCCTGCCCATGTGGCTGCCTTGGGCCTACCTTAGTGTGACGTACATGTAGTAAAAGGGAAGGTTTGGCCCTGGCAAGTGGCACTGTAGTGGCAGGTCTGAGATAGTTTTACAGGACAAACTCATGAGGGTGGCACAATCAGTGCTGCAGGTCCACTAATATCATTTGATTTACAGGCCCTGGGGAGACTCAATGCACTTTTCTAGGGACTCAACCAGTAAATGAAATTTGCCAATCATAGAGGAAACCAATCATCAACCCATTTAGACAGAAACCACTTGCATTTTAGCACTGGTCAGCAGTGGTAAAGTGCCCAGAGTCCTAAAGCCAGCAAAAACGAAATTAAGCACAGAAGTCAGAAGCCAAAAAGACAGGGGAAACCACACCAAGAGCTGACAGGTCTAACAAATGCCCTCTAAACATTTTTGGCACAATACTTAGTAGCAATACTTAGAAGCAAGCAAACCTTTGTGGGATTCGAATAACAATGAGGTCTAGATGATTTCATGGAGCACAGAATATGAACTAATTTGCACATCAAAATATTCAATCAAGAGAATGGCCCTAGAATTGTAAACAAAAGTTGCAGGACATTCTAAAGCACATGACCTCTCATGGGCATTTATAGATTATTTAGCTTTCACTCTTGGTTAATAACTAGCAATATACATGATTTAATAATTCACTTTTTTTTTTTTTTTTTTAAGGAAAGTAATTTTATGTGCTTTTAAGGCTGAAACATATGTTTTTTTTAAATTTCATTTTTATCTCTTTTTTAACTTAATTCCTATTTCTTTTTCATTCAATTATTGGTTGTTTTGCTTTTATGGTTGAAAGTAACCGAATAAAGCTATGTGTTGATGATGATTTCATTGTCAATAATTCACTCAAAATAATAAGCATATATTATTGGCACTGCTAACAAAAAAAAAAAGAAACTGTCAGTCAGTTGCACCATTGCAATGCATTTTCCACAGTCAATGGTCACTCTTACCATTCAGTTTTGATTATAGACATGCAGAGTTCAATTCTGACATAACAAAAGCAACAGCATCTCTAGTTAACCAATATGCTTGTCCTGGTTCCATAGGTTTGGTCATTGACTGCCCTTGATATTGTATATGCCACCACTTAAGCCACACCCTAAACAATGGTAAAGAAACACTGGCATCATTAAAAGTATTATTATATATGCCCAGATTTTCCACCCCCTACATACAATAGCTTAAGTAATCCTTGGATCTATCCATGGTCAGACCACTATATTGTTCTGACCAAGATTGACAGGATTTACCAAAAAATAAGCCGCTACAATAAAACATAAGGAGACCTTGGGTTAAATTAGATAGTAAAGAGTGGATAAAAGTTCTTAAGGATTAAACTCCTTCCACACTAGATGGCACCACCGAGAAATATAATTATTTTGTAAACTGGTTAAATAAGATTCTATGTGAACTGGTCTCTTACAGAGCCTCAAAAATCACTCAAAATAAGAGGTAGGGCTCCCTAGTAATCTATGGAATTGTAAAAACTTAAAAAAGATGCAATGGAGAAGGAACTACAAAGAATCTTGTAAGACTCGGTATAGATCAGCTTTGGAAGAATAGCAAACCTCTCTTGCAAAACAAACCTTTTGCGAACCCAATATTGATGGAAAACTATAGACCCACTTCCCTTCTCCCAGTGGCAAGCAAAATTCTTGAAAAACAAGTTAATAGGCATGTTTCATATCCTAGAAACCCATAACATTCTCTACCCTCCACAAGCAGGGTTTAGATAGGGGAGCAGCACTGAAGCCACCCTTTTGGCTGGTCCAGAAGATTTAAGGTGGAGTATGGACCAGGGAGGTACGGTTGCACTGATCATGTTGGATCTCAGTGCGATATATGGCACGGTCTTCCCTTCCATCCTCATACAAAGGTTGAATGAAATAGAGATTGGGGAGTGTGCAGAAAAATGGCTTAAAACCTTTTTAGAGGATAGGAACTTCCAGGTATGTGAGGAAACCTTTTCTTCAGAGGTCTTTCCTCTGACTTGGGGGTGCCTCAGGGATCATCCCTTAGCCCCATGCTTTTTAATATTTACGTCCAACCCTTGGCAGAGATTGTTCACTCATTTGGTCTGGACCCTGTGTCTTATGCCAACGACACAGAAATTAGTATGGCACTGAACCCCGTTCTGAACTCAACCAAGCTGCAGCTCGGTCAATGTCTAAAAAGAGTTACAGACTGGATGGCAGGGATCCACTTAAAACTAAATGGAAATAAGAAAGAGGTCTGCGTTATAGGGAATAATCCATCAAGATGGATGGAAGTCAATTGGCCAGAACAACTAGGAGACCACCCTCCTCCTGTAAGAAATTTGAAAAGCCGGGGTTTCAGGATTGATTAGAGACTGACTATGGATTCCTAGGAGGGGAAGGTAGTGGTTCCTTGTTTTGGCACCCTGAGAACACTCAGGAAATGTCTCCAGTGACCCCCACCACCCACTAGATAGTAGTGGTTCAAAGCCTGATCAGCTCATGATTAGACTATGGCAACTCTCTGTACATTGGCAGCCCAGAGTGTGTTATCAATAGGCTACTGGTAGTCCAAAATGCAGCCGCTAGAGCGTTGATGAAAAACCCTAAGTTTCACTTGGCAGGCCCAGCACTGAAGGGTTTGCATTGGCTGCCAATTCATAAAAGGATTGAGTTCAAACCCTTATGTATAGCCCACAAGATTATTCATATTCCTATTTCCCCCATGTTTCTAATCATTACACCCTCAATCCTGTGAGCTTTTGTCAATTCCAGCAATTAAAAGAGCAAGAAGTGGAGGAAGATAGTTTTCATATTTGGCACCTAAATTATGGAACGATCTCCATGAAATCAGTTTCAGGAAGTCTAAAAAAAACATCTGTTTTAGATCAATGTTCTGGGACACCTATGTGTGGTTTTGGTGGAGTTAGCGCTGGGACACTCGACGGGGTAGTCTTGCGGTCTAAAAAAAACAAGTAGTATAGTATAGTATATATGGTAGTCGCCTAAAATGCAGACTAAATCCATGATAGTCAGCAGCACAGTAGCTCTCTTTTCCATTTAACAATATAGCATGACATTTGATTTAGAGCAGCATCCGCCACAGATTTTATAGCTATTAAAAGTAGTCAAGATGGAAATTCACTTAGCCTCATTGGATTTTACCAATGGAAATAAGGATGGGCCAGGAGTTTGATGTCAGTTAATTAAGGTGTTACTAATTGTTTTCAATGAATTGCCCTGAGCAGTCATATATAGATTGCATGTCCTCAATGTGCTGATTTGGATTCAGTGAATGATATGATCATTTATTATCCATGTGTCATCTATGCCTTTAGGAGTCTTACAGGAATTATTGTTCTCCAAAGTAATCCCATCTAATTCATTGTGCCCTGGGCTGTATTTTGCAATTTTCTGTGCATATATGACTGTTGTGGGTTGATCATTTTAATCTTTGCTAAATTACTGGGCTGTCATTCACCACTGTTTTTTAAAATTACGTGACAATGAAAGTCTGAGTTAGATTCCAAGCAAACAAAATGTACTCATAGAAATGTGATACCCTTCAGCACACCAAAGGAGATTTTGTTGCATGTTTTGACCTTGGTATACTCCACTACTTTGCCTATATTTCAAATAATCTGATGTAGTCAGACTTCAACAAGGTTAGCCAAATGGGCAAACATTATATTCTGGCTTTTTCATAAAATGGCATAAATATAAAACAGAGGTGGAACCTGGCATTTGTAGGAAGCAATGAAGACTTCTGTGCCTGTTTTATACCAGAAGTTGGTAGACCTGCTGAAGACTAGGACAGCGTTTGACTAGTGCTAACACTGGATGGGAACAAAAGATCAAATTAAAGGTAGAAATGGGGACACAGAAGGAGAAGATGTAGGAGGCAGATGTTTACTATAGAATGCTAAAAATTCTAAGAAAAGGGAGGTCTGATAGCAGGCTGAGGACATGAGAGGGAGGAAGAACCATGCTAGGGATTTTGTTTAATCTAACATGTTGAAATGTCAGTGTTGGTCTTGGCTCTTTCTGCACGGTCATCCCCCTACGTTTGCCTTCCTCCTCCTATTTTTTTGCTGAGTTCATTTTATTGTCCTTGGGACTCTGCATTTTATCACTGCTAACCAGTGCTAAACATGGTAACATTGGCTTATATATAATTGGCATATTTAATTTACTTGTAAGCCCCTAGTACAGTGGCACTACTTGTTCAGAGACCTGAAATTTAAATGTTACTAGTGGGCTTGTAGCACTGAGTGTGCCACCCACTAAAGTAGCACTTTATACCTGCCTCAGGCCTGCCATTGTAGCCTGTGTTTGTGCAGTTCTAAACTGCCATTCCCAGCTGGCAAAATAAACATTTTTCCAGGCCCAAATTTTCCTTTTCAATACAAATGTCACCCCTAGGATAGATTATGAACAGTCAGGAGGGCAGGATGCAATGATTTTAAAACTTAGGATGTGCACTTTCTTTTACATAAGACCAACCTCTCCCATAGAATAACCTTATTACATTTTAATAAGTGTAATTTGCTTTCTGTCTCTGGAATCACAATTTAAGATCCTATTTTGTGGTGAAGTAAGATTTTAAATTGTAATTCTGAAAATGCCACTTTCAGAAAGTTGGAATTTTCTTGCCTTATGCATTCGATGCCCACAGCCTGTCTCTGGGTCAAATGACTGGGTGTAGCTGAAAATTGAGTATTGAGTATTTGTCCTAAACAGCACACACAATGGGTAGCTTAAGTGTGACTTGATGGGCTATCACTGGCAGAATGGGTGGGAGGAATAGGCTATGTCCTGTCTCCACACAAAGGGCTACATACACCCTTTAGCTACAATGGAGCCAGGGCCCAAAAGGCAGGGCATCTGTGCACTTCAAAGGCATGCCTCTAGAAGCTTCTCCCTACTTCAAAGGCACAATTTTGTATACATACTGAACCTCAGACAGCAACTCTTCAGTACACTTCAGGACCTGTGGATACTCTGCCAGGAAGAAGCCACTTTTGCTGACACTGTGATAGACATCTGCTCTGGAGGAACTGCTCCCTGTTGTTTTGACTAGCTGCCTGCTGCCCTGTTGCCTAGGGAGGAAGAACTGGACCTGCAGCTTCATCTTTAACCCAGGACCCCAGAGTGACTCCGCAGGCTAGTCTGCTTGCCTTCTGATCTGAGCCTCAGGGACATAACAGGCTCCCCAACATACTTCACCTATCCCTTGGCCCAACTGCAATGTGTTCCTGACCCCTAGGTGATGCCTTTCAGGTTGTGGACTCTTAGTGTGGCTCAAGGGAGCTGAATTCAAGCTTTTGGGTTCTTCACAACCATGAACGGGCCCCTTCGCACTGACACATTGCACTGTGATTCAGCGCAAAGATCTATCAGCCTGACTCTTCACTCCAGCATTGATCGCTTGTAGGAACTGCCAGTGCCAAGTTCCAGCAACCCCCGCTCACACCTCCAGCCAACTCTTTGTGCCTCCTGTGAAGCTCTCCATGCTCCTCTCAACACTCTTCAATGTGAATGGAACTCCTGCCACAAACTTGAAAAGGTAAACTTCAGCTGGCCCTACCTTGTGACTGTATCCAACCTACACTCCATTGTAGTCAGCCTGAAAATTGTGACTTTGACACAGTCAAGCCTGACCAGAAATTTAAAGTTGGTGCTTTATACTTTTTGGTGCTATTCTCACTAATTCTTTTAAAAGTCATAACTCCGGTCCTATTGATAAGATTTTCATCATTTTGGTCTTTTTATATTGACATTTTACTTTATTTGTCTAAGTAGTTGTGGAATCCTTTTTGTGGTGTTTTCACTATTTCACTGTTTGAAGTGCACAAATATTTTAAACATTGTCTCCAACTTAACGCCTGGCTGCTCCTTGCAAAACTACCAGGGGATTGAGCAAGGGTTAATTTGTTTTTTTGCATTTCCCTGACAAGGAATGTGGTTGCTGCTTGACCAGGGCTCACAGCCCAGTCAACCAGTACCCCAACTTCTCACATTCTAATTAACTAGCTTCTCACCTAAGAAGGGGATGATGACAAAGCTCCGATTAGCCACAATTGAACTGACAGTAGGTTGACACTGGCACATATTTTGTCAAAAGCTGTAAAAAATATTGTATTATTTGTTTTCTAAGGAGTCAGAGAACTACCTCAAGAAATGTTTAAAAAATCATAATTTGTTATATTTTTGCCTTCACTGCTTTGCTCCCAAGCTTCATACTATATCGAGATGGAGAAGGAATTTTGTTAAAGGATCTTTTAAACAATATGCCCTTTCTGCAAAAAAAGAGCAATAGTGAATTTCTTGATAGATTCATTTTGAAAAGGGACCACCAGGGAGGTTGCCCTGAAACTGCAGATCATTCAACCAAATACTTTTACAGAATCCAGAAGTACCTGTATTACAACTCAGGAAACAAAATAGCAGTCAGTGGTATTGATGTTCTCCAAATGAACTGTGCAACCATTGACTGGATGGTCCCAGCTCAGTTACAAGTATCAAACCAACAGCCTAATCTAAGATAGATAAATGAGTTTTAAAGACAATAAAACCACAGTTAAGTCATTGCATTTATAAAACGTATGAACATTTAGGGCCAGATTTAAGAAAAGTGGCGCTGTACCCAGTACAGCTCCACTTTTCTTGATCCCCTCGGCGCCCCCTAACACCACCATTTGTGCACCGTATCTAAGATACGGTGCATCATGGCGGTAATTAAGGGACTATCATAATTTTTTATGATAGTTCAGAGCTTTGCTGGATAAGCGTAAAATTTTTTGATGTTAATCCTAAAAAGCCCATTGAGGCCCATTGTAAACAATGGTGTGCCTTCTTTTAACGCTTGCTCTGAGCAAGCTTCAAAAGTGCCTAAAAAAATTATGCAAAGAAATCTCTTAGATTTCTTTGCACCATTTTTTCGGCCCACCCTGCCGGGGGAATGCCCCCTTTGCATACATTATGACTGGCGCAGAAATAATGTAACACAAAGGATTATAAAGTGGCGCAATGCACGCATTGTGCCACTTTGTAAATTTGGCGCAGTGATTTTGGCCACGTTCGGCCACATTAGTGTAAATAAAATGATGCTACTATGGTGTTAGGGGCTCTTAAACTTAAATCTGCCCCTTAGTTAGCTTACAATGTCTGTGGGGAGAGAACATAGGAAAATATAGTGCAGAACATGTGTTCAGCAATGATTTGTGATCAGAAACATAGCACTCTTTCATTGGAAAATTCATTGCAGCTTGAGGGACTATTTTTCATTCATTAACTGCTATGCATCATTGACAATAGAGGTAAGGTAGCTTGTGGGAAATTTGCACGGGAAACATGCACAGGTAGCTCCATTTCTGCATAAGCATTTTATGAATGCTGAACTAGACAGAACACGCCTGTGAGTTTTGAATAATTAGCCAATTATTTTGAAATACAAATTGGGATTGTTTTCATAATAACTCCACTGAGTGGATGCTGTCATATACTTAAAGCCTTTGTGCACGCGTACAGTGCACTGAATCTTTTCACACACTGATATTACTGAGGAAATAAACCCCAGATGCCAGATTCTTTAACACCCACTAAAAGTCCTGACTGTAAAATGGATAGCCCTAATTGGAGATAATGACCTTTCACAGTACAGTGCATTGACAATGTGATGATCGACCTTGGATGAAATTGATTGCTTAATGAGGCAAGGAGCAGAGGTTCTGATATATGCAGGGGAGATGCTCCTTGAAGAAATGTGTCTTTATTTTGTTGGATAGATGTATAATTGGTAAAGATAGCCCAGGAAGAGAGGTGGCATGGATGAGCCTATATTGCAGGAAGGAGTACAGTTAAGGATCTCAGCAACCTTTGGTTCACAGTACAATAGCGGGATCAGTGAAGACAGCAAATGTGCTTGATACCTAACACATTCATAGAACAGTAGTGCAAAAGGGTCAGAACGTAGGGACCCTAAGGTCATAGTGAATGTCACAAATAGTATGCAGGCTTCCTTGATAGGCCTATATAAATAGAAAATCAATAGGGATATTGGGCCACATGTACGTAGCTTTTTGTTGGTCGCAAACAGGCCGATTCTGCGAATCGCCCGTTTGCAACCAACAAAAGCATTTCCCTATGCACAAATCCTTATTTTGCCAGTCGGTATGCAGTGCCTGACTCACAAAACAGGGACGTTCCGAGGGCATCCCGTCCTTATTGCAACTCGCTGGAGGATGTTGATTGTTTTGTGACAGTGAACGATTGTTTTGCGACCTGCAATTCTAAGTTGGTGTTAACTCATTTGCAAATGGAAAGATGTCCATATGGGACCCTTTCCCCTTTGTGAATGGAAGTGAATTTTTTTTTTGACAGCAGGCAGTGGTCCCACAGACCACTGCCTATTCTGAAAAAATTGAAAGAAAACTTCTAATTTTTCTTTTTGAAATGCATCCAGTTTTCCTTCAAGGAAAACAGGATGCTTTAAAAAAAAAAAAAAAAAAACTGCTTCACTGAAAAGCAGTCACAGGCATGGTGATCTACTGAGCCTAGCATGCCACCATCCCTCTGAGTGTGGCCATTCCCTAGTGGGTTGCAAATTGCGACTTACCTCATGAATATGGATGAGGTAGGTAATTTGCGACCCCATTGGGAATCGCAAACAGTGTACTTAACGCTGTTGTGCATTTTGTGTGGCAACTCACAATTTGAGATTCCCAAACTGATCACAAATTGTGAGACACAAAACAAAAGGTCAGACTTATAACCATATATAGTTTAATTGATATATTCTTCTCAAGATGTTCAGATGGCGGGTTTGAGCATAGCTTGCTTCCATTTGCAAAAAGTGAAATGTACTTTACTTCGAGGAACAGCCACCACATTTCATCCAGATATTGTGAAGTTTTGAGAGAGAAAACAGGTATTGAGACTTCGTCGTGATATTAGATGAACAATTATGGATTCAACATCGAGAGTTACTGATTAGAAATCCATGCAGTGTGGATAAAAAGGATCTGCTTATGGTGTGTTTTTTTCTTAAAGGAAGATGCTACTAATCACTTCTTTGAAGTCTTGGAAAGGGAGGCTGACTTATGATACTTCATAACTTTGAGACATAGAAAGAGCTGTACTCTCAGTCCTTTTAAGGAAGAAACCCTGTAAACACTCCTCCTGCAACCAGCCACACTGGAGGCTTTTGGGCAAAATGTATTATCTTTTCATCTTATCTTATATATAGAAAGCCCCCTTAGTCCTTTCTTATTTAGCACCTCCTCCCACCCGTGCGTCATTTTAGCAGGGGGTATAAATATGGGGCTATTCGGATATCACCATTTTTTGGATGGCAACGCCAACCTTGCATCTCATTGATGCAAGGTAGGTTCACTCATCCAAAAAAATGGTGCAAACTCCTATATGTTGACGTTAGACATGTCTAACGTCAAAATATAAATATGGAGATAGGTTTGCGCCGAATTTGTGTAATAAGAAAAATGACGCAAATGCAAACAAAAAGGTATAAATATGGGCATTGGAGTTTTCACAGATAAGCCTGGGCGTAGCCAACAATGCAACTGTTAGGCTAAAGATTCCAGAGCAAATTTGGATTTCTTTACCTTCACTCGAGTGCTCTCTTGCAAGATGTTTTGGTGAGACAATAATTCTGCCCTTGATGTATACCCAATTTCCAGGCATATATACACTCTAGATGCTCAAATTTTTTTTATGTCTGAACTTCAGTCCACAAACTGCAGTTGCTTTCAACAAAAAGTGAGATGTTGGTCAGAAAAATGATTTGTTAGTAATTTTAAGTTTGATTATCAATCACTCTCATGGTGGAGACTGCACATAAAAGATAGGCCTCCCTATCTTTTAATGGGCTGATATTCTTCCAGACTGTGGAATCTCTGCAGTTGTAAAATAACTATTAGTAAAAATAAACTCTGCGTTTGTGAATACAAAAAAAAATATTAAACTTAAACAACGTATCACTTTTCCTTTGTGAATCAGGCTCTGAGTATACGTGCTTGGTTCTAAGAAAGCTGAACAATTCTAAAAATCTCTTCCTTAGGGGTAGTGTTAGACCTGGCATCCTTGGTGTATTTCCCCCTTTGTTACTTCAGGCCTCCTGTTTTTGCTGACTTCCTTTTTGCTGGCCTTAAGTTCTGTATACTTCACAATACAACTGATACCCAGTGCTAAGGATTCTTGTGCTCTTTCCCTAAAAAATGGTAACACTGACATATACCACACTGGATTATTTAATTTACTTATAATTCCCTAGTAAAGTGCACTACATATGCCCAGAGCCTGTAAATTAAATGCTAAACTGCATCACTGATTGTGCCACCCACTTAAGTAGTCCTTTAATCATGTCTCAGGCCTGCCAAGTTTTGAAATGCTATTTTCTATCTGTCAAAATAATATTTTTGCCAGTCCCACACCTTTCTTTTTAATACATATGATCCCCACCTATAGTAAGCCCCGTACAGCGCAAAGGGCAGGGTGCAAAGTGTTTAAAAAGTAGGACATGCACCTTTTAGTTTTACATGTCCTGGTGGTAAAACACTCCTACATTTGTTTGTCACCATGTGGAGGGTCCCCCCCTCTCAGGCCAGGTTCTGGGCTGAGGGTGTCCCTCCCACACCGCAGGGTCTACTGGGGCCTTTGCTGCAGCCTAATCACTCCCAGAGGTTAACATTGAAATCGCCTTATTACACGTTATAACTGTAATGTCCATATGGGAAGAGATGACCCCTTCAAGTTTGGTGTCTCTGGAATCACAATTTAAAGTCCTAAGTTATGATGAAATTGGATTTTAAGTTGCGATTCTGAAAATGCAATTTTTAGAAAGTTGGCATTTTCTTGTCTAGCTGTTTGGTGCCTGCAGCCTGTCTCTGGTCTTCATGTATTCCTCCTAGACAGCCACACACAATGGGAGCTTAGGTGTGACTTGATGGACCATACTGGGCAGGGTAGAAGGGAGGAGCTGAACACAACCTCATTTACATCTGAATAGGCTGTGTCCTGTAACCACACAAAGGGCTGCATACCCCGTGTAGTTAGTCTGGAGACAGGGCAGGAAGGATGGGACATCTGTGCACTTCAGAGGTTTGTCTTTGAAGTCTCCCGTACATAAAAGGCACCACTGGCTTAAGAACGGGACCTCAGACACCAACACTTAATACACTTAATACACTTCTGGACCTGTGGATACTCTGTCAGGAAAAAGGACTGCTGTGTTGCTGAAGGACTGACGCTCTAGATCAGGAGGTCAGCCAGATAGTACTTGAAGTCACTTTGGGCTCTAGGAGAAAAGATGCAGGTCCAGTCCTTCTCACTCCCGGGGAAGAGGGAAACAGCCAACAGGTCAGCACAGCAAAGCAGGAATCCAGCAGAGAGCAGGTCAGCAAAGTCTAAGGGACATAACATGTTTCTGACCCCCATGCTTCTGCATCTGGACTCAGCCCTCTGTGAGTCTACCCTGCCAAGTGGCGTCACCCCAGTCCTGGACCTCTATAAGTTGGCCTAAGGTGCTTGCTCATATTGCTGTAATCGTATTTTGTTTCCTCATGGTAGCACACCTAGTCTTAACATTGTTACTCCTATTTTTATAGCATACTGTTAAGTATGTGTTTCCGTATCACCCTTCCAATGTGGTCAGTATAGTTCAAACAGGACTCTCTCTGGCAGAACGCTCACCTCACTGACAACTCCTCAACCTCTGTCATGTCGGCCAGGCAGCTATGCATCATGTGAGAGCATCGGACAGGTCTGGTTTTGTTGCCAATAGGACGTTTTCTTATTGGATTTCTAGCTGTGCTTGTCCCACTGTAAATACGGATCATTTACTGCGGGCAAATGCCTGGAGGCTAGAAATTCAATTAGATATTCTGCCACACACCACCACACCATTGGAATGATTCAAATACATATCCTGCCCAAGAGTTGCAAAGAAGTGGTGCCTAGCAACAGGTGGCACGTGGTGAAATGTCTTCTTCACCTTGCACTGCTACCCTCCACTGCTTCTTCATTGCATTGATTTGAGTATGGATACAAAGATATATTGTCTTCCCTAAAATTGTTTTTTAAAACCTAAACTTACTGTTATGTCACATGTTATGACTCCCCTTTGTTCCAAACAAAGCTTTAAGGATGGATTTTGTAGCATTTTTGAATAACAAAATACATGTGAAAAAGTCGGCAGTCACCTGGTTAAAATACTGTTTTCGCCGGGTTGCAGTGAATGCATGAATGTTAATACTCATTTTACCGTCAAGCGCACAATCTCTTAGGACGATGAGTGTGGCCTGATTTACTTAGGTCGTGAGCCTTGTGTGAGAAATCTCCGAGGACCGCTTAGAATTAGATCACTCATGCAAATAGATTTGATAGGAGCAGGGATGTAGAACACAGCCATGCTCAGCTGCAACGCATTTTAAAAATAGGCCCCAGTGGACCCTGCTTAGTAAACTGTGAAATTTGTCACCAACGTGGACTTTGTGCACGGCGGCTTTACGAATCAAAATGTTGAAAAAGTAAACACATTTTGCGCACATATCATCTGCTATCATTGATCATTAATTAGAATGTGTAGGCTGTGTAAAATCGTCATTTTTTGTTTGTTTCTGTCCTTGCATTTCATTTTCATTTAGAAACAGGAGACTGTTTATTACACCAAACAAATGGTCTGAACTTAGCAAACTAAGACGAGTGGAAGTAGATAATTCGCATGCCTCGAGGAAGAAAAGAGTAACTGGTGCGAAGTGAGAAAGGTGGGAATGAAAGGATGAGGTGAGAAGTCGGCAGAACGGTTTGGTGCCTGTGTGAACATTTTAAGAGAAAATCTCATTTTCACTCATTACTGCATGTTACTTTATACTTTGGATATGTTTTATATGCACTTGTTTAATTTTAAATGAAAATTAGATTAAAACATTACCAAAGCACGACACTTTAGAGGGAAAATCACACCAAAAGCATTCACAACACTGGCCCTTTTCAATATTCTCAAATGGAGGAGGTCAAGCCAAGCATCACTTTTTATAGTATTTAATTTATTTTCCACAATTGAAACCCATGAGCACAATGTATTGGCAAAAAGATGATAACGACTCCTAGGAGCTTTTATGGAAACAATTAGCTAGTTTTCCTACAAATGGGCAATTCTCTGTCACTTTGTGTTCACTAGCACATTTGCTTCCAGGGGAGCTTTGCTGCCTCACCTATTCAGTATATAGTTGAGACCACCACAGAAGCTTTCACGTTTATGGCAATGGCATCTTGTAATTTATTATTTCTTGGATTATGATGCAAAAAGGCTATTTCGAGATAAATAATGTATTGACATTAGTTGGTTGACACTAAATTCTCAGCCAATAATGATTTACATAAAAGTAGGACCAAACAGCTAAAAAAAAATGTTTGAATTAACTTAGCACTAATGTGATACTTTATCCATCCATTGTAATGTAAATCCCCCTGGACTAACTGTAAATTCACATTTAATAATGAATCAATATGTTATTAGAATTGTTTCCAAATGCACGTTTTATCTGAGGTTACTAATAAGATTACAAACGTTTCTTACTAGATCTGATTATGCAATTTTTGCTCAGATCATCGGTAGCGCTAAGGCTGTTACACATACTTTATTATTCAGTTATTCAACTGTTCTGCCCCTTGCAGAATTACATTAGCCATTTCAGAAAATATTGCTAAACAAAGATTTCAGAAAGTCAAGACCTCCTCAGATATTAAAAGAAAGTGAAAACCCACTTTATAAACTAGTTAGTTTTCAATGTTTTCAATATACAATGTTATTTTTTTTTATTGTGAAGGTTTAGGGCCAGGCAAGCAATTCTATTCGTGGTGTTAGCAGTATAGAAATATTCGTGAACATGGACATACTAGAAATAAATCCAGTTATAGGTGGGACCCTCTTAAATCAAATTATCATATACCAATAACGCTGAAAAGAGAAAATGAGGCAATGTTTTTAAGTACAAGGACTGCTTTGCATTCAATTACTTTAGCATTCCATAGTTTGGGCCTTTGAATCTTAAACCACTAATGTCTGCATCTCCAACAGCAGAGCTATGAAATAAATAGCAGCCAACAATACAGAAGAATCCATGATGCCCATTCTTTTTAAAATCATTACCCCAGCATTGCTATGGTTGGAAAATCGCAGAAAGGTAAAGTGAGGATCAATCTATACGAGATTATCTACACTCTGACCAATATAATGGAGCCATCAGGTTAGTTTCGGGTTTGGCACCATAACTCGACAGTGACTTTGTCACACTCCACACCTGATATTTAGACTGCAAGCTCTTTGACATAAATAAACACCATTGTAGGGAACTGACCTATTGCACTCTCACATCTGTTTAAATGAATTTGTGAACAATCCCTGCCATTCTAGTATCATTTGAATTCTTCTAGACACAAAAGGCAGCCTAACTCTCAAACGTTTATTGGTAGCTTAGGCAACAAATGACCAACATCTGTATAATGGATGATCAATCCCATCAGGCTGGTCATAGGTCAACTCATAGTATCAACTCAACTGACAAATATTTCTGATTTTTTTTGTATTTATCTAAGGAGAGTGTTAGACTTTTCATCCGTGGTGTGGTCTCCCTTAACTTTTTTCCTCTGTTTCCCAGGTTGTTGATGTGTGCTGGACTCTGTTTTTGTTGTTTTTGTTACTCTTGCCACTTTACCACTGCTAGCCAGTGCTAAAGTGCAAGTGCACCTATACAAATGTGTATGTAATTGGTTCATCCATGATTGGCATATTTGATTTACTAGTAAGTCCCTAGTACAGTGCACTAGTGGTGCCCAGGGCTTGTAAATCAAATGCTACTAGTGGGCCTGCAGCACTGGTTGTTCCACCCACCTAAGTAGCTCTGTAATCATGTCTCAGACCTGCCACTGCAGTGTCTGTGTGTGCAGATTTTAACTGAACAATTCGACTTGGCAAGTGTACCCAATTCCCAGGCCTAAACCTTCCCCTTTCTTACATATAAAGCACCCCTAAGGTAGGCCCTAGGTAGCCCCAAGGGCAAGGTGCAGTGTATGGTTAAGGTAGGACATATAGTAATGTGTTTTATATGTCCTGACAGTGAAATATTGCTAAATTCGTTTTTCACTGTTGCAAGGCCTGTGCCTCTCATAGGTTAACATGGGGGCTACCTTTAAATCTGATTAAAGTGTAGAATCCCTTTGGGAGCGGATGGACATGTGGAGTTTGAGGTCTCTGAGCTCACAATTTAAAAATACATCTTTTAGTAAAGTTGATTTCAAGATTGTGTTTTTGAAAATGCCACATTTAGAAAGTGAGCATTTTCTTGCTTATACCATTTCTGTGACTCTGCCTGTTTGTGGATTCCCTGTCTGGGTCTGTTTGACAGTTGGGCTGGTTGCGCCTCACACTAGTCAGTGACACATAAGGAGCTGGGTTGTAGTTTCCTGATGAGCCATCTGTTCTAGGAGGGAGGGGAGGAGTATTCACTCACACCTGAAAGGGCTGTGCCTGCCCTCACACTATGCAGTGTCCGACCCCCTGGTGGGTGTCTGGGGCCTGGCCTGGGCAAGGTAGGATTTCACAATCATAAGAGACTTTGCTTTGAAGTAGGCCTACTTCAAAGGAGAAATGGGTATAGGAAGGGCACCCAGAACCACAGACTTTAGAACACTTCTGTAAACCAAGAGGAACCTCTGCCTGGAGAAGAGCTGAAGAGCTGAGGAAGAAGAGTTGCCCTGCCTGTGACTGTGCTTTGTGGAGCTGTCCTGCAGTTGCTTCTCCTGCCAGTGTAAGAGGGCAAAGACTGGACTTTGTGTGCCTTCCATCTTGTGAAGATCTCCAAGGGCATGATTTGGAGCTGGCCTCCTGTTGTTTGAAGTTTCAGGGACCCATCCAGTTCCTGGGACCCTGAAAGGAGAAGCTGGCAGCCCAAGAGTAAGCAACGCAGTGTAGGGGAAAAGATCGACGCAACTCTGATCTGCGGCTGAAAAATCGACACGCCAACGGCTTTGCGGCTGAAAATCGACGCTCGCCTGCAACGCTACCCAAAAATCGATGCCCGGGACTGGAGAAACGACGCACAGCAGCGCTGAAGGGGGCTGGTGAGATCGCAACCCGCGCCACGTGGTTTTTAGATCATCGTTCAGCTGGATTTCTGACGCAAATACTGCTGGGCATATAAAAAACAACGCAAGGCCTGCCCGGACCCGGGAATGCTAACCGGATCAACGCATCGGTCTCCTGCGGAGAGAAGAAAGGACACGTCCTGACCCAAAAAAAGGAGAAACAACGCAAGGTCTCGCTCGTGCGTGGTATCGACACATGGTACATTTTCACATTAACAGCGTTAGTGTTGTGTTTAGAATTACATGAAGACTCGTTTTGCATTTGTAAGTGATAACTTGACTTGTGTATTGTGGATTTTTGTAGTTTTGGTCTTGTTTTGTTTATATAACTATTTTCTATTTTTCTAAACTTGTGTTGTGTCATTTTGTCGTGTTTTCATTAAGTTACTGTGTTTGTTGGTACAAAAACCTTACACCTAGCCCTCTGATGTTAAGCCTACTGCTTGTGCCAAGCTACCAAGGGGGTAAGAGAGGGTTAGCTGAGGGTGATTCTCTTTTACCCTGACTAGAGTGAGGATCCTTGCTTGGAGAGGGGGTAACCTGACTGCCAACCAAAGACCCCATTTCTAACAGAGAGACATACAGGAAACCCAGAGAACCCCAAACCTCGAAAGACTTAAAATCACACAAAACAACTGTATTTATTGATTTATTTTGTTTTGAATATAGGCCAGGCACTGCACCGTATTTGAATGTTGTTTGTTCCACTTTTATAATCACTTTACATGAGGATAAGAAGAAGACAAATATGAAATAAAGTGTTCAGTTAGATTTTATGGCAAGACTTGGAGGCTAACATCATGCTTCAACGTCTTTAAAGTGGCTGCTGGATTAGTAGAATAAAGTACTAGGAACAATAGAACATTGAAGCATTCCACAACTTAATAAAAGGCCAGAATCCCTAGCCATCTTCCTTCCTCTTTTCCTGCTGATCCATGCAGATTAGTACTGTGTGCAGGACATGAGGAGTATTTCTCACATTGTGTGCTTGTGGTGGAATTGAGTGAAAGATTTATAGATGAATGGATTATTTGGGAAAAAGTACCAGTGTGTACAGTATTTCAAGAAACCTGATTGTTTTATGAGCAGTGTCTCGGTTGCGGCCTGGAGGTATAGGTGAGGTATTGTTATTTACTTTGGAAATTATTTTTTATGAGGCTGAGAACATTATAAATTAAAAAAGAATGATCACTAACCATTGGCTCACCAGTGTACACAGTGCAGTGACCATGATCATGTAATTCAAAACATGCAGTGGTTAATTGTTGTGGACATGAGACATGCAGTGCATACCTGTTTAAGCCTGTCACACAGCTGTTCTTGTATGGCACGCATGTTTAAAAGCTAATAATCTTCCAAGAAATTTAAAAAAGGACTGGTCAACCTATGGGAGTTCAATGTCATGATGAAGGTCGGTCATCTTGTAAGATTGGGATGATATCTCGATCAGTTATAGGTAACGCAGATAAAACGGTATGGTTTGATTGCCAAAGACCATAGCTGCCTACATTGCAGTTACAAAAGGAAAAGGAGGAGGTTTTGGATGACAGATTTTCAAAAGGAATATAGAAAATTTCTATTGAGTTTGGTAACAGGATGGAGAAAAGATTGGATTTGATGCTCCAGACCAGAGGTATTTGTTCTGACGAGGAGACTTATTGGTCAGCTGGCGACGCTACTTCTCAGATGAAGAAGAAAGGTAGGGTGTTCAGAAAAAGAAAGAATATTGAGGTCCATGTCAGGGAAAAAGATGGAAATCTGTCAAGGCATAACAAGATCTGTGTGAGCTCACAAGCAAAGCTAGTGTTGAGGACACATGACAGATTAATGAAAGGTCCAGGGAAAGAAAACAGATGGTTAAGAAAGGGTTGTAGCCATACAGTTGTGCAATCTGACAAATCATATGGCAGCACAGAGGTAGAGTTAAGTTGTTCCCCTGACTTTGATTCTGATACTCAATGTTGTGAGAAATCAAGAGAAAAGGAAGTTGTGAAAATAAAGGAGATGGACAAAAATATTATGGTGGATCTTTTTGGATCGTAGGTGTTGTATCAGAGCGTTTTGGGTGAGTCCATGTTTGACCCTTTGATGATAAAACACCCATTATCGCCAGAGTGGACACCTGCTCTCCATGTGGCAGAATATATTGAATTCAGATCAAGGTGAGAGATACCTAAGGAAGTAAGAATAAGACTGTGATCAGAGTGTCATAGATCTTTTTTATCAAATAAAGTAGTGGCAACTCCAGTCCTGGATGCAAAGATTTTCCTCTTCATAGGGAAAGGAGGCAGAGACCCACACAAAGGTCTGGATATAGGCTTCGTTATGTGCCAAGACAGGTTGTTGGACATTAGAGGTATGTTAACAAAGATTTTTGATTTAACAGAAGAGGCACATGTTAATAAGGAATTCTCAATCTTGATGAACTAAAACAATGGGTGCAACGTGCTCTTTGCCTCTTAGGTAATGTCAATGCTACAATTTCTGTGGAACAAAGAAAGGGGATATAACTTAAGATTAATCCAAAACTGGTGGACTTGGCAAATAAGCAGGCAGGTCCAGTGGCAAATGGCCTTTTGTTCAGAAATGCTTTTATAAAAGCAATGTCTAAAATTATGGGTGCTTTTAGTTTGATACAGAAATCACAAAGAGATATAAAGAAAGTATTTAGTGAGCTTGTTTTTGGATGGGCTGGGCACATAAGGTATCGGTACTCCAGCCGAAGTCAGGGAACCATGAGAAATTCCTTTTCTTGAGGATTCGACCTTACTTACAGGGTCAGCAGTTTTTACCTTCAGCGACCGAGATCCTGAGGAAGAGGATCTCATTGTGCATGGGGAACAGGTAAGGTTAGACCCTTTTGTTATCCCATTAAAATTGGGTAGCAGACTTGCTCACTTTTATCACAATTGGGTGTGAATAGTAGTGGATCCATGGGTGTTGCAGACAGTACAAGGTTATCCCATAGATTTCATTGCAGAACCGGTTCACAATCCGGGTTCAGAGTTGTTTATATACATCAAAGAAATGACAGAGGTGGTAGAAAAAGAGAAACAAAAATTATTGAGGAAAGGAGCAATAGAAAAAGCGTGTCAAGAATTGATTGAATTCGTCAGCAATCTCTGGTTGATTGGTTAGTTTAACATCATTTCAAAATGGAAGGGATGCATATTTTGAGGGACATTCTTCAAACAAAAATTGGTTTAGATGTGAAGGATGAGTATACAACAATTTGGGAGCCGCATCAGAGATTTCTGCCATTCAGAAGGGGTGGAAGGATTCGCAATTTTGTATGTCTGCCTTTTGCTCTATTATCCACCCCTTGGTGTTTCACAAAAGTCCCTCAGCCAGTGGTTGCATTTCTGCAAGAGAGAGGGATATGATTGATTTTATAGTTAGATAGCATTTTAATAACGGATCAGGAGAGGATGAATGTGAAAGCTCATACAGATTTGACAGTACGATTGTTGGAAGGTTTAGGATTTGTGGTGAATAGGAACAAGTCAAGTTTGGAACAAAAACAAGTAACTCAGTTTTTGGAAATCTTAGTGGCTACAGAAAAAGGGGAATTGAGACTTCCAAGTGAGAAATTGAAGAGGATAAGGAAAGAGATCCGGAGAGTTGTGGAAAAGGATTAAATTTCTTTACAAAATGATAGCCCTAGTAATAGGGCTGTTATCTTCAACAATTCAAGCTATTTTACCTGGACCATTAAATTAGATGGCACTTCAGAGGTTGAATGCAATTCATTTAATAAAGACAATGGGCCTGATTCTAACTTTGGAGGACGGTGTTAAACCGTCCCAAAAGTGGCGGATATACCACCGACCGTATTACGAGTCCATTATATCCTATGGAACTTGTAATACGGTAGGTGGTATATCCGCCACTTTTGGGACGGTTTAACACCGTCCTCCAAAGTTAGAATCAGGCCCAATATCTCTTTCCTTAGAGGCGAGGGGGGAACTGCAGTGGTGACTGAGGGACATGGAGGCATGAAATGGGAGAATGATTTTTGGAGACTGTCTAAATTTGGTGATAGTTTAGATGGTTGGAGTGCCCATTGTGGTTTTGTGTCAACAGGAGGGGGTCGGGCAGAGGAAGAAAGAAGGATGCACATAAATTGGAATTGTTGGCAGGGTTATTTGCAATATAATGTTTCATGAGAAACAAGGTGAGGTTTTCAATGCTATTATGGATGGACAATATGTCAGCAGTGAGACATATGTAAACATATAGGGAGGTCCTGAATCAAAGGATTTGCTGGACTTGGTAAAAGTATTTTGGAATTACTGCATTATAAGGAATGTATCACTGCAAGTGGAACACATTCCAAGTATGAGCAGTGTGGAAGCAGAGCAGGTTCTTGAGGAACTCTTAGAATTCCAGGAATTAGAGGTTGAACAGGGAAGTATTTACGAAAGTAAAGAGAATATGGGGTCCATTTGGAATAGATTTGTTTGCAAACAGGATAAATACTTGGGTGAAGAGATTTTTCAGTTGCAGTAAGGATTCAGAGTCTGCGGGAGTGGATGCATTTTGTTGTAATTGGAGAGGTCTACATCCATTTGCATTGACCCTGTTTTCAATAATTGCTTGAGTGACTCAAATGGTGGAAAGAGACTGTGGTTGTGGTGTTGTTGGTTGGTTCATAGGTGTTGTATCAGAGCATATGCAAATGAATGGTTCCGACAACTTTTTATGGTAGAAGGGTATTGTAATTGATTTTATTTTGTTTATATTTGTCACTATAAGTCTTATAGTCAACAGATTTCCTGTTCAACTGTTGCTCTTTTGGGTCTCTCTGTTTCTTCCTGTGCTTTCTGTTCTTTTAGTTCTTATTGTGTTGTTTCTGTGACTGTCTTCCTTTTATTCTTTCTATTTTCTCCTTTTATGTATCTTCCCAGGGTCTCATCGGAGAGAGTTCCCACTGCTGCATGAGCCACGTCCCTCCGGGGATGTGTCGGGTTACTTTGTTTCCTCTCGCGGGTGGTCTCTCTCTCGTCTTGATGGCCACTTCCCTTTTGCTTTCTCCTTCGCGTGTGCCTCCTCCCGCATCTGGTTTCTCCGTTGCGCTCTCTCTCTCTCGTCTCTCCTCCTGATGACGGCCTGTTTTCCAAGTCTGTCCCACCGGCATGCTCCCCTTCCTCCCTTTTGTATATCTGCTGCGTCGCTTTCGAATCCCGGATATCCAAGTTTGCGTGCGAGTTCCACTTTCTCTCACCTTCGGTAGTACCCCTGGGGTACTCAGTTGTCGGCCCCCACCCTCATGGTGGCACCAGATTTAGAATAACTCTGTTAAATTTGGTAAGTCCACTATGGAGATCTCAGGTTTGGTTTCCAATCCTACTGGAATTATCAGTAGATTTCCCAATGGTGATAGCAATGTTTCAAGAAATAATGTTGTATCTAGGAGGGAAAACACATGATTTGGTGAAAACAAGTCAATTGAATCTAGTGGCTTAAAAGATTTCAAGAGAACCTGGGAACTGCCAGGACTTCCAGCAAAATCTTCAGACCTCATCAGAGAGTCTTGGTTACCTGGAACAATGAAAATGTGTTGATTGGCTTGGCAGAAGTGGGTTTGCTGGTGTTTGGAGAGAGATGTTGATCCCGTGGTCATGTGGATGTAGTGGAGATTAATTGTCAGAAATACTCAAAAAAGGTTGTGTTTAGAAAACTAGTAATGTTCATGGCTCACCTTTTGTGGGAGGACATTTCCAAGTGAATGGTGTATCAGAAACACAGGATGTTTTAATTAAGAGATTAATATGAAGCATTGGAATTGCAATGCCACCAGTGTCTAGATACAATTCTGTGTGGAATGTGTCAACTGTTTTGTCACATATTGAGAGTTGAGGAAACAATGAAGTTATGACTCTTACTGATCTTTCTATGAAAGTAGCATTTTTGTAGTGTTTAGTATCATTTAAAAGATTATTTGATGTTTAAGCTCTTGATGTAACAAGGAGAATTTTTACTCCAAAAGGGGTATGTTGTTGTTTAACCAGACTAACAAAACCAAATTCAAAAACTATATTTTATCCATTTCTCAATGAAAGAGCAAGCTTGTGTGCTGTTCATTGTGTTAAGGAGTACGAAAGAAGAACGTTGTGTGAGACCTATGGGGCTGTTGCAATTATTAATTTCTCTTAAAAGACCTTTTAAGGCTGTGTCTTCTCCCACGTTTACCAGGTGGGTTAGGAAGGTGATGTTAAGAGCACATGTGGATGTCAGTGTGTTTGGGGCACATTCTGTAACAGGAGGGGCAGCCTCGAAAGCCTTTTTGATGGGTGGTGCATTTCAGGACATTTTGAGATGTGCATATTGGTCAAATGACATAACTTTCAGGAGATTTCATTTTAAACCAGTTGTGAATGCAGAAAGTTGTTCGATTGAAAAGCTCCGAACTTGCAAAATGTTAGCCTATAGATCTTGGTATAAAATGCAGATTTTCCACAGCCTGGTGGGCAGAAAATCTGGATTTTATCAAGGACACAGAGGCTAATATTATCCCTTCATGGATTCCCTGGTTTGTTTCAATATGTTTTGTTTGTCTTTTTCTAGTGCATGGTCAAGTGAATTAATGGACAAATTTACAGATCTAGCAGACTACTTTTTCGAAGGAAAGATGAAGTAGGAAAAGCTATTCAAGTTGACCATATTTAATGTTTATTGACATGTTTCAGAAGCAAAGAAGAAGGAAGATGGCTGGGGATCCTGTTCTTTTATTAAGTTGTGGAATGTTTCAATGTTCTAATGTTCCATATTCTTCTAAGTGGCTGCTGGAGTAGTAGCAATAAAGAAGATGAGGCATAATATTAGCCTCCACGTCTTTAATAAAATCCAGATTTTCTGCCCATGAGGCTATGGAAAATTTAAATTTTCTTTATTCCAAGTAGAAGAAGCCTGTAAAAGTATACTTACATTTCAGACTCATCAAAATAGAGTAAGGATATTTCATATGTGCAGTTACTATTCTTTTTTGCAACTTGAACACCATTACTAGTATAATACATACTCTTTCATTACTTAGTCATCTACCGTTTTGAGTACAATTTTAAATGACAACACTCAAACACATGTGGCAAGTTTTTCAGATCCATCTCAGCAGCAAAATGCTATTTTAATATGTTTTGAGGTATAATTCTCGCGCTTGTCAAAATGAGGTGTAGGTCATTTTGCCACACTGAATTTTGGTATTCATAATTTGTCTAAAAATACACATTTAGGGCGTGATTTAGAGTTTGGCGGATGGGGTTACTCCGTCACAAACCTGACGGATATCCCGTACACAATATTATGATCCCATCATATCCCATGGGAATAGTAATTTGGCAGACTGGATATCCGTCACATTTGTGACGGTGTAACACATCCACCAAACTCTACATCAGGCCCTTATCTATGCCCATAATTGACCTAGTGGGCTTAAAGATAAAACTTTTGATGGTTCCCTGAAAATCATTCAGATTGTCATTCTATATTAGTAAGATGTTTACTCAAGAGGAATGTTGTAAATTAGTTGCTGATCTGAGTAAGGTAAAGGGATGATCACAGAACGGGTGGGATAAAATTTGAAATGTCAGTGCTGTTTTTTCTGAGCTTAGGATTTCCAGTTGCACATGATGTTTGTAATGAAGATGGGGATAAGTCTTTGCAATAGAAATCTTGATGTCCTTAGATGGTTAGCTGCCTTGCCAAATATCTCAGAGTGTTTGGAGATATAGGTTTGTAAGTGAACCATTTTGTCCTACACATCCACATTGTCTCTGTGTCTAACTTTGCAGAGAGAGCTAAACATATATAATGTGGTCTGATTTACGATTTGTGACTTTGAAGTAAGTTGAGTAGGTGGAAGTCCTGTTGATAGTATCTATAGTACATTATTGATACTAGAAGTGTGCATGAAAGTGGAACTCATCATCTGTGGGGAACAACTTTTTTTTTTCTCCGTCACAGTAGGTGTATTTGAAACCGTGGAGATAAAATAAAATGAGCAATGTCAAAGCTTGGTTTGTAATTTGGCACACATCCATTGAGATTTCTATTGGTTATAATTCTATTGACTACTAATGCAACTTTTTCTCCCCTGGTTTTTTTCAATGATAATTATTCTTTTACTTATAATTATTGAACCTTGTATCATGTTGTCATTTCTCTTATTTACTTGCATTCCACCACTTAAGATATGAATGCACTTTTAAGTTCTTTACTGTTTTTGACTCTTGTTGTGTGGTTGATGTGTTAAACATAGCAGCTCATTGTTTATAGTACATTAATAGTTAGCTCTTTTATAAACAAAATATTATCAGCACAGATGAATGGTTAATTTATACAGTAATATGTGCAGATTTTTAAATCTCCTTGCTTGTTAAAAGCTGTGGTAAACTACATGTTATTAGCATATAACGATGTACAAATAATAGTTTTCTATTTAAACATGGCTTGTCACAGATTTTCTGAGAATTTACTTCCCACTTAGGACACGCTAACTCTGAAGAACAAATGTTAATTAAACCTAGTTAGGTGTGTCCATTTCTATTTTGAAATGGAAACTTCAGTCACTACTCATATCAAGAGTATGACAAATCCCCCCCCAGGCAATGAACCTAATAGTCAGATTATTTAGTGTCTTCCGAAAATAACCATGTTATCAATTCACGCCACAATAATCATCATAGCACAATATCTGTTGTGCACAAAAGTCACATAGACTGAGCTTCAATAGTAAATGCCTTATCATCAAAAGTAAATACCCTGCCAATCCACATAAAATAGCAATTGTTAGACTTGACAGATAGAGCACGTTGGATTGAAAAGCCATCTAACACTGAAAGGTAAAACCATATTCCCTAAGGAACTATAGCCAAAACTTAATTAATCAACCAGTTTCTTAGTGATACAGCCTAGCCCCTATTTATCAACCAATATTAAGCAAGAAACTTAATTACCCTATATCCGGATTTCTTTATTTTCTGAAATGTAAAAGAATAATACTGCTGGCAAAGGCTAAAAATTAACAAGTAGATGCCTAAGCCAGAAAGCTGTGATCAGAACAGCAACACAATTCTAGGTTTGTTGAAGGTTTCACCTGGGCTTGGAAGTATATCAACATGCGTAAAAGGGGGGGTTTGATGGGAGTATAGAGGATACATTACATGGGTTTCTTCAGAAAAGTATAACAGAAAAAGCTAACTACATAGGCTTGCCAGTTGCCTTCAGCTCCTCCCCCTCCTGCCTGGGATCGACATTTATTCGAGATCAGACGATGAAATAAATGCACAGTGATACCTTTTGTAGATGTGAACAATCCTAAAATACAGATAAAATTGTATGATTCATTTTTATTCTGTTTATGTATAGTAATGTTTTATGTGCATTTAAAAATAACTAATTTTAAATAAGAAATAAATGTTAGTTTTTTTAGATATTTATTATTCATATTGTTTTAGATCTGACTCATGTTTAAATGGCAGAAAAGTGAAGGATTGAGGACCTATTAAGAGGAGTGAGGTTAACTTAGTTGTTCCTAATGTACCTGGGGGAAGTGCTGGTACTCGTTGGTTAAACTGCTTGTTGACAGGAGTTGGTCTTCAGGTTTGTTACCTTGCTTCAGTGACCCTGCTCCCTACATGGAGAACTTCTAGTTCTAACTATCAACATCGAGACAGATGTTTTTCATTTAAGCTATAAAATTGTTTTATGTCCATTATTTATTATATATGATTTACTTGTGCATCAAAGGCCTAATTGCTGAATGTTCTTTGGATTCAGCTTGGAAAGTTTATTAACAACTTCATGGTTATCTACTCATTATAACATTAAAAAAACCTCAATTGTCAAAAACCATGTAGTGTTCTAGTTTGTCTCACAATGCACAACAAATGGATTGGCTGTTTAATCTAGTGAGGCATTGTGCTATATATAGTAGCCAATTTGGACATATTAATTCATTCAAGATTAATATTTACACTTTTTTTTAGACTTTTGAAGTAGAACTTTTCAAACTTATTTGATTGTGTTTCCCAAGCAGCATTGGGATCATGACCAAAGAATGAACATGTTTCTACTCACTAATCAAGCATCCAAAACGGATCATATCAAGACTTGTCAGGGCTCTGAATTAATCACAATGAGACATACAACACTATAAATTCTCAAACATATTCTTCACATAAGAGTTCTTTGCTACCTCCTTTTAAAGCATGTCATATGTCCTATATTGGTTATTTGCAAAAATAGAATAAACAAATACAAGAAAAAGTATTTTAAAAGTTGATAATCCATTTTGGCTATTATTAATCACCTAGTCAAGCCAGATTGAATCACTGGCCCATTTGTTGTGACTACTTGATACAGGGTGAGTGGCTCTGGAATTTTAATGCAATGGTTGGGCGCTTACTATAGCAGACACTGTTAAAAGACAACAAGAAGAGGTAAACAGCAATACATTAAGGAGCAATTTTACATTTGAACATGACATTTGTAATTTTCAATTTGTATAATTTTGTTAGGATAACACATCCTTGATTGTAGAGAGGAACAACTGTGTTCTCTAAACAAGGTTGATCTTGAGCCTGATTACATTTAGATCACTTATGATGTGGGATCAAATGCAGATAACGTTATAGGGCTCAGGAAGAAATAGTTTTGGGGTAACTGTCTGCATGTTTTGGTGTCACAAAAAAATAAAACATGAGTGAATGTCTTCTTTGACTTTGATTTACTCAATGTTGTGAATTGAGAGTACTCAGAGGTACCCTAAAATATCTGTCTCATTTTACAAATGATCAAATGTAAACCTCCTCCTCCCCAGACCAATGCCTTTCTGGCAGTCTGTAAGCACAAAATGTCCTACTTTACCTTTAGGTGTTAAGTACATTTAGCATTTCACTTTACATTTTTGTTCTCCATAAGGAAAATATTACTTCTTTATTTTCACCACATAACTGCATGGAACATATCCTCCATTCCTTTATAGTCCTGTAGTCAGTACCCATAAGGCCAAATGTATTTTTTTCAATCCACATAGGAAGGCAAGGACCCTAAAGAGACCATATTTTTGGATTATGGGCTGTCCTGCATAGGAGTTTTTACCTCCCAAAGGCTTAAAAAATATTACTGCCAGGGGAACTTACAAAAATGGATATTTTACTTCTGAGGGAATCCACTCACCTGAAGAACATCCTTTAAAAAAAAAAAAAAAAAAAAAAACCTGGGTTTGAACTTGTGATATCAAGGTTTCACACTAGTCTCTACAACAGCAATGAAAATGAATACAGCTCTCATGACGCTTCCAAAACCTTTATTGTCATACTCGCGTGGGACTCCAATAAAGGGCAGAAAATATTTAGTGAAGGTGACCCTACCCTGTCATGGGTTCCCTTATTTATTACAGATTTTGTCTCAAATCAAATTCCCTTTGGTTACTGCTAATATCTGAAATAAATGGCATGAAATAATTTCTCAAGTGTTATTGAATTATAAGAAACTCAAGCCTAATGGGGATCCGAATCTAGCATTTCATCCATCTCAATCCAATGTCGGCAGTCAAACTTTCCACCACCTATAATGTGGTTCAGTGTCACCACCGCATATTTAAGAAGTGCACTACACTTGCACCTGTATTTGCACATGTAGCTATGTACTGAATTCCCGGCTTGAGTTGGGTGTACAGCCAGACATTAAATAGGAACTGAGAAGCTCTAAGTCATAATAGTTAATTATTAGACTTTTCATCCTTGGCAGTCTCCCTTAACTTTTTGCCTCTGTTTCCTAGGTTGTTGATGTGTGCTGGACTCTGATTTTAGTGTTTTTGTTACTCTGGGCACTTTACCACTGCTAACCAGTGCTAAAGTGCAAGTGCTCATTTACAAAATGTGTATGTAATTGGCTTATCCATGATTGGCATATTTGATTTATTAGTAAGTCCCTAGTACAGTGCACTAGAGGTGCCCAGGACCTGTACATCAAATGCTGCTAGTGGGCCTGCAGCACTGATTGTGCCACCCACATAAGTAGCTCTGTAATCATGTCTCAGACCTGCCACTGCAGTGTCTGTGTGTGCAGTTTTAACTGTAAATTCGACTTGGCAAGTGTACCCACTTGCCAGGCCTAAACCTTCCCTTTTCTTACAGGTCAGACACCTCTAAGGTATGCCCTAGGTAGCCCCTATGTAGTGTATGGTTAAGGTAAGACATATAGTAATGTGTTTTATATGTTCTAACAGTGAAAAATTGCTAAATTCGTTTTTCACTGTTGCAAGGCCTGTCCCTCTCATAGGTTAACATGGGGTCTACCTTTAAATCTGATTAAAGTGTAGATTCCCTTTGGGAGCGGATGGACATGTGGAGTTTGAGGTCTATGAGCTTACAATTTAAAAATACATCTTTTAGTAAAGTTGATTTCAAGATTGTGGGCCTGATTACAACTTTGGAGGAGGTGTTAATCCGTCCCAAAAGTGACAGTAAAGTGACGGATATACCACCAGCCGTATTACAAGTCCATTATATCCTATGGAACTCGTAATATGGCTGGTGGTATATCCGTCACATTTGGGACAGATTAACACCTCCTCCAAAGTTGTAATCAGGCCCTGTGTGTTTGAAAATGCCACATTTAGAAAGTGAGCATTTTCTTGCTTATACCATTTCTGAGACTCTGCCTGTTTGTGGATTCCCTGTCTGTGTCAGTTTGACAGTTGGGCTGGTTGCACCTCACACTAGATAGTGACACAAAAAATTAGCTGGGGTGTAGTCTACATTTCCTGATTAGCCATCTGTGCTAGGAGGGAGGGGAGGAGTGGTCACTTACACCTGAAAGGGCTGTGCCCCTCCTCACACAATGCATTCTCCGACCCCCTGGTGAGTGTCTGGGGCCTGGCCTGGGCAAGGCAGGATTTCACATTCAAAAGAGACTTTACTTTTGAAGTAGGCCTACTTCAAAGGAGAAATTGGGTATAAGAAGGGCACCCAAAACAACAGACTTTAGATCACTACTGGACATCAAGAGGAACCTCTGCCTGGAGAAGAGCTGAGGAGCTCAGGAGAAGTGCTGCCCTGCCTGTGACTGTGCTTTGTGGAGCTATCCTGCAGTTGCTGCTTCTGCCAGAGTAAGAGGGCAAAGACTGTACTTTGTGTGCCTTCCATCTTGTGAAGAAATCTCCAAGGGCTTGATTTCGAGCTTGCCTCCTGTTGTTTGAAGTCTCAGGGACAGCAAAGACTTCTCTCTGCCAGCACCTGAGTCTCTGGAGAGACTCCTGTTCTGACAAGCGGTGCCCTATCCAGTCCCTGGGCCCTTGAGAGGAAAGCTGGTGGAAATCCAAGGAAATCGGCTTCGGACGACTTCGGACCGATGCCGCTGCTGAATCCGGTGACGCCGCCTGCAACCGACTCCGTGATCTTCGCTGGAACGCTACGACCTTCGCATGCCTGACGCTGCTGCAGCCCCGCTGAAGTCCGCGACTCCATGGAAGTCGCCGCACCACATCGTGACCGATGCCGCTTGAAGTGCGCGGATTCAACGTTTCGCACAGACGCCGCGATCCCCGACTTTGCGCATCGACTTGTTTTCACTCTTCATTAAAAGTACTGTACTTGGGAGTCTACGCGTCTCCATGTCCGGTGCCGCTGGTGTCGGATTGTTGGGAACGACTCCGTCACGACGCCGTGTTAACATCTCATCGAAGCATTTTGTGTTTCTAAGCGCAATTTTTTAGTTTAATCTTTAAAAATTCATAACTTGACTTGTGCATGTCGGATTTTTGTTGTTTTGGTCTTGTTTTGTTTAGATAAATATTTCCTATTTTTCTAAACCTGTGTTGTCATTTTGTAGTGTTTTCATTAAGTAACTGTGCATGTTGGTACAAATACTTTACACCTGGCACTCTGAAGTTGAGCCTACTGCTCTGCCAAGCTACCAAGGGGGAAAGCAGGGGTTAGCTGAGGGTGATTCTCTTTTACCCTGACTAGAGTTAGGGTCCTTGCTTTAACAGGGGGTAACCTGACTGTCAAGCAAAGACCCCATTTCTAACACTGGTGATCAGCGGTTGGGATTTGGACTTGTATTTGTACTTGACATACAGTGATTAAGTGTACACTACTGTTTGAGTTCAGACCACTACGTGACCATATACTACTTGTTTGGTGATCTTTTTATTTTTTCTCTTTGGGACTGTTTTTGTTCTACTTCAATTTTTTCGCTGATTCCTTGATTGACTTTCTTTGGAACTTCATTTGGGAACTTGTTTTTCTGCCTTTGGAACCTTGCACTTGTTTTTTAATCTTCATCATGTCCCAAGCTGGAGATGCATCAGTTGGAGCTGACTTTGACCTTGAGAAATTGGAGAGTTATACCAAGGCTCAGTTGAAGCAGTTCTGTAAAAGTTATGACTGTCCCTTTAAGAGCTCATCCAGGAAGTAGGAGCTGCAAAAGTAGCTGAGGGCCTGGGTGACAGCCAAGAGCACTGAAGGGCAAACAGAGGATGAGGGAGAGGAGGAGGAGGAGGAGGAAGAGTGTTCAGTACACAACGGTATTGTGGGTGGGCCTGTTATGTCCAGGGAGAAGTTCTCCAGGACAGGTAGCAGTGTCTCATCTAAGGGTCTGACACCTGAGGAGGTACAGGACAGACGGGCAGAAAAGGAGTACCAATTGGAGCAGAGAAGGCTAGCCCTTGAGGAAAGGAAGTTAGCAATGGCTCATGAGCTTAGCTTGAGAGAGATGGATCATAGAAGCCAGTCCAGTAGAGATGGTGGCAGCAACCCTACAGTGCTGCCTGAGAGGAGGGTGCACATTCCTAAAGACCTTGTGAAAGATTACAAGAGGGAGGATGGCATATATTTGTGGTTCAAGGGGTATGAGTCTGCTCTCCACATGAACTGGTCCCTGAAGCTCATTGGGGGGCGGGTCTGTGGAAGCACTTTGAGGTAGAGGGGAGGGATACACTGACAGCCTTAGGGGATGCTCTGAATCTCACCTACTGTAGCATGAAGGATGTCTTACTTACAAGGTATGGTCTTACCCCTGAGCAGTACAAGGATAGGTTTAGGTTCTACAGGAAGAAGGCATCCCAAACATGGTTGGATTGTGCTGATTCTTATTCCAGGTCACTGGATGGTTGGGTGAAGGGCAGAAAGGTAACTACGTATGAGTGGCTTTACAATCTGATTGCTTGGGAGCACTTGTGCAGTTTATGTTTTCCAGAGCTGCTCCAGCACCTGATTGACAGCAAACTGACTGACCCCAGGAAGCTTGCACAGGAAGCGGACCGCTGGGAGAGCACCATGGTCCAGAAGAGGTATGGGGGAGACCACGCCAAGGGTGGGCAGGGTCCCTCTCAGAAGAAAGGGGGGGTAAGGGTAAACTGGGGGAGTTCTCTGAAGGGCCCCAAACTGATTCCCAACCCCCCAGTGAAAAGAAGCCATGGTTCTCCAAAGGGAAGCCACTGGCAGGTGGCCCCCCACGTAAGTGCTATGCATGTGACCAGGTGGGTCATGTGAGGGGGGACCTCAAGTGCCCCAAAAGTACACCGGCACCCACTGGTGTGCCGTCCCAGTGTTTGGCCAGTGTAGCGCTTGGGGAGGAGTTGGTTTCAGGTGGGTGGGAACCAGATGAGATGACCCTTGTCTCACTAGGGGACAGTGAGATGGTCCAGAGAACCCTAGTGCCTGAAAACAGTAAGAAGTACAGGCAGTGGGTGACCATTAAAGGACAGAGGGTGGAGGCTCTGAGAGACACAGGAGCCAGTGTGACTACAGTGAGGAGTCAGCTGTTATCTGTAGAGCAGATAGTCCCCGGGTACTTCACCAAGTAGTTGCAGTGGACAACTCAGAGCGCCTGTGCAGAGTGCCGCAGGTTCCCTTTGAATGGGGGTGGTCTCAGGTTCCTTGAAGGTAGCTGTGAGCCCTACCATGCCTGTTGATTGTTTGCTAGGCAGTGACCTGGAGGATTCCCCTTGGAAGGAGGTGGGACACAGGTCTCACTTGAAGATGTTGGGTCTGCCTGGGTGGGTATGCGTATCCACCCGGTCAATGGCAGCCCGTCAGGGTAATCAAGAGCCCCTGGAGCCTGAAACAGTGGCCCAGGGGACCACTGAGAAGAGGAAGGGCAGGGGGCGCGGGAAACCAGCCCCAGATGTTCCCATTGTCCGGGAGGAGGCAGAGCCTGAGGTTGATGTCCCGGAGCCTAAAGGGGAACAGGCGGCTGACTGGGGGAGATCCCTGAGCCGTTGCAGTGGTAGCAGGAAGGGGGGCCCACCAGGGAAGCATTCTGTGCAACACAGAAGACATACCCTACTTTGGAGGGTTTGCGGCAGCAGGCTGCAGACCAGGCAGCTGGCAAGGAGCCAGGATCACACCTGATTTATTGGGAGGATGACCTCCTGTATAGCGAGCCTAAGGTTCCTGAGCCTGGGTCAGCCCTTGTGCTGGTAGTACCCCAGTGCTTCAGGGCCTTCCTACAGGGGTTGGCTCATGATGTGCCTTTAGCTGGACATTTGGGGCAGGACCTTTGAGAGGCTTGTCACCCACTTTTACGGGCCCCTAATGTGCAGGTACTCAGATGCACACTGCAGGTCTTGTCAGACTTGTCAGGCCAGTGGCAAGAGTGGGTGGAAATGTAAAGCTCCCCTCCAGCCTTTGCCTGTTGTCAGTACTCCTTTTGAGAGGGTAGGCACTGCCATTGTGGGGCCTCTGGACCCCAAGACAGCTTTGGGCAACAGGTTCATTCTGGTCTTGGTGGACCATGCAACACGGTACCCAGAAGCCATTCCTCTGAGGTCAGTCACTTCCCCTGTGGTGGGTCGTGCACTGATGTTTTTTTTTTACCCGCATGGGGTTCCCCAAGGAAGTGGTATCTGATAGAGGTAAAAACTTCATATCCACATATATGAAGTCTTTGTGGAAAGTGTGTGGGGTAACCTACAAGTTCACCACACCTCACCACCCTCAAAGTAATGGTCTGGTTGAGAGATTCAACCACACCTTGAAAGGCATGATCATGGGCATGTCAGAGCCCTTGAGGCGGAAGTGGGACGTCCTCTTGCCATGCCTTTTGTTCGCCCACAGGGAGGTGCCTCAAAAGGGACTTGGATTTAGCCCCTTTGAGCTGATTTATGGCCACCCTGTAAGGGGACCTTTGAGTCTGGTTAAGAAAGCTTTGGAGAAAGCTCCTAGTAAACCCCCCCAGGATGTATTCAGCTACATGCTGGCTTTGAGAATCCAGACCGCCCGCTTCAGGAGTCTCGCTCAGCAGAATCTGGAAGCAAGCCAGGAGGACATGAAACACTGGTATGACCAGAATGCCACTCTGGCTGAGTTTCAACCTGGACAGAAAGTGTGGGTGATGGCACCAGTGGAGCCTAGGGTGCTCCAGGATAAGTGGACTGGGCTATTTGAGGTGATGGAGCACAAGAGTGAAGTCACCTACCTGGTGGATTTGCGGTCTCCAAGGGTCCTGCATGTCAACCGCCTCAAACCTCACTTTGAGCGGACTGAACTGTCCATGCTCCTTGCGACAGATCATGGGATAGAAGAGGAGAGTGAGCCTCTTCCTGACATCCTCTCTGCAGGAGAAAAAGATGGGTCAGTGGAGGGAGCGATCCTCTCCCCCTCCCTGACTGAGGAGCAGCAAGGTGACTGTTGCCACTTGTTGGGACAGTTTTCCTCACTGTTCTCCCTGATCCCGGGAGTCACGCACTTGTGCACACATGTTGTGGACACTGGGGACAGTACACCTATTAAACACAAGGTTTACAGGGTGACTGACATGGTCAGGGCATGCATTAAGGATGAGGTATCCAAAATGCTTACCCTAGGTGTTATTGAGCACTCCAGCAGTCCTTAGGCCAGCCCAGTGGTATTGGTCCCAAAGGCTGCTGCATCTGGTGCCACTCCAGAACTCAGGTTCTGTGTGGGCTACCGGGGACTCAATGCAGTCGGCAAGACTGGCGCACACCCCATCTCCCGAGCTGATGAGCTCATTGACCGGTTGGGAGCTGCCAAGTACCTCAGTACGTTTGATTTAATATGTGGGTACTGGCAGATTGCCTTAACTGAGGGGGCCAAGGAGAGGTCAGCATTCTCTACCCCAGATGGCCACTTTCAATTTAAAGTGATGCCATTTGGGATGAAGAATGCCCCTGCCACCTTTCAGAGGTTGGTCAACCAGGTGTTGGCTGGGCTGGATGAGTGCAGTGCCGCCTACCTGGATGACATTGCTGTGTTTAGTTCCACATGGGAGGAACACTTGCAACACCTCTGGGGAATGTTAGAGGTCCTGCAGAAGGCAGGCCTCACTATTAAGGTGAGCAAGTGCCAAATAGGGCAGGGTTCTATGATGTACTTAGGACACCAGGTGGGGAGTGGCCAGGTGGCACCCCTACAGCCTAAGATTGACATGATTCTGGTTTGGGAGCCTCCCAAGACCCAGACTGAAGTGAGAGCCTTTTTAGGTCTCACAGGATACTACAGGAGGTTTGTTAAGGGATATGGTACCATTGTTACCCCCTTAACTGAGTAGACTTCTAAGAAGCAACCCAGGAAAGTGATATGGACAGAGGCTTGCCAGAACTCTTTTGATGCCCTGAAGGCTGCCATGTGCACAGCACCTGTGCTGAAGGCACCTGACTACTCCAAGGAGTTTGTTGTGGAAACAGATGCCTCAGAGCATGGTATTGGAGCAGTACTCTCACAGCTTAATGAAGAGGGCCTAGATCAACCTGTAGCCTTCATTAGCAGGAGGTTATTACCCAGGGAATGTAGGTGGAGTGCCATAGAAGGTGAAGCATTTGCTGGGGTCTGGGCACTGAAGAAGCGAAGACCCTACTTGGTTGGGACTCACTTCCAAGTTCAAACCGACCACAGGCCCCTCAGATGGTTAATGCAGATGAGGGGTGAGAATCCAAAACTGTTAAGGTGGTCCATTTCCCTACAGGGGATGGACTTTACGGTGGAACACAGTCCTGGTACAGAACACACCAATGCTGATGGTCTGTCCAGGTTCTTCCGCCTTAGTGATCAGAACTCCGATGAGGTTGGGTAGTTGCTCCCCACTTTCAGCTGTAGGGGACACGTGTTAGACTTTTCATCCTTGGCGTGGTCTTCCTTAACTTTTTGCCTCTGTTTCCCAGGTTGTTGATGTATGCTGGACTCTGTTTTAACTGCTTTTGTTACTGATTGTGCCACCCACATAAGTAGCTCTGTAATCATGTCACAGACCTGCCACTGCTGTGTCTGTGTGTGCAGTTCGACTTGGCAAGTGTACCCACTTGCCAGGCCTAAACCTTCCCTTTTTTTACATTTCAGACTCCCCTAAGGTAGGCCCTAGGTAGCCCCAAGGGCAGGGTGAAGTATATGGTTAAGGTAGGACATATAGTAATGTGTTTTATATGTCCTGACAATGAAATATTGCTAAATTCGTTTTTCACTGTTGCAAGGCCTGTTCCTCTCATAGGTTAACATGGGGGCTACCCTTAAATTTGATTAAAGTGTAGATTCCCTTTGGGAGCGGATGACATTTGGAGTTTGTGGTCTCAGAGCTGACAATTTAAAAATACATCTTTTAGTAAAGTTGATTTTAAGATTGTGTGTTTGAAAATGCCACTTTTAGAAAGTGAGCATTTTCTTGCTTATACCATTTCTGTGACTCTGCTTGTTTGTGGATTCACTGTCTGGGTCAGTTTGACAGTTGGGCTTGTTGCACCTCACACTAGACAGTGACACAAAAGGAGCTGGGGTGTAGTGTGCATTTCCTGATGAGTCATCTGTGCTGGGGGGAGGGGAGGAATGGTCACTTACACCTGAAAGGGCTCTGCCCGTCCTCACACAATGCAGTCTCCGACCCCCTGGTGAGTGTCTGGGGCCTGGCCTGGGCAAGGCAGGATTTCACATTCAAAAGAGACTTTACTTTTGAAATAGGCCTACTTCAAAGGAGAAATTGGGTATAAGAATGGCACCCAAAACAACAGACTTTAGATCACTTCTGTTCATCAGGAGGAACCTCTGCCTGGAGAAGAGCTGAGGAGAAGTGCAGCCCTGCCTGTGACTGTGCTTTGTGGAGCTGTCCTGCAGTTGCTGCTTCTGCCAGAGTAAGAGGGCAAAGACTGGACTTAGTGTGCCTTCCATCTTGTGAAGAAAACTCCAAGGACTTGATTTATAGCTTGCCTCCTGTTGTTTGAAGTCTCAGGAACAGCAAAGACTTCTCTCTGCCAGCACCTGGAGTCTCTGGAGAGACTCCTGCTCTGACAAGCGGTGCCCTATCCAGTCCCTGGGCCCTTGGGAGGAAAGCTGGTGGAAATCTGAGGAAATCGACTTCGGACTGATGCCGCTGCTGAATCCGGTGACGCCGCCTGCAACCGACTCCGTGATCTTCGATGGAACGCAACGACCTTCGCAGGCCCGATGCCGCTCCATTTAAGTCGTCGCACCACGTCCTGACCGAGGCCGTTCGAAGTGTGCAGATTCAATGTTTCGCACAGACTGCACGTAGCAACTTGTTTTCACTCTTCACCAAAAGTGCTGTACTTGGGGGTCTACGCGACTCCATGTCCGGTGCCGCTGGTGTCGGATTGTTGGGAACGACTCCGTCACGACGCCGTGTTAACACCTCATCGGAGCATTTTGTGTTTTTAAGCGTAATTTTTTAGTTTAATCTTTAAAAACTCATAACTTGACTTATGTAAGATCGGATTTTTGTTGGTTTGGTCTTGTTTTGTTTAGATAAATATTTCCTATTTTTCTAAACCTGTGTTGTGTCATTTTGTATTGTTTTCATTAAGTAACTGTGTATGTTGGTACAAATGCTTTACACCTTGCACTCTGAAGTTAAGCCTACTGCTCTGCCGAGCTACCAAGGGGGTAAGCAGGGGTTAGCTGAGGGTGGTTCTCTTTTACCCTGAATGAGTGAGGTTCCTTGCTTGGACCGGGGGGGTAACCTGACTGTCAACCAAAGACCCCATTTCTAACATGAATAGTATTTATTTACCACTAGTGGTGCTCTCTATCTCACGACATTATTATAATGTTTAGAATACAACAAAAGCAGTATGTCAACTAAAGTTAAGGAAACTTGACCAAACTGAGGGCCTGATTTATGACAAGTTAGTGCCGCCTTTGTCATTTTTTTATATTATTTTATTTTATAATTATATTTTGTATGTTTGTGCTGCTTTTGCGTCAAAAAATGAAGCAAAGGCGGCGCTTACTTTTCTTAAATTAGACCCTGAATGTATTAGTATTCTGTAATATAAGTACATATGAAGTAGCATAGAGATCTTAAAAACAACAATAGAATGTACCCACTACAATACAGAATCCACCTAACAGAAAACTACAATGGACTTTATTACCTGTGTCCCTGTAATTCAGATGGGGCCAATGCCAGGATTCACTGGCACCAATGGGATTATAATATCCTCTGGGAATACTGCAGATTCAATGCATTTCAACCAGACATATCTGCTGCCAAATGTAGCTGAAATGTTAGGTGAAACTCTAGGGTGAAATGGGGAAGTATAACTTTCAAATGCAGAGCTCCAAAACCTGACATCTCTGTGCAACAATAAAGACTTCCAAGACGGAGGATTAAGGTACTGCGTTTACACTACTTGCCCCTAGGTGCTAAGGAAAACTTCTAAAACTACAGCAGTTTGAAGACATATATAGTTGAACCTGAAGAGCAAGGTTATCACTAGCAAGGCTGGAAAAGGGGGACTGGATTGATCCACAGGTGGTACCTACATGGAAATTTGCTCTCTGCCCTTTAATTTCACCTCCTTTATTGAAACGCTTACTTTCATTGCTGCCTCTCTCCTTGGATTGCGCGCTTTAACAGTCAAATACACAGAATATTTATATTTTTTCCCAAAACGTTTCCCTGGCACCTACACTGAAGTACCATTACCCATTCTTTTCTCAAGTTCCCTTATTACTTCTCAATATCATGCATTAATTTAATTAGTGACGATAGCATGAGTTTACGGTTGTTAATCATTCATGTCAGCTGCAACTTAGAAAAGTGAGTAGCATAACTTATTAGATATCTTTTGTGCTTGATATAAGATAGCCGTCTGGCATGAATAGTTACTGTACAACTAACATTTTGATCTATTTTACTACAAGTATACACACACTTTTCTATACGGATATAGGCAGACTATATATATATATATATATATATATATATATATACCCATGTATCTATATACCCATAGACATGTATCTATATATACATATAGACATGTATCCATATATACATACATGCACATTCATGGATAGACTTTGAGTATGGGATGAACATGAGCTGAACTTGCGTCAGAGTGAAAGAATACTTATGGTATGAACATCGTGAATTGTCATAGAAAATGTAAGGACTGTGTATAGTGATAATTGCAGCAGCAACCACAACTTCAGTGGAAAGTGGTGTTCGGCAGATAAAGCAGAGGACTCCTGTTGCATCTTGCACTGTAGGTTTCCCTGGAAGCAGGGAGCAGGGAGTTTCCCACAAGAGCAGCAGCGCGCCCCGGCATGGCTTTACAGCCTCATCTGCCATTGGGCTCCCAGAGTCAGCCGAGGCATGGTTTACCTCTGCCTGCAGTGAGATTATTACGCAAATGTAATTCTAATTGCCTTGGCTTCTGCTAGCACAACATAGACTTGCAGTGCGGTATTTTGCTTAATGCAGCCATGTGCATGTAAGCATATATATAATAGGTCCCGGTCCAACTTCGCAATGTGCGCTGCTAATTTTCGTCCTCACAGGCAAGTGTGCCCATTCGTCTTTGGCAGGTTGCAAAAAATAGGATATTTGGAAGAAGACTTGTTTTTTTTCGAGAGAACCCGCATTCCCTGGCTGCTTCTTTCCCTGTACACTGCAAGTCTCCTCTTTCTACAGTCTTACCCCTCCCACCCACTACCCCTCCCCTTCGCTCTCTTTGCTGTAATTCCTTATTTAGGATACCATCGCGCGCTTATTCGTGAGACTCTGGAGAAACAGTCCGCACACGACAAACCCGGGTAAAAGCACAGCATTAGCACAACTGGCTGGCCGTTGTGTCACCATCTACTGAGGCACTTGTGCGTTGCAGCGAATTTGCATGCACTACACGAGCCTGGTGTCAAACCTGGTCTCCTCTCGCAGCGCTTCTTGTCTGGAGTCATGGGGTGCTGCGTACACATGTTTACACTGGGCAACGCAACATCCCCACACACCTGCCACGGCATCTGATGCCCTCCTCACTGTTATCAACTAACTTCCCAGTCTCTAACCCTACCCACTAAATATCGTAAAACACATCAATTTTAGGATTAAAAAAGAGAATTACGCCTCCTTGGAATAATCAAAAAGCTGGCTGCTATCAACACATTGCCATTCGGTTTTCAAGCACTCTGTTTTCTAAGCACACACGCTCTGGAACAAAGAGAAAATCTTACCTTTTGAGGGTCTTCTTTGTTTCGTCTGCAAGGAGGAAAACGTCCCCATCACTGCACCCATTTTGAAGTGGCACCTGTCTCACTTTTGCGTCCCCCAATGAAAAGGAAAAAAATCTGTCTGGACCGTCGATTGCAAAAACGGAAGAAAAAAGGGAAAAGGCACCAGCTCGATGTTCAGCAAGCGTTCAGCTTTGAGATATTTTTTTTTACCCTTCAGTCAACACACACACGCATTGACTCACAGGCTCTACTGTTATTATTCAGAACAAGCCCCCATCAGATTTTCGCTTCTATGTGGATTCCCTCGTTCCGGTTCTGGCAGTAGATGCATTCAAATATTTACTGGAGCTGTTCCACGTAAAAACACAGGCAAAGCCTCCCTCTCAGCCCCTTCTGGCTCCTAGCAGCTGCCTGTGGGTCTATCGAGAAAAACATCGATGCATCGCGCCCAGTGCATACTAAACTACAACCCTGTAGCCACGGTGAGAGTCTCCGGGGAGGCGAGGTGCACGGGTTCAGTCCCACCGTGAATGAATGAACCTGTGAAATAGACGCCGAAGTCGCAGCTGCGTGGAATGTGAATTCACGGCGATTGACAGTCTTCCTCTGAAAGGAATAACAATCTTTCTAAACTCATCATAAACATGTGACCCACGGAGCTTATATTCAAGGGAAAAACACATCAATGCAGAAATGTGAGGTCTGTTGTTTGTGTCACTTGGTATTAAAATGTAATTTCTTCTTCCGGTGTATTAGCGGATGGAATGCCAGCTCACAACAAAAAAGGGGGGATTCTATAGGAAATCATATTGAGAGTTAAAGATTGAACATATTTGGGTTTTAGATGTTCATTAAACATGAATGTAAAAATAGACCATACGCATAGATATTTACATGTCTGTATGTTATGTATCCATACCATAGCAAGAACTTAGTATCTGAAAAAAGCCACTACAGTAATAATTAAGGACAACACTAAATAAGCAATGTTTTATGTGTGCCATTGACTCTCCAAATAAAATTGTGGGCAATATTTTGAACGGTTCTTCGGACTTCAGTTTCCACTTCATTGGGTGGAGTGAGAGTAGCTCTTGCTGTGGGTTTGCATTACCTTTGTAATGAAAACCCTGCACAAAGCATTGTGGTGATATTTACTATTCGATGCAAATCATGAATGGGAAAGGTGACCAAAGTAACTAAAAAATGTACCAGGTGCTACTTAACACTACTTTGCATCAAGGGGCATTCCAATGGTGGTGCATTGGCATTCCCATGCAACAATCCATTGTTTTTTTAATGCAAATACCGATCTCCTAACAATTGTGGAAAGGGATTTGCATCAAAATCCTGCCTTCTTGGGCAGGTATAACAGAATAAGAATATTTTAATTTCTCCATACTTTTCAAAATTTGCATGTGTGCTGCACTGTACAGCATAATTTACACACACATAAAATCTGAATGTTTATGCATATAAAGAAGAAAGTCCACAAAAACTGGGTAACTTAACATCTGTCATCCGCCAAACCGTCTGATTTTAGACAGCTGTTATATATATAGTATATTTATGGGCTGTCAGTCAGCCCTCTTCCTTTATTGCTCTGTTGTGTCATTCACATTTTTCTTCCACTTTCTACAGCATGAGGCAAAGGGTCATCCGACTTAAATCAGTGGTTCCCAACCTGTGGTGGGGACCCCTGGGGGTCTGCGAAGCCTCCTCAGATTAGGTCCCTAACTTTCAGTGGGGGGTCCCCAGATTCCAATAATGATCTAGTGGGGGTCCCCGGGTTCCAGTATTGAAAAAGTGGGGGTCCACAGAACTCAAAATGTTAGGAACCACTGACTTAAATCATTTGTTCTATTCTGTGTGACAGCATTCCGTGGAACCACAATGCTGTTGCCTATAACAAAGTAGTCCTCGTGAGTGCCATGGGGTTGCTACCCATTTGTCCTCTCTAAAACCTTTTTTCAACATTTAAAAAAAAAACCTTTACGAGTTTTGATGTTTCAGTAGTTTCATAGATAATATTGCTGAGCACTCGCCACTGCTTGCAGTATGGTGTATCATGAATAATGACTGCATCCAAAACACATCTTTGAATGGGCTTGAACCCACATACGTAAGGACAGGTTCCATATTTAAATGTGTTTTAAAACCATTCAGATATGGCCGCCACTGTGTCTACATGTGCATCTCTGTAGGTTTTCATTGTTTAATGTTGTGCTCATAACAATCATGTGAGTTTGCAGTGGCTATCATGTGAAAAGTAACTTGAGACCAAGGGCAGGGCTCTTTGGGCCAAATGGACACTCAAAGTGCACCCCTCCTCTGAAGAATTCTGTTATTGCCACAGGTGACAGTATGTTGAATCATGCATGCAGTGTAGTGCTTTTTCATGTTACTTTCAGTGGGAGATTGTATACTAGCATCTCCTATTTGAATTCTTCTGCCTGTGTTTTTCATCGGCCCATTGAGACATCCATGTGGGGACATGAATGGTGAGTTCATGTGTTAGTTGTATATGTGTAACAGGATTACAATTGAGAATAGTTGACTGTATGAAGACAGAAATACATTTTGGGATTTCTGTGTACAAATGACTGACAAGATGGAGGTCAGAGGTGAGTCTGACCAGACAGGGCTGTAACTCGGAGGAATCTGCCAGATCCTTCCTCATTTCCTTCTGAAGTGGGCTAGACCCACTGAAGGATAGGTGTGGATCAGTGTCCTTTTAATATGTAAAACAAGCCTCTAGAGCCCTCCAAGATTTGATTCTTTCCCAGAAGTATGCTGCACAGAAAGAGGTGTGGTCATTGAAATGAGCAACCCCTCCCCTGTGGCAAATCAAAACTGGTTTTGGGTGCAGATCCTCTCCCGTTAGGATTGGAGCTTAGCTGATTAGGGGGACTTATAATGAGACATGTAGGCCTCTGTGAAGTTAATTGAGTTCCTGGGCATTTTCCAGATGGTCATTCTGACAGAGGCACAGAGCACCTACCAACACCCAACTGCTTTATCTGGGAGCAAGTTCACACCACATCAAGGAGCTATTCATCACCTGGATGACAATTGGAAGATTATGAAAATTGACTTCCAGAGTCTGTAGGCAGGTACCAAGTGACTTTCTAAAAGTACCTGTTGCAAAATATTTATACTAAATCTCATTTTACCAGTGAATTGGACTTTCTAAAATATTAATTGCAAGCACAATGATTACTTTTCTAGTTTTTTCTTGAGCTAAGACAACATTGTTTAATTTTAGGATTGTAAGCTAAGACAACATTGTTTAATTTTAGTATTATGTCCTGGTGCTTTCCTGTGGAACAGTCAATCTTGCTACAATGAAAATAGCTTTTGGGGGCTTGTCACTGTATGGACACGTTTACATTACACTTTTAGGTGACCAACTTTTATATACTATGCACCCTTCCTTTTTTTACTTTAAAGCATACTTAAAGGTGACTGTTAGATCTGGCTTCTCCTGTTTTCTTTTGCTTTCTGACCTCCTATTTTTCTGACTTCACTTTTTCTGGCTTTGGGATTCTGTGCACTTTACCACTGTTAACTAGGGCTAAAGTGCAGGTGGTCTGTACTGTAAATCATGGTGAAATTGGCTTATCCACAATTGGTATACTTAATTCACTTGTATGTCTCTAGTAAAGTGCACTATATGTGCCACGGCCCCTAAATGAAATGCTACTACTGGGCTTGCAGCACAGACTGTGCCAACCACTACAGCATCCTTTCAAATTTGTCTCAGACCTGCCACTGCAGACCCTGTGTGTAAAGGTTTAGATTTCCATTTCGACCTGGTAAGTGCGCCCATTTGCCAGGCCCAAACCTTCCTTTTTATTACATTTAAATCACCCCTAAGGTAGGCCCTAGCTAGCCTCAAGTGCAGAGTATTTAAAAAAGTTGAACAAGTACTTTTAAGTTTAACATGTAGTGGAAAACTGTTACATTAGTTTTTCACTACTGCAAGGCCTAACCCTTCCATAGGTTAAAACTGGGATTACCTTGAAACAGTCTAAGTGTAACTTTCAATTGAGAAAAAATAGAAATTTGAAGTTTGGTGTCTCTGGACTCACAAATTAAAATCACAACTTATGGTGAATTTGGATTTTAAATTGTATGCCTGAAAACGCCACATTTAGAAATGTTCTTACTTTAAACATTCTGTTCCTTTGCCTTTCTCTGAATGCACGTCTGGGACTGGGTAACAGCTGGGCTTTGTGCATTCCCTCTAGGCATTCACGCACAAAGGGAGCTCGGGTGTGACATTTACATCCTGATAGTTGTTGGAAAGTGGATTGTTGGTAAGGGCAGGTAGGCAGCTACACTTATCAATAGCCCACAAAAGATGTTTTATATGCCCTGGTGAGGGAAAAATACCTACATTCGTTTTTCCCTTTTGTAGTAAATGGGCTCCAAAGGCTAACATGGAGAGACTTTATTTTAAAACAAAAAAGGGTTTTTTTCTAACAGAAGGAGCTAAATATGCATCAAGCCCTGAAGAAGTTGACCAGCTGAACAGTGACTAGAGGTCATTTTTGGATTTGAACCAGGTGCATTCTTGGAGTTGGAGTCCTAGCCCCCAAGGAGCGACTCAGAGCTTCTGGAAACTTGGGATAAGCTAAAGAACCTTAAAAGTACTTCTGGTAGAAGATCCAGAAGTTTGGAGCAACTTTAGAAAAAAGCTCTATAAGTGGACCAACCTGACATAGTGAGTCAAGCTGGCCAACATCTACTGCGACCTGGCCTGACTTGCAGGTTTGTCCTGCTGAAAAGCTCCGGAGACCCAGACTTCCAGGATTTCACAGGGGGCTCAAGGACAGTCGGACGGCATCGCACTGAAATCAGCTTGTTGAGGAGTGTCGTCTGGCGTCGGAGAAGAAAAGCTCAATCAAAGTTTCTAAGTGCAGAGGTAGAAAGTTGACCAATGCCTCCTATGCAGTGTATCTGAGGAAGGCTCTAGCGAGGTTGGCTTCAACTTTGACTTGGTCCTGGAGGAAGATTTCTGTTCTGAAAAATTGCCTAAATCCGAACATAGAAATCATGACCTAGGCCTCCTGCGAAGCATATCAGAAAAGGGCTCCAGCGAGGTCGGTCTCAACTTGTGACTTTGTCCCAGTCGGTGAGAGATCTTCAAAACTTTTTCTAAGTCCAAAGGTTAGACTTTGGCCAAGGCCTCCCACTCAGTGTAGCCGAGCAGGGTTCCATCGCGGTTGGCCTCAACGTTTGACTTTGCCCTGGTCAAGTGTGACCAGATGTCTAGATTGGCGCTTTTGTTTTCTAAGCATTAGAAAACGTTTAATATTTTAAAATTCATATCTCTAGTTCCCTTTATTGGATTTTTGTCATTTTAGTGGCATTTTAAATATAAAAATATATAATATATTTTTTTAACTTGGTGGTGTATTTACACACCTGTCTCCTAAGTTAAGCCTATCTGTTCATTGCCAAGCTACCAAAGTTTGAGCTGGGATTAATGCATTGATACCTTGACTGGACCTAGTGGGGGTTTGTGGCCTATTGCTAAGTGTAGATACTTACCTGCCTTTACCAATAATCCACTTTCCAACAATGGCTGTATGTTGTATAGTTATTATGGGGTGGAAGGGATCTGGATTTAGAGCAGGGTGAGAGTCAGCAGGCTCTGTTTTGTTTCATTTGGGAGGACCTATAGGCCTGATGACAATGCCAGATGTAGTTGGGAGGGTTCATCAGGGTGAGTGCACATGGGTGGGGGGAGCATGTGGGAGAAAAACAGAAAGAAAGTTGTCCTCAATATACTAAAAAAAAATTCCCAGAATATATGTGAAGAGAAAGTGAGGAAACAGGAGAAGCGACTGGATAAGCAATGCATATGTAAGGATTAAAGGTGGAGATATACGGTTGGACGTAAATGGCTTAAGAGGTATGAAAAAGTTAAGATTGGTTTAGTCGATATTGAAGGATGCTAAGGCCCAGGTCATCATACTCCTGGAAACCCATTTAAGCAAACAAGAGTGTCTGTTGTCCTTTTAGAGATGCTCGTGGGAACAAGAGCTACTGCTCTCATATCAATGTTGGAACACCAAGGGTGTGGCCATAATTCTCAAAAAGAATAGCAAAATTAAAGTCATACAGCATAAGGCAGATGGCTTGGATAGAAGGGTATTGGCTACTTTAAAAATGGAACAGTATTAACTAGTCATGTGCAGGGTACTATGGACTTAGCTGCAATGATGCTAGTTATTTGAATGTTCTAGAACATCACCTGGTACAATCATCCTCCCCATGTATTGTAGGGGTCAATTTTAATGTAGGCTTGGATAAGGAGCTGGATAGAACATTAAATGCCAAAAATATGAGCGTGCACAGAATGAAGGTTGAACTTTAAGAACTGATACAGGAATTGGGCCTGATGGGTATATGGCAGGAACAGACAGACAAGCAAAGAGGTTATTCATTTTACAATAAAAAATATGGATATCTCTCCCACACAGATTATGTTCTTCTGGATAGGTCCCTGGCTCAGGATGTTAAGTCAGCAACTCATGTCCTTGCCACAAATTCTGACCATGCCGAGGTACATTTGGAAATTGAGTTTCTAGTGATAAAGCCTAGGGGGAGCTGGAATTTGGATAGAACATTACTTCAAGATGGTAAAATAATAGCAGGTTTATCTCAGGAGTCCGTGAGCTTCTTCCATAATAATAGTGGGACCACCAATGAGCAGGTAGTATATGATGCCTATAAAGAGTTTTTGAGGAGGTGTATAATTAAGTCTGTTCATGTGACATGCTCAGGCATCAAGAAGTGATTGGGGAGGATGATAAATAGAACCGACCAGAAGTTAAGGGCAATCCAGGACTCAGCTCAGATGCTGGCAGATATATTACAAAGCTTATGGGCAAGCTAGAGATGCTGCAAGATGAGTTTAAGGCCAATCTTGAGCAAAGAGTACGATATTGGTGTAACACGAGTAGGCTGCAGCATCTCAAGTATGGGGAGGAGGGTGGAGCACTTTTTGCATGGAAAACAAAGACAGAGTTGGTCAGGATTGTCATAGATATGTTGGTGGAACCAGAATTACGGAGGGAATTGAGGTCTGAGAATGATCTTAGAGCCGAGCTGTTAAGAACTGTGAGTTCAGTTTATCATGGAGATCTAGATCTAGAACCTGGGATATTATCGACTGGCTGTCAAAGAAGGAGTTCCCCAGGTTTGCCCAGGAACATAGAGTATATTTGCAGGCTGAGATAAGCGAGGTGGAAATCAGGCATCAAGTGTCTGGTATGAAGAATGGTAAGGCCGCAGATCCCAATAGGATTCCCGCAGAACTATGCCTGGTCGAGTGCTTGGTCCCAGAGTGGAAATATTTATTTAATCAGAATTATCTAGATATTAAAGCGGTCCCTCCTTCTTGGTATGAGGCAACAGTGGGTCTGAATCTGAAGCAAGGTAACGACTCCAAAAAAGCAGAATCATACAGACCAATGTCGCAAATGAATTGCAACCATAAGATCTTCGCTGGCATTATTGGCCAGAGAGTGTTTAAGATTATTCATACATTGGTGAATACTGATCTAAAAGGTTTTATTCCAGGTAGACAACTCCATGAGCTAACCCGTTTGCTTACAAGGGCTATTGATTTAGTGGAAACCTTTAATTCCCCTCTGGCTGTGGCCACAGTAGAGGCTGCAAAAGCATTCAGCAGTGTCAATTCGACTTATCTTTGGGAGGTGCTGGAGGCTTTGGGGATTACTTCAAATGTGGTGAAGTCCAGTCAGATGTTATATAAGGCCCCTGTAGTTAGAGGGTTAGTTAATGGGGAACCTATGCCTTCTTTTCTGCTTATGAGGAGAACTAAGCAAAGGTACCCACTCTCGTCTCGATTATTCAACTTTTGTATTGAACCCTTGGCGCAGGCAATTAGACAAGATTGGTCTATGCTTCCTTTTAAGCATCAAAAGTTTCTATAAAGTTGGTCTTCTATGCAGATGATTTAATTTTGTATACAGCTAATCCGGAAATCTCATACCAAAGGCTTGAGCAGCATGCTGAAAGATTTGCAAAGATATCTGGGTATATGATTAACAAGGTCAAGACAGAGGTGAAGGAGTGGCCAAGCAGCAGCCTGTACTTTCCACTGAAAATTCAGATCAGATATTTAGGGGTTCAAATCACTCATAGCCTAGACGAGCTGCCGGGACGCAACATAGCTAGAGTATGTAAGGAAATAGATCTCTGAGAAGGGGGAAAAATCTGCCGCTAGGTATATATGGCAGGGTAATCCTTATAAAAATGATGATTCTCTCGAAAGTGACGCTCCTTATAATGCTAAACCATTGTAATTTTGGGAAAAACAGATAGCGAGATTGCTAGACAAGATGTCTAGTTTTATATGGGCATCCAAGGGGTCAAGGACTGCCTGGAAGAAACTAAAGATGCAGTTGAAATTGCGCTGGGGGAGGTTTGGCCCTTCCTAATTTCCAAAAATATTGCTTTGATTTTCAGATTAAAAACGTCTGTATTATAACAAGAACCCCTAATGGTAGTTCCTTGGGGCTCTTGTATACTGCAATGCTCCATGTTTCTGGCCAAAGTTTGGTAACCCAAAATTACTTAAACACTTTGTTTGAAGGTCCTTCAGTCAGCACTTAGAATCTGTGTTTTGGAAAGGAAATTGATGGGAATACAATGTTATTCAGATTTGGCTCCCATCAGGGACTACCCTGGTACACTGCAATGGTTAAAAGACAGTCTTAGCCAATCATTAAAGAGGGCAAACTTTAAGAATTTGGAAGACTTTAGAGATGGGGAAGCCCTGATAACTTGGCAGGCCCTACTGGAGCAGACAGATGTGGAAGTAACAAAGTTTGATTTCCTTCAATTATGTTCATGTGGTCTGCGCAGGGTTTAACCAGGGGGCATAAGAGGGAGCACAAAGCTCTTTTGGCAGAGGCTAGAATCATAAATAAAGAAATGTCTCTGTAGTATTGGGACATGTTTGCTGCAGAATACTCGAAAGTTATGTAACTTTTAAGGTCTGGAATTAAGAGCTGCCAGGATTAGTGAGCCAGAACATGTGGCAAGTATTTTTTCACCTTCTTTATAAAATAGTGAAGCCGGCTTCATTAAAGTGCAATCATTTGTTTATACTTCATAGGCCCTCTAAAGGACTCCTCTAAAGATGACCAAGTTGGGACTTGAATAAGTGGCAGATTGCTTCTAATGTTGTTAGCAAGGAGAAAAATCGGCAAGAACTGGCTATCGCAGAACCGTCCATCTAACCAAGATTGGGTTGAGGACAGGTAGCCTTCACTGCCAACTGGATGTAGTCTGTGATAAGAGAGATGCAGAGAGAAGATGGCTTCCTTTTTTAACCTGGTGTAATAAAGCCCTAACAGTCCAATGATTATCCTTCTGCCCTGCTGAGAGAAGTCTAGGTACTGATAGAGCATCATTCAGCACTGGCTTTATCCAGTTGAGAACTGATATTGGTGTTAACGTTTTGCTGTCCTAAAGAGAGTACAGCCACTGGCTTTGGAATGAGGACCAAAAAGATGGCAATCAAACCCTGGGCCTTGAAAGGACACTTTGCAGCTATTTTCCTTCAAAAATCGACCTTGCTGTGCCGAGCAGAACTGCTGCATCCTCCCTCAATGCTGAGGCATCGATGCTGCCACTGAGGTCGAGGACTCCGCATTGCTGACTGAGCTGCTCAGGATCGAAGCATCAGCACAGGAGCATCTGCTTCATTGCATGGCTCGACAACAATGCATCACCTTTATTGCAAGGGGTTCAATGCCCCACCTTGAGGGCATGGCTTCGATGACTGCAAGGCTCAATGACAACGTATCCCCCAGGCTAGGCAGATCAGAACAAACGCATCACCTTCACATCAACCCCCCATATGAGCTACTTTTCAGCAGGTCCTCCTGGGTCCTGTAGCCAGCCTGTCCTTCATCGCGGTTGGCCTGAAGTTTGGATTTATCCTGGTTTTGCACAACCTCAAGTAACCTTTTAGTACTATTGACTTCTGAGTACTATATTGCAGTTTATTCTTTAAAAATGCATATCTTGACTTCTGCCTATTTGATTTTTGTTTTGGTTGTATTTTACTCTGATAAATATTCTTTATTTTTCTAAACTGGCGTGGAGTCTTTTTGTGGTGTTTTTACTGTGTTACTGTAAATTTAGTGTTGCACAAATATTTACACATTGCCTCTTAAGTTAAGCTTGACTGCTCTGTAATAAGCTAACAGAGGGTGAGCACAGGTTAATTTAGGTTGTGTATCTAACTAAACCTGAGTAGGATTGTGGTCCCTACATGGACAAAGTGCATACCTCTGCCAACAAGAGACCTCATTTTTAACAGTGACTTATTAATATTTAAAAGAAGATGGGTATATGTTCTGCAGTTCATTTCTGACATTTCCGTTACATGCCCTGGGCACACTATGGCATTTTAACTTACATATAAATCCCTTGTATATGTTTCAGTTGGGAGAATAGCCAATTTCAACATGTTTGATGGATCAGAGCACATACACTGCCCTAGTTAGCAGAGTCCGAGTGCATATAGTCAAATCACCAGCAACATCAGTCCATAAAATGGGAGTCACCATGAAAGAAAGATGCATTTTCTGTTACTACACCTGTTGCTGCAGTTGGAACTGGCAGCACCTACCTGTCTTGTGACCCTCTGAAAACTTCCAACAGTCCTTTACCAGGAGGCACAGGGTTTCCTAATATTAAATGCCCACTGATACCCTTGCGCACAACACCAGAGATGGAGACAGACTTTTAGAGAGAGAAACCACAGAAAAGTGAGGTCAGATGGTGATGACTCAGCTAGGCTCAACATAATTTTTAAAATGCGGAAAAAATCTAGCATAATTTATGACATTTTCTCAAGATTTTACAATTGTGAAATTTTGTAAGAATTGTGACTAGGGAGAATGGTTCAACCACAAAAAACGTGTCATACAAAAGCAGTAAAGCATCGGATATGAGACATTTTCCCCTCAAACCAGTCTTCTCTTCTGTGACTTTTGAACACATTGTATTTTTTCATGTTCAGTTTTTTACACAAGACATCAGTAAGTGCACCATACATAGACACTAATTATGAGGCTGGCGTTGCCATGGCGGTCCTACTGGTAAGGACCGCCACAACTCCGTCTGGCCTGCCGGTGCGGTCACACCTCCATGGCCGGCGGTGAGCACCTCTAATCCGGCAGCAGGGCCCAGCCTGCCACCGAATTACAAGGCTGCAACTGGTAGACTTTCTGTGGCGGTCACCCTGCCACAAAAACCCTGGTGGTCACGCACCCTGGCAACGGGAATCTTCATTCCTGTCGCTGGCACACACATACACACATGTCCGCACACATGAACACATCCCTCCACCTGTCCACACACTCCCACACCCCTTCACGCATGTTTGCATACACATACACACTCATTCAGCATAAGCATACATGCACTCGGACACATCCACTCACTCCCATTCATCAACACAGACACCTCCATTCACGCGCACATACATGCACGCATTCAGCACCCTCTGCCTCCTCTGCAAACATGAACACACGCACCCAAACACACAGACCCTCTCCCCCTCCCTTCGGCTGCCCACTTACCTTCTCAGTCGATGGGGACGTCTGGGAGGGGATGGGCCCTGGCGGTCTTCCCGTGCCACAACCACCACGCCAGCAGGACTCCACCAAGCCATATTACAGCGTTTAATAAGGCGAGCTGAGTCCTGCTGGCGTGGCGGTGCCGGCGAGGGACCCTCCTCTGCAGCACGGACAGTCAGCACGACTGCTGGCTGCTTTCCGCCTCAATAATGGCGGAAAGCAGCCACCACTCATAATAACAGTCTGCTGACTGCCAGCATTGGCCGTCATCTGGCGGGTTGGGCTTTTGCTGCCAAAGTCCAAGTAATGGACATAGGGGGTCATTACGACCCTGGCGGTTGCCTACCATGGGCATTCTGACCGCAGCGGTACAGCCGCGGTCAGAAACGGGAAACCGGCGGTGTCCCGCCGGTTTCCCGCTGCCCAAGGGAATCCTCCATGGCGGCGCTGCAGGCAGCGCCGCCATGGGGATTCCGACCCCCTTACCGCCAGCCTGGTTCTGGCGGTTTTGACTGCCAGAACCTGGCTGGCGGTAACGGGTGTCGTGGAGCCCCTGGGGCCCCTGCCGTGCCCATGCCAATGGCATGGGCACGGCAGGGGCCCCCTAACAGGGCCCCACCAAGGTTTTCAGTGTCTGCCAAGCAGACACTGAAAATCGCGACGGGTGCAACTGCACCCGTCGCACCCCTTCCACTCCGCCGGCTCCATTCGGAGCTGGCATCCTCATGGAAGGGGGTTTCCCGCTGGGCTGGCGGGCGGCCTTCTGGCGGTCGCCCACCAGCACAGCGGGAAACTCAGAATTACCGCGGCGGTCTTCTGACCGCGCAGCGGTATTCTGACGGCGGGACTTTAGCGGGCGGCGGATGACCGCCATAATGTTTAACTAAATTTAACAAATAATTACAATTTCATCCACCACTAGTATCAACTTGGTGAACAGATCCCTCAGTACTTTGACTTGCATTATCTTTCATCACTTTCTCATCACTTCTTTTCATCCGTTATGTACATCAGTGAACCACTCAGTGGCGGCTGTCGCCAATCAAAAGTGGTGGACAGGGAGTTGTCGGGGGGGGGAAGCATGTAAAAAAAAATGTAAATGCTTCTTCAGTCCCAGTGCCGGCCACCTTGGTGCTTTTCGTCCTCCCAGCAGTCACTGGGGCACAAAGGACAGGCTCCCAATCAAGACACTGCTCTCATGCTATACCAAGCATGAGAGCAGAGCCAGGATTGGCCTGAGCGGGCTCGTCTGACGTTCACTCGGGCACAGGGAACCAGTGCCATTTCTCCAACTAGCCCTGCAACACAGCTGGGTTGGAGAAATGTAACTGCTCATCTCAGTTTGGCCGTCCTATGACAGCTGGCCAAACCAACATGCGCTCTTTATAGTGCCCACCACTGCTCTTCCCTGCCATGCCCTGGCCCAGTCCCGCCCTAGATTCCATGGCTGTTAGACAGTGACAAAGAAAATAATAATAACATTGTTTTATTATCATTTTATTTGCCATTGCCTCACTCTGACCAGGGGGGGCAACGCTCCTCCGCTATTACAGAGGAGCCACCCCTGCAAGCACTGAGTAGTTGGCCTCTCAGCTAGCTGGATCTAGGTAAACGAATTGTCCTTTGTTAGCCATGTGTGCTCATTGACTTTATGCATTTGTTCTTCACAACACCCTAATGTCAGAATACTGCTAGACCTGACATATGAGTAGAAATTTTGTAGCACCATTCCCCTGCCTTACAGGAGCCTTGAGAGTGTCATAATTGATCGAACTGCTTTGTTTTACTCTTTTTTAAATCCATTTGTGTATTATATGTGTACCTAGTAAACCTCGCAAAAACTAACGCAGCAGCATACAACAAAGTAAAAAGTCTAACAAGGACAACAGACAACGCTGTATTACAGTTAATCAAAAAAGAATGTTGAAAAACATACTGGTTTGCAAGCTCTCATTGTAGTGGGAAATGTATAATCCTCCATTTCTGACAGAGCTCATATCCATTCAGCTGCTCTGTTTTTTTTTCCAAATTTGTATCCATAGTGCATTGCTTTGTTGCATTTGTTCTGATATTCAAGGCATATTCTGAGCTGTGTATATTTTACAGGTTCTCAAACTCAAACATTAATTACCATTCTCATTGTGAGATTGCTGGTGTATTGCACAACTATTGTGTGGAATTGATGTATTGCCTACAGCTGTTTCTAATATACTCAAGCAACTATAACTCATGTCCTAAATTAACTACAACTCATGCTCTCGTCATGTGCTGCTAATTACCTCCCATATTACATCACTCATGACTTGTTCAATTACTTCATTGATGACAATACTGTGCATGGCAGGTCGAGAGTTACAATTATTTTAAGGCACAAATCATAGTCACTTGAACCAACTATAACTGATGAATTTCAGTGGTTGTGTTCGATTACAACAGTATGTTTTAACCTACATTTTCACCTAATATAGAAAAAGCAGTTTTGAATTGCCTATATCTTTGGCACCGTTTACCAAATATTCACAATCTTTTTTTTAAAGTATCCCGGTGATTTTTGTTGCACATAGTAAGTTTCAGGGTGATCCATCATGCGGGGGCTGAGAAAAAGGGGGGGGGGGGCAAAAAATTATTCCCGTAGGACATTTAGACACGACTACAGCCCGAAAGCTAGCTTTCGGTACTCAGATTATGCCTTTGTTTATCTGGTGTACATCTGTTCAGTAGTTTTTGAGAAAGAAAAGATAAATCTGTATATCTAGGGATGCAGATCCTTTGTGGATAAATCATGAAAATTTGTGATTTTTTGCGAATGCACACACAAATAGAAGCACTGTAATTGGCGGGCCACAATCTGACTGGAAAGTTGTGGCCGCAATTCTATGTTACCGGAGAGGGTGCCCAAGGCTGAAAATAGAAATGATAAGAGGTATAAGAGGTCAGGGTGGAGGTACCCTGAGCAATGGGATGTGATTTAGAGGTGTTTTAGGCTCAAATTTTGGGTTTAAAATAATTTTTCTTCACCATGCATGATCTTCACGAATATCCTGGAATTTTCAAGGACATTCTCAAATGTTCGAGAATATGCAAAAAAAGTACAAATAAAAACATTCACAGACTCATTCATACACTAATTCATTTGATCATATATGCACTCAGAGACTGCAGGCCCTGTGATCAGCCCCCGCCGCACATGACCGAGGGCCGTGCGCAGTTGGGTTTGGAATAATGTATAGTAATTAAAATTACTTTATGTTAAAAACCATAGCAATTCACTGAAAAAACAAAGGATACAGGGACGTTATAGTTAGGTTCTGAATTTACTCATACAAATCCATAGAAATTCAGCAGTCTAGTTCTACATTCCACCTTCTCCCTTGCTGTCCTAATAGTTTTATCACTATACCCTCTTTCTGCAAGTTGTTGGCACATTACCCTGCATTCCTGTTGGTAACTATCATTAGTGCTACAAATTCGTTTGCCGCGTAATATGGAATTCTCCTGATTAGATTAGGGGGATGAGCACTATTTTCATTAAATAGACTATTGCCCGCTGTTGCTTTCCTATACAATTTTTATCTTACACAATCCTCATCAATACTCACTTCAACATCCAAAAACTGGATTACTGTCTTACTATGTTGTTCACTCAGTTGTAAATTATACTTGTTTGTATTTAGCACTGCTACAAATTCCATGGCTGACTTCTCATCGCCTTTCCATATTACAAAGATGTCGTCGATATAATGACACCATAACGAACAAGGCTACGGCTGAAACGCTTTGGGAGGAAGACTCTGTGTGATAGTAAAAACTTTTGTACAATTGACTGGAAGTGTCCTGATCTTTCTTGTGGCTACAAGAAAATGTTTTATATATATATATATATATTCACTATGTATGTATTTTCACTCTATGTACATTTCACTATATATGTGTGTGTATATATATATATATATATATATATATATTTTTTTTTTTGTTTTTGTTTTCATAATCGCTAAAAAAGGTTAAAAGGACATTCTAGTTAGATATGGTGATAATATTTTACTTTGCATTAAAAAAAAAAAACGTAGAAATTTACCAAAACAAGTCCATAGGTTCTGGGGTCGGTCAAAGGCTTTCATCCAAAGGCCAATCACCGCAGTGTACAGCCAAAAGCCTTAGTCAAGAAAGCTGACACAAGAGACCAAAAGGCCTCCATGATCCCCCAGTTGGAGTCCAATGACAGAGGAGTCAGGTGTGCAGACATCATAGTCTCCTTCAAGCCCTACAAATCTTTTTCTAAAATGTATTTTTTAATTTTGTAAACCAATGGGCACAAGAGCTGTGGGTCAAGGAAGCTCTACCTGTCACCTGTTGGCTCTCTAATTTTTGTTCCTGGGAGCTGGGAAAGTACCCTGCATTCTGTAATGCAGTGACGGCCAGTAATTTTAGGAGAGGGAAGGGTGGGCGGGAAAGCCTTACACACACACACACACACACACACACACACACACATACACGCATTCAAACTCATGCATTCACACGTGCACACACCCTTTCACAACACTCATTCCCAAATATTCATACATGCACACAACACACACACTTCAACCATTAAAAAAACTACATTAACCTACTGCAGCTCCCAGGACGGATTGCCTTGAAGGTCCCATGAGAGTTGGGATTGCTGCCTTCTCTCTTTGGCTGAGCTCAGGTCAGCCAGTGAGAGGAGGCAGCAGTCCCTATCTCGTTACAGAGTGGGATATGGTCAGTGAGGGTTGCATTTCAAGCTCTTAGCTACTTAAAATATACATCAGGACCCACAAATAAAAATAATTTCAAGCCCACTAACACATTTTCTTTTCTAATGCTAATTTCTCAAATCCGCTGAACACACATACACCAGACCAAGCAATGGCAAGTCCCTGAGTTAAGTTCTAGTTTCTCTTAATGTTGTTTGGACTATTTATGTTTATCATTTTCTTGTCTGTAGTGGAGAGGAGAGATTGCTATGGGAATTAAAATTACCCCCGTCTTCTTAGATCTGCACAAAATTGGCATAAAGAACTTAAACCAGATAATTGTTTGTCGTGGAAAGCTTTGTGCTGATTCATCAAATGGGGCAAAACAAAAAACAGCTTTTCGGTGGTATCTCTCACCTAATCTAACCTGAGTCTGGGCAAAGCCTGTGTGAAATTTAAGTTTCACAGACATAATTTCAGTAATTTCATTTTACGCTTTTTATGTAAAATTCCTAAATTTCTCCGGTCATGCTCCTTTGCCTAATTCATCATCATCTCTTGTAAAAAGTTACAGTGAATTGTGCCATTAACTGTAAACATTAAACACAAATAAATGGGAACAACAGAATGTGGGCAGCTGTTTGCAGTGCTTTTGTTAAAATGTGGCCTTGCACACAAAATTGATGCGAGGGTGCATTTTGTGCTGAAATACAACCCAAAAGGACAGATTTGCATTTCACGTATGTAGCAAAATGGGTTTCACGCATTTAGCACACCTGTTTTTTTTTTGTTTTTTTCCCCACCAATTTTTTGGACCTTTTCTGAGGGGAGCCTCCCCATCTGAGTGCCAGTGATGCTAATTTCCCAGTAATTAGGCTGAGTTGGTGTAACTCCAGTGTTTAACTTTTAAAATGAAGCCACTGCACACAGATAGGTTAGGGACACTGAGCTGGTTGCACATGAACATGTGGATGGATGTATGTGCAAGCATGTGTGCGCCGCGCATCGCAAGACTACATTTGTCTAAAGCTGGGTTACTGTTTACAGGTAGCCTGCCATAGAGGGGACTCTGCAAGGATAGTAGTTGACCTGGGGTAGGTCTTATTAGTGGCCATTTATCGATAGCGCAGTAGGGTTTACAGGATTATCTGTAGTGTAACTGTATTATACACATAAGTGAAATTTGCTTTAGAGTGCCTACACAGTCCAGGAAGGAAGGTGTCAAACTGGGGTGAATCGTTTCCCTTTTCAAAGAAAAAGCACCGACTGGACAATCAGGATGGCTGGAGAGGAGTAGTACCCTGCCTGGGTTAGGCCCAGAGCCTATCTACATAAACATCCTATGTTCCCTTCCAACATAATAGATCACCTGTTTTAGGTAGAGGAAGAGGAAAACAGAAAACAAGAAGACAACATCAAGGTTCAATGGAAAGAGGAAACCCAAATTGTGACCAGCAAGGCTCAAGTAAGGTAGCAACTTAGTTATCAATCATAGCCCTATAACCCTTTCAGAGACAGAACTATTGAATAAGAGGTTAGGATTCAAACCTACACAAATTCAACTTTAGATGTGAACTGTCCCAATTATTTGGAAAGATTAGACTGAAATCTTTTTTCAGGACAACCAAGTAATAGACACTCCCTTCAAGAACACAGGGCTTCAGAAGAGGCCCACTTTCCAACTGGCCTTACAACAAACCGCTGTAGCAGAATAACCTTTGAAGTAGCGGAGGCTAGGGAAATAAAAAAAATAAGATTAACAAAAGAGACTTCATTCACAATCTTTCCAACACAGGTGAAATAGGCCCCTAAACCTTTAGAGGATAACTCAAATGTGGTTATAAAACCTGCAGATAAAGGGGGCACAATTGTGGTTATGTCATACAATATGTATGACAAAGAATGCAGAAGGCTGTTTTCTGATAGAAATAGCTATGAGATCCTGAGATAACCTTAGTCCAAACCTAGGGGCTACTATAAAGAGTGGTGGAAGAGGCTTCACCCTGAGTTGGATCACAGGTAAAGAAGTAGATTTCCTGGTAGCCAGAGAACACAGGAGAGCCCAATTCTACATTTTCCCCAAAATAAGTACCTGCCACCAAAAAGACCAATAGTGTCAAGCATCGGCCCCATGTTGGAACCATTGTCACAATTTTGTAACTGGCTTCCTCAAACCTCTTCTAAAAAATGCCAATGTATCCTAAGTACAAGAAGGATGTCCTACACCCTGTAAAAGCCCTGCAGATTAATCCTAACACTGATATCCTCATCACCATGGATATCGAGGTATTGTACACCAGTATTCCTCAGGAGGGAACATTACAGGTCATTTAAACTATTTTAAGGCATACTGAGACAGATTCTCCCACTCCGACTCTGTTTGGTCTCGAATGTGGTAGGATAGCCCTCACAGAAAACGTTTTCAGATATGATGATTAAAAACAACAGTGGTCTCCCTACCCCTGCCTCAGACAATGAAAACATCATATCCGCACCATACCGTAATCTTACAGTGGTAAGGATTGTCTGAAGTGTATATATTACTACAATAAAATTGATTGGTATACTGAAATACTGAAAGACCTTGAACTTGATGGTATAAACAATATTCTTTCATGAGATTTACACATACCATCAATAGTAACACTATAAGCTCAATTAAAACAAGTTGGTAACTAAAGTATTTGAGAAACTAGCAGGAAAAAAGCAGCTTACTTAGATTTTGCCAGCCGTCATCCCAGAGCACAGAAGGAAAACCTCTCCTTTGGGAAAAAATCTCCAAAATAGATGCAATTGTTCTGATATTGACAAATTCATTGAACAAGCTGACAGACTTACCAAGAAATGTCTTGCCCGGAAAGACCCTAGAACCATTAAAAAAACAAGCAAAAAAATGTGCACAGAATAACATTAGGGATTCTCTATTAGAAACATATCTCAAAGAGCAATCAGACAGGCTTACATGCGTAACCACATTCACCCCAATTGTCACACAAAATGAACACTTGGCAGGAAACGAGTGGCCCATCCCTCTTTTTTCATTTAAGAGGAGCACCAGCCTGAGAGATAGGTAGGTACATACACGTAATAGGCACCCCAGTCCCAGCAGCAACATCTCCAAACACTCTATAGGACCTGCCACGTGTACAAGGTGTTCAGTGTGAGCCACTCACCTGAATTTCAGGGGTTCTAATGACAATGACAATTCCCCAATCCCGGTGAGGACTAATGTGACCACGATAAAGAGTACATTGCTCTTGTGCAAGTTCTCAAGGGGAAGGGGGTTTTGGGAAGAGAAAAAGAGAAAATGCCAGCTTCTCCTTCCTGGACTGCAGAATCAGACTGCTGGACTCTGGACTGCGTGTCGCGTTGGGTGTCAGGACCTCTGCCTTTTCAAAATACTGGGTTCTTGGTTTTTAGGATTCTGGGCTGCAAAATAATTACTTCATTGAACTTGCATAAACTATTGAAAAATTATACATTGTATAATGTCAGTTATTGTTGACATATTGTGCATATGTTTCTATAAGGCTGAACATGCCTCTTCCTCTTTTTACAATATTTTCAGAGTGTCTGATCAATGTCCAAATTAAAAAACAATCAACTTGATTAAAGGGCTTCTTTGTGTTCTGGCGTAATCTCTTGCCAATTATAATTTTGATAAATTTGCTCTATTTCAAATCTCCTTATTCTCAGAGGAGCACATGTTGCAGGAAATAGGTCTTCCCTTAATGTCTGTTTAGCGGTATCTTGGAATCCCACCCAAAGGATAAATCACAATAGTTCTAATTGTCATAAATGATTTAAAAGACATCATTTTTGTTTTGTTTTGTTTCATTTAAGAGGTTAATCTTTCTTTACCTTGAAATGAAGTTACTTGCTTGAAAATTTCAGAAGAACTCAAACTGTTTTTTTTTTTACCTTTCTTATTTTCTATACTTTGCAGGAAATATGGGATTGTCAGCAGAAGATGGAAGAGGAAAGCCAGAACTCTGCAGGAAGCCAACCAGAGGGCAAGCATCCCTGGAACAGGACTGGAGGCTGTCTGAAGGAAAAGAAATGCAGGAGCTTGACTGGAAGCTGGTCGGAGAACGAGGAACACTGGAACTCGACTGGAGGCAGGCTGGAGAACAAGGAACTTGACTTGCATTGGAACTCAACTGAAGGAAGTCTGGAGGACAAAGAACTTGACTTGACTGGAAACAGGTGAGCAAAGCAATAGCTACAAAGACAAGCATGGCCTCAGACTCACAAGCATCCTTAAATAATCAAATGTGCCTTTTTGCGGTTGATTACTTGTTAGGGAAATGGGCAATTATCCTCTTGATTCTGGCATGTGTTCAATACAGATCGCATTGTGAAGCACATGTGTTTTGGCAGTTACAGTTGGAGCAGGTGGAAAGGCAGTTGGTTGCTTGTTAAGCAAATGAGCAATTATCCTCCTGATTGTGGCACATTCTCAATACATATCACATTGTGAAGAGCACATGTTTTGGCAGTTACAGTTGCAGCAGGTGAAAAACAATGTGCATAATCAACAAGCATTGGTTATAATAAATGAGTCATTTACCAGGCATTAGTTATTGTAAACTTGATATTCAAGGATTTAATGAATATACCCAAATAGGTCTGAATGTTGCAATCAACAGCATTGTACTGTCATGGAGCTCTTGGATGTGCTTGTGTACCCACAACACAAGGACACTTCCCATGTGGAAGGTGTTCAATCTGCCCATTTACAAAAGCATATAGGGAGAAAGACACAGCACAGATTGCCCATGGGCCATGAAACACCACAAAAAGCTAGATAATGACATGCCCACGCTTATTAGGATACATACGCATGGCCACATGCAAGATACACATCATTATAGGTGAACACCATAGTAACATTGGGTGTAAGAAAAGTTCCACATATATTATTAATCATTTGTAGGAGTGCAACCACTCTGATAAACACATTGAGTCAGTAGTTTTGGAAAAGATAACACTGAAACAAAATAATAATATCTCCCAAAGACTTCAGAACAGGAAATAACTCTGCATGGATTGCCTGAAAACACACATCTTGGACTTAGATGATGAAATACCCTGGCTACAGGTTGCAAGATGATCACCCACAGTGCAAGGCCAGATAAAAAGTAGACCCTCTATGTCTTTTGGCAAATCCCATTCACATATGTGTTTGCAATGTTTATTCCTTTTTCCTCACAAAAGTTATTGGTGGGACTTATTATATAACTTACAAGTCCTTACATTTTATGATTGCGTAGCACATCCTGGCACATACTAGTTACATCGTACAACCATAATCGCTTGGCAATATGATTTACAATGTACAGATGACTTGTAATCCTTCTAATGACCCTAGTGACTATTTCAGACAGGCTGCACAATGGCAGGTCTACTTGGGGATAAATGTCCCATAATAACCATACAGTATATGTCATGACCATCACTTTGCATCCATTCCGTGCACTGTGTAAAATGCAGATGATCAAACTGCCTTATTTCATAATGAATCTGCAGAAACCCCTTGATCTATGGGAGATTTTAGAATTTTTTTTGTATCAATGTATAGATGCATGCTGGCTACACAACCGCGGGACCATACAAGATTACAATCCCCATGAAACCTAAGCTGATGCACAATGATGTGTCCTGAATGTGTCCATTCTGCATTTCTAGGATGTAGTCATAAGCAGATGAAAAGCAGTCCTCATCCTCAGTGGGAGAAGAAAGAAATTCCAAATAGGTTTCAGAAATAGGGAGAAACCTTTTACAAGCAAATGCCTGTTTCCCTTGCACATTTTCTCACCAAATAACTGAGAAAACACACATTTCTCTCTACAGTCTAGTACTACAAGGCTCCCTTAATTTACTCATCCATGAGGCTAGCTGTTCCTAAAGTGAGGGTAAGGTAATGAGTGGATATAAGTGCATGGTGTGTGCATACCTACACGTGTGATCACATTTGTGGTTTTCAGTGAACATTGTGGTTATTATGTGTAAATAATGTATACAAACAACATTTGCAGTGTACACACAGTTGGCACAGCATGCTATGTCATGGAGACCATATCTCCTTTCCTGCATATTTATCTTCCTTGTGTCTTTCATCATTGACATTATACGTTTATGTCCACATGTCATTCATTTTCATTTGCAATTTATTTTATTTTTTTATACAATTGTACAAGACCACTCAAACACTATATGAAACTCAAATACTTCACTCTCTAGCAGAAAAATACATTGGATTCAAATTAGTGAATGCTGGGTGTGTATGTATTTAATCAGAGATTCATTCTAGGGAAGTGTTGGATCCATGTCCTGATGAAAGCCCTTGACAATTTTAGACCATGGCTAGGGCTGAAAAATGGTGCTGTGTCAGATGCTGGATGTTAGAAATGAAGCTTCTGGTTGGCTACGGTGTGAACCCACCACTGTGGTGTATAATTGACTTGCCCTGACTAAAGATAACCTGTGCTCACCCCCTGGTAGCTTGGAACAGATCAGTCAGGCTTATCCCCAGAGGCAATGTGTAAAGCATTTGCACAACACACTCACACCAGCAACACAATAAATAGACCACTCCACACAGGTTTACATAAAAATATGTTCTTATATTGTATATGTCACCAGACCAAAACAACACAAATAATAAATACTGCACATAAAATGCAAGTTCTTGTAACAGAGCTCAGTATTCTAACGATGTAAAACAAAAAAGTAACACAAGATCAGTAACACCTTGGTCATGGATTGCATCAGGGTAAAGAAATCAAGTACATACCTCACCACATTATTGTAAGAAAGGCAATGTAGTTAGGGAAATCACATGAATAATCAGTTATCCCCAGAAGCCCATAGGTCACAGCATGCCTGCGCTTCAACTATACCAAGCATGGTACTCAGGGTTCCCCATGTAGGGCACATAATATATGGCACAATGCCAATTGGATTGTGAACAATCACCTGATTTTTACCAGTCAAACAGAGTGTATACTAAACCACCTGCACTCCTACTCACAGGTTTATGGTAGCGCCTATGGACTTCCCCCCATAGCCAGGTATAATGTGAAGGGGGCTCAAATCTCCAGTGAGCCCCTGCACGCAGTATGGTAGTTTTTCCCCTACAGGATGAGTCTAACTTGGCACTGCCGAAGGGGAATTAGGCAGTGAACCCCTTCTGCGTGGGACTATAATCAGGCCTCTCAAGTCAGTGCCAGGTCTCCAGATCCAATTGTGTGGGCTTGCGAGAGACTTCACTCAGTCCCCCGCCATGCTCACAAGGTCAGACAGTGCTTGCAGTAATCATAGTAAATAGACAGTGCCAGTCTCCTGCTGTGCATGGGCTGGCTATGGGGATCACGCAGGCCCACTACCCCTTAAACAGTACCTTCATTACTCAGGGCCCTCACTGTGATTCTGGTATGCCTCGGGCAGGTTCAGCTGTCTCCTAAGCCCACAGGTTTGCTGTAGCAGCAGCTCTGATCTCAGTCAATCTCCTCAATGATCGCCACTACACCAAAGGATTGTAGCTCACTGGGGGGGGGGGTGGTTTGGGGTGGCACTGATGTCATCTGGACCTCCCTATTACATTGGGCTCCCGGAATTGTGGGCAATGTCAGCATGCAGCAGGCCTTCCCCCAGTGCTGCAGCGATCTTTCTACTTGCAGAGTGTGGTTCGGTGGGGGCACAAATGGCTGGTGGCAGGCACTAAAACAATTGCCTGGGAAGCGCTCAGGTCATGCTGGTGCCCTCTTGAGCAGGCAAGGCGGGGAACATGTGCGATCATGTAAAAAGGCACTCCTACCTGCTAGTATGCTAGGATGTAATAAATGAAACGCTCTCCTTGCGCAGGATGGATAGGAGCAGCAGACAATGTTCTCCCTATGCTTGGGTTCCTGATAGGCTCCTGAGAGGGATCATGAAGGGACAGGCAGGCCAGCACAATGAAGCCAGTAGGCTATATGGCGGTTCCCCCTGGCAGCCCAGCAGTGCCTAGGAAAACCAAAGTCAGAGAGCAGCTGGTAGTAGGGCAACAAGCATAAACACAATCCAGTGAGTCCTTTAGGCCACCCAGCTAGTAGCAGGAAGCAGGGCAACAGCAGAAGAGCCTTCGGATAAATCATTTGTGCAACACAGGAACAATGAACTCTCCTTTCATATCCCAAATAAATGTTTAACCTTTTCTTAACCACCTGATTAAAATGAGGAGCAATTCCTTAGGTAGTTGAGTGAGATTTTTGTTTGTTTTTTGTCTGGATTATTCACCTCATCTCCCTGCAGGTAACCTTAACACAACTAATGGCTCAACTACCATTAGAGGATTGAGTGGGATAACCAATGATGAAGCATGACACTCAGGGGTGTGTGTGAGGTAATTCCATACATTTTTATGAATATTCCAAGGTCCAGTGTTTAACGTTAATTTTCCAGGCTCACTATGTGTAACACAATAGGACATATATTACTAAACTAGCATTTCATCAGAACGAAGTCTGAAAAGAATTACACGTTAGTAAGAATGACTAAACATTTTTGCACAGTAAGGAAACAGGGCCTTAGAGGCCTCACTTAGGCTAAGCAAAATTAATTAAAATTACACATTCATTTATGCAAAATAAGGCACATATAACATATAAATAATGAATTCAACTTTAGGATTTTGTCCGTGTTCATTTTACTTTAGATTTAAATGAAATAACTGTGTTAATGCATTGCTTTAACTTTGGTGCAGACCTGCAATCTCAACATTTACATGTAACATTTAAAACATTACTTCTCTGAAATATTATTGATTTAGTGCAAAATATCAATTAACATCATGAAGAATCACATAATATTGAATTAACTGGTTATACGTAAAGTGTTAAGGCTATACCACCACACTTTATTTCTCCATTCGAAACTGAATGCACATTAATATAGGCTTTCAGTGCACCACCTTGCAACATAATCTATTAGTACTTCAGTTAGCAAAAGGCTACATCTGTCACAGAAGATGATCAATGTGACATCAAGTGTAGCAATAACATTTATGCTACATCAAGTCCAAGCAACTTTTAGTGAGCTAAAAGGCAACTCCAGTTAATATTCCCAAAGCGAAGCAGCTAGGTAGACGCCCAATGCCAACCATGGTAAAGTGTACCCTAAAATTCCAAGGTTCCACCAGTCATATTGGGTCATTATTTCCCTACTCGGGGAGGAATTTGTGAATTAGTGAGACCCAGCATATGTAGAGCAACTCATCTGTACCCTGTAATTGCTCCTTTAGTGGGGAACTCTATGCATTCCCCTCAGACAAGCTTAAAAGAAGAATAGAGCAGGCAAAGGTATGGCATAGGGTTCTCCATTATGAGCAGCAGTCATTATCCACATTACTTTAATATAAGAATGACATTTCAGTCACTATCAGTTGTAAAGTCCTTTACTCTCTTTAACTTAAATCATGTTTATGCAAGTTTAAGATGCTTGGAAAACAGTACAGTTATTCAAAAACACAAAAACGGGCTTTCATCTTCTTTCAGCTTCTAGACTTAAATTACAGGATAGTGTGAACTTCCCACTTCCCACGGGTATTCTAAAAAATATAGATGAAGCGACAACCAGCCAGGGCTTGGTCAAAGCACGACCCCTTTGATCTAAGATGGATAGAGCAAGTCGTATTTATCTTCTCAGGGCTACCCAAAGGGGTAACTGATGACTACTAATTTGTGGACTGAGTGTTCATTGGGATTATCGATCCCTCAAACTGTTGCTGAAATTGAAATAAATATAGGGGGGTCCTCATAAAGGGAAAATGGCAGAATGGTGCCGCTGTACAGTGTGTCAAGGACTTTAATCTTTGAAAAGCCGGTGTAACCTTGCTTGGGCACTTTATGACTACTGCGAGGGTCAATAAAACACATACGTGGAAGGCATAGTGTCAAATAGGGTGTGTGAGATGAAGCGCATGCATTACAGTTACAATTTTGTAGTTCTTAGGATGCCTAAAGTGCACATTTAGATTGCTACTGTTACCTCACTAAGCAAAATATAACACAGTTTTTGCTCACTAACTACACTGTCTCTTATTTGTAATTGCCCACACCACTGTCACATAGATGGAAGCAAATTTGAGCTCCACCCATCACACCTCAAGATGTGTTGATAGTCTATTTGTTCATAAGTGACAGCTGATGCCCTGGACAACCATCCAAGATTCAGACAAAGAAGTGAAGACTCATAAGGGAGGAAGGAGCACCAGAACAGCACAGAAATCTGCACTACAAGAAGCTATTCGGGGGTGACTGACGTAAACCACACCCCACAAAATATTATGCTCTCTGGCACATTATGCATTGGTTTGAATTACCTGTGTATGGTTAAGAGGGAATATACCATATGTATGACATTGGCATGTCCCACACATGGCACAGTGGTTGGCAGTTTTAGGGGTTGCAGGGTTACTGTCATTCATTATCTTTGGTACAAGCAACAACGCCCTATAAATACTGTCTCTATTTGGCAGTTATTTTATGAAGATTGTTCTCCAATAATGTCAACAGGTGGTATGTACGTCTGTTTAGGCACAGTATTCGAAGTGACGTTATGGGTGCCTATTGTATTTACACTCAACTGAACATTGATTTTGCAGATTACGTGCCATTATATATGTAGTACTGTTGAGGAACATGGTTGGAAGGTCTCTGTGCTCGTGTCTTGACAGTTTCTCTATAATTGACCTATTTTGTATGTTTCATAGTTGTATGTTGTAATGCATGTTGACCAGCTCTATCATGTTTGTAGAACGTCTGTGAAGATAGCTGTGTGTGCTTGCTAAGATAATATAGTCATTACCTCACCCCGTGGGAAACCGTTATTTACCAAGAGCTACTTCCGACCCATCCAGAGCCCCCATACTCGCCCTCTTCTATGTAGCTGCATGGATACTACAGTTTATCCCGTTCTCGAGATTGAGACTCCTGCAGTTGCCTCACAGTGCAAACAATAAGATGTCATTACGTCCTTCTAGCCAAGGATTATACACAGTTAATGTGGAATACTAGTTTAATCTTGTATATGAACGATCAATTGACCACTATAGTCAAATGCTGCCAGCGGATGGACATTAATATGACTGGTTTGTAGGTGATCCTTGTAAATATATCTTTAAACTTACAGATTCGCCAACTGAAGTAGGAAACACCTCTCGTAGGACTTCCTTATGCTGTTAACTGTATGATTCGATACTATTCCACTCAAGATATTAAAATGGCTATTGGCATCCTTTCAAAAACCCTAGCTATATTATGATTTCACTAACTTTTTCATTGTTGCTATCCAAATCCAATGCACCCTTGACTCACTACCCACCAAGACAATTCTATTTACAGACAACTCTCTTACTATTTTATGAGGCACTTCCCTTGAAAGTGTATAGATAATAAGGCAACGATAATCATTGATTAAGAAAAGTACACTCGATGGAGAAGACAAGAACAGGGTGAGGAGAGATGTTTAGGGGAAGACACACAGAGGGTTGACTTAAAATAAAAATTTAGACTTCACCTTTTACTAATCTACCACATGATGATTCCATGTCTCACCTGTTCCCTTTCACTTCCAACTCTGGCTCGTTCCCATCTCGTTCCTCACTTTCCCTCCCTGGCATCTTTTTCATTTTCCTGCTAGGTCTCCCCCCAAAACTACAGTGCTGAGCCCTTTTTTGGCTATTTGGGGTGGCTCACACTTAGGCCTCCCTAACTTTTTGTTCACATGAGCTGTCCATGCCAAATTTGTGTCCTATTTTTCCAACATCCTGGGAATTTTAAAGGGTGAGGTTTGTGGATTCCCCTGGAGGGGACTGAGAAAATAGGCAAAATATAGCAAAATGTTGAGTTTTTTAGGAAAACTAGACACTTTTATCTGGAGCACTTTTTCCCTGTTTTTTTTCCCTAAACGTGGCATCTACAAATGGTTTGCTGTACTAAGGTCACCATCTTCCCAGCTTTTAGTAACATGGAGAGCTGAATCAAAAAAACACATTTTGTCCCACAGTGTTAGTACTTTTCGAAGAGCCTTTTCCTTATTTTTTGGGCTCTCAACATACTTCCAGTTTGTGGTAAAAAAAACTATATGAAACCAATGAGTGTTCCAAAAAAGCTATACATTCCGAACTTAGTAAGGGGTCATATGTGTAGATTCCTGAACGTTTTCCTAAGGGAAAGCTTGTAAAAAAAAAAAATATTGAAAATGAGTATGAAAAAAATGGGCATTCGTGACAACATTTTCACATGTAACTTTTTGTCACAATAGCAGATTGACAAAAACAATTTACCATTACATCTGCTAGACCTTTCTGGTTGTGGGGATATATAGGGTTCATAGGTTCTCCAATAATCCAAGGTACCCAAAGCAAACAACTCATCTGCACCGTACAATGGTTTTTCATTGAGTACCAAGTATAGACAAATTCTTATAGCGGAATAGGCAGAGTGAAAAATGGGTATCAAGTTAACAGGTATTTCTGAAATGGCCACAAGATATAGAAATTAGGAATAGTTCTTATGTCTGCATCTCTAAATTTGTGGGTACCCGTGCTAGCATATGATTTGGGGGGTATTTTTCAAAATGTCATCTTTCTTGTACACTAGCTTACATTTGAAAGGCACAAAAGCAGTCAAATCCAATTGCTAATATCAAATGTTCAACTACTTTATGCTCCCACAAGTCTCCCAATACAAATGGTACCTCACTTGTGTGGCTAGGCCTAGTGCCTGCAACAAGAAACAGGCCAAAATCCAAAAAGGACACATCACATTTTTCCACCCAAAACTAACCCTCTTTTTCCAATGTGGGTGCTCTAAATTTTGGACCCTAGATCAGCTGGCACTTAGGAAACCTAGATAGCTTATACATTTTTTGAAAAATAGACACTAGGGGTATCCAGAGTGAACTGACTTGCATGGCTCGCACCACATTTTGTTTTACCCTAAATTCCTGGCAAACATCAGAATTTGACAAAAAAACACACTTTCCTCACATGTTTGTAATGGAAAGTTCTGGAATCTGTGGGGAGCCACAAGCTTCCTTCCTCCAAGCATCCCTAAAAGTCTCCCAATAAAAATGATACCTCACTTGTGTGGCTAGACCTAGTGCTTACGACAGGAAAAGGGCCAAATCACAACATGGACGCAGCAAATTTTTTAACTGAAAACAGGCCCACTTTTTTCCGATGTGGGTAACTTTAGATTTTGGACCCTGGCTCAGCCAGCACCTAGGGAAACCTAGCCAACCAGACACCTAGAGGAATCCAGGATGGTGTGACTTGCATGGATTCCATTAGGTTTTTGTATCCACAAGGCCCTGCAAACCTCAAACTTTACCTGAAATCATGCATTTTCCTTACATTTACGTGATGGAAACTTCCAGAATTTGCAGGAATCAACAAAATTCCTGACAACCAGCATTGTCCCACCTGTGCCAATAAAACTCCTGCCCCACATGTGTGGCTGGGCCTAGTGCCGCGAAAGGAACAGATCAAACCAAGGACGAGGGTGAAGAGTTCGATTGCTCTTGGTTGGATCCGTTTTTGTCACGGGTGCCCTGTAGGTCTTTGGGGGTGGTCAGAAAGACAGAATTTCCCAATAAAAGTTGGGGGAGCAAAAGCCCTTGCCTAAAGGGCCACTCCTCCATCCACGGTGTTCAGTGGAGTGGATTCCAGCTTGGGGACCGCCCTCCTGTGGTAGTCCCAAAGCAGGGATCCACTAGGGAAAGGTACACCTGGAAAAGGGAGATTTTCCTCTTTCCAATGATAACTCTTCCATCTTCCTAGGTGCTCGGGGCTAAGATAGCCACGCGAGCACCTAGGCGGTGAAAGTGAAATGAGCCAGTTGGCTCATTTCACTTTTGATTTCAGTGAAATTACATCAGTGCGCCATGCCTGCTGATTGTCATTTAACTGAAAACAAAGAAACAGCCTCAGGAGTTGGGGAAGCTTTTCCCCAGCTGCAGAGACTGTTCCTTTTAGCAGGAAATGCCCATAGCAAAGTGTTTCCTGCGCCATAAGCGGGGGCAGCTGGGAGCTGTCCCACACACATAAGCACCGTGGTGTGGGATGGCTCCCAGATGTCCCACGCATGAAAGGGTTAATAGATCTCAGAGAGGGGCATCAAGAAAGAGATGGGTGAGGCAGAAGTCAGATGGAATAAATGAGATGTGTAAGAGCACACTATTTACTACCCTGTTGTAGTGTAGGTAAAGTTCAAACAGGCAATGTTTAGTCTTTTACTAAAGGTCTATAGGAACTCATTAACTTTAATGTTTAATGTTGACTGGTAAGGCTTTTTATATGTCAGAAACAGCTTTTGAGTATGCCAGGGCAGCTGCTTCACATAAGTTTTTTTTCCTTCATCTGTGTAAAGTTAGGATAGATTCTTGTTGGCACTGGAAAGGGTAAATAGCAGATCAAATACTTACATGAAGATTGAGTTAAATTATTTTGTAAGTATTAGGCACTAATTAAAACTTTATTCTGACTTTTGATCAATTTGTCGGAGCACCAGGTTAAACGTGATGTCTGTATTTCAAGGTGTCAGAATGAATTGTTGTCGATGAGTGAATGAATATCTTGACAGAAGGATGTAGGAGTCTCAGCCAAATTGGCCTTTCCAAGATAGGATTTGAGTAGTTTATAAAGCTGTACAACCTGAGGGACATCTGGAGGAAAGATTTATGCTTTTTAGGCGGATATAACTTTAGATGCTGTATGTTCAACTAAGGGTTAAGAAGTGGCTTGAACTTGGGATGCAAGTGGACTCCCAATGTGATTTGACCCACTCTTATGTCCATGATCCTAGGAAGGGAGGGGGGAACAACAGTTCCCATCACACTCAGTCAGGATGAGAAAGGCTTTTGATGTAGGCCAACCTCCCTGTACTTTCCAGCTCACTGGCAGAGAGGGTGCTCATATAGGGAACAGTCTTAATATTGAACTATATATCACTCACTCTGATTCTGTTATGTTCCAAATAGTTCCATTATTGTACAATCAAAAAATAGACACATTTTCTTTATCTTGGTTTACCTGTGGTCATTTTAATGATGTAATTTTGTTCTTACATTAAATGTTCAGTTTGTCTCCTTTTTATAGCTTCTAATGATCTTTTGAGCTCAAACATGTTGAGAAATGTAAACCTCCATGGGGTAAAGAGGGCTAGACTTACCCATGCTTAGACTGCACTATATTATTATAGGGTTATATTGGTTGTTAAAGGCGCTGAGCCGAAGTGTATAACGAGGGAGCAGTACTTTAACAATGGGTAAAGCCCAAAACAGAAGGACTGATATGCTATTAGAATATTCTGCACTCTGAGAGGAGAATGTTTTAACTTGAAATGGGTGAAAGTGAAAGTCATACATTGGCCTGCAGGAACATAAAGTTCATACAATCCGCTATTGGCGCCGAACCACTCCATTGTCTTCAACTGAAGTATCAACAGCTCTAATGTTCCTGTAGACAGCAGAGCACACATCTATTTATTCACAATTCATTGGCAATTTATATGATCATTAGATGCATGGGCAGTTGGCAAAGGATCAGCATGTATACTGTGGAGATTATTTTTTAGCCAAGGTCTTCTAAAACCCTGGCAGACAATTGAGGGACTTGCCTCAGAACTCAAGGTTTATTGAAAGGTTGTTATCATACTCCATAATGCAGTGCTGACTTGTTTTTAAAATAATGAAAAGAAATGCAATAACATACAGAATTAACAAGTAGGCCTTAGACATAAAGCAATGTTTCTTAATTCAAGTGAAAAGTAGCCCGTCACATTTAAATGTATTAGACTTGAATAACAGAAACTGTATTTTCTGCAAAGCTGACCTAGGTTAAGAATGTGAAATGTTAAATGTCTGACACGCTGACATGTGCTAAAATGATGACTTAATGTAAAAGTAGTTAGTCACAACCTTCCCATAAGAATAAATAATGCAATAAAATGTTTTAGTTTAACTTTACAAAATGTTTTCAATCTACAAAGGCCTAGTATATTGTGTGAATAGGTAGCTTGTGTTTTAGTAAAATAATGTAGACACTTAACCATGGATCCACAGTTTTTTAAGGAATGTAAATGATGAGAACTCTTGTGGATTTATACAAATTATATGATAAAATCATTCATTTTACCATTGCTGTTTGAGGGCCATTGTTTGTGCATTGAGACAATGACAAAATGTTCCTGTTCCCATGAAGACACCAAATGCTAATTAATGAGAGGAAGAAGAAGAAACATGTTGCAAAAAGTTTAGATATGTTGTTTTATGTTAATGTGTGTTCCAAGAGTAATTCAGACTCTTTCCAGGCTCATTCTCTTTCTATGCCGCTCTGAAACTCTACTGAGTTTTTTTATCCTCTCCTTATGGGAAGTTCTTCTTTGATTGATAATTGATACATGACTCTGAAGCTTTATGCTTGAACCTCTCTATTTGGAGCTCTTTATGAGTTCTAACTGACATCTTTTCTTGCCCTTCCCAAATCAATTCTTAGTCTTAGATTAGGGATTCTTTCCTTCATAGAACAATACTTAATGCCTTTATTCTGATATTGACTGGATACTATGACTAATTATTAATTGTAATTGACATAATTATATGCTGATTTCAATACAGATTGAGAAATTTAAAAAACTGACAAACCTTTTGAACTCACATCAATGCTCATCATTGACTGAAAATGATAACTGAAATTGTGATGACTATTTAATTGTTGTGCAACTCCTGTTTAATCTCAATTTATGAAAAAGTCCAGTAGTCTGAGACGTGGGAATTTCTACCCTGATGAGTTGGTAAGCCTTACTTTGTAAACTGATTTTTAACAGAGATCCCGCTCCAGCGACAGTAAACAAAATGTTTTAAAAAAAAATACCCACATATATGTATTGGTCTGTTTAAATTCTTAAGTAGCACAATCTCTATTATGAATCAGAATATTTTAGATGTATGTCAGTTGCCGAGAGGGGTCGCGCACGGATTGGCAGCCGTCCGTGAGAGGCAATTGGTTGAGAAAAAGTGGGTGAAGAGTGTTCTGGGAATTAAAGTCACTTCCTGATTAGATTCTAAACAAAATAGAAGACGCAAAAATGAAGTTTTTCAAGGCTTTAAAGTGTGCCTTGAGGGGAGATACATTTATTGCAGCAAATGTAGGGGAGCCTACACCGCCTGAGGGTACTCCAGCTTATATCGTAATGGAGGAGAAGGGAGTTGCGCCATGTCTTTGGTTAAAGCAGTGGTGCAAATTGACAGTAAAGGAGGGATGTTTGGCGTTTCTGGAGCACGGAACGTTTAATACAAGAATTTTGGAGAATTTGCGATTAATGTTAAGTGTGCATAAACCGCCTCCAAGACCAGCTCAGTATGAGGGATTATCAATTTTTGGATTTAATAGCCATACGACAAAGACAACAGAAATTTGAAAGGAGAATGAAAAGAGCAGAAAAGACTTTAGCTGAGGCTAGATGGGATAACGAGACCAGGATGTGGAGAAGGGGAATAGTTGACGGACTTAAGATGTTTCCGGCAATAACTCAAGAAGATGAGACACAGGGAAAGAAAGCCATTTGTAAGACAGACAAAGGCTCTAGCAAAACAAAGGAGACTCAGAGGTCCTGGGTAGATGAAGATGATTCAGACGATGAAGAGTTTCTTAATCAGTTGTTACATGATCGCCCGCCACCATATGCCATGAATGACAATGCACAGAGCACTACTGTGGGTCCTGAAGGACCGGCACAAAATAAGGGAATCACAAATACAGTGCAGACAAGTGATACAGTTTTGATACAGAATGGTGTCAGTGTACCCACTGCGCGAGACACACAGATACAGTTACAACCTCCGCCGATTCAGAGGCTCTATCCAGATGTCCCAATACTAGAAACAACTACGAATCTGATGGTGCCATCTGATCCAGTATACACAAGATCAAAGTTAGTGCAGACTGAGCCAACTCCACAATTGCAGCCGCAGCAACAAGTGATTCAGAGTTACACTTCTGTTGCAGGATCGCAGTTAGTAGCTACAGCACCCCTGATGAATCAAGCTATGGGAGTTAATGCTCCACAGGGTTTGGGACTTGGACAGTCACCAGCTGCTATATCATTGCCAATTACTGTTGGTCCACCAGTACCGCTGTATGCGCAAGGTAAGCCTGGCGTATGTGATCAGGGAGTAATGACCCAGGAGGCGATAAGAGGAGGGTCTACCGGAAACTTGCAGGGAATAACACAGGGAGGTCAGTCAGCCAAAAGGTCAAGATCTTTGTTAGACTTTAGTCCGATTGGGGTTCCTTTGGAGACTATGAGGCAAGCAGGGTTAGGTACGCTAGCTCCACAGGTAATGAGTACAAATACGACACAGACACCTATGGTGCAGTCTGGAAATGTCTTGTTGCAGGGCTTAACAGCGCAACAATTAAATGAGTGGTTAGACAAGCTTAACACTCCGCAGAATACTACAGTGACCGCGGAGAAGTCAGAAAGAGACGAATACCTGAATTTTGTGAGACTGGGAGTAGAAGCCACAGAACTAGTAGAAGGGACAATGGGAGTGAACAGATTAGAGTCATGCACAGAGGCAGAATTGAGGTACCTGTGCCCCAAGATAACTAGAGAAGTGAGCAAGGTGCATAAGAGGTTGGTGAACCTGGCAGATAAATACGGCATAGACATAGAAAGTACTAAACATTTGAAGAGGAGCTACAGGTTAGACTTTGAGCCTAAGGACTTCAAACTCATGAGATCTACCGGAATGAAAGCACATCTCAAAGAGATACTGCAGAGTGCTCAGATTTGAGGAGCATTAGAAAAGTGGGAAGGCAGATGGGCAAAGAAGAGAGATAAAGAGAAAGGTGATGGTCTGGAACCAAAGCAGGCTAAAATCGCACCAGACACGGGTACAATAAAGATGTTACCAATGAGAAAAACAGCTGGAGGGGTTTTAGTCCATGTACCGTGGTCCAGAGGTGACATCCTCTCATTCACAAATGATTATCCCAGGCTGAGGGAGAAGCCGATAGAGTGGTATCAGTAGACAGACAGGTTTGTGAAGCTTGCAAAATGTCTCTGGGAAGACTTGAATACCCTGTTTGAGATCATAGTTCCACCTGACTTATGGCTTGAGTGCAAGAGAGGTGTGGACTGGCCGACAGAGAAGCCGGCAAGCGATAAGGTTACTGGAGCACCATCGGAAGAGGTGATGAGGTATTATCATAAAGTGATTGAGTTTCTGAAGCAGAAGGTGTCGCCAAAAGTTACTGATTGGCAGAAAATTGATCGAACATCACAGGAGGCTAAAGAGTTGATTCATGCTTACTATGAGAGGTTGTTAAAGGCGTTCAAACACTATAGTGGCACTGAGGTCATTGAGCCGAAAGATATGAATCATCTTGTGTTCAGATTTGTTGAAGGGCTGAGACCGGAGATTAGTCAGATGATTAAGAATCATTTGATCTGTTGGCAAGCGAAGCCGATTGATGAGGTGTTACAGTATGCAAAATACTGTAGTGACGAAATCGAGCTGAAACAGAGAAAGTTGAAGGAAAAAGTGATGGTGATGCAGATTAAGGCAGCGCAGGCAGGGATGCAGGGAAATGGAATACAACAGATGGTATAGCAGCAACCGCAGGGAAATGGAATGTTTCAGGCACAACCAAGAGGACGAGGTCGTGGAGGTTTTGGGAAAAGGGTCCGGATAATAATACCGTTGTGGTTCAAAATGATGTGCAGGGAATGAAAAAGGTGTCGCCCTGTCACGCGTGCGGGGGCCGTGGGACACTAGAAGCGGGAATGTCCAATGATGGTGCATGATGTTGTCGTTCAACAAAGCAATGATGTCGGTACATTTAAAAATGTAAGGGGTCCAAAAGTGAGGGGTCAAAATCAGAACTTCCAGAATAACATGGTTCAGATGCAGGGGTTACAACCCATACAGCAGATACAAATGCCGCATGTTCAACCAGCACAGGTGCAACAAGTACAACAGCAGATTCCCATGGTACCTAGACAGCAAATGCAGATACCATTAGCTCCAATGGGATAGCAACAGGTGATGCTTCCTCAACAGGTCACAGGTCAAACGATGAGTCAAAATAACACAGTACAACAGTTCCCATTGTGTGGTGAGGATGGACTAAATGATGAATGGTCGGATGATTGTTCAGACAGTGAGGAGCTGAGGCTTGCAGTGTCCCTAGAAGTAGATCAGAGGGGTCCCTATGTAGAGGGAAAGGTGATGGGACATAAAGTTTCATTTCTGGTTGACACAGGAGCTGCACGCTCTACAGTCAGAAGTGCAAGTTGAGATTGGAAACTTCCAGGGATTACATAAATTTGTAGTTTGTGATTCAAGTCCTGTATCCCTACTGGGAAGAGACTTAGGGCCTGATTACAACTTTGGAGGAGGTGTTAATCCGTCCCAAAAGTGACGGTAAAGTGACGGATATACCACCAGCCGTATTACGAGTCCATTATATCCTATGGAACTCGTAATACGGCTGGTGGTATATCCGTCACATTTGGGACGGATTAACACCTCCTCCAAAGTTATAATCAGGCCCTTACTGTGCAAAACGAGGTGCTCAGCTACCTGTTCCAATGAAGGGATTGAGGTGCAGACAAACAGTGATGATGAAGGGGATGATGTTGAGATCTCTGAGCTAGAAACGGAGATGGCAAATGAGGAATACCCTTTGATAACCCTATTCCCAATGCTCACAGTGAATGACTTACCAGCTGATTTGCAGGGAAGAGTGACAGAAAAGGTGTGGGACCTGACAGGAAAAGAAGTGGGACTAATAAAAGGAGTAGAACCGGTCAAAGTAGAGGTAAAGCCAAATGCAGTGTTTCCCCAGGTACCGCAATATTACTTGGCACAAGATGTCCTTATACAAGTGACGCAGATAATTGCGGACTTTGTGAAGCAAGGGGTTCTGAAAGAAGTATTGAGCAGCCCGTGTAATTCACCAATAATGGGTCTGAAAAAGCCTTGTGGAAAAGTTTTAATTGTTCGAGACCTGAGGAAAATACATGAGATTGTGGTAAAATGTTGCCCCATAGTGCCAAATCCGGCAGTGATTATGTTTCAGGTTCCGTGTGATGCAGAGTGGTTCACAGTTGTGGACCTATCACCAGCATTCTTTTCGGTGCCTCTTCATGAGGACAGCCAATTTCTCTTCAGTTTCAAATTCCTGGACAAGGTTTATAGTTGGTGCAGAATTCCTCAAAGATTTTCTGAGTCACCTTCCATCTTCAATCAGATATTGAAGAAGGATTTGGAGTCATTAGAATTGCCTTTTAGTTTGACTCTAGTGCAGTACATTGATGATTTGTTAATTGCGTCCAGGACAAAAGATGACTTCAGGTATGACACAATTGCCTTACTGAATCATTTGGGAAAGAATGGACATAAAGTGTACCCAAAGAAACTGCAATTCTGTCAGAAAGAGATGAAATATTTGGGTCACCTGATTGAAAAGGGGTCTAGGAGAATATCTAAAGAAAGAGTAACAGCCATACTGCAGATGAATCCCCCGACAACAAAGAGAGATGTCAGGATGTTTTTGGGAATGGTGGGCTACTGTCTTCAGTGGATTCCCAACTTCTCGATTAACAGTCATCCTCACTAAAGGTTTAGAGATAAAGAGGTTCAGGATGGTCCGGATGCTATAACTATGTCTGAGAAAGAGATGAAAGCATTCATGGAACTGAGGGAAAGTATATGCAGGGCACCAGCTTTAGGTATGCCTGATTACACGAAGCCTTTTGTACTGTTTTGTCATGAACGTGATGCTTGTTCTTTGTCTGTCCTGACACAGGTCCATGGAGGTGCAAACCGCCAAGTAGCATATTTGTCAGCTACTTTGGACCCAGTCGCAGCAGCCTTACCAGGTTGTTTGCGTGCAGTCGCAGCAGTTGGTCAAAGCCTCACTCAGTGTGAAGGTATAGTGATGGGATATCCCCTAACAGTAATGGAACCTCATTAAGTTGAAATCCTGCTGACCCGAACCAAGACGCAACACATGACAAATGCGAGGCTTACAAGATATAAAACAGTTATTCTGGGGTCTACAAATGTTTCCTTGAAACGATGTACTGTATTGAACCCGGCAACTTTGCTTCCTATTGAAAATGCAGACATTAATGATGCTGAGGAAGTCGAACATGATTGTCTTGAGGTAACAGATCTGTGCACCAAACCAAGACCTGACCTTAAAGATACCCAATTAGAGGAAAATGATTACATTATGTTTGTTGATGGTTCATGCCTAAGAGACACAGTAGAAGTACTGAGGGTTGGATATGCTGTGTTTACAATCACCGGTATCTTAGAAGCTTCTTGGCTCGAAAGAGTATGCTCTGCACAAGTGGCTGAATTAATTGCTCTTACTAGGGCATGCCACGCAGCTGAAAACTTGAAAGTCACTATCTATACTGACAGCAGATACGGATTTGGAATTGTACATGATTTTGGCCAACTATGGTCCCAGAGGGATTTCATGACCTCTTCTGGTTCTCCAGTGAAAAATGGCGAGAAAATTAAGGATTTGTTGCACGCGATTCAGTTACCTCTTGAAATTGCCGTGGTGAAATGCAATGCCCATGTTAAATCACAAGACTTCGTATCAATGGGAAATGGATATGGAGATCAAGTCGCAAGGTTTTTTGCATTGAACTGTATATCGTTTCGAGATCAGTGGGAGTTGTTACCTGAAACTGAGAATGAAACATGCACAGGATATGCATTAAAAGTAGTTGACACATTAGATGAGTTAAAATCCTTGCAGGGACATGCCAGCAAAGAGGAGAAACGCTCCTGGCAAAGAATGCAATGCGTACAGAGGTCGGATGACTTGTGGGTCTCAGAGGAGGGGAAAATGGTTTTGCCAAACAGTCTTTTGTCACAGTTTGCGAGGTTTTACCATGGTCAAGCACATGTTGGGAGAGATGCAATGATCAGATTGTTCAAAATTGATTGGTTCAATCCGAAATTCAGACAAGCCGCAGAGGTTATCTGTCACAGGTGCATCATCTGTCAGCAGATGAATGCGGGGAAAGGGACCGTGGTGAATTTGAGCCACATCAGGAGAGCTGGAGAGCCTTTTAGCAGGATGTAGATGGATTTTATTGAGATGCCTGTGTGTGGAGGCCTGAGATATGTGTAAGTGATTGTGTGTGTATTCAGTCACTGGATTGAAGCCTACCCTACACGTAGGAATGACAGCCTCACAGTAGCGAAACTGCTGCTTAGGGAGCTCATAAAACGTTTTGGGTTTCCGATCTCTTTAGAATCAGATAGGGGCAGACACTTCGACAATGAGGTGATTAAGCTCTTGTGTGCCGCACTGAACATTGAACAGAAGTTGCACTGTAGCTATCGCCCTGAAGCATCAGGACTAGTGGAACAGATGAATGGTACCCTGAAGTCAAGAATGGCAAAGATGTGCGCAGCTACTAATTTGAAATGGCCAGATGCATTGCCCTTAGTTCTGATGTCAATAAGAAATACACCTGACAAGAAAACAGGACTATCTCCTCACAAAATTCTTATGGGTCGAGCTATGAGGTTGCCCGCGGTGCCTGCAAATGCTCTTGTGAATATCACGGATGATATGGTGTTGGACTGCTAAACCTGATTTGACAAAAGGGTCCTGGAGTGAGTGAAATGCTGTAAATACTTGCTGAGAAAGAGAGACTTTTTCATAGAAGAGAAAAAAAAAAAAAAGAGTTTTTATATCGTCCTCAAGTTGATTGTTGCTTTGTAATATTTTGCCTTCTGATTCTTTACAGATCATGAGTTACGCTAGAGAATAGTAATAAGGGTAGGACTCATGCATGTTTGGCTGTTGGTGTGGGAATTATGTGTGCAATAATAATTATAAGTGTGATTGTGGGAATGCCATTGGTGGATAAGAAAGTGACTAACAATGCTTCAATTCCTGAAACTGCTACACTAACACCGTGGGAGAAGTTTGAGCAAGATACTAAATACCTGCATGAGGAACTAATTCAAGGGGAGAACTATCTACTAATGTCTTCTATCGCTTGCTGAATGAGTATGTTGACACAATGGATGCAAGAAATTGCTATGTGTGCACAAAGATTCCTTCGTCAGTACAAGAAGGGGTTACTTATCATAGTCTGCCGCTCACTTACGGAACAAGTTGTAGTTTGCTATTAACAAGATTTTATAATCAAGAACATGTGCAATACTTCTATTCTAATTTAGATGTAGTGTTTTTTTTGTGCCCGTAATTGAGTTTCTAAATAAATTAGCTAAGGAACACAGCATAAAAGTAGTTAGAGGACTCTTTGAGCCAACACTGACATTTCGAACAGCTTATGCGCATCGCAATAATATAACCTGCTTACTAACACCTGTAGAGAAAAGCTTCTTAGATCACACTGATGATAGAAGAAAAGCACTAAAGGAAAGGCTAGAAAAGGTATTAGAAAAACGCACATTTGCAAATTGTTAGAAATGGGGACTTTGGTTGACAGTCAGGTTACCCTCTGTTCAAGCAAGGACCCTCACTCTAGTCAGGGTAAAAGAGAATCACCCTCAGCTAACCCTTGCTTACCCCCTTAGTAGCTTGGCAGAGCAGTAGGCTTAACCTCAGAGTGCTAGGTGTAAAGTATTTGTACCAACACACACAGTAACTTAATGAAAACACTACAAAATGACACAACACCAGTTTAGAAAAATAGGAAATATTTATCTAAACAAAACAAGACCAAAACGACAAAAATCCAACATACACAAGTCAAGTTATGAATTTTTAAAGATTAAACTCAAAAATAGCGTTTAGAAACAAAAATGCTTCGATGAGATGTTAACACGGCGTCGTGACGGAGTCGTTCCCAACAAACTGACACCAGTGGCGCCAAACACGGAGTCGTGTAGACCCCCAAGTACAGTACCTTTGGTGAAGAGTGAACACAAGGTGATGCGCAAAGTCGGGGATCGCGGCGTCTATGCGAAACGTTGAATCCACGCGCTTCGAGCGGCGTCGGTCACGACTTGGTGCGGCGACTTCCACTGAGTCGCTGACTTCAGCGGGACTGCAGCGGCGTCGGGCCTGCGAAGAGCGTCGCGTTCCAGCGAAGGTCACGGCATCAGGTGCAGGCGGCGTTACCGGATTCAGCAGCGGCGTCGGTCCGGAGTCGTCCGGAGTCGATTTTCTTGGATTTCCACCAGCTTTCCTGTCACTGTCTAGTGCGAGGTGAAAAACAACCCAACTGTCAAACTGACCCAGACAGGGAATCCACAAACAAGGCAGAGTCACAGAATGGTTTACGCAAGAAAATGCTCACTTTCTAAAAGTGGCATTTTCAAACGCACAATCTTAAAATCAACTTTACTAAAAGATGTATTTTTAAATTGTGAGTTCAGGGACCCCAAACTCCATATGTCCATCTACTCTCTAGGGGAATCTACACTTTAATCATATTTAAAGGTAGCCCCCATTTTATCGTATGAGAGAGACAGGCCTTGCAACAGTGAAAAACGAAGTTGGCAGTATTTCACTGTCAGGACATATAAATCACATTACTATGGGGGTGATTCTGAGACTGGCAGGCGGCGGAGGCCGCTCGCCAGTCTTCCCCCGACAAAATACCGCTCCGCGGTCGCAAGACTGCTGAGGGTATTTTGAGATTTGCCCTGGGCTGGTGGGCGGCCGCCAAAAGGCCGCCCGCCAGCCCAGGGCAAATCTACCTTCCCACGAGGACGCCGGCTCAGAATTGAGCCGGCGTAGTGGGAAGGTGCGACGGGTGCAGTTGCACCCGTCGCGTATTTCAGTGTCTGCTTTGCAGACACTGAAATACTTTGTGGGGCCCTCTTACGGGGGCCCCTGCAGTGCCCATGCTGTTGGCATGGGCACTGCAGGGTACCCCAGGGGCCCCGCGGCACCCCCTACCGCCATCCTGTTCCTGGCGGGAGACCCGCCAGGAACAGGATGGCGGTAGGGGGTGTCAGAACCCTTATGGCGGCGGAGCGCGCTCCGCCGCCATGGAGGATTCTCCCAAGCAGCAGAAAGTCGGCGGGAGACCGCCGACTTTCCGTTTCTGACCGCGGCTGAACCGCCGCAGTCAGAATGCTCGAGGGAGCACCGCCAGCCTGTTGGCGGTGCTCCCGTGGTCGGTGACCCTGGCGGTCACCGACCGCCAGGGTCAGAATGACCCCCTATATGTCCTACCTTATCCATACACTGCACCCAGCCCTTGGGGCTACCTAGGGCCTACCTTAGGGGTGAATTACATGTAAGAAAAGGGAAGGTTTAGGCCTGGCAAGTGGGTACACTTGCCAAGTCGAATTTACAGTGTAAAAATACACACACAAACACTGCAGTGGCAGGTCTGAGACATGATTACAGAGCTACTTATGTGGGTGGCACAACCAGTGCTGCAGGCCCACTAGCAGCATTTGATTTACAGGCCCTGGCACCTCTAGTGCACCTTACTAGGGACTTACTAGTAAATCAAATAGGCCAATCATGGATAAACCAATTACATACAATTTACATGGAGAGCATATGCACTTTAGCACTGGTTAGCAGTGGGAAAGTGCTCAGAGTTCAAAAGCCAACAGCAACAGATCAGAAAAAAATAGAAGGCAGGAGGCAAAAAGATTCAGGATGACCCTGCATAAGCAAAAGTCCAACACAACCACCTACCAGCCTAAAGCCAGGGGAGAAAAATCAATACCTTGATGTACTTCCCTGATTGGGGCGATAGAACAAGGACCCAGGCCCACAACAGCAGGGGCATGTTCCAGTTCTACGCCTTCCTGACTCCAGTTGGATCCCTCTGTCCATAGTCTCAGGGCCCACTAAGCTAACCCATGGGGAACCCTTCTCCACATCTGCAGACACCATCTGTGCAGTGCCTAACTTTACTTTGCTCACAGATGTATTGCAATGGGCAGATAGTACCACCAGGGCCAACACAGTGGTGTTGCCCACTCCACCCCTGGGGTGTGACTCTCGTTCCCCCCCCCAGGGGCAGCTCTGTCCACCAGGACAACAAGCCACAGTGACCCCTTACAACTGTCAGGGATGAGAGCCTGACCTCAGGCCTCTCCAACCACTGTGACTGTGGAGAGTGGGGGGCGGTAGCCCCAGGTGCCTGACACCCTTTGACCACTCTACCTTCCGCCAGGTCAGAGAAGATAACCTGACCCTGGTCTTTCCCTCTGGGGCTCTGTACCCTCCCTCCAGGAGCGGCACCCCCAGAGTAAAAAATTGTCAGGGTGCTTGTAGAAGCAGTCCTGCACAATTCTTCCACCAGTGCAGGGATGTTAACCTGCAACTGATCCTCCAACCTGGGGTCTGTACCTTCAGGTTGGACCAGGGCCAGGGGTGAGGCTTCCCTCCCCCTGCCCTCTCTTCTGCGGTCCTGAACCACCCAACTAGGAGTTGCCCCCCCAGAAGACAACATGGTAGGGGCACTGTTACCAGTAGCCCCTTCCTCCAGGTCAGGGGGGACACCCTGAACCTGGCCTTCCAATCCAGGGTCTGTACCCTTAGATTGCTCTGGGGTCAGGGGTGAGTCTTTCTCTCCCCTTCCCCTACTCTCAGGGTTCTGCACCCACCCCTCAGGGAGAGTACCCCTTGAAATCACACCAGGGGGGGTGATTGGGCAAAGCGCCCCCCCTTCAGGTCAGGGTTTATCCCCTGCACCTGATCCTCCAGTCCAGGGTCTGTACCCACAGACTGGACCACTGCCTGGCAACCCAGGAATTCCTGGTGGGCATACCTACCCCCCACCAGGTCAGAGTTTACCCTCTGAACCTGGTCATCCATCCCAGGGTCACCACCCTGCGGTTGAACCACTGCATGGCGCACCAGGACTTCCTTGGGAGCACACTTACCCCCCATCAGGTCAGAGTTTACCTCCTGAACCTGATCATTCAACCCAGAGTCACCAACCTGCGGTTGAACCACTGCCTGGCGCACCAGGACTTCCAGGGGGGCACACTTACCCCCCTCAAGGGACACACTGTCCCCAAGGGCCGCACAAGAGTCTGGCTGGCGCAGATCTCCTGACCTCTGCCCATCTGACAGAGTCTGGATTCCCCCCAACCCAGAAATGGTCTCACCAAGGTCATTCCTGGGGGGCTCTGCTCTCAGAGCTGACCCCTGACCCTCCAGGTTCTCCACTGGGGTCCGCAACCCCCTCTCAACCCTCTGTCTGGACTTCTGCACCCCCTCACTAGGAGTGGTACTGCCAGACACCTGAACTGGTGGGACGCTGGCTACAGCCGCCCCCCCAAGTTCTCCTGACACTGTGGGATCTCCCTCAACAGATGGCCCTATGGTACAGGCTAGGCTCCCCTCCTGGTGTTCCCTCTTGGAACCCTCCAGGACCTGGGACCGGATCTCGGGCACCTTGGACCTCAGCCCATCCCCATTCCCTCTCCTCAGAGACTGGACATGGGGTCCCTCACCCATCCCACTACACTGGGACCTACCTGGGACACTACAATCCTTCCCTACCTCACCTGGTTGGGAAATACCTAGACCACTCCTCTCAGGAGCCCCCCCAAATGCCTCTTCAGACTCTCTGGTACTCACCAAGAGGTCTGCCTCCCTTGTAAGCTCCCTGGGGTCAGAGAACTCACACTCCACCTGGTGTTGGCGTACCTCTGGAAAATAAGGACTAGACATATGCTCTCCAGCAATTACATCACTCAGCCCCTTACATGAATTAACCAAAGTACCCTTCACCCAACCATCCAGTGACTCTGCTTTGGAAAAGCACCCCACATCACCCGCCTGAGACTGGTGAGACAGTACCTGACTGTCCCTGACACTCAACCCACACTCTTCTGGGATGTCTTCACACTCCATAACCAGGACTTCTACCTGGGGGGAACCCCTCTCCCTGTCACTCTCACCTAGAGTCAGTAGAGTGTCCCTCCCACCAGTAGGAATATGACTCCCCATGCCAGTTCCCCAATCCACCTCAGGGACCCTGTGCATCACTGGAGCTACCTCATACCCCTGAACCTCCTGGCGTGTGTTAACTCCCTCCTTCAAGTAGGGCACCACATCTCTGGGCATGTGCACTTCTTCAGCAGTACTGGATACAAGATTTTTGCTGCCACCATCTGAACTGGACTCAGCCCTCATGGCCTCCAGCTTCAGCTCTTCACAGCTCAGCTCTTGAGCTGTAATCCTTTCTTTTTCCAGGACTAAGGCTCTCTTCTCCTCAGCCCTCTCAAGCTCTGCATCTAGCTCTTCCAGACTCCGGATTCGAGCTAGGAGCCAATCATCTCTTTCTCTTCCCTCCTCAGGGCCACTGCCCTCCTCCTCAGAGTAGTCCTCCTCCTCAGAGTAGTTATCCTCCTCAGACTCATTTGGTGGTGTTGCCTGACAACGTTTCAATTCATACTGAAACAGGGCTGACTCAAGATAGTCCCTTCTGGATTTCTTGTTCACAGCCAGTCCCCTTTCCATGCAGAATGCTTTAAGCTGCCACTTTTTATACATAAATAGGTGCCAGAAATTGACTTCCATTCTGCAAAGGCTTCACAACCAAAAACCAAAGTCCAAAAATATTAGCAATACTTCCAGGAGGACATCAGAGAACAAAAAGCAGAATCACAAGACAAGTAGTATGTGGTCACGTAGTGGTCTGAACTCAAAACAGTAGTGTACACTTAATTACTGTATGTCAAGTACAAATACAAGTCCAAATCCCACCGCTGCCACCAATGTTAGAAATGGGTCTTTGGTTGACAGTCAGGTTACCCCCTGTTCAAGCAAGGACCCTCACTCTAGTCAGGGTAAAAGAGAATCACCCTCAGCTAACCCCTGCTTTTCCCCTTGGTAGCTTGGCAGAGCAGTAGGCTTAACCTCAGAGTGCTAGGTGTAAAGTATTTGTACCAACACACACAGTAACTTAATGAAAACACTACAAAATGACACAACACCAGTTTAGAAAAATAGGAAATATTTATCTAAACAAAACAAGACCAAAATGACAAAAATCCAACATACACAAGTCAAGTTATGAATTTTTAAAGATTAAACTCAAAAATAGCGTTTAGAAACAAAAATGCTTCGATGAGATGTTAACACGGCGTCGTGACGGAGTCGTTCCCAACAAGCCGACACCAGCGGCGCCGAACACTGAGTCGTGTAGACCCCCAAGTACAGTACCTTTGGTGGAGAGTGAACACAAGCCGATGCGCAAAGTCGGGGATCGCGGTGTCTGTGCGAAACGTTGAATCCACGCGCTTCGAGCGGCATCGGTCACGACGTGGTGCGGCGACTTCCACAGAGTCGCTGACTTCAGCGGGACTTCAGCGGCGTCGGGCCTGCGAAGAGCGTCGCATTCCAGAGAAGGTCACGGCGTCAGGTGCAGGCGGCATTACCGGATTCAGCAGCGGCGTTGGTCCGGAGTCGTCCGAAGTCGATTTTCTTGGATTTCCACCAGCTTTTCTTTCAAGGGCCCAGGGACTGGATAGGGCACCACTTGTCAGAGCAGGAGTCTCTCCAGAGACTCCAGGTGCTGGCAGAGAGAAGTCTTTGCTGTCCCTGAGACTTCAAACAACAGGAGGCAAGCTCTAACTCAAGCCCTTGGAGATTTCTTCACAAGATGGAAGGCACACAAAGTCCAGTCTTTGCCCTCTTACTCTGGCAGAAGCAGCACTGCAGGAAAGCTCCGCAAAGCACAGTCACAGGCAGGGCAGCACTTCTTCAGCTATCAGCTCTTCTCCAGGCAGAGGTTCCTCTTGGTTCCAGAAGTGTTTCTAAAGTCTGTAGATTTGGCTGCCCTTCTTATACCCATTTTAGTCTTTGAAGTCACCTTTCTTCAAAGGGGACTCACACCTATTTGTGAAATCCTGCCTTGCCCAGGCAAGGCCTCAGACACACACCAGGGGGTTGGAGCCGGCATTGTCAGAGGCAGGCACAGTCCTTTCAGATGAGAGTGACCACTCCACCCCTCCCTCCTAGCAGAGATGGCTAATCAGGAAATGCAGGTTACACCCCAGGCCCCTTTGTGTCACTGTCTAGTGCGAGGTGAAAAACAACCCAACTGTCAAACTGACCCAGACAGGGAATCCACAAACAAGGCAGAGTCACAGAATGGTTTACGCAAGAAAATTCTCACTTTCTAAAAGTGGCATTTTCAAACGCACAATCTTAAAATCAACTTTACTAAAAGATGTATTTTTAAATTGTGAGTTCAGGGACCCCAAACTCCACATGTCCATCTACTCTCTAGGGGAATCTATACTTTAATCATATTTAAAGGTAGCCCCCATATTATCCTATGAGAGAGACAGGCCTTGCAACAGTGAAAAACGAAGTTGGCAGTATTTCACCGACAGGACATATAAATCACATTACTATATGTCCTACCTTATCCATACACTGCACCCAGCCCTTGGGGCTACCTAGGGCCTACCTTAGGGGTGCCTTACATGTAAGAAAAGGGAAGGTTTAGGCCTGGCAAATGGGTACACTTGCCAAGTCGAATTTACAGTGTAAAAATACCCACACAAACACTGCAGTGGCAGGTCTGAGACATGATTACAGAGCTACTTATGTGGGTGGCACAACCAGTGCTGCAGGCCCACTAGCAGCATTTGATTTACAGGCCCTGGCACCTCTAGTGCACCTTACTAGGGACTTACTAGTAAATCAAATAGGCCAATCATGGATAAACCAATTACATACAATTTACATGGAGAGCATACGCACTTTAGCACTGGTTAGCAGTGGGAAAGTGCTCAGAGTTCAAAAGCCAACAGCGACAGATCAGAAAAAAATAGGAGGCAGGAGGCAAAAAGATTCAGGATGACCCTGCATAAGCAAAAGTCCAACACAAATGATTATGCTTACACCGCAATAAAAACACGGTAAATTAGCTATAGATGCACTGCATGTAGGTAGGCTTTGTATATATAGGCCAAAATCCGAGCTTGATACTTTGTTTGTGGGAACGAGTGAGTGCAGACATGTGTTTTTATTCCAGAGTAAATGGACGTTCATGTTAAATGGACAGGATCCAGCAATCCCTGGGATCTATTATATATGTGGACTTAATGCTTATTACCGTCTTCCTAAGGGATGGTATGGGACATGTTATTTGGGAATAGTTTTCCCAAAGATCTATCAGATTGATGACTTAAAGCAAATTCCTAAAATGTCTGAATTACATCATGCTAGACAAAAGAGAGAGACAGTGGCTGCTGTCGTAGGTGACATATTTGGAGCCATAATTCCTTCAGTAGGGGTTACCTTAAACTCCAAAAAGATTTGAAAGTTGTCTACTATTGTGGATAACATGCTGACAAACTTCACAGGGGCTATACTCCTGATGGATAGTGAACTTGCTGCGGAGAGGGCTATGACTCTTCAAAACCGGCTTGCTTTAGACATTCTTTTAGCAAAAAGTGGCAGAGTCTGTAAGATGCTTAATGAGCACCATTGCTGTGCATTCATTCCTGATAACAGTAAAAAGATTAGAGGTATGCTTACTAATTTAACAAGAGACAGTGCAGATTTGAAAGAGCTGAAAGAACCTGGAGTGTGGGAAAAGGTTGGGAAAGGAATTACCAAAGTAGGGAACTGGTTTAGTAGTATTTGGAATGGGGTATTTGCACAAATAATAGGGGGTATACTGATTGTTCTAATTTGTCTATTTGGATTATGGTTATCATGCAAAATGAATAAAAGAATCAAAAGAGATTTGGCAAAACGAAATAAAAGAAAAGAAGAAAAGGAAAAGGAGAAAATGTTTAAAGAAATTTGGGAAAAATCACATAGGGAGGAAGAAATTGAAATGCGAACCCTGAAGAAAATGAAAGGTTGTGAATGGAAAGGTTTCGTGTGATGACAAGTGTCATCAGAGGAGGGACTGAGAGAGCGTAGCTTATATACTCAATATTAACATGAAATGTTTATGAACTAGTGTGTAATAATGCTGGATAGAAAATTTATTAATATATTTTGCTAAAACGCGTGCTTCAAATGTGCCCACGGGGAGTGGCCGTCAATATATACTGGGACTAATGAAAATGACTAATAATGATGAAATATTATGTTAAGGTATAGTTTTACGCTAATTATTGAAAGGTAATATGCTAATGTTTTGCTAATAAATCATTAGGCCTTAGTTAGCATGAGTCGAGGCTTAGCTGCCTTACTTTCATGTTAAATGTATAACATGCAGTGTGCTGACTTGCTGAAGGACATGAACTCTTGTTTTTCCAAAGCTAGAAGATGAATGTAACTGTAGTAGATCCGTTCTCATGAAATTCGACTTGCTTGTAGAAACATTTTAGCTGAATGCAACAGTGTAGATTAATACCAGGTACAAGGTCGCCTGAACCGGTACAGACAATGGAACCACTGACTGAAGATGTGCAAAGGACCACGAGAGGATGAAATCATACCGGACATTCTACCCACTGAAGACGTCAATCATAAGGACCAATAAACTACGTGAGAACTGTTATGGGGTGACAAATTTGATGAGCTAATTGAAACTCTATTGGAGGGAGATAGTCGGGTACCGACCCCAACCAATTAAATTTTAGGGGACTGCACAACGAAAAAGGGATAAACACCTATGACACAAGGAAGTAGTTTAGACTGGAGAACAGAGAGACTAGGGGTTAGGGAGATGCTGATGCGATTTGCTTTGATCCAGACACTTTGTCACTCTGCATAGAGACTTTGCTGTTTGGTTCTTAAAATCAACTTTGCCCTTATATTGCCCGTTTATACTTTACCTCCTTAAGAGGGAAGTACCCTTTTACCCTTTTTGCCTGAGCTGAGTTCCTGGCTGATGGCGAATCAACTAATGTCCTGAGGACGAAGACAGAATCTGTATGCTGACCCAATACGGAGGGTAACTATATGACAATGAAATTATGGTTGTCGGTTTGCTTTTCCTTTCTAGGTACCAACTGCTTCTTTTGACAGAGACCATAGTTAGAGGTTTTCCAAATTAATGTTACTAAAATTGTTTTGCATGAAGCCCAACATGCCAATGCTAATTTGAGGTAAGTTAAGGGGTTCACTAAACGAACGCAAATAGACAAATTACTGAATCTATGCTTTGTTGAAGGACGCGCTAACGTTACTCTGCTGAGATTGATCTATGTTGATGTTGTGCTATGTTCTAATATTTGTGATCCTTGCTTTGATGAAATCTTATCAGAGTTGCCATATCGTGACTATGCTAATGAGTTTCTTGGTTTTGAGATTAATAAACTTGCTAGTAGAATTGTAATCAATAGGGAATAAATATCACAACATCGCACTAAACTGGTGTGGTTATTGATGACTGAGAGATCATGGTGGTGTCCTGAGTCTTACTAAATGTCTTTGACTAAAGTGAATTGTCTTGTTATGATAAATATTGATGACGTTATTAATATATTGATTGACATGTTGATTAGCTATCTCGTCCTAAGGTGTCTTCAGTCAGGGCCGAAAGATTCATTGGCCTAAAACGAGTCCCAGAGTGTATAAATTAGTCATAAAGGGACGCGTTAGCATACACATTCTGCTGATCTATTACGTCTACAAATAACTACATTATGGAACCACTATTGGCCAGTTCTTTGCTAAGTATGCTAAATTAGAGTTATTCATGGCCAGTCGCGGCTGGCAGCAGGACAAAGTGGCGGGTTGGGCGGGAGGGTGAACAAAACAAAGTACATGTATAAAAAAAGTTACCTTGAAACCGCTGGTCCACTGCTCCTCGAGTCTCCGCTGGATTGCAGGCTCCCAGACACAGACTCCCAGCCTGCCCTACGGCCAATCCTAACGCTGCTCTCATACCTGTGAGCAGCATTAGGATTGGCATGAGCACCCTAGCTTTGCACTCCCAGGCAGACTGGGAGCCTGGGCCTGCTGTCTCCAACCCGGCAACACAGAGTCAGGTAGGAGAGAGCTCAGTGCGCCTGCATGTTTGGCCGTTCCAAGACGGCCGGCCAAACACAGATGCGCACTGAGGGGAGTACATACCACTCCCCCGGTGCCTATCATCTCCCATGGCACCACCCCTCTAAAAATAAAACGATAGTAAATAAAGTTTATTATCATTTGATTTTTAAAGTTTTTCAGCTGCTGCTGCTGGCGGGGTAGAGGAGTGGGTGGAAGCGACGCTCCTTTGCCATAGCGGAGGAGCCGCCACTGTTCATGGCCCTACAGTACACATGGAGTTCTGTTGTGTGACAATGTGTCATAGGGACATTTTATGAAAGTTTTAACCAGTCACATTATTGAGCTAATTTCATTTCAATAATTGCAAAAACAATAACGAAATCTACCAGAATTGGTCTAAATTAATTTCTCAAAAAGACATGGTCTAGTGTTGTTTGTGTCTAGCAATTTGTTGGCACTAGCTATTTATTAAGCTATTTGTTAATAAATAATGTGGTTGGAAGTCTAGCAGGCCTGAAACCTGTCTGCTGTGTAGCACAGAGCCAAATTTAAAAGAGAAGCAACATCTATCCTTCAAGAGCTGGTGCAGGCAGACACAGAGGCATTTTAGGAAAATACGAGTCACAGCTCCTGATATAAATCTCCTTCCCGGCTGTATCAACAAAGATTTATGTCAGTGAGAGAAAGTAACGTTTGCTATGTGTTTTTAAGTAATAAAACGAGCTTGTAACAAGCAGTTCCATTGCCATTTGCAATCGGATGTAACAAACACTTCAGCTGAGCTTGTGTTTTGTGAAATACTCACTAGATAATTTTTAGGGCCAGATAAATCAAAAAAACAAATTGCATTTCTTAAATAGCAAATTTTAAGAAATCGCTATTTAAGAAATGCAAAATGGTATGTATGATTTTTGCGATTCGGTAATAGCGATTTCTTAAAATTCGCAAATGCTATTACCGAATCGCAAATAGAGAATCCAACTCCATTTGCACCTATGGGCCTGCTGTGAATGGTTTTGCATTTCCTAAATTGCGAATTCCAGTTAGGAATTCGCATTTTAGGAAATGCAAATCTCAGGGTGCTGGGGGCCTAAGGCCCCCTCTGCTGCACCCCAAAAATATTTTTACGGACATGTGAAGCACACACATGCCTTAGGGGCATGTGTGCGCTACATGTCAATTTTAAAAATGCATTTAAAATGCATTTTTTAAATTTGCACATGGTTACCACCAAACTTTTGTTGGTGGTAATTGCATTTCCTAAATGCCCAATTCGCATTTAGGAAATGCTTGATACATGTGCTTGAGAAATTGCAAATAAGGATTCCTTATTTGCGATTTCCTATTTAGAGAATCGCAATTTGCGATTCTCTAAATGGGGGTCGCAATTTTAAGGAATCGCTATTTTAGCGATTCCTTAAAATTGCACTGTGAATGCCTTTCATACATTCTGAAAGGCATTTTTGCATTCGCAAACGGGCGAATTTTGCGATTCGCACCGTTTGCGAATGCAAAATCGCTTGATACATCTGGCCCTTTGTTATCTACAGAAGGGAAAACGTGTACATTCTGCTTGAACTGTTACCTGCTTTTAAAAACGTTGTGCTAAGCTTTGGTAATGCATTGTTCACTACAAACCCGCTGTAGGCTGTGTGTAATGTGCGGCTCAATAAAGCACCTTCAAACGAATTGCTGAGGAAAGCGCCATCCCGCTTGTAGTGCAGGCGTGCTATTTGGAAACGGAGTAATGCTCACCTAACACCTGAACCAACAGAGTAGCATCCGGTTCCAAAACCAAGTCGGACCAGGAGCAAATTCGGGGATCAGGGCTCTAGGTAACTAAAGAAATGGTGACATCAGTCATCCTGAACATACACGAGTCTGCAGAACAACAAAAGAGTCAGTGATTGCATGCAAATTGCCACGATCTAAGTCTTGCTTTGATGGTGTCTTGGAGAGTTCTTCAGCAGAATTATAAATATTTAACACACCAAAGACCTCAGTGCTAAACAAGCCTCAACCCTCAGACTGGCCGGGAATACATCTGTCTGGCAGTAATGGCCTTACAAAGTGGAAATCCAAGAAGTAACAATTCGCTACCTCAGTGTACTAGGAAACTGCCTCCTCATTACTTCATGGTGCTTCACAGGTGTACAAAAGGTAATGTGAATGGTCATTTTAAGGGGCCAGTTTGGTGTCACTCTCTGGGGTGACCTTGGTGAGGCTGGATAGGCAAAGATACATGCATATGCTGGGATATACATTATCCCTGTGTGGAATACACAACTCTATGCCTGCTCTGAGTGACCCAGCTGCATATGAAATTGCTATACTACTAAGTTATTTGCGTTATTAATTCTGACCAGAATCTGTGTCAGAAAAGAGTGTGCCCAAACAACTCAGGTAAAAGTTCTACTTCCAATTGGCACCCAGAATCTTGTGCTGACATTCATTCTGTGTATCTAGTGGTGACGTACTTTGAATGGGAACATACAGGACAGTGATACTGTGTGCAAAATGAGCATGTTTGCTTGGAGCAATGAGATCTTTTTTTGGATAACTCCAGGAGCACGACAGGGAATGGATAGAGATCCCTCCACACAGTGGAAGGGTGTTGCTTGTAATCCTGAAGCAGTAAGGTGACAACCCCCGTAAAAAGTATTGCTGATTCCATTTTTCTGAGCATCGCCATTTGGTGGATGGTAGGGGACAGGGAGTGAGTCAGCAGATCTGCTTGTTAAAGTTAGGGGTATTTCCAGTTAGGGCATACCCTTTTGTCTTTCTCTGCACCTAGCTTTCATCAGCCCTTCTCAAGAAGCAATCACAGTCTTTCAACTTCATTGTTTTGAGTACTCATGCTTGGAGTCAGCATCATCATTACCTGTTGTAAAGCCATAATCTGGAACAAAGGCTGTGTCTACACTATAGCCAGAAAGGGCATTTGGAATGGGACCACCACAAATAGGTTCCAGGAACTTGGGCAGTAGGTCAACATTCTCTGTTTGGAAATTGTGTATTCAAGTGAGACCTGCCCCACTTTGATCTGGTTCCAAGTTCTTTTTTTTAACCAGGGAATGAGTGCTCTGCAGTCTATTCTAATAGCTGTTGAGTGACCTGGGCTGTTGTCTGCTTGAAAACAGGTTTCCCAGGGGTGAGGGTATGTCTCATGAAATGTGTAGAACACACAGAGAAGCTTTAGATCTGGCTAGGCCTAGAAGCCTACTTTCCTGCTCAGAGAGGGAAGGAGTGCACTTGGCCCTGCAGTAGGAGAGACTGTCCATGAGGAGAAGTTTAGCCATAGGTCCATTGCCGGGACGGCTTGTGTCATGAGGGGTCATCCAGTCTCCCACAGTGTGGTTCTTGTGGTGAATTATGAGAAAAACATCAAGCCAATGAACAGCATGTTGTCCATCACTTCTGCAGTCTGAAGGACATGTGTTGTCACTGCTGAAGTGGGATGCGACCTCAGAGAAGGCTGATGTGGGAGATCTGTTCTGACTTGCAGTCTGAACATCCACCAGTCAGCCCTGGATGCCACATCTGTGAAGCTGACCACCCAACAGACTATACCTGGGACCGTAATTGCCAAAGACTAGCACCTGCTAGTCTGACTTGTGGTGCTGATACTTGCAGTCTTTATTAAGAGAGGCAGGAGTGGACTGCAGCTTTGTTCAAGTGACATCTCAGAAAATGCTAGCAGTGTAAGCTGACAAGCACACCCTTCTTGCTGAAGAAGAGTACATGAATGCTGAGCCCCTTGGAGAGGTATCTTCCTCTCTGTTGTGCCCCTTTGAGAAGCCTGCTGAGACATTTTACCTATCTCTTGCACTCCTTAGTTACTACCTTGTTGCCAGAGATTTCCTTTTTCCATATTATTTTTGTTCTTTTTGTTCTTATTGTCTTTAGCCCACATGTGTTCTGCCCCACACATGTTAATCCATAATTTGACTATGGTAGGGTTCTCCTTTTGCTCAGCTGAAAGCTATAATTTTAATGATTTGAAACTGATAGATGCCTGCTAAGCCCGAGCAATGTTTACTTTCTATATCACAAATGATTCTGTTAATGTTTTGTGGTTGTTTTATTCCATGCTTAGTTCTATTAATGTTAGTCTGCCTGAATCTATTTCGTTGCCTTGGGCAACCCTTGATGATTCTGTAGCTTTATAATTTTGCATGAGAGTAATTTACATGACTTTTAGCTTGACTTTGTAATACATTCTCTAACTTTATTCTTGACTGGAGTTTTTCTTGTATGGCCAAACAGGTCATACTGTTTAACTTATTTGGTTTGTACTGAAATTGAGTTGTATGGTTCTACCACACCCTGTCACAGATTCTAAAGGTCCATTGGTTTCGATGAGCATTGATTACTATGAAGCATGAAAATGCTCCAGCAGATCTGGTAGCAGAGGTATGATTTGTTCTACAAGTGGGAGAACAATTACTGTGTAGTGTTAGGGAGAGAGGGCTGACCTATGCCATTGTCCAGTCCAGCAATTGCCCACCCCCAAAATTTAGTCCTGTGGTCCGTTCCGAAGACTGATGATGTTCTAGCATTGTGTCTACAAGTAAAGATGTATGAATATTAATATGCTTTTGCACTTGCATTGTTTTTCACCTGAAGATTGTGGTGAAGTGTGATGCTGTGAAGTGTTTTGCAGAGTCGTCATACTCATTTGGTTGTGGCACTTTTTGCTAAACATTATCTGTGGTTGTTGTTGTTGTTGACCTGTCTGTCGTGACCTAAGTATGAGAAACTATTGAGAAGTGACTACAGCTGCTGAAAGAAGTGAGTTTGACAACATTTTGTGCCACGCTGGTATAGGTCAGTTGGTGTAAAGCTGCATTGCTACTCGTTGAGAACATCATGACAAAAGTATTGTGGGATTGAAATTACTGGTGATTAATTGAATTTGATCAAAATGAAGTTCTTTGAAGCTTTAAAGAGTGCATTAGGAGGAGATATATTTATGCCAGTTAGAGGAGGTATAGAAGCCTCACCCAAAGGAACTTCAGGCTATTATGTATTATTTGTAAAATGATTTTCTGCATGTCTGTGGCTTGAACAGTGGAGCAAAACTGCTTTAGCATTTCCCTGTCATGAAAGATTTAATCTGAGAATTTTAGACAAATTTGAGGTGAATATTGTATGAAATGAAATCGCCTCCAAGACCCGCACAGTTTGAACCCTTACCATTTGGGAGCTCATAGCAAGAGATAAGATGGCAAATAAAAATGAGAATCGAATGCAAAATGCAAGTAAGACACTTGCAGAGGCTAGAAAGGATGCAGAGCAGAAAATGTGGAGATTAAACAGACTTGATGGAGTTAGAATGTATCCAGCTATTTCAAACGAAGAAGGTGAGATCACAAACCCTAAGACTAAGAAAATTACAAGAAGGGCAGAACAAACAACAGAACCTGAGGTTAGAAAAGCAGTGACATAAAGGAGTGATACAGATGACAAATTCATGAATCACCTCTTCAATTTCAATTTTATTTTATTTATGATTTGGAACTCGACCGAGGTCCACATAAAAGAAGAAAGCAGAAAATTTACAATTACATTGCAGCCGAAAGAGAGAAAAAAAAAAAGGAGAGTAAAAAAGAAAAAAAATCACATTTGCCATTTACATCTAGCTGAGAACCACATAAAATTTACAGTAATGGTGAGCAAAAGTTCGGATCTGCAATTTACACTTTACATCCAATCAAGTACCAGAAGGTAAGTTAAATGGTAAGTATAGTGAAATATTGCATCAAAATCCTATGCCACCTGACTTGCCTTACAACAAGAGTTTCTTAAAATAAGTTAAAAAAACAATTAAAAAAATTGAATATTTTAAAACAAAACCTTTCGTTTGGAGGATCATACAGGGCTTGGAGAAACTCATGCACTAACAATAGAGAAAACTGAAAATAAATTGGTTCTAGCCATTTACGCCAGAATGAGGCAAGAGAAGGGCAGACAAATAAAACATGGTGTAAATCTTGAGATTCTGCCAGACAAAAGTTACACTCTTTTGAAGTGCCGTACCATTTTGCAAATAGTGTATTCAAAGGGAGCAATTCCTGTCAGAGCAGCGTCCAAAAGCGCCTAACACTATGGGGGATGTTCCACATGTAGTACGGTTGTGTTTTTTTTATTACTAGGGTGTTAACTATATTCACAGAGAAACTTCTTTTTTTACAGCTCTCCAAGCCTTGGCGGAAGCTCAAGGCCCACGTTGTACTCTTCAGGGTTACCCTCGAGTGCAGTGGGGAGAGTTCTAAAACTTGGCTGCGATCCAGCTCCAGGCTCTTCAGGGCAGTAGAAAAATTCTTACAAAAGGCAAATTTGGGCTTGCTATTATCTAAGAGGAGCTCTTTCTTCAGTAGTGATCTTAAAGTGTTTTCCTCGCTTTTTAAAATTGAGGTGGCCAACCGTATAACCCCCGCTAATCCTTGAGCATACGCACTTCTAAGCCCCATTTCGAGCCTCAGAATCGCCACTGAGGCTGCCGTATTAACAGATAGTAATTTTCGAAGAATTTTACTTTCTGCCTGATTTAGGAACCCCCATTTGGAGATGTCAATGAGTTCCACCCCGTATAGCAGGGATGCAGGAATTTTAACTCGATAAGCAGATAGGAGGTAAAAGTGCCTTCTCCCGGTAGCTGTATAAAGGGCCCCCAGACCTCTTGCATGACATTCAGCCTTTGCTTTATTAGAGGCGATGTGGGCAACATCGCTAAGGTTCCCGCTCACTATTTTCCCTAAAAAGGGATAAGATTTGACGATTTCAAGGATTTGGTTGCCCAATATCCACTGATAATTGGGGAAGGTCATCTTTTTTTTCCCCAAGAAACTGAGAACCAGATAATGTGAGTCGGAATATTTTGATAAGCACTGCAAGCGGTTCTGTAGGCCTTTGGGGATTAAATCAAGGATCAAAATGTCATCAGCGTACAACAGGCAACAAATGGGCGCCCACCCACCAGCGGGGGAAAACCCTTGCCCTTGGACAAAAAGGAGGGGAGATCTGAAATATGGAGGGAAAAAAGCAGTGGAGCCAATAGGCAACCCTGTTTTAACCCGTTAGAAGTACAAATCTTATGGGATAAACCTCTACCACCCCCCCAAGAGGATTCTGCACCAGGTATTGGAGTGGAAGGTAATTATTAACTCCAGGAGTGATAAAGGTATCCCCAGGCTGCATAGCTTAGTCCATAAAAGATCTCTGTCTACTTTATTGAAAGCCGTGGAGAAGTCTATGAAAGCGACATAAACAACTCCACCTCTCAGTTTTACATATTTTTCAGTAATAGTTTGCAGCACCATGATGTTATCTAGAGTACTATGTTTGTGCCTGAATCCAGATTGTTCCAAGGGGATGATGTTATTCTCCTCCGCCCAAGACATGAGTCTAGAAAGTAGACATTTGGTAAAAACTTTTCCCACCGCATCGAGGAGGGCAATCTGGCAATAATTGCCAGGACAAGATCGATCTCCCTTTTTGAATAAGGGTACAATTATACTGCCGACCCACAAGGGAGGAATACATCTGGAATGAAAACATCTACTAAAGACCACATGTAAGATTTTAGACCAAGAGCTCCTATCCTGTTTAATAACTGATAAAGGAAGTTCATCTGGCACCATTGCAGTGGAGGGGCGCATCTCACCGATAGCACAGTTAATCTCTTTTATTGACGGGGGAGGAAAAGTGAGAGTTCCTGGAATTTCTCGAAGCCGGAAAGATATGACCCCATTTGAAGCGTACAGGGAGGAGATTAAATCTAACCATCGGGCTTCGGATATTGGAACAGGGGGGGGACGAATTCTAGACCCACAACCTTGACTCAACAATGCCCAAAAACGCCTAGCCTGGCCCCTTGTAGCAGCTTCCCGGAGCTTAATCCAAAGCCTGTCCCCCACTTCTTTAGCAAGGCGGATCTTCAGCCGCTTCTTTCTCCTTTTTAATAGAGCAACCCTGATTTTCCTCTCCTCAGAAAAAACGAAAACTGGGCCCTGACCATGTTATTTATTTCTCTGTTTAGGTCAAGCAATGCACGGGGAATAGCTTTCCGGGCTACTTTATGCCCACCAGACAAGTTGTTAGCCACCAATTGCATCAGGAGATCAGAGAAGTATTGCAACTCCATTCCCTCCCAACTAGTCAGGTTAGCAACTACAGGTGCTAAAATCTCAGTGACACCAGCCATCCTCTTAAAATTCCAATGGGTCCTCCCAGTCTTATTAGAAAAACTCTGGGTAAACCCACCAGATTTCCATGAGTCTAGTGACAATATGGAGGTTTCTAGAGTGATAGAATGCAAGCTATGATCGCTATAGGGGGAACATAATATCATAGGATCTTCCAATAGACAATAAGAGGAATAACCAAGTACTAAGTAGTCCAGAATGGCCCTTCCCCGTGGAGAAATATGTGTGAAGGAGGCAGGGGAGTCTGAAGTGGACCTACAATTAGCAATAATACAGTCGTTTTTTTTAAGAAGAGTGAGGAGAAGTTTACCTCTTTTGTTTGTTTTAATTAGAGGGGGAAAACACAATCTGTCTCTCTCTACATCGCGCACTTGACATAAGGCGAAATTGGAAACTTTACAATTTAAGTCTCCCATTAGTGCTATCAGTGGAGGGAACTCAGTATCTAAGGAGTCCTCAATAAAGGCAAAGACCCTCTCTAACAAAGAGTCATATACGGCCTCTGGGGGCACATAAGCATTAATTAGAAGCAGTGAAGTAGGACCTAGCATCTTCATGAATCTTTTGCATCCTTATCATTCAGTGGACACATGAACAACAAGTGGAGTGGAAGAAAATGTAACTCTGAATGTGCCAACTGGCTTCTTTGCACAGACCCCGATTTAGGTAGTGCCATGTATGCCTGAAAATCCAGTGACACAAATTTCTGATGTGAATCAACCACTTCAAAGTGCTAATACAGTTCAGCCCATATCAACACAAATTGTGATGCAGGTTGTACCAATTCCTAATGTGATTAAAATGGTGCAGACATCCTGTGTGAATCCGCTTGTGCAAAATTGTATCCCAAACTCTACCTGTGCCAATGTTAAGTCCTTTTCATACAGTGCCAAATGTTACTCCGAGTCAAAGTTACAGTACTGTCCTGAGAGGACAGAGTGTAGAAATGAAAGTTACTCAGAACCAGACAAATCATATGGGTCCAGATGTATTAACAGTTCCTGTGACTATAGGTCCTGTTGTCCTACGCTTCAGGTAAGTCTGAAAGCAATGCCCATTCAATAAATGTTCTGACAGTTTCTGAGACACCAGCTACTTTGACGGGGATATCACATATTGGTATGCACAGATCAGCACATTCTAATAATTCAGAAATGGAGAGGTCCGCATCTCTTATAAGACTGTTAACCCCACACAAATAGTAGATCCAATTTTATCAACATTTCAGACAGGATTTACTCCTGATGTGCGGTTCATGTGCAAAAACATTACACAACATTAGGACAGGCATATGAGAGATTAGCGGAAGTAGTAGAGAAACATTATGTGCATTTAGAGAAATATAAACCCTTGAAGAGAAGTTATAAATTGGAGTTCAGCACAAAAGACAAAGCTAACATGAGGTCTCCTAGAATGAAATTGTATATTAAGGAATTTGTCACATACATTCAGAAATGGGGGGTTGTAGATAAGTGGGAAGGCAGATGAGCAAAAAACAAGATCAGAAGAAAGCAAAGCCAAATGTGACTCTTGCTAGAGCAAATCACGCCAAGGACAATGAGAGAAATACCAGGTGGAGGTTATTTTCATGTACCCTGGAGTAGGAGTGACATTTTGTTATTCACAAATGATTACCCGAGATTGAGAGAGAAACCAGTGGAGTGGTACAAGCAGAAAGAGATTCATAAAACTTTCAAAGTGCCTGTGGGAGGAGTTGAACACGTTGTTTGACATTGTGGTTCCAACTAATTTGTGGAATGAATACAAAATGAATGTTTATTGACCCGATTGTGAACTTCAAACAGATCCAGTTACAGGTGCACCATCTGAAGATGTGATGACATAGTATCACAATGTAACAGAGTGTATGAAAAACAAAGTGTCCCCAAAATATATTGATTGGCAGAAAATTGACAGAACAGCTCAGGGGTCATAGGAATCGATTCATGCCTATTACAAGAGACTGCTGCAAGCTTTCAAACAGCATAGTGGTCCAGAAACAATAGAACCTAAAGATATGGGTTATTTTGTGTTCAGATGTGTGCCAGCATTGAAGTCAGATATTAGTGAGATGATTCAGCAGCACCTTATTTGTTGGCAGAATAAACCAATTGAGACCTTGCGGTATGTAAAATACTGCAGCGATTAATTGGAATTGAAACAGAAACATTTAAAGCAAAAGGTAATGCAATTGAAAGCTGCACAGATCATGGTGAATACTGGTGGATTGCAAGGTGTGCCGCACAAGCAACCAATGTTGTTCAGCACAGAAGTAGAGGACTGGTCTTCATGTAGATCAGAGTGGAGGTGTTTTTGATGTCAGACTTTAAAGAGAACTAATTTGTGTTATGCTTTCAAAAAAGTTTGGACATTGGCAGAGGGAGTGTCCCTATAATAATGTGAATAATCAAGTGGGGCATGTTGGAGTTGCTCATGCACAAGGCAATAATTAGGTTCAAATCCAGAGAGTTCAAAGACCCCAAGTACAAAATGTGAATGTGTCCTCAGAACAGCAGATCCAGGTACCAGAAGCGTCGATAGTTCAACAGAAAATGTTTTTTCCCCAAAAAAATATGAACCAGATTGTAAATGTGAATCAGATACCATCACAATTTTCCCTTATGGACCTGAGTGTTGAAGAACTTTCAGAGATTCTTCAAGCTGGTAGCTCGAATGATGAGGATTGCATGTTAACCGCATTCTTAAAAGTAGATCAAAGTGGTCCCTATGTAAATGCCAATGTTATGGGACATGTGTCATTCATGCCAAATTTGCCCCTTTCAGGAAAATAATTTAGGTTGTAGGTGTTACAAATAAGCAATTAACCAACCCTGTAACAGAACATGTCCCTATAAAAATATGATCATTAGAAGATGAGCATCAATTTGTGGTTGCGTTTCAAGTCCTGTAAGCTTACTTGGATGCAACCTATTGTGTAAACTAAACTGCACTATTAATTGCACACCCCAGGGAATTGAAATCCAAAAAAATGAACATGACATGTAATGATTTGTCTGACGAATTGAAAGACACAGTGACACCTGAGGTTTGGGATTTTTCAGGAAAAGATAAAGGTCTCAGTAAAGGAGTTGACCCTATTAAAATAACAGCAAAGCTAAAAGCAATTACACCCCTGTGTAATATGACTCCCAGACTAATGCCCCTAATAAATAGTCTAATTGTACAATTGTACAAAATATCCTGAAAGAGATTTTGTGAAGTCGAATTAACTCTCCAATTTTAGAATTGTGAAAGCCCAATGGAAAGTACCACATAGTTGAAGACCAGAGAACAGTGAACGAGATTGTCGTTCCATGTTGTCCAGTGGTACCGAATCCTGCAGTGGTTTTATTCCAAATTACCTGTGGAGAAGAATGGTTTATTGTAAATGACCTTTGCCAGGCCTTTCTCTCTATTCCCCTTCATGAAGAAAGACAATTCCTCTTGACATTCAAACTCGGCAGTTGTGTTTTGACATTGTGCTGAACTTCTTAAGGGTATTCTGAGTCACCATCCATTTTCAACCAGATCTTAAAAAAGAATCTGGAGTCCCTTAAAATGCTCTCTCGCTTAGTCTTAGGCCAATATATCAATGATTTCTTAGTTGCCGCAAACACCTGTGAAGCATGTAGGAGAGATACAATTGCTCTCTTGAATCATTTAGGAGAGAATAGCCATAGGGTTTCCCCAGCAAAATTACAGTATTGCAAAAAAGAAGTCTTGTATTTAGGTCACCACATTTAAAAAGGTATGCAGAAGGTGTGACAAGAACGAATGTCCAAAAGAACAATGGTACCTGAATTAAATCAGATGAACGTAATAATCATAGACTCTATGAAAACAGGTGAATAAATTGTTTCAAATTGGTATTTGCATTTATTAAATAGACAAATATCGTGGGACACCAAAAGCATTAAAAGCAACCGTCCTCAGACAAGTTCATTGTGAAATGACAGAAATACAGAATAAGCCTGTCTCGATGTGACTGAATTGTGCATCAAACCAAGACCTAACATTCAAGATGTCCACTTAAATAAAAATGATAGTTATGTTGTTCGATGGCTCCTCTCTAAGAGATAAAGATGGTACCATGAGAGCTGGTTATGCAGTTTGCATGGTGTAAGGTGTGATAGAATCTTTTCTGCCCAAGTAGCCAAATTGGTTGCTCTCACTAGAGCCTGCTGTGTTTCTGAACAGCTTAAAGTGTCCATCTTCACTGATAGTCGGTATGGTTTTGGTATTGTTAAGAATTTCTGACAGTTGTGGTACCAGGGAAGTGTTATAAACTCCTCTACATCCCCTATCTGGAACAGTGATAAGATTTAAAATTTGTTGAATTTATCACAGCTGCATGCAACTATTGATGTTGTGAAATGTGCAGTACACAGAAACTCTACTGACTATTAACTTTAGGAAATACATATGTTGATGAGGTGGCAAGATATTGCATCCTTACTTGCACTTTCTTGAATGCGGAACTGAACAATGAAACCAGTGAGGAGACAAGTCAAAATGTTCTGTTAACCACTGTTGATACTTGGGAAGAAGTTAAGAGATTGCAGGAAGAAGTGACAGAGGAAGAACAGCAGAGTTGGGTTAGAGCAGGATGTGTCAAAAGAAATGAGGGTGATGTTTGGGTTTCAAGTGCTGGTAGAGCAGTGTTGCCAAATAACATGTTGTCCCTTATGACTATACATTGTCTTGGACAAGCACATATAGGTAGGGATGCAATGATCAGAACATTCAGGCAGACATTGTTTAACCCCAGATTCAGTATGATTGCAGAAGCTGTGTGCCACTGATGTATCATGTAAATCAAAAACCTAGCTATAACGTCCCTGTAACCTCTGCTTTTTCAGTGAATTTCAATGCTTTTTTTTTTTATGTAAAGAAATTTTAATTACTATACGTTAATCCAACAACTGCCCCCAATGGCCTTTGGCTGTGCGCGGTGGGGTTTGGCAACAGAGCCTAGCAGCCAAGCTCTTATAACCACCCAACCCTGTGCTGTATACAGCCTTTGACCGTGCACTGCGGGGGTTGGCCACCGGACCTGTTTCTGTTAGTGCATCTGTGAATGGGTGTGTGAGTGTCTGAGTGTCTGAGTGAGTCTGAAAGTGAGGGTGTGAGTCTATGAGTGTGTTTGAGTGAATGTGTGAGTGGGCGCATGAATCTGAGTACATGTATGAGTGAATGAATAAGTGTATGAATGAGTCTGTGAATGGTTTTTTTCCTCAAATATTCGAGGATATTGCAATTAGTGAAGAAAATTCATTTTAAACCCATAATTTGATCCTGAAGCACCTCTATATCACACCCTCTGTGTCAGTGTACCTCCACTCTGACCCTTTATACCACTTATTTCTATTTCAGCCTCAGGGACCCTCTCTGACAGCATATAATGACGGATGCAACTTTCTAGTCAGGTTGTGGCCAGCCAATTACAAAGCTTTGATGCACACGCGCATTTGTGAAAATGTGCTCATTTGTTCGCGGCCAAAGGTATTCAAATTTATTTTCCCTTTAATAGCTCCAAAACTACTGGAAGGATTTACACCAAATAAGCGAAAGCACACTCTGTGTACCAAAAGCTAGGTTTCTGCCAAATTTGGTGTATTTTCGTCCAGTGGTTCAGGCTGTAGTCATGTCTACAGGTCCTATGGGAATTAACATGGGAAACACAACCTTTTGAGTCCCCTTTTTTCTCGAGCCCCACTGGGCGGATCACCCCGAAACTTTCTATGCACAACAAGAATCACCGGCACACTTTTTTCTGGAAAATTTTGTGAAATCTTAATCAAGCATTGCCAAAGATATAGGCAAGTCAAAAAATGGTTTTTCTATGGAAACATGGTCCTAACTATAACTACCTACTGTAGGATATATATATATATTCATTTTTGTGTATACAATACCAACTTAAACTACACAAGTAGCGTTTCCTTGCCAGATAAAAGGAAAAAAGTCAGGACACTTCCAGCCAATTGTAAAAAGTTTACTGTCACACAGATCGTTCCTCCCAACGCTTTTCAGCCGTAGCCTTGTTCACGGATGGCGGAGTTAAGCACATTAACCCATTAAATATCTCAATACACCAACATAAAAAACAGACTGCTTGTGTAAACAAAACTACTCATAACGTCAGTGGCCATATTTGAATGGTATCTAGTGCCTATATTACTTGAGCAACAATATCATAAGGTTAAAACTTCCTACAGAGTGGTTTTTTGTACAGTTCCAAAGTTAAACAGCATTATGCAATTACCTTTATAGTATATACATAAATAAGTAACATTGTTGTAATACTCCTTAAATAAGTGCATGATATCTAAAATTCCCTACACAAATCACTTAAGTTAGGAAAGATCCCTTATTGTTGTTACACAAGCCATACCATCAATCAATTAAACATACTAATAATTACTGACTACTACTGCCGAAAGGTCTATGTTTGAATGTACCCTATCTAACCCCACACCACAAGATAAAAACCCTATCAGTATACAAATACTTATAATCCAAAACTCCATTATCATCATCACTACTTTACAATTTATGGAATTCCCCATTCCATGGTCGGACCGCCACGTGAAGAGCCTCGGTATCTCGGGAGCAGTTGGGTGAATATATATATACAAATATATATATATTCATCCAAAAAAACAAAGGTTTAAATGGATGTTATAATTCAAGATAGTAATAATATCTAATTTTTTGTTTGAAAAAAAATCCTTAGAAATTAACTGAAAAAAACCAAAGGCTAAAGTAAAGTTACAGATAGGTGAAAGTGTTAGTTTCAACATAATGTTGCAAGCTAAACACAAAACAAAGAAATCCACCACATATA